>NC_092686.1:6886297-8086297 GCF_964275005.1 Diadema setosum
ACACACTCCACCCCTCATTTGGGTAGGAAGTGATTGCGTCGACTTAACTGTTTGTTTGAATGTTTTTTCGTCCAAAATGGCTTAATTTACGTCACCCGTATATTTCTTTTCAAAATCCCTCGCCCTTTGTCGCTGATGGTTATACTGACATATTCCTCCGTCCTGTCTTCGACGACTTTTCACCTCATGACCATACACCCGCTCAGGTATTGGGATTATGACGTCATCTCGACCTCTAAAACAATGCGGAACGATAGAACGAAAGACGTGTCTGCCTATAAACTTTTAACGGTTACATTGTCATCTTACCTATAGGACTTGCATTCTCAAACCTTTCCCTCTGCCCGCGGTTGCCCTAATGCATTTGTGTTTCGCTAGACGAATAGACTCTTCGACAAAATGAGCCTCCATTATCGGTGGTTGTCTCCAATTTCCGTTCATTTGCTTTATGAAAAGAGCTGTCCAACTTGAATAGGGCCTACTTGAGAACGTAAATGTGTAGTGGCTGGTTTCAAGCCGATCACATTGACAGCCACTCAATACACACACACACACACACACACACACACACACACACACACACACACACACACACATGAAAATAGAAAGAGGAATTGATGAATACAAGTATAGTTATTGCATGTGCTCAATGTGAGTTCGTGTTTCTCTTCGCCTGTTTCTGTTTATTGTGCATATAGGAAGGGTGAGCTTCAGCGAAGACATGAAAATAATAATGATCAGTTTCAGGGAGGGCAGCAGGAGGGGGGTTGACAGAGTAAGGTATTGCAGGAAGAATATGTGACAAGCGATGAATGTGACGAGTAGTTTATAGAAAATAAAATAAATGGCTTCTCTGACAAAGGGCGGAAAGGCCAGCTAAGGTAGTGTTTATTAAGACAACTGTAATGACAATTTTGAAAATTAAAGACAAATGTAGTAGATTATCATAACCAATGTGTCTCATGCCTTTGTGCAGATTAGTATAACGGACTTGTATCATTGTTATGAATACGACACGTTTTGTAGCGTAACAGTATGCGTGGCTGGGATGCGGGAGGACGAGCCGCCTAAACGACTGAAGATCACGCCAAGCATTCACTTCTACTCGCGTCATGCTATTGCTATAGTAAAGGTTGCCGACTCTCGGCACTGCGGAGTTTGAATGCCCGACGAATTAATCTTAGAATGTCTGCAGGGCAAAAATAACAAATCCCACTTTGATCTCAGAAATATTAGCACTTCTGCTTGGTCGAGATCATCTGGCTTCGAGAGGCGAGGTATGAGTTGGAACGCATTAGACATGCTTGCGTCACAGTACTTGGCGAAAAGGCATGACATACACATATTTTCGAGCTTCCTTTGCACGTTCGACCATGTACCGGTAATCTGCGGAGGCGTTATCTAATGTGTTTCCCGTGCACCCCTGTGTAGGAGGACGATTGGCAGACTTGTATCAACATTGTGTGGGAAGCGAGACGGCGTGTCGCGAAGATGGGAGAAATGGTTTCACGGTTATCATCTTCAGAATGCAACGTCGAGGTGTTTTTCTTGTGTGTGTATTCAATGCGACGTGTTACAAGGATAAGATTATGCTGAGTAGTTAAAAAAAAAAAACTCCTTTGGTAATGGACCATGGCTGTCACCCTTTCCTCTCCTTCGGAACGAGATAAGGGTAAGTTTTGTAACCATGGCGATATGGTCACTATACAGTCGGATCGTGACGTGAAGTGACCATACATGGGACTCTCTGATCACTATTCTGACTGATACTATCGCCTGACATCATTTTATGACCTACACATGTTGTGGATGCCTCGATGAAAGCTCTGAGTGATGCTGCGATTATGTTTGGCTTTTTGTTTTGTTGATGTATTTTGTAACTTTCCCTTTTATCTCTCACGTGCGTAGGATGCGATTGGGTGTTACTTGTGATTCGTCACTTAAATGCTTCGACCTCTTTGTCCCTGGGATAAAATTACAAGGTCCGTTGATTGAATTCTTATAACGTGAATCTAACTTGTGCGATGTCAATCATCTCAGTGTATGCCGCGACGCAGAATTAGTTAATAATTGCGACACCTGCAACATACCGTTGCGCATCCTGTTGATTGAACAAGGTGTTCCAATTGGCGGCAGCTTGTTAGATCCCCACCAAATGAGGCAATTAACGGCAAATTTCGTTTGGGGATTGTTGTGGGAAATGCCTAATGAAAACAATCATCGTACCAAATTCCCCACTCCAGTTATTTCTATTCTGGCCTAAAGTAGTTGATGGTGTGTGCAAAAATGAGATTAATCAACTATATAATTGTAGTAGTAAATTAGGGTCTCTTTTTATCTTGTTAACACGCATCGCTGCGAGTACAAACCTTTACCCTTTTCGGCAAACTTACAGTATACGAATGAGTGCCATGACCTGCTTTCGTTCATTAACATGATTAATGACGAACTTGCGGATTTGTTCTTAATGACTGTTTAGGTCAATGTTTTGACAATGTGTGTGATTAAAATAAAACTGCAAACGGAACATTGCAGTGCATCAGTCGAGAAAAGAGAAAGTCATTTAATTCAATTTTGGGGTCTGAAAATGACCGCCAAAGGGAGGTGAGAACTAACATAATTATACTACTATATGTCTTGCTTTTGACAAGATAATCAAGAGTTTCTGTTTAAAATTTGCAGGTAGTTAAAATACTTTTGATTCTCGTGCACTTAGCGTGTTACACATTGTGGGAACCGGGCGCCTTTGAATGTTTCTACAAATAAATGGCGCCATTTATAAATGCTGTTTCATTATCATCGCTTCGTATCGTGAATGAAACGCAACCAAACACGCTTGTACAGGGCTTTCCTTTAAAAATATCTGCTTAATAGGTATACTAAAGTTAATCAATAGCCAAGTTACCATAGCTGGAGAGTTGATAAGCATCGTGAATACTAGGCATTATAAATCATTTTCATAATAGAAATAATATAGTAATGATAACAAAAAACAACGATCATGATAATGAACCTTTATGATGTTATTCAAATTTGTGAAATCTTTATGATGTTTATCATTATCATTGTTCTTATTACTATCAGTAATATTGTTGTTTCTTTTATTGTTATTATTATTATTACTGTTATTATCATCATCATCATCATTACTATTACTATCACTGTCATAATGATGATGATGATGATGATTATCATTGTTATTATCATCATTATCATTATTATCACCATGAAAAATAGTGGTAGCAGCAGGTCGTTTAACAGTTGATACACATTTGATTTGCATATCAGCAGGAAAATCATTGTGGGTCATTACTTTTATTATGTCATGCTATCTGTCCATGCCTTCTGTGTGTATCACATTTGTCAGTAGAATTCTTGATTCGCACATGAACACCAGCTTAAACCCAATTAACAATGCGTAAACTCAAGTTGCCTCCGGTAACAAGAAGGTTAAACAACAAACAAGCAATAAGAAATAGATTAAGAAAAGCATCCAATTTCTTATTACTAGCTCCATAACCCACCCCCTCCCCCATTCTCATCCCTAACAGCCCAGGAGAAATTGAGACGAAATTTTCAACATGTACTTCTTACACTCAATAGTCCATTTTCAGATGAAATTACACGGGGATTTCTAGGAGCGAGAGGGAGACCATCATATACCACTCCCTTTAACAACTCGCCCCATTACCAGATATTGCCAGGAGACATTTATACTCCCCGGAGGGGCCTCGCGCTTAAATACCGCGAGATCGATAGCAGAATTGGCGATCTATCGGTACACTCAAGATACTCGAGGGATCGTCCACCACATCCCGTAATGGACACTTAACGTTTGACAGCATTACGCCCTTCATTTCCTTCTTCATTTGAAGAGCTGCACTTCTCTTCTTGTTCAACCCCTCATCTCTCTTTTCTTCCTCTCCCTCTCCTTCTCTCTATCCAACCATCTATCTATCATTCTCTCTATCTGAGCCACCTGTGTTTCCCTGTAATATCCTCTTTCTCACTCTTTTTCTCCCACTGTATGAGTGTTTATCTCTCCCTATGATCTTCCGTCTTTTTTCCTCTACATATACTCCTGTATAGTTTCGTCTATTAAATAAGCATTGTCTTCTTTCACACTTTGGGTTGTCTTTGTGACAACAGCTGAAACGCGCTTTGTACGTTGCCGTTACTAATGATTACCTTGAACTATCATTAATATCGCCGATGTTGTAGTTTTTTTTTTCTTCTAATTCTGCCTTCGTCTTTCGCCTGCACGCGGTTGACCTTCTGGAGACGGACGCTTATTACGAATTCTCGCCGCTCGCGCGCTCGACTAGAATTGCCATTGCGCTCACGCACCCAAGTCCGCCCTTTATATCGGTTGCGACGCCGACCTGTGAATAAAACGGTCGGCCGATGTCGCGCACGTTTTATAGAAGAACCGTACGCTTCGTACTCCAGGGGGAGTGGGGATGATTGGTTTAGACAACAGAGACGGTGATAAATCTCCATTGTTATGATTTTGTAATTAGACAGGAGATGCAAATACATTACGGTCCCGATGAGAAGGAAAAAACCCGGAAAAGATGCATGGACCTCACGGAGCTGAAACTATCAATTTACTATGATTGTGCACGTGATGTTACAGTCATCGCAACTAAAAGTCTAAAATTTCACCCCGCATGGAAGCCAATCGACCTATGAGGGAAAGAATAGGCATGTGTACTCCTTGTTGTATTATTGTGCATTTGTACATTCATCAATGTTTTATTTCATGATCATCACTTCCTGTAAAGTATACAGTATACCATGCTTGGATTACGTTAAAGAATTGTCCCAAGCCTTATGTTCCACTACTAACTAGGGGCACACACACATCCGTCATACACAAAGACACACACACACACACACACACATATTTATATATGAACATACATATTATACACGCAAATGTACTGCAATTATTTATTCACATATTGAAAATGCAACGGATAAATCGCTATGTGCAAAGGGGACGTGCTTTCGGTAAACATCCTTTCTCCCGATTAAATACAAGCTGGAGTGATTACTGATAGTCATCTTCCGTAATGAAACAAGCAGTACGAAACTATTTTTTTTTTTCATTTTCTCTCTCCAACCCCTCCTGATAGTTCCTTAGCTACCCATTCGTCTTCACTTGTCAGTGTCTTTATGATCATTACTAGCATTATTGATTTTTTTTCTACCATGATTACCATTCTTGTAAGTGATTATTAGGTCTGTTCACTTTCTGGATATAATTTTCTGTTCTTGTAAGATTACCACAACAATTCTCGCCAAATTATAATGATTACTTTAATCACTAAAGCAGAGGGGATTTTGCAGTTCCTTCTTGTTTGCTTTCTTAAAAAAAACACCCACAAATCCCCCTTTTTATCTTATAATTGTACTTCACACCCCACCCCACCCCCCCCCCCCCCCTCAAGTGCAAAGATGCGTTGTTGCAGGTCGCGAAATAGAAATGGTGATGCGTTTAAGAGCGTTTTCGGATCTCTAAGACGAAACGATAAAAACATAACATTGTGTATGATTTATCCAAGCATGGAGGCTTATGTGTGCGTGTGTGTGTGTGTGTTTGTGTGTGTGGTGTTGCGCATTATTTTGTGCTCATATTTTGTTGCAGAAAGTAATTCCTTAGAGGGCACAAGAAGACTCAAAAGCCCACGTGAGTGTTATACGAGTTGAAGTTCATCACAAGGAGTTATTCTTATACTAGTAACGCATAAATCTGACGGATGATCGCAACTTATCACTATACGGAGAGGAAAGTAAAAGCAAAATGTTATCTGGTACGCAAAAAAAACAAACAAACAAAAAAAAACAAAGAATGTGATAGAGATGTATATACACACTCACACAATCGTGTCTATGGTAGTTTAGAGCATGACAACAACGCGATGCCCGATGATTTACATGATGACGTCAGTACTATTCCACCAACAAAATGGCGCCTCCTGTCGGACAAAGCAATTCCGGATGCGCTATTCGATAGCCGTATGTAATAAGTTATCACAGCGGTCTGTCCGATTTTTCCCTTACCTCCTTTTCACCCTCCTCCATAGTGGCAGCCAGCGTTTGCAAGAGATCAATTGCTGAATTTATATATATATATATATATATATATATATATATATATATATATATATATATATATATAATAATAATAATAATAATAACGAAGAATCAAAAAATAAACTAGTAATGCATTATTTCGCCAATAAAGAATGAGGTTATTGTTTTTTTAGGCCACCGAAAACTTGAGTACAATAAATGCATTCTTTGTTGGCGAAATAATGCATTACTAGTTTATTTCTTGATTCTTCGATATATATATCAATGCTAACAGGTTAACCGTGTAGGGAAGTTTTACCGTTTGAAGTTGCTTTCTCAACTCTCTCCTTGATGTACACTGGAAGGTAATTACACGTATCTTCGAGAGCTCACCCCCCCCCCCCCCCGCCCCTTTTAAGACTTGATAGTCCTCGTATGGATGTACAACGAATGGATATACGACGCATTGCTATGCAATAACTCATTGCGCTTGAAAGCGGCCTTTGAGAACATCCGGCTGCACTTGTTTTTGACCTGATAGTCTGGTATCGAATATTCAGAGATGTTGTCATGAACACTGAGTGCGAGGAATGTAGACTATCTGTGGTCATCAAGATCCAACTTCCTACTCAGGTTTTACCGACACAATACAAGCAGGAAAAACCCCTCTGTCGTCTGCTTCGAGACAGATGTCATAATCTAGCAAACTGGTTCTCGACTGATCTGTGGAATGAGATGAATGTGAAGAGGACGAGGAGCGTAAATTACCGGCATCAAAATCAAGGAAGCCTAGACGACGGACGGCGCAAGTCAATTTTCATGTCCACCATAATCCTGACGCGAGCACGTCCCGAACGATCTAATGTGCATACATCACCTGTCCGTGATATAAAAGAAAAACAAAATGAGATGAGCAAGTAGAAGAAATGATGATGAATTACTTGTTGATTCATCAGTGGTTGGAGAAAGACTACTACATCCTTCTAGCACGAAAACGCCATGTCTATTCGAATTAAAGCCTCAAACGTAATGCATCTATCATTATCATAGTTTCCAGCCTTCGTTCAGGTGCATGTAATAATATGTGCTTGTTTGACTACTAGTATCTGCTTTCGAACTTCTTCATACCTCAATCTAATTCTTACTCATTTATCCATAGGTCCATGATATCTCTCTTTCCTATTTATTTGTCCATCCTAACTACATCTCTTTCAGGCTTTACACTTTGTTCCCTATATACACACTGGTCACTCTTCCTTACACCAATGTGTCTTGTTGTCATGCGTCTATCTATATATCCCTCCGTCCATCGATCCACCCATCTGTAATGTATCTCTGTCGAAGATTACGTACATTTTATTAAAAAGCTTGTTTTGTTGGGGAGATAAAAATTCTCTTTTTTCCTTCATCGTGCGCCATGCACAAAATGTTCTCTTTTGGCATCAATGTAGTCTGTGTTACTCTACTCTGGCTGGATGATTTAGATGTATTTTCTAGATCTCTTAACCGAAACGGAAAAACAAATATTCATTTAGAAGCTAATTGGAATGGAAAACTGTCGAGATTGAGCTCTTTCAATTATCAATCATCCGAGGGCCGGATGAACTTTTTAGGAGACGAATATTTCATTTACGTTCTTCCATACTATGAAGATTGAAACGATATATTGCGGGACTCGATATGGTCTTAGATCGAGATTAATATCTTTCCCTCGACATGCAGCCAGGCCAGTCGCTTACATCCATATTGTGCTAGTATGATGAGAACGCGTGTGTAAATGTACTGTTGTCGATCTGATTGGTTTCCATGTTTTCTGTAAGTATGTAAGTATGTGGGTGATTTTCAGAGGGAAGGGCGCATGGGACTAGTTTGCGGCTTATCGTTCACCGGAGTTTACGTGCGTAACTGCATGGATTTCTGTGCTACGGTTTGATTTGTGGCCGATGATTGTTTGTACGTTTGCCCCCTTCCCCTTTGTTTCTTTGCTTCTACATTTGTACGAGATGGAGGCTATGGTGTTCTTTTTGGTCTTGTTTTTTTCTTAATCGATGAGTGATATATATATATATATATATATATATATATATATATATATAAGTAAATTTGATATTATAGTTCATAACGAAAATTTTGATAGATTAGATCCAGTAGTAGCAGTCTCATTTTATCAGACGAAAGGTGTGATAGTCACAAGGTATTCGGGTTTCATGTAATTTCATGAAAGAGTGACCTTGATCCAAATGCGGATATTAATTAAAGGATGTTAGATTTCATCGCGAATCTTTGCTTAATTTCCATTTTGAAGAGGAAAAACGAAAGTTATATTCTCCTAATCAAGTTGCTGTGGCGTTTCAAGAATTTAGCAATGCTGACTTATGGCAGAAAGTGATTGAAGTTGCTAAGGTTTTTGTAACAATTGTATCTATTAAAAAAAAAACATGAGAAAGGTGTGAAACAGTAACAGCATTGTCTATTCCAATTTGCGTCTGTCGATGTTTGTGATATGACCAAGTTGTGACCGATTGGTTAAGAAGGAAAAAGTTTGTAATTTGCTATTATTCTTGATGTCAAAGACAACGTAAACATGGAATGGCGTTGTATTCTACTTAAACTGGCAATCAGCAACTGGGGTATGTAAGTGAATTAAAACTGATTGCTTTCTTGAGAAAAAAAAAAAGTTGATTGCGAAACCACTTCTCCTAAACTAACTGTGAGTGGCAAATGAAAACCCAACAGGTGGTTAGGAATATACTGCCGATAGGACATTCCTTAGTTACTAAGAGGTGATAAACTCTGGGAACGGCTTCTCAAAAGCTAAAAGAAATTCAGATTTCAGAGAAAAAAAAATCGATTTCCTCCAAGATTTTTCTGGTTGGGAGGGTGGTGATGGGGGATAGCACAGCATTAGAATTGAGGCTACGCGCCTTCGTATGAAAACAACGCGAAGTTATCTGATAAACACTGTAAGAAATACATTTCTTATCAGCATCCCTCTCTCTTTCTCTGTTCTTTTGGTTTCTCTTTCTATCTCGCTATCTACATCTCTATCTCTCTCTGTATATCTATCTACCTACCTATCTGTCTTTCACTCTTTTCGCTCTAAGTTGTATCTGCGATGTATGATAAAATGACAAGTACGAGCAATTTGTTCTACTTCTTCCGCTCTCGATATCTTTTAGCCTGCAGCCGAACCTCTTTTTCTTTCTTTCTAAATTTTCTGCTGCGATTTAGGTTATTGTGCCCATGCTACGAGATACGAGGGAAAGTCTTAACTTTTCCTCACAGCATCTGAGCAGGCCTGGCCAGTGTGGTATTAAGATCGCGTCCTGATTTCAATTAATCAACGTCGCACTTCAAGCCCAAATGGCTTTGGTTTTATACTGCTTCAAGCAGCATATTTCCCTCATTTTGTTCCAATATATTATTGTCGTGCGGCGTATGTAATGTACCTGGTAACTGGGGATCATTCTTCGCTCCTCTACATAATCATGGAAATGACAAGTAACTGAATGCCAGGCCTGCAGCTTGTTAACTTAGAACTCGTGATTGCTGTACCAAACGACAGCACATACCAAAATAAGACTGAATTATGAATATGCAACTAATAAGTTTGCTGCAATGGCGAGGCAATTGTTAAAAAAAAAGAAACACTACAAAACAAATAAAAGCTTTGCTAATCAAAATAGCGCATCCCATCGTTTCGCGAGAGAAGCTATAACAGAGGCGCTGTTGCCATGGCAACACCTCGCTAATCTAGCGTAATGGTGTGCTATATAGCAGCTTTACCGTGTGTACTCGTGTCCACTTCAGCGTCACACACCTGTTGCCCGCAGAAGAATCTCAAACTTTTACAAATTATAGTAAGGCCCTTCTCATTCAGTTTTTCTCACGTCTCTGAATAACAGTTGTGTTATGCAACTTATGCGCTCCTTGCTTTGCAATGACTTTCTCTTTTAAGCCCAGTCACATATAAACACGGATGCTCAAGGATCTACACGGCAATCCCCGGATCATGCGTGCGATGATCCGGGGAGATCCGGGATAGATTTGCCCAGAATGGAGCGTCGACGAGCATTAATGACTGTACACACGGCATCAACACGGCAGCTACACCGATGAGGCCGACTAACACGACATCTACACGGCATCTACACGGCGCTAACACGGAACATGCCGGACAAAGCCGGCATCTACACGGTCCATGCAGGCAGAGCACGGCGTCTACACGGACCAATACGGCAGCAACACGGACCAACACGGCAGCAACACGGACCAGCACGGCAGCTACACACATGCCACACCTGCAGACGAAAAAGCGAGCAAATTTTGAATTTTCATCAGTCTTCTCGTTCTCGTCACGTCAACATTGCCTTTGCTTCTTGAGTAAATCATCAAAAAAAAATCACATATTAAACTGATTATGTTGCATCTTTAAAGGGGTCGTATGGGCCATTCTCCGAAAAAGTGTGTAATTACAGTTGTAGGGCCTACATGTGACAAAAAAAATAAACATCACAGATTTCATTCATTTTTAACCAATTCAGAAATTCAATCCTGTAGGAACACAAAATAATCAATGGGTGATTTTTGAACGCTCATTTTTTTTTCCAGAAACATTTCCAAACGCAGAGTCCTTTTTTTTAACTAAGTCATGTTAAAACCACATGTCAGATACGTTACCAGAGGTAGCATCTTAGAAAATTGGATCAGAAGACGACCAGTGTGGTAACGTATCTTACGTATTAGAAGTTCCGTTATATAGCGTGTACGTTTCAGAACCAACGCCAATCATGCCAATAAATTGATTTGAACTTGTAAGAACATCACAATGTGACTATTTCAGTAAAACACCGCACTGCTAATCGTAAAGAATGGTCTCGTCATAGATAGAAGATTAGATAAATCTTCAATCATATCAATAAAACTTTGAGATATACATGAAATACGAGAACCAAACAAACATAAATCCACAATAATCTAATATAGTTATAATTTCTTAATATAGTTCAGAAAGTTTGTAATTACACGAAAGACAGTAAAAATGAAATCGGAAAAGATTTCTATGCAAATAATACACATGAATTCAATTTTCCTTTGTACCTGTCTGTAATAAATTAAGCCTCAAGAAACGATAAATGATGGTAACGTATCTGACAAAGCATTTATGTTCACTGACACATTTGAATACATCAAACCCCGATCACTGAAACATGCGATTCAAAAACCTGATTTTTTTTTAACCTTTATGGAGATAAAATGCAAAATTATAATGAACACAGTTCATAGTCGCGTTTGCTGTGAAGTTGACAACATAAGGCGAGTACCAGCCTTTAGCCCTTAAAATATCGGTAAGTTGATTTTTACAGACAAAAAGTTATTGTAATCATAAAACACACAAACACACACACACACAAACACCACAACAAAGCAGAAATATGGATTTGGAACGTATATCTGACTGCATTTTTTGTTTGTGCCATAATTCTAAGGGATAGTACAGTTCTGGTTTAGATGAGGATTCAGGTTTTAACTTTTTGCAAGATAATCGAAATCCACTTATACGACATACTTCCAAGAGCATACAATTTTAAGAGGAATTAAAAGTTTATTTCATGAAATTCGGTTCAGAAATGGCTGAGATGTACCAGATAGTGAGAAAGAAAGAAGTCCAAATAAAAGTAGATGGGCCATCATATTTTGTTAGGACCGCTTTCTTTTACTTTATTTTGGATATCTCGACCACTTCAAAACCGATATTCACAAAACTTTGAATTCCTCTTAATAGAACTGCATGTTCTCTTGGCAATTCTCAATTTGATTCTTTCGCAATTCAAGTTGGCAGCTCAGCAACTTCAATCTCATCTCGTCATCCATGGATGCAGCGCCTGTGGCAGCAGAGAGAAGTGAGATGATGTTGAAATCTCCCCCAATTTATAGGGAAGTCGAGTGGGTCCGTGTGATCTTGATGTAAAAAAAAAAAGAGAGATGGACTGCCAAGGATACTCCCGGCACCTAAACGGTCGTTCCAGGCATCAACACGGACCTTCCCGGCATTTACACGGCAGCCACACGGACCACCCCGGATTGCTCTGCCAACACGGCAATCCCCGGATGACGCCGGATGTTTTTGACATCCAAAAGTTGCCGTGTTGGCATCCCGGACGTCCCCGGATGTCCCCGGACACACACGGATTTCCCCGACGTCAACACGGATGTCCCCGGCGTCAACACGGATCTCTCCCAGGATCACCCCGGATCAGACCCGGGGTGGTCCGGGGTGGTCCGGGATGTCTATGTGATCTTATGCCCCAGTCACATAGACATCCCGGATCACCCCGGACCACCCCGGATCTGATCCGGGGAGAGATCCGTGTTGACGCCGGGAGGCCAACAAGGCAACTTTTGGAGGTCAGAAACATCCGGCGTCATCCGGGGATTGCCGTGTTGGCAGAGCAATCCGGGGTGGTCCGTGTGGCTGCCGTGTAGATGCCGTGTTGATCCGTGTAGATGCCGTGTTTGTCCGTGTAGACGCCGCGCTCTTCCGGCCTTATCCGTGTAGCTGCCGTGTTGATACCGTGTGTACAGTCATACCAAAATCCCGGACGTCCCCGGATCACCGTGTAGATCCTTGAGCATCTTCATATGTGACTGGGGCATTACATTACACACAAAAAAAAAAACAACAACAGCAACTGCTACCCTTCTTCAACCAAAAGTACTTCGTCATGCTGCAGACGACTGGTTAACCGTCTTGGAATTATCATTCGAGATTATAGTCTTTTCTAGTATATTCTAAAATATACTTATCTAATTTCATGTGTGTTATTTATGATTAAAAACAGAGAAAGTGTCAGAATGATGACCGTATCTTCTAACTCAATTCTGTAGTTCACATTTATAAAAATTCCTGCATTTTTTTTTTTTTTTTTGGAAGGGTCATGATATGAAGATCCAAATTTGAAACCATATACGTTATCCTCTTTTTCACAAATTTGAAACCATATAATATTATTGCGAAATAAGCTCATAAGGCTTGTTGATGACTATAGATACAGCGGTCTCTACACATATCCAATGGTTGTATTTACTTGTGGTAATATGACAGCTTCTTTCTCAAACGATAGCTTATCGGCAACTGATGATTCAAAACTGTCACAGGTAAGTACAACTATTGGATCTTTCACGTGATATAGCTCTTTACAAACATGGACCTCAACAACAACAACAAAAAAAAAAACATGTTCGCTGTGTTTCCCCTTATAAATTCGTCGCCTCATATGTTGTAGTGCCATCTTTACGTGAGCCTATCCGTTGTGCCTAAAATCAACATTGCAAAGCGTCGTAACTACTGCTGCATTCACCTCCTCCTTCACAGAGGTCAAGTAGAACATACATGTACCTCCGGCGCTTTAAAAGTCAACCCCATGAAGAAAAAAAAAACCGATGTGCATTTACTAAGTCTTGAGTGTTATTACAGCTGTCAAATCTTAAGGTCGGTGTGGCGCAGCTGCACTCTTACTTCCTCGGACAAGAAAAATGAAAGGAAAAGATCTTTCCCCGCCACTGCCTCACACCCTCTCGTCTGTGGAAGAAAGATAAAAGACAAAATCAGTTCGTGAAAACAGCGCTGCACTTTCCCGCTTTTCGTTTCTTTGTATTCCTCGTCCTTTTCTTTTCATTTAGTTTGTGGCGCAGCGGCGCGGAGCCGAGATTCTCGCCAGCGCCAGGGGCTCAGGGGAGATTAGAATTTTCATTTCTATCGATATTGACAGTTGAAAGAAGGGCGAAGTGGTGAAGGAATGGCGATTATTATCCTACTTTTCAAAGTGTCGATGGTCTCGCGTGTTTACTTGCTGCTGACGCTGGTTGAGGTGTCCAATAGATGGTCTCATATCTCCGTGGTGCTTCTTCCTCTACTCCTTATCTCCATTCTAGAAGAAAGCAAAAGGAATTATACTTAGATCTTTATAGTCGAGCAGCTTGCGCAACTTGGAATCTCCCCGGTAGAGGATGTATCTGGGGAGGCGCCGTCTACTTCAGAGTGCAACGACGTACAGGTAAATTTTGGTGTTTCTTTTTTCTTTTTTTTTGATCAAGTGTTTTGAACTTTGCTAATCCCCCCCCCCCCTTATACATACGCAGTCCTTATTTTTCATAAGCAAATTTTGGACGTACTTGGTGTGTATAAACACACATAAACACACGCACGCACATGCTGGCATATAAGCTGAGCAACCAGTTGAAAATGTTGTCATGCCTCATCCGACATAGTACGTTCATATCTACACAAGATGTCTCGTTACGAGGCGCACAGGTGGAGAGCTGTTAAAGGTCACATGGGGGATTTAGACGGGTTTAGTCAAACATTAGCCCAGTTGGAAGTGATCTTCCGGGGTCGATAAAGTTTAAGTGGCTACTTCTAGATTTAAAAACTTGCGCAGAGGTCTTCGTTGAATTTCTACCTATTTTTCTTTCTCCTTTCTTTCTTTCGCTCTTGCTCACATTGTCTACCATTTTCTCTTCTCCTCGTCTTCCTGGATTTTAAAAAAAATCTACAACAACGCAAGAGACATGTAGACATTTCTACTTTAAACCGGAAGTGAAAAAGTTCGCTATTCAGAAGGTTCGTTGATCAAAAAAAAAAAAATTCCTTATTCCTAAAATTAGGAAAAAGGGAAAAAGGTGCATAGTGATGAACCTTCGGAATTATGAACCTTATTTCGTTTACGGATTGTCGCGCCTTCTGAATAGCAACCTTTTTTCCCAATTTTTGCACTAACGAGTCTTCGGAATAACGAACCTCCAGAACAATGAACCGTATTCATGGTATTTCGTTTTCGGATTAACGAACCTTGGGAACAACGAACCGTTTTTCGTTTTCGGATTATCGCACCTTCTGAACAACAAACTTTATCCTTAACATCACAAGTTTTCTCATGGTCATTGAAACATGTATATGCTGTCTATTTGTCGTTTTCTGGATGAAATCCAGCCTCTTGAAGCCAAACTATACAGAATCAACCCACGAAGATTACATAATTGTCATTTTGTTGATGATATTGTTTTGCTGGTTCGGATTTTTTTCCTGTTTTTGTCTTATTTGTATCTCTGAAAGATGGCCACTGTAAACATGTCTGACTATGATGTATGTGCTCAAATCAATGCAGTTGAACAATGTCATCCATCGCTATGGAGCTCGATAACAAAGAGAGATAATTCCATGTGAATTACGAGGTCGATAGAATAAATGCAAATATGCATGACTAAGAAGTCGCTTGGAGGTCTGACCTTTTTGGCGGAGATTTATTGCCTTGCGTTGTTGGCCATTTTTGTGTTTATCTCTTTTATGGTCTGCATGCCTATGAGCACTGTAGCGGATACCATAATAGATTTTGTTAGTAGTTGCTCCTTACATTCCTGGTTTTATTAATTGCAGATGACGCTATCAGGTAAATAGACTAAGGACCCAGTGTGAGGTAATCGCAGAGCATATTCTCAGATATTAATCAGTTTGTTTCCAGATGATATCACAGTATACAGTCAGGGAGACAGCCGATTTTTAAGGAATGGAGATATTCGCGAATAATCGGGAAAGTTGGACTTAATGAATTATTCATGACCTTTCCGCAGTCTCTGGCCGAAGCTCGACGCGTACAAAGTCAATGGCTATCACTGCATCGTTTTGACATGCATGTCTTTAAAAATTCACCTTAAAAAATCCTCATTTAATGTTGATATTGAAATTTCACCCAATGAAAGATGAATAAATAAAGTTTATCTCCTCCAAAAATCAATATTCACATATAGTGAGGAAAATTTGTAATTGAAGGATGAAAACGCGAATCCAAAGTGTATTTTTTGAATCTCCGTGTCATAGTTTCTTTCAAGGCGTTCTTATTTTGCAGCGATTATTCAACGAAACACAGGGACGGACTGTGTGTGTATCTGCAATGCGCTATGCATGAACCGTGCGTACGTGAGCGCTGTTACCGCTGAGCTTCAACGTCTATGGGAATTGTGGTAGCCTGTCATGTTTTTGCCGATATTTCTATCAACAATTCAGTTATTTTTTCGTCAAATGATCAAGAGTTGGTGAGAACTGGTATTGTACTTAGATAGTCCGGTCCCCTAAACTCCTGGTTTGCCCGTATTTCTGTGGAATGTCCGAATGAAAAGAGCAAGAGACGGAAGGCACCGTCACCGTAGGACCGGTGTTCTAATAGGTTGCATGACGCTGGAGCTCTCGCACAGCCGTCGAACGTCAACTGCGGACCGCCGGAGCTCCCGGGGTTCTTTCTTTTTGCTACATGACCATCAGTGTCCTCATATGCTTACTTGCTCTCTTGCGATCATGCAACCACAAGGTTACCTCATCTAGATCATCGCAACATCACACGTACACTATCACGGTAATGAACCAGGGAACTATATTGCGACATCCACCCTCACTTTGTCTCTAGAAATGTTTGATCAACACGTCACAATCACATATGCTTTTAACTAAAATAGTTGAAATTGAAATAGAGTTAATAGATGATAATTACCTCTCACTATTAGTCTTGTCTTGTGAAGGTTTTTGTTGTTCTTCAAACTTGCATGTCTCTTCCTCGTGCTCTAACTTCGATCAAAACATAGGTCTGCACGACCATGCTCCGCCTTCCAACAACACAATGTCGGTGTGCATGGTCAATTCACTTGCTGTTTTGTTTTTTCTGCCATGGGGGTCGCAAAAGGTAAGTGATTGGGGATTTTGCTTATCAGCATCATCGATCACGGGTACGCAGCAACAGAACGATGGAGGAGAGAGGGGGAGAGAGGAGCGCTAAAAATAGCTACACACAACGATCCGTCCTCCAACTCGATGCGGATGACCCTCCGTGTGTGTACGCTCGCGTGTGTGTACATTCGTTTCTCTCTCTCCCTCTCGGTGAATTATTCTCATAGCGACTGGAAAGAGAACATCTGTAACGGTTCGCTCTGACCATATCACGTTGCTCCATTACGTAACATCTGCTCGCGGTTCAATATTCCCTCTTTGGGGGGATTTCAATCTTCCCTCAAAATAGGTAGTCTCCCTGACTGGTATATATTGACAATATCTTTTAGCTCTTTGAATATTTGCCTCCGAGAAAAAAAAAAGTTTGTAAAGTCTTTTCACCCGCGAATAACTTCACGTGGGAATTAATATGAGATTATACTATACATCGTGCTATATTCGATTCCACGCCACTTTTCTACCCAAAGTTTCTCTTGCGCGAAAATCCACATAGTGCAAAAAAAAAAGTCGGTGTTCATGATTCGATGTTTAATAGGAAGGCTTTAGTGTGCAGTCAGCGAATCCTGGGCCCCGCTTTATCTAAAGCTATAATCGATTTTAAATTTCCTTACCACACAGGCTACCATAGACTTATGATAGAAATCAACTACATAATCAATTATTACTCTTCATAAAACAGGGCCTTAATGTAAGAAGAAGAACGAAGATCAATGATGTCATTTTTTTATTTTGCAAATTTGATCAAAAAACCTCTGTCACAGATGCACACAGTTTAAAAACACTTATGCTCGATTTTCTTTTGTTTTCTTTTTTTTTTGGAGGGGGACGGGGTGCGGAATAGTTTGAAGCTTTCTTTAAAATTATTGGAAGGCGTTTGCTTATTCGTCCGAAATTTCTTGAATTAGGTCGTCCGAGATTCTGTGATTTGGTTTCATAACCAGATAGGTACACACTACAGCGAGGAGTGATTTCGAACAATGTTTGCAGTGCTCATCCATTAAGGCTTACTAGGGGCGCGTAACGCCACGTTCTCTGGATGAAAAGGAGGAGAAATTCTATTTGTTCAGATAGCGCTTGTTTGAGTGCTCTGATTTAGATCATTTCTTTTTTCCTTCGTCTGCCACGTACGTAGGACGGGCTAACACTGAGAAGGAGAACATGCAAGGAGTTGCAACGCTCGAATGTGGTGGAACCAGGTACTGTTCGGTGAAGTATAGTGATGATGGTAATTGTGCTGATTTGTGTTTATGATATTAATGACGATTTTGATGCATACGTTCCGCTGTAATTTTGTATAAATATAGCTTGTTATTCGAGACGCATATTATAGAATAAACCACTTTTAAATAGCTCCTTTTTCAGTAGATATAGCCTACATGTACATGTAGATATAGCCCTCTTTGTAAGTAACCACATTGCTGCATACCAAAGGTTAGAAAGACATGGAAAATCAAATGCGTAATTACGTCCGGTCCTGTTTTTTTTTTTTTTTTCTGTGTTTACTTTTTGGTGGTTCGATGAATAGTATGAAGTTTGAAGCAAAAAGCAAAAACAAAAACAAAAACAAAAAACCCTCAAAAAAAAAACAACAACAACAACAACCAAATGAACATTCTGGTACGTCTCGAGCGAAATGTATGACGTTTTCCAATATTCTCTCAAATCATAATGACGGTGAGATATTTTCACATTTATACACTGTTCTTCACCATGCTCGGCAGAAAAGCAAATCGTTCAATAAAGAGACCCAAATAACTTCTAATTTGCTCCTGTAGTGGCACAAAATGTTAGCCCGCAGAGTGATTGGAAATGTGCTCGATAAAATGCTGTATGGTCATATCCGTCCGGATTTGAATACATATTACGCAACTTTACGACAGAGGAGAAGATACTTCCCCCTTCCTTGCTACACTGTTGATATATGAAATATGTACGTATATATATTTTTTTTCTTTTAAAAAATTTCCAAGAATTCTAGCAGGACTATGGATCAGTGGCACAGATTACGCCAAAATTTTCTGCAAATGTCACCTTTACAGTCGACTATTTTGAGGTCCAACACCATTTGATTGTTTATTAAAGGAATATGTTAATATGTTTTTCTTTATGGAGCCAAAGGTAAAATATCCGTCTCCATTTTAATGGTGCCTTATATAGAAAAAAAGGAAACATATTTATAGGGGTCTAGGGTTTTCATGTCGTTGTCCATCTTGCACGCCATCGGGGGTTGATAAGAGTGCAAGCTCTATTTACCCACCATTTCTCTAAGTAGCTGTGTATTTACACACTCAGACCTCTCTGCTTTCTGCTTATCCCCCTGGAGTATGTTTGCATGCGAAAAGGAGGGTGGCTACAGCCAGAGAGGTAACGACAGAAAAACGAGGAAAAATACGAAAAAAAATACGAAATGAAGAGACCAAAAGAGACAGATAGGTACTGATCGAGAAGATGCTAGATTCCGTCTGCCGCATGCACTGATCAGGTCGTTCATCATGGCGTTTCTCAGAAGATAGTGTTTATTTTGCATCGGTTTTAATCTATCAAGTTCTTTGCGTTGATTTCATTGGTCAATACTGTGGGACAGTGGTGAACAGAACTTGACTGTTATGGTGAACGGTGGATTGTACCACTCGGGGAGAACCTGAGATTAAAGTGATACAAGAACTCTTAAAACAGAAGATACCAACAGAAATATGACACATCATATTGTAATTACAATGCACTACCATGACTACGCAACAGACAGACAAACTGACTTAGACAAAGTATACGATAGAAATGACATCAAAGGCAGGTATGCGATAAATTTGAACACTCCGAAGTATATAAACGTCATCTGTAGTTAAAAGGAAAAATCAACAGGTACTGCTAATGCCGATAATCTGAAAAAAGCTACAGCTTACATTTCACTGTTGTTATCGTTATGAAGAAGAGATTCGTTTATCCGAAAACAAAGTAAGGTTCATAATTCCGAAGATTCTTAAGTATACGCACATTCTTTTCATTTTTCAGATTAACGAACCTTCGGAATTACAAACGTTCAGAATAACGCGGCAATGTTCGGATTAATGAACCCCTTTTTTTCATTTTCGGATTAAGGAACTTTCAGAATAATGAACATCACCCTCCCGGCATATATCCCTTTTCACCTGTCACAACAAAATTATAGACATGTTTACCATCTACGGTCCCTTCTCCGTTTGTCTTCAGCGAATCTTTTCATCCCTTTGCCAATCCTATTTATCTCTTCAGAATAGTTATTAAATGGACTACTGAGATGACCTTTCGAGGGAAGATAGAGCTGACAAGCTCGAGGAAAAAATGGCAGTTTCTGATATGATAGTAAGAAATAAAGCAAATATGTAATGTAATTAGCTGTCAAATGTAATGCCTTTGTCATGGTAGTAACAAAACGAGGACCTGTTAGCTAGCGGGGGTTAAGTAATCGCCCCCCCCCCCCCGCCACACACCACCACTATCACTCATGTTTCCTCTTTCTTTCTCAGTCCTTCCTTCACATGTCCTTGTTCCTTTTGTCTTTGACTTCGTGAGTTCGGCCATGAGGTACGTCAATGAACCGAAGCAGCTCTTGAGCTCTGCTAGCGGAGCGAGTCCGCTCAGTCTCGTCTCGCTTCTCGAAGCTGGTCTCCCCGAATCGGCCTGAAGTGTCCACTTCACTCGTCTGGAGAAGTGGACCCTAAGACCGGCCGAGTGGACCCAGAGGAGGTGTTGAGGGTGCAGGGGTGAAAGACGATACAAAACCTCCTACGCATAATCGGGGGAAAACACAAACACACATAATATTTTGAGAAATAATGCAACTCTGACGAGCATGGAACAACCGTGAGCTGATTTTATAGTGGCTGTGATGGACGGAAATGTCATCTTAGCCCTTAAAGTTTCTTGTTAGCCACCAAATTTGGTTCCGGGGTCTCATATTACCAGTGATTGTGTTTGTTACACAAAACGAATGTATGTGTGACAATAGAGTGACATTTGAAATAATTGGATGGGAAAACTAGATCAACTTGCGGACAGTTGCCATGATTGTTACGCCGGCAAGTGAGCCACCATTCCTTACAGTTTGTCCTGGCAGCAACTGATTCACGGTCATTATTAAATGTCATGTGACTGCGGTTAGCCCGCTGATTGGTGTCATGAGAGTGCTCACTTGACACACGAGGATCTTTGTCTTTCTTTCAGCACTATTTTGCTAAACGCGCCAAAGATCACAAGTCTTCTTGTCCAATTCAATAACTGGAATTATTTCCCTGTTGGAAACAAAAATTCAGAATAGTTTGCCGTTATACAGAGGTCTCGAAAACGTTCTTATCTCAAAGACAGCTGCGCGCGCGCACACACACACACACACACACACACACACCACAATCATCATTGCTCACAAACACACGAACACACTCTCACCAGTCACAAATACGTATCAAAGTTAAAGTTCGATACTTAATAAGATTTTAAAAATAAGATTTTTGGACACTGAATTTTGTAAGTTCAACGTAACACACAACTGAGATAGTCCTAGCTCTGACGAGGTGTTTAGTCTTCAGGACGTGGTCTTGGTCTGAAAAGAGGATATTATTCTGAATAACAATGATTGCATACTACGATAGAAACAACTATGACGCTTACATGCTTCTATGTTGTTGCACAGCTATACTGACATAATCATTACAAGTTGCATGCGGCGTAAAGTACATTTTTGTTATAGGCCTTATAGTTGTTGTGAGAAACGTTTTCCAGCTGTGGAAACATTTTCGACACCCAAACTTACCGTTATCACGTGTTGTTCATTAGACCGCTCGAATTCCCGTTACATTCTGTAACAGCATATGGAAGCGATACATCAAATTTAAATCTGATCATATTCGTTAAAACAAGGCATGACGACCCAAATTCTTGAATACTTATTTCACTTCTTTTCAAGACGAAAAAGAAAAAAGAGGATCGTGAGCATAACTAAATTCCCAGTGAATAATCAGGACAGTGAGCGGCAAGTGTCTGTGTCGGTACCGGGGCGCCGGCCCGGAGTCTGGCGCGATAGTTAATCAATTTTGGAGGCGGCCCGCTGGAAGCCGCCTTTGCCGATTGATCGACATTGGGTCTGCAAACCTTAAAGAGCTAATCGAGACACGTTCTAATGCATCATCCACGTTCTTGTCTGACACTGACATCGTTCTCGTTCTCGTTAACGTATGCATTTGAAACAGGTGCCCTTGACATTAGCTAAATGTCGCCAAATTTCCGATGAGTTTGATGCGATGCCGGGGGTGGGGGGGGGGGGGGGGGCCTGAGGTGCAGATTTTACAATGTCAATTACATAACGACACATGTTGACGGTTTGCATTAAGGGGCTGGGGAAACTATCTTGTCAATGTGAACCGCGTAATTTAAACCCATCATGATTCCTTGTCTCGCGATCAGATCGTTAGATTTATTTTCTGTCTCTTTGCTTCGATAAACCATATACCAATTGAAAAAAAAAAAACCTCTTGGATATACAGAACACTAGTTTTCCTTGTTTGATTTCATGTTCTCGATAGTTGAGTGTAGGTAGCAACTGATTTCGGTTGCACTTCAACAAGCTCTCAAATTGGCAGGTAATAAGTTTTTTGATGTAATCACCTCATCTGCGAATTATCCAAATTATTCTTTAAGTGTTTCTGTCAAATTCAAAAAGAAAAGAACAAAGTTTTGGGAAAAACAACAGAAATTGTAAACCTCTCAATCTTCCACAAGAAATATGAAAAATAAGGCTATCTGATACATTCCCCGTCAGGCAAATCTCTCGGAAATATATCATTTTGTGAAAGCAGTATAATAGTCGTTCTGTGGTTTCTCGGTCATCATTTTTGCAGACGCTAATACATTTTATATCCATGATGTTTTATGGATCATTGGAACCATCTAGCAAACCACATTTTATGTGATTTCTTTCACTTTTTTTTATGTCATGTTCCACTGAAATATAAAAAAGGAAAAATTAATGGGAGTGGATTTCACGTATACAAACGTGTATCGTGTCTTGCAGTTTTTTTTTAGATAACTATGGCCACTTTGTTCACGATCCCCCGTCCCAGTTTATTCAAAAAAAAATTAAAATGTTGCAAGAGGGCTCTTTTTGGCTTTGATAAGTCACTCACAGCATTCAGGATTATGAGCGGAGACGAATCTACCTGCACAGAATTCTTCCTTACAGTACCGATGAAAAGCTGGGATATAATTAAAGGCGTATTGCGCCTCTGGTGTTCAGTTCTGTAGGCACAAACGAATTTGCCACCGACACCGCTCCGTCACCTTTGACCTCTACACGTTAGCTTTTTTTTTTTGCCACAATGATTCTATTCGTCTCCAGGTAACGTGTCTTGCACTTTTTGAATAACCATGGTCACCTTGTTCACGATCCCCCCTGTTCCTGTTTATTACCAAAATTCGCGTGTACGAGATGTCACAAGAGGGATTTTTTCGGTTTTGTATATATATGTACATGTGTGTATGTATGTATGTATATATATATATATGTATATATATATATATATATATATATATATATATATATATATATATATATATATAGGCAGATATATAGACAAGACAGGCATAAGCCCCTCAATCTAATCTCCCTATGTTTTCCACGGTATGTCAGGTGTACCGCCCTGCTTTAATTCAATTGTGTTCGTGTAATCCATTCCCATTAATAATTTCCCCCTTCTACTTTTTCTGTGGAAAGACAAAAAACGTGAAAGGAATAACATAAAATGTGATTTTCTTGATGGTTCCAAATGCTCGATAATACAACATGGATATAAGATGTATTTGCGTATGCGGAGATGATGACCAAGAAACCACAGAACGACTACTGCTTTCATAAAATGATATATTTCCAAGAGATTTGCCTGAAGGGGAATATATCAGATAGCCTTTTTTACATTTCTTGTGGTAGATTGAGAGGTTTACAATTCCGCTGTTTTCCCCAAACTTTGTTATTGATTTTTTTTTTCACTGCCATGTCTCGCTTACCACAAAGTAATTGAAATAGGAAACGATATAAGTCTGTGTGTGTGCGTGTGTTTGTGTGTGTGTGTGTGTGTGTGTTCTGTGTACCTTGAAGGCATCATTTTAACAATATTCTCAAGTTAAAAATCTGAGCTAGACGACCTACACCTTAAGCGCTGTTTCAGATATCGATTTCAATAATCAGCTTTGTCGAAAATCACACTCAAAACTTAAAGTCAAATGCTTTAAAACAAAGGAACAATTTGGCCGGAATTACCATATGATACACATTCCCTCAAAGAGTCAGCATTCAATTTCAAAGCATGTAGAAAGGTTTTACTAGCATGTATACTGATATCTTGCGAGTGACAACGTGGTCTGCAACAGTTGTGAAACCTTGAGCGATTCGTCATCCATTTTGGCGTCGGCATGCAGCTAAGTCAGCAAAGTTCGACAATCCGTAAGCTTGAGGCTCCAGCGCGATCGTGACAAGCAGCGTCTGTCGGAGGCAGAGTCTTATGTTCTCGCTCGATTAATCAGCTTCCTTCTCATGTATGTCATGTATGTTGGTGTTCCCTCGCTCTCATACGGCTTTTAGCTTCTGTGATGGGGAAAAATACGACTTCGTGAGCTTGTGATTTCAAGCAACAGCGCGTATATACGGTGCATGCGTCTCAGATGTTCCGTCTCCTTGGCAAAGCCCACAACATTAAAGGGAACCTCCGGATGTTTTTCAGACTTTTACATTTGAACAACTATAAATTACTTTATCTGAATACAGAGTTTCAGAATTTTTAGTGATTGGGATGAGGAATGAGAATGTTTTCAAAATCGATAACAAATTGCAATGAACAAGGATGATGACATAGCAGCCTCACCATAAGAATGCAGGAGTTGGGGCTCAAGGAAGCAGAACAAAAGAAGAAGGCATGCATAGATTTTTCACAGGTGAAATTGTTATGCAAGCGGTATTGTAATGGAATTACACTGCTACCTTTCTGAAATATATGAGGCTCTGATGTCATCAATACTGTTCAGTGTAATTTGTTTAAGATTTTCAATTTATTGGTTTCTCTGCTCAAGGACCACAATAAATTCCACAAATCTATACATGGAGCTGTCGATTTATGTACTACATGATGTGAAATTATGAAAATCGTCCGGAATGCCCCTTTAAAAGAAAAAAAAAACTGTCTTAATGGTGGTCGGTGAGGATGTGAACCATGCAAGAGTTTAAGATTTAACCCGCTCAATCCTCTACGTGCCACACTAAGTTTCTGTACAAAGGTTTGTGTTTGACATTTGTGTCTATTTGACTTACTGGCACAGGAAGGATTGGAAACAGTCATTTCAAAATGGGATTGACATTCTGTGCACACAATTTGGCGCCCCGAGAATGGTAGAGTTGATGGAACACATCTTTGCTCTGTCTTGTTAAACCAGTAGGTCTAGACCAAATCTGGACCAATGCTATCATGCATGTTCCTAAATAATATTTCTGCGTATGATATGTGTCGTGGGAGTTCTAGATAAGTGTGTAATGATGGTTATTGTGGACGTGTGTGTGCGCGAAAAGTATTAACTGCTGGCAATGGGTGCTACTGTAGTTATTATGGGCCGGCGATGAATCTATATGAAACAATGACGGAAAATTTAAAGATATTCAGGAGTCTCTGTCACCGTGACTGTCTCACGGTGACAGAGACTCCTGTTTGCAGTCACATTTATTCCCGTTTTTACCACTTTTAGATGCTGCATTACAATACCAAAACAGATGCATACGATATGAAATATAGTATAGCTACAAACAAACACGTTGATAATTGATTTAAACGTATTCAATTGTTCATAGAATGTTTGTAACAACCATAAAAGTCATCCATAAAACTGCGTAGATTTATCTCTTTCCCCCACTTTTCTTCTTCTCACCCTTTAACTCTTGTTTCTCTTCTTCTTCTTCTTCTTCTTTTGCGTACTATCTCTCCTCGGCAATATCAAACATTTTCCGTTGTATTCTGCTCCTGTCTATAGATTCCGAAGTGCTGTCAAATTATCAGTTTCATTTTTATCAACACAAGAATGCAAATGCAAGAAAAAAAAAGTTTTCGTTTTGATTTCCGGGCATGATTGGAGAACTGGCTGAAAACTTGACTCGGTTGTTGTGTTTTAAAGAAAGAAGATAGAGAGAAAAAAAAGATGGGGCCCTATACAACAATTAATTTGCCCCAAACTTGACTCGGGCAGTATGAATCACAGGGTAATATTCCCAGGGACGAACAAAGTCAAGCACAAGATAAGGGGATGATTCCAGGAAAAACTGCATTGTGGACGCGAGTGTATTCCGCCGAGTTGTCTACACTTTGGTAGGCGACCTTCGTTTCGTTTCATTGCATCTTATTCATTTATTTATTGCCTTAGAAAACCAGATGTGATGCGAATGCACTAGGGGAAAACTGGGCTAAAGAGGTTGTAAGGCGGGAAAATATAGAGACATCGTAATTCCGTCTTATAAAGTTGCCCGAAGTATTCCTCTACCGTATACTGCTGTACGCAGTAGTCACATGAAAGCGTATATTAACTCTTGAAATTTAACCCTTAAGACTTTAGACAGAGAGATGGACAAATAAATGGATGGATGGTTTGATAACCAGCTCTATACGAATTTTTAGATAGATCGTGTAGATTGTGATATAAATAGCCAGATAGTTATCTGGAAAAAAAAAAATAGATAGGTATGTTTTGGTATTGATAGAGACATTTCTTTTCCAGTAAAGGTCAAATACAGCATGAAAACTGTGATGAGAACCCTCATTCATGTCATCCAAACCTCGCTCCCTCTCTTCCTCTACATATTTCCCCTCTCACTCCTATCTTCTTTACTTCTTTCCGCGTCAATCTCCCCCTCTCTCATAACTGGAGATGAACTGTGATTGGAACCAATGCTGGCTGCATTTACCTCATGAGAAGCAGTCAAAAGGACAACATGGCCTGTCGTTACAGAGGGCAATAAAAAGTCGAAGAAGTGTGCACGTCGAGGGATGTTAGGAATCCAATGTGAAACTGATCTACCATGCGCTTATGACTAAATTGCTGGTAAGGGTGTTCGAGAACGACACTATCACGCGGAATCTACCCCGCTCCGCCATTCAGAGAGAGGGAAAAGTGCTCCCCTCCTCCCCTACTCCTAACCCCCCCCCCCTACACACACACACACACACACACTCCCCTGTTTATCTGTCTGACACTATATTTCTCTTGCTCTATACCTGCATCTTTTTCCCCCTTTTTCTCTCCCCCTCTATTTATTTGTCCGTCGATCACTTTTCTCTCTCTCTCTGCCAATTTCTCCTATCGCCTTGCTCCCATTCTACACGCCTGGAGCACACATGTGCCAAAATGCGTATCCCGATATCTTTCTTGCGTCTTCTTCTTCTTCTCTCTCTTTTTTTTTTCCAGTCGATTTATTCCCTCTCCTACCTTGACGTCCTACGGATATTTTGATCTTCCTTCTCCCTCATCTCTCTCCTTCTATCCCCCGAGATACGATGCAGTCAATCATCGTCCTCACCATGGAAAATATGGCGTCAGATTGCGATATCCCCCTCACCTCTCTCTGTTTATAGATTCCATTTGTCTTTCCCCCTTCTCCGGCACTATTTTCTCTTGTACATAAATATATTTCTCTCTCTGTCTCTATCTCTCCCTTATCGCTTTCTCTTTTTCTCCGTCTGCCGTCCTAGTATATGATAGGAGATAGACGAAGTAAGCTGAGGAGTTCTATGCCTCAGACGGTTCTCCCCGTGAGATATATGCCCATCCGGAAAAGTGGATATATTAATTTCGACCTAGTGTTCCTTCTTGCCAATTATGATTGGCTTTGAAGTCACCTTCTCCCCCCCCCCCCCCCAAAAAAAAAGAGATCACTACAAACAAACACACATACGCACAAATACAAATATACATTTGTACTTTACGCATATTATTTACGTTATAATTATGCACATTAGATAATTATGCACATTAGATACAAATACAGATACAAATACAAATATACATTTGTACTTTATGCATATTATTTACACTATAATTATGCACATTAGATGCATTTATTGCCCTATCTTTCACTACAATATTACGTTATTTTGTTTGTATCATTTATTGTTACGTTTGTCATGCATCAGTGCGTAGAGTCATATGCGCTTTGCTATCGTGCATGAAATTGCCTATGCACGTACATTGTACTTTATCATTATAGCAAATATAAATGCTACTTTAGGCGTATAAGTATGAATGATACATCAACAAAAGCAAATCATTATAATTATAGGACAAATTTTATTATCAGAAGGTTTGGACGTAATGTGACGCCTGTCATACATAATGTATTAAAAAAGTGAAAAGTAATATCTGTTGTTGCTTTCTGCTTTGGGCATTAGAACTACGTTCGCGCGGCCTGAAATTTGCACAGCTATAGGGCACAGTGCTCGACTGATCACCGTATAATTGCTGAATACTGTATAAGGTCGATGTGTGAAGCTCGTTAAATGCACGCTGGAAAAATGAAAAAAAAAAACAATGTCTGTTGTTCTTGACCTTTCAGCGGAATTATTGACGCTCTATCAACCTTGTGGCGCTCGGGCACACACCGTCTTCGTCGATTATTGCTTTCGACTGTCAGCCAATCGTCGCCTTGTTGTTGCTGCTTTTTTATGCCCGTGTCAGCTTAGAAACCTTGAAACATCTAGCGTTAGTGTAAGAAAACTGCCCGGTTAACCTTGTCAAACGGTGCACTTGAAAAGCTTGTCTCATCATCTTGGTATTATGACGTGTGTATCTGACTCTTCAGATTCGCATTGTCGTAAGAATTTCATTTCGCGACTACGGTGTCTAACTATTGCTCGATTGCACTTGTTGATTCTCTTATATCTCTTTTCAAAATGTACCCAATTATCTGCTTAACAGTAATGTGGATAATTCAGTTGTAAAGAAAATGGGTTCACAAATCCTGGAAATATTCCAGAATCGTTTTATGAGCACCCTTAAAAAAAATCCAAGGAAAGACGGACAATCGTCTATAAACATTTAAGTGCCTCTGCGCCCTAACGATGATGCAAGGGCTAAAAGATGACCCTTTCACCGCGTCCTTGAAAATAGTCCGCATGAAAATATGCTTTATTTTGGAATTGCGTTCACAAGCTTGAAATTTGGACCCGATGCACTTATTATGCGGATAATAGCAGCGTGGAAATAGTGTGGATTACTCTGGTCCCTCTCGATCCGAGTTTACGACCATGGGTACAGATTTATCATCGGCATATTATTTGAGTTTGTGAAAGGGATATAAGGGGTGTAACCATGTAGGCCATACAGAGGAGAGGGTTAGTCCCATGCAAGTATGTACGAGGGTCCGAGCCAAAGGAAACTTGGGCTTTAAAGACGGAACCTGGCCATCTGGCGTGTTTCTATCACTGAAAAAAAAAAGAATATAATATATATATATATATATATATATATATATATATATATATATATATATATATATATATGTATCATTATGACACGTGTAGCAAGAAAATCCCTTGGTGTCATGTTCATGTTGTCAAAAACAGCTGACAAGCGTTCCACATCCTTTAAATGCACTACCTAAAAACACCAACACACACACATGCTCGCAGACAATTAAAGGACAAAGACAGTTCTCTTCTCTAAAAAGTGGTGTCTTTGTCTGAGTCTGTGTTTGCGTCTGTTTTGTTGTTTTTGCCTTTTCAACGTTTTTTTTCACTATATAATTCACGAGCACGTCCTCAAAGCATAATTAGGGAGCTATTTTCGGACGTCCACCCCTGGCTATTTTAGTGCGCGCTGAAGTTCACCCAAACATCTCCTTCTTTGACCACTCTGTTTGTTTTCGTTTTCTTTTTCATTCCCATCGTAATTAAAGTAACCGTAGAAGAATTTAGAAACCACAAGGTGGATGAGAAAAAAGTTGAGGAATTGTAATGATCAAATTTTATAGGCTTAGCATATAGATCTCACTTTTGTTGTACCACTGTTCAGATTTGTAAAAACATGTTATTGACGTCAATGACTGTCAAAAAACTACGTCGTAGGAAAACATCTATTTATTCATCCTACTAAGGAAAGAGGTAGATTGTGCCCAAAATTGGGTCAACATCTGAAATAAGAACGATCATTAAGCCTTACGCCTGCAAAAAGACCTGCAAGGTGAGTTCCATCTCCGTTACCTGAGCCCGTTCCTCAATGTTAGCAGCGCTCGTGAACTCGAGAGAGCAACCTGTTCTTTTCCCCTATTTATAGGCATGTTTTGTTTTGTTTTTTTTTCCGGTTGTGGACCCAAAACGACACACCCAAAACAAGAATGATAAAACCCCTTATCCCATATCCACGCATGTTGCATAATGAACAAGGACAAGGTGTTTAAAAAAAAAAAAACATGATTGTCACGTTTATTATTTTAAGCACATATACAGAGCACTTTCATAGTCGAAAGCAAACGCACAATGAATACAATGACTGACCATGGAGCTAAAAGAGTAGCTCCATAAATTGACCCAAGTTACTGCTTGTGAGTGATAAACAATTAGCTAACGGCAAACTCACGCTTTTAGTCGTTTTTAGCGACTCGCAGTATAGTGACTTCCATATTGATTTATTACGCGATAGAAGGGTTTAACTCATCCACATGCATCATCACTGCTTGCGATAACATCGCTTTACGTAACTGTTGTTAGCGAGTTATTTTGAGGCAAGAATTGGGTCCCTAGGGAACTTTGTCCGAAGAGAAATATCGTAGCGATCATAAGAGGTGTCATTTCACAAGGTAGTCGTATGATGAAAAGAACGAATGGAATATACTCAGAAGAAGAAGAAAACATATCATAACAACAAGTGGGGCGCATGTGATACGAGGACATTGATCCCCTCGCACTTACATCCATCGAGTTGGTTGCCATGGAAAGTGTGTCGCGCAATTCAAAATAAGATAATGATTGAACTATTGAGGCGACTTCTGACATTATGAAAACGCCGAGTAGCAATATAAGGCGTGAAGCGCCAAGATATTTAAAGCAAATGTGTACATATTTCATTCAGACAATAAAACTAATAAAAGGGATTTAGTCTGTATTTGTCTCAGAAATGCATCCTGCTGAAAGCGTTAGAGCGTTTGTTGAACTCTTCAGATGCTCTTATCTAATTTGATTGAATTGAAATAGATTGAGTCGATTCGGATGGCACTGAGTTACCTTTTAAGCGGTCAAGATGAAAGAGACCCTTTATTTTGCAAGTAGCTTTTTTTCGTAATTTGTGAAAATAAGAATTTGCCATCAGTAACTTTATCGCTTTCTTTGCACATACGTATTTCATTCAGAAGCATCTCCCTTTGCCATTTGACATTTGGTTTTTCATATCCCATTACATTTTTGCGGTAATCGCATCGTAAAACAATATTTCAGAAGAAGGGGAAGCTGCTTTCAGAGCTCCCACACTGTTACCTGTCGCTATGGAAACGATGCACAATGGTACTCATGGTTTTCCAAAGAGGGACAAAGAGGGACATAATTTTCATGAAGGAAACGAAAGACAAAATTGTCCTCGCCCACTGGTGGTTCGAGGAAGGTTTTTTTTTTTCCATTCTTCTGGAGAAAATTTGAAGACTTTCAATGCAAGAAAAGATACATCCTTTTTCATCAGTTTGAGATATTAGAGATCAAATCTGCTTAAAAACGAAGAAACAAATTACGATGTGTGTGATGATTTGAGTGATACATGTATCTTCAAAAATATTTCCTTCTATATGTAACGAGAAAAATATCATTTAAAAAGTCACATCTTTTTTCTATTTGGTGATGACCTTACTTTAGAAAAAAATGGAAATGTCGTTTATCTGCTTTTGCAATCAAACTTTTAATGCTCTCTTCTCCGAGTGCATGGCAAGTTGGAAACATCAGTCATCAGATCTTAATCCTAAGCAGTCACCTATATCCATTATGCATCGTGATCTATTTATTTCCCGTAATAGGACAACTCGAAGCCCTCGAAATAATGCTTGAATAATTCCATCTACATTTTAAACAGCAGAAAATTGAGAACCCAAGCGAAATACCATATATGGACCTAAAAAGGTTACAATGTAAATACGCATGGATTATACAAAGTGTGCACTGGAAGCTTATCTTCGTCCCGATTAAACGGAAGCAAGTGTATAATACATAAGCTCTGTAGATGAATCATTTTGATACTTTGTTGACATAGAGGATTGCAAAAAAAAAAAAAAAAGCTGGTCGCAAACGGTTTAGTGCAGTTACTTCTCTCACTGAGCATTGTGGAGAATATCTGGCAGGTGGCCTACTTTGAATTATTTTTTCCTTTGGTTTGAAGTGGACATTAATGTTATTTCACTGAAAGTTATAATTATATGACATAATACCAAAATGTTGGCCAGGAAGAATGACGTGGGAGAATACATTTATTTTAAATTCAGGGAATGCAAGTTGTTTTGCCATTTCCCAAATCATTTCAGTCCCCAAGCGAGCCATCAAATACCATGCAGAGACCACGTAATTCGGTGCTGTATATTTTACAATTTTGGTTATTCTCTATAAAGTTTTCATAAGTTATACTGAACAATTATCTTTCATTCAAGCAAATTATTGCTCATATACAGTATTTGACTTTCATTTGACAATAGAGTTTAGAATGATAAATTAATTTTTCCCTCGCGTATTGGAAAATTTCGTAAATATTTCCCTGATGTTGTACTGATTTACTGAATTTAACCTGTTCCATCTAGTTTTTCTTCATAGTGAGGAAATACAGTGAAATTCAGAGGTTCCAAATTAATGATTACAAAATAGTAAGCTGTGCAGCAACGTTTCCTCTGGACTTGACAGGACAAGTCGGACATAAATCACTTGCATACTTGAGGATGAATGTTCTAACATCACCGTAATGTTATTCCAACCCACTCTTGGAAACCATGACATTACATCTGTAAAGATCCAGGGTGATTCATCATTCCGAAGGTTCGTTTTTTCCGAATGTTTATTTATCAGAAAATGAAATAAAGTTCGTAACTCAGAAGATTCGTTAATCAAAAAAAAAAAATGAAATAAGGTGCGTATTTGTCGAACCTTCGAAATTACGAACCTTATTTTGTTTTCGGAATAACGTATACCTTCGGATTAACGAATTAACTCTCGGAGTAACGAACCTTCGGTATAACGAACGGTATAACGGGGATTCATAACATGCGAAATCCTTTTTTGTGCTCACTGTTTGGCGTGCGACTGCCTCACGGAAAAAGTCATAATAAACCCTATCATTCACAAATCCGTTCCAGAAATCAAAATCTTGATCATTACTGAAGTCTTGTTACAAGAAAATAAAGACATGGCAAATTCATAAATAAAAACCTTATTTGTAATAATTGCATGTATTCGTAGTTCATATATCAAATACCCAATATATCCATACTAATGAAATTTCATGGGTAGTATTGACGTAATTATCGACATGGTTATACTTATAATGACATTAGTCAGCACAAACAACTTTCCGTGCAGTGATATTTTAAGAAGTAATTTTGGAACTTCGCCGAGTTACCGCCCCCAATAAGGCTTGTAGCGATTTTGTTACATCTAATAAATGACGTAGTCAAGCCGCGACATTTCCAATTGCTGAAAGGCCACGCAGTATTTAAAATATGAAATTTATTTTGGCACTTTGACTGGGATCTGGTACAGGACGTCATAAACACCATATTGCAACTAATTTGTATCCGTCTGAAGGAAAAATTAACTTTAATACATGTGTCAGACGATGTCATTCCTGCTATAATGAAGGGAAACTGACGGACGGGGCAGTGTCCTTCGCATGTCTCTGTCACTAATTCAGACAGATTATTGAAATGAATGTTTATTCCGTGTTCAAAGAAAATCAAACAGTCCAATTTAGTAAGACTTCCGTAATGTCGCACCACAAAACGAAAGAAAAATAAGAAAGATAAAGATAAATTTCAAAGATTTGTTACATTTACCAAAGCAGTAATATCGGTCACGCACACACACATGCATAACATATAATGAAATGATTATGTCATGACCTCACAAGGTTTCAGATCACTTGCACACAGTCATATAATTCCACCCAAGTGGTGATCACGTATAGCATTATTATTTAGGTCAGTACAGTTTATTTATGCATTCTGTTTTCGATACAAAACCTACAAAGTATGACAATGTATCATAAATTATATGTATTGTCCTAACGCATAAATGCATATTATAGAGTACGATTATATAGAGAAAAACGTGTAAGAAAAAGTTATAGAACAGTGTCATATTGAAGATACACCGTCTATCGTAAGGACAATTTCGAATTAAATTACCGAGATTTAATGAAATTGGGAAGCAGAGGACCATCTCCACATTTAAAGCAGAGTTTGACAGGGAAGGTGGCTCCAGATAAACTTACGACAAGAAATTAGATACAATATCTTAAAGTACATCACATAATGTCGCCATTCACTCGGTGAACAGCAGTGCAGAAGGTCTACAGTACTGTGAGGTGTGCGTTGTGTTGTGATGATGTAGATCTGTTAAAGTGTGTTCAGTACTCTGCACTATATTATGTACATTCTTGTCATATACTGTATCTCCTTTGCATCTTCATGACGTGTATCAGCAATCATTACGATAAAACGATGCCAAATTACGACTCTCAATAAAGCTACGCAAGCTGCACCGCGGTTTACATTATACTTGACAAAGCCAAACCACGTCTCCTATACATGGGGGATCCACGCATCTGCTTTGGCTATATTGAGCGTAATACAGGTGACTGACACAACTGAGTCAGGCATATGACGTCATAACACTTTGGCGCAAATCAATTTGCATCTGTCCGAAGAAGAAAATTGATTTGAATACCAGGGTGATGTCATCCCTTTCATAACTGAAGCACGTGAGAATAAGAAGGCTTCTTAGCACGCTATTATAACAATATCATTTAGCATCAGACCCCTTCTCATTGTGTCATAAGTATGATAATCACATACACATACGACAAGGTTGCCTGGTGATACTCATATCTGAAAAGGATAGACGTGCAATAAGTACTAGTAATCGAATGATACACAAAGGATCTGGCTGTAAATCATTATTACAATCATTATCAACACCATCATTATTATCATGTCGTCATTGCCGTCATAATTGACGTTTCTTATTAATCATGTTTAAAATTATTGCTATCGACACGTGCTTATTGCCAATCAATTGCAAGCGCTAGAACAGTATTTCCCATTCACACATGTCATTGTTCATTCTTGGGTATTGACTCCCAATGCAAGGGCAATTCATTATTGTTGCATTCAATTTGATACAGAAATACACACGCACACGCACACACACACATGGTATACACACACACACACACACACACACGCACACGCACATTATCAACACACACTTAATCATTGCACAAGCTTATAATACTGCCTATCAAACCTGGTTACTTCATCGTGTATTCACTTTTAATGACCAGCACACGGAGGTTTACGTCTTTAATCCATCTGCAGAAGGTTTGAATACAAACTCTATATCGGTGCCTTTTTTTTCTGTAAGAGCGAAAGTTTTAAACTTTCTTAAAACAGGTCAGGATCCCATTGACCTATCTCTTTTTCCTGTTTGATGTACATGAAAGAAACAGAGGTTGTGTGCAGCAGAAAATACTAAAGAGCTGGGGATGGCGAAGCAATAAACATGGAAATAGAGGCTGGAAATCAGCGATGTGCCTTTTTCTCCGGGGAATATGTCATTCCAGCGACAAAAGTACTCGGGCCCTTTGGCCAAAGCCAAATACGATTTGTTCGGGTGTGTGTGCACGCCTGCGCATGTGTGTTGAGTGTATATATCTTGGTGTTCGAATGTTCGACCCTCTGTAGGCCTATACGTTTATGAAAAATGTTCGGTGTATTTGAAAAAAGTAAGTTGTAGTGTACTACAAGTTTCCCCCCTTTTTTTGCGGGGGAGGTCTGCTGTTTGCTGCATTTCTTCATGAAATCTGATCATTTTTTATTTCATCCGCGTGCTACGTGAGCAGCGGCATCTTTTGATGGAAACCTGCTAGACAAAGAAAGCGCTATTGCTGCTCGATATTACAGCCCCGGTCCAGGAGTCCAGGATTTTTTTTTTCAGTTTATGGAATCCGTAGACTTTCATCCATGACAAGGGAAGACATAAAAGAGGTTCGGATTACAACTGTTTTACGCTGGAGTGTATAACCGATATCAAAGTTTCGGCTTCGTAAAAGACACGTCGGAAACACGTTTTGATGATTACGAGACAAGCTGCCTCCGCTTTTGTCTCATGAATGCATTCACCAGGGTGCGCCATGGCGTGGCCTTTTGCCGGTTTAAGGTAACGGCACTTTTGACGGTTAGGTGACCGTAATATAATGCAACCCGAGTGTCGCGGCATGGCGAATCTAGCCATCGCCCCGGCTGTGTGGCTAGGGTATCGACCCCTGCAGCTGATCGCAGACACCTGGCTGTTCCGACCACGTCAGGACATGTGAATTACTAAAGGTTATCTACAACTGCGGCATGGCGCTTCACAAGATCTGGATCTTCAGCGCTTTGAGGGTGTCACATTTTCTGTGCCCACTGCTCAGTCTCTCTTGTCGAGAGGCTTACGGTGCCCCGTTATTCTACTCAACATAACGTTTGAATTTGAGGGATATGCCTCAATAGGAACACTTGCGATGCTATTCAACTTATGCGAAACTCTCTTATATACTTATTTCCCTCCTCTTAGAGGGAATTGGCTAATGTTTGCACGATTTTGTGAGCGGCTGCTATATAAACGACCCTCTTTATTAGCAATGGTATAGCATGTTTGATCGAGGTGCTGGTTGTTCTTGTTGTTGTTCTGTTTTCGAGGTATTTTCCTTTGGAGCTCGATCTCTGTTCGAAATGGTAGTAGCTGAAAGCGATGCAATTTCCCCATCGGTTATCAACCTGATATCCGATGCCACCACTTTTCCCGACAATTGGACCGAAATGAAACGAGGATCGTGTTCTCATTTGAGTTTGTTTAGCGTTTTTTTTTTCCTTCCTTGCTGTTGTTGTGTTGGTCTCAATGCGTACCTAAATGTTACAGATTCTTCTATCCTTCTTCTCTCTCCCGCCCCCCCCCCATGTCTCTATCTCTTTCTCTCCATTTTATCTCATCTGCTGGTCTCCTTATTTTTTCATTATCTGAATCCCCTCTCTCTTTTGTCTAACAACACATAGATATGATTAGTGTTGCTTCTATTTCTTTCCTCCTCCCTCAAACTTCCCTCTCTTTTTAAATTCATGAATATCGTGATCAACTCTAGCTCTCTTACCTTTTTTCCCTATTTCTATCTTTCCCGTTTGGTATTTTCGCGTGTTAATGTTCTTCTCGTTCTCCCTTTCTCTCCCCCCCCCCCTCTCTCTCTCTCTCCCTTTATTTTAATTGATTCTGAGCAGCAGCTTATGCATATAGTATTATGATTTACGGCCATACGGCATTATGAGAAGGTATCAATAGCTTCGTGATATTATGTTAACATCATACCATAGTGGAAAATGTGAAGTATATTACAGGCAAGCTACTCAAACATACAACGCGGTGTGAAATGATAGCTGATTGTCACTGCAACTTTTTCCCCCATTTCAAGGAGAAAGGTGGGTACAAATTATTGTTTCAATCGCGTATAGCTTACATCCTTACTCATAACGTAAGTGTCTGTGAGTGGATAGTTATGGTGATACTAACGTGCAATTTAGATGGATGTACGTCTTTCATGCGAAATGAAAGGCTCTTGAAATAGTTTTTGCAAAGAGCGAGATGAAGATGAGTAGAGAGCGAGATGAATAGAAAAAATAATTGATTCATATGTGAAATTGTCTGCATAATTATAATTACCTTTCTCAATAAATTCAATGTGATAGCACTATTAAGCGGCACGCCGGTGATTCAAAAACAAAAATACAACAGATGTGTGAATCAGTCGTTTTGAAGGTTGATTGACTCGGCTTCATGACATGCGAAAGATATGTAATGAATTTGATTTGCGCTCGTGCGATTGTGCGATTCTTTCGTGATAGATTTATCAATTCAACTCACACTCTCTTTTCAATGAGTTTATTTCTAACTCCCTCCCTTTCTCTCTCTCTCTCTCTCTTACTCAGCAGCAGATGATTTCCTTCTATTTTTGTCCGTATCAAGAGGCATTCCCAGTAGTCAAGGATCAAATTCTATTAAAAAAAAAAGTTGATATCATGCACTTCGAATGGTGAAACTTAGTGTATATAACTACATTTGAAATATAATTAAAAAAATATAATCTCAGTGTGTTTGTCGATTTTGCTCTCTAGGGCATCTCGCGTCGACACTATTGAGGGAACTCAGAAAATGTTAGTGGATCCGGTTTTGTGTGGGTGTATGATTGTGTCCATGTAGGTATGTGTATATGTTTGTTGTTTGAGTGTTTTCTTCCAGTATCTATATAGTTTTTTAGACTCAATCAATAACGGGAAAAAAAAAATATTGCTGTAGGCCTACCTGTGGTATGAAGTGATTGTCTTATAGCTAAACAAAAATGAAGCAACGTTTGTAGCTTAGAATTGTGTTTATCTTGCATGTGTCTAGTCCACAGACACCGTTTTAAATGCCCGTTGTCATACCTTTTTAGCAATATCTTACGATATGATGGTAACAAGCCGTGTGGTTTTCCATCAGTATCGAGGTAGCATGTTATTCGAGCACGGGAGGGTGGCCTATATAGCCAATGTTAGCCATGTTCCAGAAGTTAATGGCTCGCAGTGACTGAGCGCAAACCTCGAGGTGCTACATTTTAACGAGCACATAATATCATTTTTTTCTCCTTTCACATACTGCATTTAACAATTTTCCAGCGTGCCGCTACTTCTGTTAACAATACACTCCTTCGTCTACCTGTAATCTCAATGTACCATTCATTAACATTGTCAATGAGCATATTTTTTTTTCTGTGCAAAAGAGAATAATATTGCACACAAACATACTATATATATATATATACATATATATATATATATATGTGTGTGTGTGTGTGTGTGTGTGTGTGTGTGCATAAATCTCTGCTGAAAATATAACAGAATATAAAACCAAACGCAAACATCTTTTACTTTAACGAACTAATTTTGTACATGTTACACAGTGTAAATGTCAGTGGTAGTGTGTCAACTGCATCCATACTCACCACGGAGGAACTTAGTACACAGTCACTTCACTATGTTTAACACTGTGCCCAAGGAGATTTCATAGTCAAAAATTGGAGGGAATCTTTGCCTTTGTTTCTGAAACACTTTTTCATCACTTTCACTCATCCGCCACCCGCTCTGTCACTCCGGTACGCCACCTGTGTCGCCCGTTTTGTCATCAAATTGAATCGGCCGGGTAGAATAACAAACACTTTTGCACTGTTGGTTTAAAGCTGCTCCACACTTCGTTTCATATTTCACCCCGCCTCGTCCCGCAGCGCGAGAGCTGCCATCTGCATGCAAATTGAGCGCGATGGTACGGGTTCAACCGCGAAGTGGAAACGTATCTTCTACGCTCCCCGCGCTTCAAGGTCTCACCCAACACGCTAGAAGTGATGAAACGTGTCTGATCAGACCACGGAGCTTTATGATCAGACATCAGAATAAATAAACCATAATTTGTGATTTCGATCCGTGCAGATCATACGTAAATGCATAATTTGCCATAAATACCTATTGTGCGGGAATCTAGAGAGTTAGACGCGTGAAATTGGCTCACCGTACACAAGTTCGGCTCCTATGCCACATTTCCTTGTTTTCACAACATGGGTAGGTTTACGCCCACATCCTAACCTTGCTCTTAAACGGCTCTCCACTTCCATTATTGTCATTCGCTCTTTTCGCAGGTGACGTCAAGCGCATAGAATAGCGCGCGAATCCGTTTTCTCTTTGACGGCAGCGAATCGCTGTCTTTTTCACCTGCTCCGGTTCCCCCCCCCCCCCCCCATCTCTCTCTTTCTCCCCTTCACTGCCCTGCACAATGCATGCCGCTGCGAGATGCGAACATTGTGTCAAATACATCTCAGATCTTCACTGGCGCACATGCTACTTAGCTCGAGTGGTAATCAAAGGATATTCGTACAACTCCCAAACAAAAGGCTGCTTCGGATATACAGCAGAGTGACCTGTCGGCACAGCGAGAAGGGACGAATGTAAGGATTGCCTCGCAATTAACAAGCAGTAAATCATTTGAAATGGTGCTCCTTCACCGACCCGAGGAATGATTTGCGACGTCTGAGTTTCGGCTGTATTGGAAACGAGGCATACGCATGAACTCAGTAGTTTCATATCTACCGTGGATTAACTATCTGCTTGACGGCGGTCGTACGGATTGAAACCAGCTCTTGCTGCCTTTATTGTGTGAGTTTCCTGGTTGATGTGCTTTCTTTATGTTTTCTGATATTCAGTATACTTGTTAGATTTTGCTCGTGGTGACTCCTGTCACCTACGGGCACCTGTAACAAGTTATTTCGTTAGCTGTTTACAGATGCTGCGGTGCTCAGACTATTACTTTGTATTTGGAGTACAAAATTATTTACGTTAGGACAAGACAAGCGATAATAGCAACCTAAGTAATCAGTCCTAGAACCAATCTGGTAACAAAATCTCTTCTATAAACTTCGGTCCTGTTGCGTAAAAGTTGAGATCAAACATAAGTCTTAAAATCAAACATAAGTCTCGGAGTACTCAGTTCTGATTGGCCAGTACCTGACGTACGTCTGACTTTCTACCTAACGTTTGATTGGATATCTCTATGCAACAGGAGCAAGGGTGTGCGTGTGTGTGTTGTTGTTGGTGGTGGTGGCGGTGGTGGTGGCGATTGCTGTTTTTGTGTGCTATGTTCGATGGAAACGATATCGCAAATCTTCGAGGTTCTTCTGTGGGCGGACAACCAAATAAAAACGCTATTAGTATCAGGCGAAAACGGTGTGCAGCAGACTACTCTCGGTATTTCTGATGTAGAAGTTCGACTTCCTTTCGTTTGTGCAAACACGAATCTATTCAACATGTCGGCCCATCTCGTGCGACATCGTGACACAATACAGCATCGTATCGGGTTGCGCGTATCGCGTAACTGAGGAATGCGTGGATAATCTATTTATTCGTAACTTGATTACGAATTATTCCAGTCGAAAAATGGGGGGACTGAACAAAGAAATGCACCAAGAACCAAAGTGCTTGATTTTCTGTTATGTCGTGTAAATTTCACTTCGTGACTTTTACAAGTTTGTCTTAGCCAAACATCACAGCTGTGCATACCTTAAACGCAATTCACATATCACGTTTTCTGTCGAAATGTCCAAGTTAAAATTTTATATTCATGGAAGTTATCTGTATCTGTCAATCATGTTTTAATATTCTCCAGATAGCGGGGAAAGTCGCAACATCATGTTCTTTTTTTTTTCGATGATGTACATATGAAAAAAAAAAATCGTATCCTAACAATATTCTCCAGACCCGTTCAACTTTTGCATGATTGCTTTGAAAGTAGAGCTTGCAATATGTCACCTCCTTTCAGCGGTGATGTATCCCTTTGGTTACGTGACAATGTTTGCATAAAGTCAATGCTCTGGGATTTTTTTTTCCTTTTTGTTCTGGAATAGATTATATGAATATTTATTAGTTTCCTAGAGCATTTCGATACCTTGTTTATATGCCGAGTCCTATGAAAAATTCCATCCCCGCACCCTCAACGAATAAATCAGCTTGTTTAGAACTTATAACTTACTCTTTTCCCCCTTCTGTATCACAGCTCTTACCTGAATGAGACGCCTCGCCTGTTCCATTCAGCGATCTTGCCGCCGGTCCACGATTTTCTCAAATTCCCGCACGTAATATCGGCAAATCCAAACTCATGTAAAGGTAAGCACATCGCCGCACGAGGAGTTTATCCCTCGTCAATCGCTGATAGAATATCCATGAAGAATAGTAGTCTATGTTCTCTCTTTCTCTTACTCTTTCTATTCTCTCTTTGCATGTATCTCTCTCTATCTCTATCTCTATCTTACAACTGCATCTATATATACAATACAATAACATGTATCTCTTCATAGTACGTAGGGTGATATCGAGACATGTTCATGAACCTCATAGGTCTTTACTTTTCTTTTTTCTTCGTTGGTGGTAATCATTATAATTGAAATTATATTTTCAAACTGCATGGCGGATAGGCCCCATAAAGCACCGAGAAATTGCCCTACAGGTAATCATTAGTTAGAAATAGATATTCCCGCATACAAACAGTCTGCAAGAATCTTCAGTGTATTGAAGGAGGCAGACTTAATCGGAAGAAGAAGAAGAAGAAGAAGAAGAAGAAGAAGAAAAAAAAGATACTTTGGTCATGTTGAGAATCCTTTGCAAAGATTTCACCCTAGAATTCGCAACGTTCATCATATACGTCATTAAATTCGTCACTCAGTGAGATACTCCCTTTATGCAAGTAAACCCAGAGTCATGCACACTGAGGGCATTTTGTAAAGTGATGTTACACTGGTGTTATATCTCTCTCACGCGTGTCTTCGATGGCCAGATCATGTATAAAGTTACAAGAATGCCCCCGTGACTTGAAACAGACGTTTCAAATACGCATGCCATGCGTTCGTGGGCGCAGGCCCCTAACACTGGAACTTGATACACCCTGGTGTACGTGCATTGTTAGTCCCCTGATCGGAACTATGGAATCCTATAGTGTTACAGGCACAACAGGGGTGGCCTTTTGCTTCTGAGCGAAGCCTGCTGTAAAAGAATCACGTGTGTCTATATTCTGCGGGTGGAATTGAATTCACTGTATCAATATACTATTGGTATTCCCAAGGAGCTTCACGGACGGGACTAGTTGGGCATTAGGCTCAGCATGTGCAGTGCCTGACATATATCAACTATCAGGTAGTAGTCCTTCCCTACGTCTATCCATGGAGTATAGCTCCATGGCCTATTTGAATATTATGCAAAATGGTCAGTACATTCACGCTCCGATGGTTAACAATCAACAGCATAAAATAACTTGATTATTGCTTGGCCGTTCTACCACTATTAGCATATTGATCCGTTTGATTGGATCTGCATGACCGGGGCAGCAAAGTACTTCAACGGATGGTGACCTTTCGTTGTTGTCGTTGCTGTTTTGTTTGTGTGTTTCGATTTTCTTGTAAGCCCATGCTCTCAGACCTATGTATATCACGTCTATTCACGCCTTACTTCCTCTAGCGTGAAGGATGCATTGTTAAAAAAACAAAAAAACCGTGCTTCTCAACCTTTTTTTCAGTCCGAGGCCCACTTTGGCTCCTACAAATTTTTTGAGGCCCAGTTAAATCATATATTAATCTTTTTTATTCTATTTTGGCCGACATTGCGGCCCACTTGCGAGTTTAAGAAACGTGGGTTTAAAACAAGGGATAACATAATTTAGACGTTGACATGTACACTCCTTATCTCTTACCCTAACCCCTCAATCTCCCCTCTCATCCCCTCCCCTCTCCTTCTCGTTACCTTGCTGTCCTCATAATCCTGTCATGATATTTACCTTTTCCCTTCCCCGCCCCTCCTCAACCAGACGTCTGCCATAGCCCCATACCCTCTCCCCGCCTTCCTTTTCTCCTCTTCTTACTCAACCTCCTCTATGAGACTCCAACCAGTGCATTCCTTCCCCATTCTACTCGCATTCTACCCTCCCGTCACTCTTTCCCTCGCCTCTTCCTTTGTCCCCTACCATTTTCTTCGATCTTCCTTGCATGTTACTCTTCCCCCCCCCCCCTTCCTCAGCCTACTCTGGGTTCAAGATCCGACCACACTAGCTAGTCTTGATGTGACTTAGTATTCATCATTCCTCACACTTGACGTCTTCTCAATTTCAGTGAAACGGGGTCGCCGTCATTTCGAGTAATTAACGGCAATTGTTTAACTCGAAAGCTTTCAGTCTTGGCGCGTATTTGTAATTTATACGGAGAAAGTATTAACGATAACCTGGGGCTTACTCAAAGAGCGTGTTCTTTAGTTGCGTCTAATCTCTGTAGGCTCAGTCTTATCATTTCTCTCTTTTTACACACACACACACACACACACACGCACGCACACACACACACGCACGCACACACACTATCTCTTTGAGACACAAGGAGTAATACTCACAGATACATCTCTTTCACTCACACACACAGACATACACACATTTTATACTGTAACAACACACACACGCGCACACACACACACACACACACACACACACTCCACGCTTTGCAATAACTATCCGTGTATATTATCTTTGCATCATCTCTCTTATTCACCCTTCCCTGTTCTCAAAGCTCATGAACCAGGTGGGACGTCACACATATTTCTTCGCGGTTTGTTGATCGCGGTAATGGCGTATAATCACCATTACAAACTATGCGCTCTTTAGCTGTTAGCATTCCTATCGGGGGGTTTGGACAAATCACCGAGCTGTTTATCGGCACATGTCAGGTTACGTAATCATGCGTTCCATTACTCCAAGGTTTGATTTATGTCTTTGCAGCCTCGCTAATCCTCAACCTATGGGCTAGCCATCAGCAAGATATGAATTAACTACTGATATGTCAGTGGTAACAGAGTTCATCACGACGAATGCAATGCATTTGTATGTGTGCAGGGACTATAGTTATTAACCACTATGAATTTTCTGTATGTATTTGCACAGTTGATATAACGCACAACACACACACACAAACACACACTATGTAGGTGTGTGGTCGCGTGTTTGTGTGTGTGTGCAAAGTATATAATGATAATATACACATTGTACCTGCATTTACATGTACATACATAAACAAATGAACATAATATAAAAGCTTTTTTCCATCATGCGAATGTGAATGCCTTTTTTATTGGAGATACAGAAGCATGAAAGACCCATCAAAACATAATACAATGGATTATCAAGTGTATCATTAATCTTATGTAGACACTGAAACTCCAATAAACGATGTTGATTTAAGATAGATTGCCCGTGACTTTCACTTCTCTTCTCTTCTCTACTATCTCACCCCAATCCCCAAGACGTTTCCGTTCATCTTCTGAAAAAGGGTCCCTTTACCGTAATCCCTAGATTCAATACTAACTCCGGTAATAGTGCTTTCATCACCATCTACAACCAATCATCAAACAGTGATTATGTCTTATTGATTTGTTCTTGATCTATTAACGTCATCAATCAGTTTGAAATGTACCGTAATTCAGTATTAATGATTCTTCTAAGTGTAATTTTCCATCATATTTGATAATATATGATGTGTATTCGATTTAATATACCATCTTGTAAAGCGCCAAGAAACTATTGCACTTAATCTACCGTTACTTTTAGCTTTTGCAGTATTTTGTCATTGCTTCAATTGTTTTTAAAGAGGTTTGTACTCGCTGCAGTAGGCCCTATATGTTTTTTTTTTATCAAACTTTATACTATGAGAAGCATTGACTGCATTTATAGAGCAGTCTGCCGATCGATCAGTAACTCAGTCTTGCCTTAGGTTATTCAACTGTTTAGATAGAGTTTCAGTCAAGTGTATTTTAGGTCGCTTTAGAGGGAAGGTAAACCCAAAAAGCAATGTGGATTGAGTGAAAGCAGCAACATTAGTAGAACACATCAGTGAAAGTTTGAGGAAAATCGGACAATCGATGCAAAAGTTATGAATTTTTAAAGTTTTGGTGTTGAAACCGCTGGATGAGGAGACTACTAGAGGATATGACGTATGAGTGGACAACAATACAAAGAAAATATAAAGGAAATTCAACAAAAATTCACTTTTCTAGAATTATGAAAGAGCAATGGACCAACCTCTTTCAGAAAGCAGGGGGAATAATTGCTACCCCTAACATATGTCAATATCAAGTTGATGGAATTTGTAATTTTCATGAAAAATGGATTTTTGTAGAATTTTCTTTATATTTTCTTGGTATTGTTGTCCACTCATACGTCATAACCTCTAGTAGTCTCCTCGTCCAGCGGTTCCAACACCAAAACTTTAAAAATTCATAACTTTTGCATTGATTGTCCGATTTTCTTCAAACTTTCACTGATGTGTTCTACTAATGTTGCTGCTTTCACTCAATCCACATTGCTCTTGGGGTTTATCTTCCCTTTAAAGAACCACTTGTTACTTCCCATGGCGGATGAAGGTGCCGGTATATATAGCGCTTAACCATTTCGTTGCAGATGCATCTTACGCATGCACGTCAAAAATTACATCAGTTTTCATATATGCTGGCGGAGCTCATTGAGTTTATTCCGGATTTATTTCTTCCTATACTTATAATGAGATCCAGACGCTAAGTTCAGCATCGATTTCAGTCTATACGTAATTATTCCCTGCATAGATATGATAAGTTTCAGATGCATGTATTCCCAGGTGTCTCTTGATTAAGAAATATAATATTGTTGTAAGCGATTACAGTGTTGTATATCATATCTCATTTCGCGCAATTAATATATATATATATGCTGAACATGTTAGAGAGAGACGAGTGTATATAGTTTTCCTGCTGTGTAATCCTTTAGGAATATCGCCCAGACATTAAAATCAGTTAAAGCGAAAGGAACATGATATCCAGCGTTGGTTTTCACAGCTACTTTAGAATTTTCGTCATCAAAAATGAACAGATATGTAAGATCTGTAATGCAAGGAAAAGAAAGAGAGAGAAAAAAAAAGAAAGAGGGCCTTGTTCAGACTGGCACCTTTTGGAGGAAAAACACTGGCACTCAAAAGGCAATTCAACATTTGGAGATGAGACAGTGCTTTGGTTTTTATTGTTCACAATGGCCATAAACAAAAAATGAGTAACTGTCGCAGCAATACTGATGTATGCATGCAGTGTCCAGAAGCAAATGTGTCATTCTTTCAAGTTTCATTCAAGTCATTCTTTCTTTATATTATCGATCTTCTTATAGCGTCACAACATAAACACATTATATACGTCATGTTGTAATACTCTACAGATATTAATAGTAACGAAGGCCGGTCACGTCTCGAACCTATAGGCTATTTTGATATACATGTGAGGTATCCCACACCTCAGCCGATGGGCCACCTGCTCCCTCGTACTGTCATCTAAAGCTGACATTCACGATGAGAGGTTAATGAGATTGAAACTTGGCTTGTAATCGCCGTGTCATTACCACGTTGTCAAAGCGGTAATTTGATGATCTGTAATTCTCATGCCGTCATTAGTTTTATTTTTCCTCTCCCCGTTGAACCGTTCCTAGTCGAACAAAAAAAAAAAAGAAAGAAAAAAACACCTTATATTCATTGCCCGCAAGTCAGGCTGAGGGATAATACACAACGATTGATCTTTTATACGACCGTATTGTAGTATAATCATAAACCATCAAGATAATAGAGTTTTTGTTGTTGTTGCTGCTGCTGTTGCGGTTTGTTTGTTTATTTGTTTGTTGTTTGTTTTGTTTGTTTGTTTGTTTTGTTTGTTTAAAGAGGGCATCGGCCGAAAAAAAAAAATGATAGCCCTAAAGAGCGAAGAAAAAAGCCCGAGAACAATTCGATCGATTTCCATCTAACCTTTCTAACAAGCCTCTTTATCACTCGTATCTATCCTAACACGTCTCTTAAACGTGTCCCTTATAGACTGAACAAAAGTGGCCTAAAGGATAAATCGAGTGAGCCGCGAAATATCAGAACCTGTATGTAAAATCAGGAGTACGCCAAAAAAAGAAAGCCTCTTTGCACATCACTAGTAATTTTCCAAGCGGAAAATAAAGAGTATAGACTATAGAAGGCGGGCGCCCAATATAACTGAGAGATATTGTAACATTTAAGCCATGCTTGAGGGCTAAACTTGCATCCTTGCATGCTGTTGATATAAAGGTGAGTTACTCACTGCAGCTGTATAGCTGTCGTCAAAATTACGAGACAGCTTTACACACACAGGCGGGACACACAGTACTTCTGTGATTAATAGCAGGAAAGCGTTGTGCTCATACATACCTCAGACTGAGCGATCGACCACAATTTCATGATTAGGATTGCTTTCAGGGATTTCATAGTTTATGAATAAGGGAATTCTGTAAACATTCATGTTGATTCATCTTTTATGTCCCACTTTCCTGCGATTTAATCTTTTTTTTTTTTTGTGACTGAATGGAGAGCACAAATCTCGGCGTTCAAACATTTATGTATTTTTTTAATTTTTTTAAATCCCGAAATGAATGAATAACATATAGGGCGTATATATAATAATAATGATGATAATGCGCATATGCATCCTCCATACAACCCATATTGTAGCATAATTAAATTCTAAGCCATCAGGATAGCCGGGTTTGTTTGCTTGTTCGTTTTATGCGTGCGTCGGTCGACAAAAATAAAAAGAAATAGAGAGCGATGATGGGGAAAAAAAATCCAGAAAAATGCTATTGTTTTCAAAACAACCTTCCTAACAAGCCTCTTTTGTTTTTGTTTTTTTAATTGTTCCATTTTTCACATTTCAACAAATAAATAAGCCATAACCATAACAATACAAAAGCATGGATGGGTTGTCAAATACAGCATTTAAGACGATTTATGAAATATGAGGAATCTACACAGAAGCATTGCTTGTAGGGTGTAGATTCCCAGATGACTGATATGAGATTAATGCTTACTTGATATTTACAATTGAAAAGAATGACAATTTGTGAATAGGGGAAATATAAAGAATAAAAAAAGACAGAGAAAAGACAAAGAAAACAATGTCCGCGGCACAAAACATTTAGAGAGTTGAGTGATCACCCGAGCGAGGTTACAAGTCAGATACAGTGTACAGTAGCAAAAATACAAAATATGCACAAAGAAGGTCCACGAGAAATAAGATATCGCGAACGAGGCACGTGTTACATAATCGATAATGACAGAAATACGAAGTATGAACAGAGAATATCAAGGAGGATTAAAGAATAGCTATAAGTATGAATTCAGTAAAACTAATTTAAGTTTATGCTTAAATGAATTAAGAGACTGGGATTGGATTAATTCTCTATCCGCATCATTCCAAAATTTAGTCCTGTAGTAGTTATTGTTTTTAAAGCAGATACGGTCCGTACAGGAGAGAGATGAAAAGAATCTTTTTGTCTCGTAGAGTAAAAATGGACTTCGGTATTTTTTTCACAAACATCGAAGAAAATACATCGGGGAGACCACTTGAGTTTAACTGATACATAAATGATCCGATATTGAAATAATATAAATCCTGGATCTTAAGAATTCTACTGGAAAAAAAAAAGGCATTAGTGTGTTCCAGGAATGCGGCGAAGTTAAATATCCGTATGACTCTTTTCTGTATCAATAATAAAGAATTAAAGTTGTAAAGCAGTTTCCCCATGCCAGGATTCCATAACCCATATAGGGCAATAAAAGAGTAGAATACAATGAATGCAGAAGGAAAATAGTGCTTTAACTTACACATAACACCAATTTTTTTTTTTTTTTTTTATCACACGTGTCTAGCCTATTTCATAATTATCTCATGTAAATCCCGTAGACGAAACAAAAGAAAAAGGTTCATAGATTGAGCCATGAAATATCAGTGCACCATTTCATAGAGTTGTCAGCACTGACAAGTTATCAATCTCTGACAATCACCATAGTAACAGTCAGTGACAAGAGCTTCTCAGCCAATCAGAACCAAGGATTTAACTGTAATTGTCAGAGTCTGACAACTTGTCACAGCTGAAATCTTTTATAAAACTGTGCCTAGAACCTGTACAAAAGTTTTATAAAATGCTTATTTGTGCGTCACCAGTAATTATCCAAGTGAAAAATTAAGAAAGTGAAAAATGAAAGACAGGACGTACAGATTTTGTAACGTTTAAACCATGCTTTAGGACTAGACTTGCATCCTTGCCGGCTGTTGTTAAGGTGAGTTACTCCTTGCAGCTGTATGGATGTCGTCAAAATTACGAGACAGCTTTACACACAGGCGGACACCCAAAATTTCTGGTATTATAATAGCAGGAGAGCGTTGCGCGGATGGTTCCATGACATTAGCTCCTGCGACAATTGCTCCCATGAAATACCTGCACAACTAAGCCAAACATAAATTCTACCCACAAACATAATCCTAACTCTAATCCTATCCCTCACATCAAACTAAGGCTAAAACCCTATCACATACCCTAACCCAACCCCAAGTCTTTGGATAAGATAAGACTGTGGAGCCATTGTCGCAGGAGCAAATGTCGTGTCACCGCGCTCGGTTATACACGAGACTGATTGATCGACCACAATTTCATGATTAGATTCGTTTTCAGGGATTTCCTACTTTATGAATTAGGGAATTCTTAAAATATTCATGACTATTTATCTTTTATGCTCCATTTTCCTGCGATTCAATCAATGTCTTTTCTGCGACTGAATGACGATTTTAAATCATTTATGTTCATATTCGTTTATGTACTTTTTATGGGTAAGAATCTAGAAATGAATACAACTATAACGATATGAATATGCATATAATTATGTCAGGGCTCGACTGTTTTTCTCTCGTGGCCCATTTGTGTCAATAAAACATGAAAACCTTTAAATATGAAACTTCACTAGCCTGGGGGAAAAAAATAGTTGCCCGAAACAAGAGGAAACGTCATAATCCATTTTAAATCTGTAGTTCCTGATCGGGCCACCGTAAGATAATTTTTTTTTCGAAATGTGGTGACCCAACACCAATTTCTAGTGGCCCTGAAACACTGGGCTACCACTATATGTCGAGGCCTGTGTAGGTATTTATGCATGTTACGTGTAATGGACACTTTTGGGGGGATTTCGCTATTTCGTTGATGCAAAAGAATACCAAGTCTTTGCATGGATGATTGTTTGTATGCGTCTACACTTATGTGTCTTGTGTGTAGGTGTTTCTTTATTATAATATGCATGACAATTTGTGTATGTGTTCACATCAGTTAAGTACATGAAATTATCTTTTAGTGAGAAAGTGTCCATGTGTATGTACGTTTCTCTTTATCGTTCATATTAATATGTATATCGTTAGCATTTTCCAGTGTTCATGCGCTCTTCGTCCTAATCGATTCGATATTCTCAGAGATATCATTTCTTCTTTTGAATTTATGAAACAGTCTCCGAATACGCTTTCTCTCTGCATGAATCAGAAGATTGATTTTCTCTCAAAAAGACGTATGCCAAGGTTCTTTGTGCATTCCGTTTCGGTAAAATTCCCAACAGATGATCCATGACATGCAGTCAGTCGAATTTGCTCATATATTCACCGTTCATTTCGATTCACATATTTCATTTCGAAGTACCACGTTCCCTTCTCTGGTAATTTTCTCATCTCCATCACCATCGCTTGTTCCCTCTTATTTTCGCTCAATTTACTCAGCTAATCGACGAAAACTCGCATCCAACGAACAACCTCGTATTCTACTGAGACGCAAGGTATACTGTAAAATCAATGCCCCAGCGATGCGTTTTCCGGGTTTGCGGGTTTTCGCCTGCGCACGCGAAAGAAAAATCGATAAAGAAACCAGACGCTTGACTATGCAAATAATGAATTGTTATGTTTTTTGTAGATTTTTTTCCCCCTTTGTATTTCATTTTGTTTGAAATGAGAAAGTCGCCCCCATTGTTCGTGCTGTGCACCAATAAGCGATATTTGTCTGTGAACGCGCGATGTGTTTGGCTCGTTTACCGTGGGTTTTATTAGCTACAGTTTGTAGTCCTTACACGAATATCAAGCGGGGAAAATACCAGGAAAAGGATAAAATCGAAATAAGTATGAGCGCGGAGGAATCTGTGTGGATTCATCCATGAAAGAATCGTGTCTAATTCTCTCAGTGATGCCAACGTTATTCACTGACGATAATCATGCGAATGCGTGTACATGAATTGCAGTCAAATCACACATAACTTACACAAAGAAGACGTTGTGAATGGCACATTTGTCCATGCCATGTAAGTCCTACTATAATACAGTGCGTATCAAAAAAAAAAAAAAAGGTAATCCAGCTTTGGAGGGCTACCATTTCTTTATTGTCAGCTATGGAGAGCACAATGTTGGTTGTGAGGAAAGAAACACTCTTCCTCTTTCCATTGATACCTAATTATGTTGACAAGCCTTAATGTCATGCATGACTGAGCACATGAACTTTAAAGACAACAATGACAAATTGCCCCTTTTCCAACTTTGAGTGTCACATGAAGGAACAATGCATGTCTCACTGAATGGATGAGAGCTGTCAATGAGAGTGTCCAAATGAACAGGCTAGCCTGTACGAATGCACGTTTGTGTTTAGGTTTGTGCTCAGGGTTTCTTCTAACATTTTATGGTCCATATTAAACCTTCAACATGGCCACCTGTCCTATAACTTGGTCACTCTCACAAGGCCATCCCACACAGTCCATTTTCTCTGTTCATATTCAACGCATAGCTCGTAGCGACAAACCATGTTTTGAAAATGAAGGGAGAAAATGGATAATGGGTTAACCTTTGTGGGAGTGACCAAGTTATCAACAACATGGCAATGTTGAAGGTTATGGACCATAAAAGGTTAGAAGAAACCCTAAACGAAAGCCTGCAGTCATGTAGGCTGGCCTGTTAATTTGACCAATTTCACTGACATATCTCATCCATCCAGTGAAACATGCATTGTTCCTTCATGTGACACTCAAACTTGGAAATATGGTATTTTGTCATTGTTGTCTTAAAAGTTCATGTGCTCAGTCATGCATGACATTTGTCAACATACTTAGATACCAATGGAAGAGGAAGAATACCTCTTTCCTCACAACTAACATTGTGCTCTCCATAGCTGACAATTGTGAAATAGTAGCCCTCTAAAGTTGGATTACCTTGTTTTGATACGCACTCTATATGATAGATCACGTTTCCCTATCGTTTTCTTAACAAACATGTGTATGCTTTTATTGTCTTGGGCAGTTTGGAACAAGCGAATCATTTTTCTCCCTGGTAGATGTCGCCATTTAAAACAAACTTTGCTTAACATGGTGTCTCCTTTATTCTCCCACTGTATAAGGCATGTTTTATTTCATCGCTTTTCTTTACATTTCTCTTGTGAATAAATGCAGCGTCACACAATGGATTCGGACACATTACTTATCTTATCACACGTAATGTCATATATCAAAGTTATTGATGCGAGAATTAAATAAGATTGAATGGGGAATGACACCCAATTACATTAAATTATGTGCATTGAGTAGATGCAGCAGTACGGTGTATTAGTACATAAAAGACATTATTGAGGAACACCGGACTCTTCGCTCAAAACTCAAAAGACTTTTTAAAGTTTCGCTGTCGCCATCGCTTGGTGAGAAGACAACTGTTCGTGATGTCACTGCAGGACAACGATGAAAAGAACATGTACAGAGAATTCCTCAAAATGTAATTTGTTTTTAATGAAAAATGCACATTTCCTCGACCTGTTAAGATATTTAAAAGCTTATAATTGTTTACCTGCTTTCTGAAAGAGTCAAATGCTCTTTCATTATGCTGAATAAAAAACAATGATATTTTGTGGAATTCTTTTACATTTCAGTATAAATATCGTTGTCCTACAGTGAGTCTTCTAATTTAGCGATGGCACCGAAATTCTGAAAATTCCTGATTCATGAACGGATTATCGGATTTTCCTCATACTTCACTTATAATGTTTTACTAATATTACTGCATTCACTCAATCCGCTATATGTGGCTATCACTCCCCAAATTGAACACCCTCCCGCCATGTTAACGGCCTCGTCCGCAAAGCTTCGCGAACTCCCTGAGCGGAACAAGATTTCAAGGAAACAGACGTAAAGAAATTTATAGAAGTTCACACACACACACATACACACAAACAACGCACACACAACGCACACACACATGTACACACACACAAAACGCACATACTAACCCACACACGGGAGTCTTGGCTATAACAACATGATCATAAATCCACCAATATGGCCAGAGGCGAATTTACTCAAAGACCATCTGCAATAGATGAAAAGAACGAGTTTGAGTGAAAAAGAATCACTAGATATGGTGTATTAGTTTACATATCTCTCGTCGTATTTGTAGCTTGTTAATCCGTAAATTGAGATGTTATTTTGTCATTGATTCGCTTGTAGATTTAAAAAAAAAAATCATGTCTGTATCGATTTTCGTTTTGTTCTTTCTGAGTGGCATAGCTTTGTGTTGTTAGTTTGTTTCTTTTGTGTGTGATCAACCGGTAAAATTCTAGTTTGATGGAATCACGAAGAATGTTACTTTACACGCACTTTTCGATGTTGAAGAACCCTGAATAAAAATAAAAGGAATATAGAATGGCACAACAGCGCGCGTGGTCCAAACTTATGAGAGCATTGAAATGGAAAAGGTATCCATGTAGAAATATTCCGTATGTATTTCATCTAATGGGTAGGATGGATTTCATAAAGCATCAAGATAATATGCTGCCTGCACTCCGAATTCAAAATGAGCCCTCTGTAAGTTTGTCTTACAAAGGCAATCAGGAGTACTGTGGTATCGAGGATAAGGCTATTGTACCTGTAACTAGAAGATGATCAAGGGTTCGAATCTCGTCCGGCGCGTACATCCCTTAATGTATTTCATGCACTATAAAGACAAGAAAAAAATCACGATCGGAGAAACTGGTATGCTTGTATGTATCTCTGCGACGTCTCCGAGACGCCTCCTGAAAATTACAGAGTCTCCGATTAGTCGCAAGAAATTCAAACATGTTTGACTTTTCGCGAATTCTCCGCGACGTCTTCGAGACGTCTCCATCAGTTGCAGAGACGTCGCGGAGACTAATCATATCCGCGACTGCTGAGACGTCCCCGCGATGTCTCCGCGATGTCTCCGAGACGTCTCCGAGACGTCGCCGAGACCTGCTGGAGACCAGAAAAACTGGTGAGAGGTCGCGGAAACGTCTCCGCGACTCTATTTGACGCTGTTTGACCTACTTTAGAAACCACGTGACTCATCTGCGTGCTGACATCCTGCCTAGATCAAGTCAGGTGATCCTGCAACGGCTCCCTGATATTTGAAATTTTTTGACACCTGCCATAACTCGTCTCAGAGACTCTCCTTGGTGAGACACAGGACATTTTTATGTTGGAGACGTCTCCGCGACTGCTGCGACTGATAAGTTGGAGACGTCGCGGAGACGTCTCCGTTGGTGAGATACAGGCTTTAATATTGCAAATATCGTCATGGCGACAAGGGGGAGACAAGACAAAGGGGGAATGCTTTGAATGCTTGATGTGCGCATCACGAGTTTACATCTCTCATCAGCTCATCGTATAGTCATCATCTTTTTTTAGACATTATTATCACGATATCTAGCAAGAATGTCATCACAATTATCGTATTGAGTGGGAAATGACAGCAGTACAGCAGTTGACTTGTTATTAGCTTGTCAGTATAACAACAACTATACTATCTTTCCTTGAAGTTTTTACGGGTGTCCTTTGACGTTAAATAGTCGTTTGAAATGCACGGCACGCTTATGAGGTCGGGTGGGGGTTTTTGTCACTGTTGGAAATGCTTTGAGTTAGTTTGAATTTTGCATTAGCAAAATTTTAATTAGCAGTTGCTTTGGCATACGATACTCAGCGAAGGATTTACTTTGAGAAGCGCTGGTTTTAAGAACTGAATAAGAGGGCATCTAAATTATGGGAGTTTTGCTCGTGGAGTAGAATCCTGCCTTGAGGCTAAGCGAGACAAACCTTACTCTAAGTGTATGACTATCGAATCCCCCACTTGAGTGTTGTTTTGATTCCTCTCGACATGAAATGCCAGAAATAATGAAATTCTAGATTTGCAAAGTTTTTTATCATCCCCGGCGTCCCTTGTATGAGATATTGTTGCTTCAAGGGTTTTCTAGAGACTTTGAGAAACAAAAAGGCTTAACATTTTCGTATCAAAACTTGTTTTTGTGAAGGCGCAAAACTTCATTTATCCTCGATTATGATGAGTCATGTTTAGGATTAAAGATTCAGCCATATGTCCAGTTTGCTTAATACACTTACAGCGTCAGCATGGGCATCATAGGACGTACATTTGCACTCATAGTTGCATTAAGCCTGCATGCTAACATGACCGTTTATGCTGCCTCGATGCTTCGGGTCGGATTTTACTCTGTTACGCGCTAAGTTTAAAAGAAGACGAAGTTTCGGCAAACGGTAGAACGGGCAGCATCCTATTGCGTTTTTATTCAATATCGTCTTAACAATTATGTAGCTTAATAATCTTTAAAAGCTTTTGCATAAGAATCAGTTAGCATCTCAACTGGTAGTTTATTTGATTTCTTCACCAAATAAAAAATGTCGTCTCCTCACTCCATCTCTCTTTCACTTTCTCTCTCCCTCCCCAACCCCACCCTCTCTCTCTCTCTCTTTCTCTCTTCCTCTGACATCCAACAATTCGCAATTTATCATAAAGTGTAATTATGCGTCTTCAAGATCGGTTTAGCGAAACATCATTTCGCACAATTTTTTTTTAACGGCTAAATCAGAAGGACGTTCGACAAATCATCCCCTTGTCAACGCAGACTCGATTTATCCCTAATTGCATTGAATTCGCCGGCAGAAGAGAGGAATGGTTAAAAGGGGTATCTCCTCTGATCATGAAAGAACTGAAAGGTTGCGGAAGAAAAAGAAAAAAAAAAGAAAGAGGCGTGGGCATCCGTGAGGTCACAATGCAGTTAAAGTAAAGGTCTGAGGATCCGTTGTGTTTATATATAGATAAAATCACACCCTTTCCCGCTTGAGAAAAAAAAATGATAATGCAAACTGTAAAGATAGTGTGTTCTTGCCTGAAAATATCAGTTTTCCTTTATAAATGTAATTTGCTGACGAAGTTTGCATTATGCTTGAAGAGACGCGGGCAAAGGACCAAGTATAACGTAAGATATCTTACGTAAAATATCCTACGTAACGTTAGATATTTTTGCGTGTGCTCACAATGTTCACAATTCATCAAAAAAAAAAATCATCTAATACTTATTCAGAATGATGAATTTTATGATATATGCATATTTTTCTGGTGACATAAAAATAGTTGTCGCTTTGTTAACAATATTCCTCCATCACATACTTTGAATGACAAAACTTTGCTAAAATTATATCCACTTGCAAGGCCTCTGTCTCAAATAATTTCCTCGATGACAAGATTATTAACATTTATTGTTTTTACTGAAAAGGCATTTCGTATAAAAACAAAAATAAAAAGGTTCACTATCCAAATTTGGTAGTATCAGTGGAAAGAAATGAACAGAGGTAAGAACGTTCCGTCCGTCGTTTACATGAATGTGAATGACAGACACTATCTTTGCATTCTCCAAAAATACACCGAAGGTGAAAATACAAATTGTGTGATGTGTGCATACGTGTGTGCTTGTAGAGGTGGGTTTTTGAATGTTAATACACGGATATAAATCCGTTTGTTAACTTTTAAGTCCTGGGTTGACGAAACAAGAGTTCAGTTGAGCACAATTCATGTAAGCTTTCGTCTGGTGTACACTAAAAAGCCCCACATTCTCCCGCAAGAATTACCCACCCTTCGTTCACGTTTGCAGGATAACACTTTGGATTCCTCATTGTGGGTTATATGCAGTATTCATTTAAGTGATACCACCGAAATTCTCTTTCCCTGTCTCTATCTATCTATCTATCTATCTATCTATCTATCTTTCTGTCTTTCTGTCTTTCTATCTTTCTATCTTTCTATCTTTCTATCTTTCTATCTTTCTATCTTTCTATCTTTCTATCTTTCTATCTTTCTATCTATCTTTCCACATTATCCGTCTTGGCTATAATGCGTACTCATGTACAAAGTAACATACTGCGGGGGCGACGGGGATTTACAGCCCAAATTAGTTCTACTACCGCACGTAACGCGCTTATCAGCGTCGTTGGAACACATTTCGAAACGGATTAGACTCTAACTCCCCAACTCTTAATGAGGTCAGATTCCCTATAGACACTGTAGAGAGAGGGGGGGGGAGAAAATGCTTGAAAAGTGCATCCTCAATAGTTCATCTCCAGGTAAATAAAACACACACACACACACACACACACACACACACAAGAACAACAACGATGGTAACCCGAATGAGGAGCTATGCCCCCGACGAACAAAAAGGGGGTAATAAAGTAGGTCTGATATATGAAAATGAAACTGAATGTGATTCTGGTTGATTTAGTTAGTCCCGGACCCTTGAGAAAATATAGATAGATACGCAATTCTGGGAAGCACAATATGCAGTAGCAACGAGAATAAGTTATTTGAAAAAATATGAACCATGTTCACGAAATTTTATTGTATTGTAACTCAATGTGTTGTGGAGGGACCAAGAAGCGGCGCTGTGTTTTCCTGCGTTGGCCCGTATAGTTCACCTCGCCATAGCTAAACCTTTGTACATCAGGACTACCACGAGACCTACGTGTATATCTGATACGCATACGGAGCTTGAGAAATTAGATTTGTGTCGGTTTAATGTCACTTTCCGAAAAAAAAACAACTTTTTACAAAATTTCAAAGAGATCAGTTAGAATAAGCGTATTCATTGACCAGTAACTTTTTTTTTAAATCTATAGCGATCGCCCATGAAAACATGCAGTATTCTAATATGTCCAGGATGATGCTGCCGACACCATACAATCAAATATAATTAAATCAAATACCCCTGGGGAAATTTCTGGCAATTGCCTTTACATGAAAGTAAATGAACGCATGCATGATTTACAGCAACTTACTGAGCAGGCGTTATTTCATTCATGATCGACGACCCGCAGAATAGAACAGCAATGCTAACAAGCACCTTTCCCCGCCGCATTATTTATGCTATACGTGTCACATAATTAATGACAACCTTACCGTGGTTATCAGCTTAACAATGTGATCACTCCTCGTCTGCCTTTACTCTTCCACATTGTCATTCTTTCCTTTGAAAGTGCTTAAAGGGATGATGTAGTCTGGTTAAGATGGGAATTCAGATTTTAACTTTTTTGAGCAATTTAGAAACCACGTATGAAATATCAAAGGGCATACAATTGTATACAATTCTAACAGGACATTAAGGATTGTTTGATGAAAACCGGCCTTGAAATGGCTGAGATGTCCAAAGCAAAGTAAAACAAAGTGGTCCTAATGAAAGACGGACTTCTTTGTCATGGATATCTCAGCCATTTCGAAACCAGTTTTCAGCAAATGAATTTGAATTCCTGTATGCCTATACATGTTTCATTATCTCACAGAAATGTTGGAAACCTGAAGACCTATCTCAACCAAAACTATACTATCCCTTTAATTTTAAGGACTTTAAACGAAGCTTGGCAAGATTTGTCGCTGTAGATAGGATTAGGGACCCGATAAAGGAACATTCAATTTGTGGAACAGTTGTGTTTGTTTGTTTGTGGGTTTTTTTTTTTGTAGTTGTTTTTGATGGTTTGTTTTTGTTTTGTTTTGATGGCTTGTTTGTGTTTTGTTTTGATGGCAAGATATTGGTTTGGCATTTACGCAGAATATTCATATTTCCTCTTATTTGCACACCAAAGCAAGTTTTCATTGCAAGTTCGCCCACGGTGTGCAAAGGGCAACAGAATGTTCTGCTTTTAAACATGCTAAAGGTCGAGCATGAAACAGGGCAACGAACGGTGAATGGTGTATCGATTGTGTCGACAAGAATTTCCACATCAATCCAACAAGAATCACCGATAGCACAGCGTAATGAAAGGTTCAGTTTGGCTACGATCAGGGCTCATCACCCATACCGCAAACTGTTCTGATGAATTCCGAGGTTCCAGATAATCTCGCGTCCCGATTAGCAATTTACTGGGGTTATAGATCATTCCTAACGAGCGAGAAGAGTGTGAACCCGCCCTGGCTAGAAAATGGTGACGATGGCAGAAGAGCAAGTCTCGCTGGAAGAAAACCGATCGGCTTAGTTTCACATATCCTTTTCCCCTGACGTACACAACATGACAGGAAAGAACGATGATTGGATTATTGAAATTCGACTGGTCTGGAGGGACATTCACTATTCGACCCTGCTAAGATTCAAAAAGTATAACGCTGACATTGAATAGAGGGTCCCCGTGCATGTCATGAATATTCGCGAGCACATGGCCATGTATCGAATTCAAAGTCCACATAAGATGAGCTGACGTCATAGTGGGAACAGATTGTGATTATCTCTTCCTTTATCTCTGTCCACCCCCCCCCCCCCCCGTCTCTCTTTATCCCACTTCCAAAATGGTGTGATTTTCGACAAATTGACAAAGGTCTTGATGGTCGTGAGGAGACACCCATGGAAGATGCAACTCAACCTATCCCTCGAGGTGAACGAACGACCTAGAGTTGAAGAGGGAGGTGTTCGATTTGTTTGTGACAATGTTTGGCATGGAGTATGCTGCCTCACCTTCTTTTTACTTTTCTTATTAATTCCTTCTCTGCGAAGACAATAATAGCAAAAACTGTAGCCTGTGGGTAATCACATTTGGCTTACTAATCAGCCGCTAATCAACGGGTAAGTAGATACTCGTTGCCACGTTGCCATTCTTGTTTTCTTTGTAACCTTTTTCCTACGTAAGATAGACATCGATAGATTCTATCTCCAATTTTCGTTTAAAGTTTCCCTTATATACTGTCCGTCAACAAAGAAGCACAAATTTACCCAATGTTACAGTCGTACAAGTTCTCCAGACACACAATATCTTACACGTTATTAATATTGTTTCCAGCATGCATGGTGCATCCTGGGAATAGCGTCTTGCTCATTCAGCAGGAGTCACGCCCTTCACGTGCGCGCCCACGTACACTAACATTGACACAGACACGTGTAGGAGAATTGTGGTATCGTGCTGAATGAGGCTAATGCTTGTACAATTTCCGTGCCAGGCACTTTGGACACTTTACAGTATGTACGGCACTCTGATTCTACGTGTCATTCAGCACGCAAAACACACAAAGTGTTAACCACGACAGGTCTCGAGTTCGAATGCTGGCGGATGCACACGTGTTAGACAACGTTGTTGACGTCACAATGCATATTTTGTTTTAAATTTGTGTGTATAAGATGGAAATTTGGCAAAACCAGGCTAGGATAGAAAATGATGATAAGACCGTCTTGAGGCGCGGTCAGTCTGGCAAAAGATCGAGAAGTTTAAGATCGCGAAGTCTTCGCGATTTTTTGTCGTGCGGTCACACTGGCAGCCAAACTTCTCGATCTTTGGATCGAGAAGTTTGGGTCATTAGTGCGCGCGCAAGAAAGAAGAAAGAGCGCGCCGTCTGATGGCTAGCGATTGTGACGTAACAATGCACATCTGTACATGACAATGGTCTCGCGCTTTGGAGACACACATGAGCATGCAAACAGGTGGTGGACTGGTCAGGTGAAAAAGATCGCTAAGTTTCAGTAGCTAGCGGGCACACTGGCAGAAGATCGAGTAGTTTGGTTATGGGGGTAGGGGAAATATCCCTAGTTGGAGTGGGAAGTTTCGCGAGAGGTTTGTGGTCACACTGGTAAAACTTCGAGATCTTAAAGATCGCGATCTTAAACTTCTCGATCTTGAGCAAAGGGAAATGGTTTCATATCTTACGTAGACGAATAATAATACACCTGAAAATATGTAATCACACAACGTGAAGGCTGACAATAATATGCAACAATTCCCGCGTAACAGTCGGTAGTCAAACCCACGTTACTATAACATCTTTATGCAGTAAGTTCTCTGAAATGGTAGAGGATGCAGCTAGCAAATCTATGAAGTATAGATTTCCAATCACAGATAAATTTCTTACTCGTACCACCTGAAACTCTCCGTTTATCCCCCCCCCCCCCCCCAACTAAGAGTGACAGAGAAACCGGCGTGTGATCATAAATTCCTTCACGTTCGTGGACAAAGCATGCACTTCGTGAGCATGTTACATAATAACCGCAATTTCTATGGTAATCTTTAAACTCCACTGCTATTCAACATTCATTTTCAATATTTCTTTTTGTTTTGCTTTGTTTTTGTTTTTGTTTGTCAACTAAGTATTCATGGTACTCGTAATTTGTGCGTATTAGTTGATTGCGTGGATGCTTACATCAGTTAAACACTTGACTTTTAATTTTTTCTGTCGTGCTGTTAGGAATTATCTGAAGGAAGACAAAGAAATGCTTATGCGTATGTAGATTATGATTAGATGATATGAATAGCATGTAAAGAAAGAACGTACACGTTTAGATGTCTGGTGGGTATTACTTTAATGATGAAGTATCTTTCTGTCACACATTTCCAATAATTAGGCCTATACTGTTTTGTACGTATACGTTTGTCACAATATCAAACTCGCAAACAAATCGACTTCTTAAGATACTGTGATTAAGAGTGTGATGAGAACAGTAAAATAGTATAACCATTTGAATAGTCGAGATGAGCACTCACGCTTGCTTGCCCCTACAACGCAACGCAGGTTACTCGGTTTTGAAGAGTCTGCCTACATCACTCTTGTTCATATTAGCTCAAAGCAAAGCAAGTAAACCAGATCTTTGTCCTGTGTAAGTGTGCTCGTACTGAATTTCAAAGTAAACGTTTTCACGAAATATTTCATACCGGCTGTAATCACTATACCATTATGTTTTCGAGATTGTCTAGACGAAATTGATCAAGTGTTAGGAGACTGTACTCGGGTACATGGTCGAGTCGTCATACAATGGTGGATTTTGATATCCATGTTTATCAACCTCAACAGCACCAATCGTGGGGACTGCTGCATACATATAGCTAGGCGATAATGTCTTCCGCAGTGTGGGAAATTTAGTGTTACTGTATTTTTTTTCTCTCGTTATGGGAGGTCTGATCTCTTCTCATTTTTTTTTTACCCTGGTTGTAACGGTCACGTGATGAATTCTGCGATATTGGTAAGATAACACATTCGATACTAAAGTCAACTTTATCGCACTCTTTTTTTTTCGCAAGTGCCAAAATGTGCACCCAAGCCAGCATGTAAAATGATTCGTTTATAAAAGTAGCAATTATTCGCTGAAAGGCAGGAGAGAGAAAAAAAAAGAGAAGCAAAACGAATTTTCCTGCGATTAGAGAAAACAGAGACAAATTAACCTTGTCATTACACAAGTTCGCCATGGCAACAGTCTTCGAACAAGGTCAGCTGCGTCGTTATGATTGCGTTGGCAATGACGTTGTGCCACATGGCGGAATAACGCGGGACGTTGCCTGTCAAAATAAGCGTCCTGCATCGTCTGGTCGAAGCGTGGCACGAAATTAGGAGGAATGTGTTTGTTGGATAACAAAAACGGCGCACGCGTTGAGCCGGATAATGATCATACGGCAATGTAATTCATTTAATTCCACATGGGTCACGCGAAAAAAACAAAACAAAACAAGCAAAACAGAATTTAAGCAACAGATAGATAGAAAGATTTAGATGGGAAGGGAGTGTGTGTGTGTGTGTGTGTGCGTGTGTGTGTGTGTGTGTGTGTGTGTGTGTGTGTGTGTGTGTGTGTGTGTGTGTGTGTGTGTGAGGGATGGACAGACGAGAAGAGAGATGTGAAAGAACGGAAGCATGCATGGTGCAGTGGCGCTCGCATCCTGCTCTTACACGATAATACTGTACGCGTCATTGGACCAGTAATTAATCGAGCATGGTGCTTGGGAACTGGCGACATAAACCTGAATAAGCATATAGCGCCATTGCAAGACGCATCACAGCCAATCGCGTTTAAAATCAAAGCAGGACAACGTGAAGCAAAGTACAACAATAACGACAAATGTGTAGACATCGAGACAATCAAAAAGAAAGAAAACACTTTACAAACGTTATTCTTTCTACATGTAAATTTAATGACAATGAAATGGGACAGGAATATGATATTGTTCGAGGCGCTCATCAGTAAGAAGAAGGGAATTGAGATTACCTTGGTTAGGACAAAGTAGTATAGTAATATCTGACGTAGCAAACTTGCAGGTTGCAAGATCATAAGGACAATTGCTATGATACCATTTAATAAAAGAGAGGGGATAAGAATGTTGCCTTGTGTATTGGGAAGGTTTTGAGAGTAAAAGGCAAGGAGAACAGAACTGTGAATATTAATTTGCAATAAAATGTGTGTGATTTGGCTTTGGTATTTCTCACCATGTATTTACGTTCATTACTTGTAGCATTCGAAATACCGACAGGAACACATTTTAGTCAATACGCAAAATAACTTATGCAGGCAGCGTTATAATGTATAGGACTTAATCTCCATTATTATTTTCTCTTTCTAATTTAATCTTGTGCCAGAAACCACACAATGGCCTTGTTTCACCATTACTTCTGATATCTCCCAATACTTACGAGGACCTTTCACTATTCCGCTGTGTTTTTTTTTTCTAGGCAAATGCGTCTTTATTGTGAATTTCAATGGCACGATGTAGAAATTGTAGGAAACAAAAATTAATGCCAGAGAGGAACAGCAAAAACCAAAAGGAAATACTGACGTATATAAATAAATAAATAAATAAATAAATAAATATATGTATATATATATATATATATATATATATATATATATACATATATATATTATTATTATTATTATTATATACATACATATGTATAACATATATATATATACATATATATATATACATATATATATATGTATATATATATATATATATATATATATATACATATATATATTATTATTATTATTATTATTATATACATACATATGTATAACATATATATATATACATATATATATATATACATATATATATATGTATATATATATATATATATATGTGTGTGTGTGTGTGTGTGTGTGTGTGTGTGTGTGTGTGTGTGTGTGTGTATGTATATGTATAACATATAATATATATGTCAGTATTTCCTGTTTCCGTTTTGTGGTCTCATTACACCTTGTGGCACCTAAATGGTGACGCACGACAACGCGTTCCCTGCGCCTTTCAGTGGACGGGACGGTTCGCTAACTGTCGTTTAGAAAATAACAAACAACAACAACGATGTACAATGTAGTTCTCTTTCCCGCTTTTTCTCCACGCGAAGCTCAATTTTCAAACGGGAGAATCAACGTCTCCTCTTTACATCTCTCATTAGCTGAGAGTTTAGTGAGAGAATACCACATGGGAGAATCTCTCAGCACATTAGCGAGACTTTCCATTAGTGTATTAAATCAAGAAGTCCTATTCATGGCATGCATGGGGAGCAACATTATCCGTCTAAACTCGGTATGCGATCTATTGTAAGATGTGACTGTCAGGATAATTAAAAGCTAGTATGATTTGTGTGTCTGGGTGCATCTGTGTGTGTGTGTGTGTGTGTGTGTGTGTGTGTGTGTGTGTGTGTGTATGTGTGTGTGTGTGTGTGTGTGTGTGTGTGTGTGCGTGTGTGTGTGTGTGTGTGTGTGTGTGTGTGTGTGTGAGTGAGTGCGCTGCCCAGGAATCCTGGCAGTAACGTACTTTCTTCATCATTGTTGGGGTCGGGGTCATTTTTCTACTTTCAGCCCTGCCTGTCTATCGGTTCTAATTTGTGTTGACTCAGTTTGGTTTTTGTCGGGGTAGAAAAGACGTGAAAGAAAACAGCATCTTAATAGCTTGTCTTATCTGTCTTGCTCTAAAGCCCCAATTCTCAAACAGTGGGCCGCGATATAGGCCGAAAATAAAATTTTTAAAAAGTTTTGTATTCAGTCTTACTAGTCCTCTAAACTTTTGTAGGAGGCAAAAGTGGGTCTCGGGTTGAAATAAAAAATAAAAAAAAAAGCTGAGAAGCGCGGCTCTATAGAGTACAATGTTTTCAGACAGATTCCTGTAATTTCTTTGTTTCACTGACATTTCTTGGACATTGGTTGACTTTATGATTACATACAGCATTCCCTCTAAAGTCCAGTGCGACTGGTAGATGAACTCCAGCAGCAATGTTGGGTATCATAACTTACACTTGAGGCTAAATCACTCAGAAGCAACGACAAGGAGCTTGACGCTCTCATAGATTTCTACCACGCCTATAAAGCATCTCTCTTGCTGCCTTTTCCCTATTTTTTTTTCTTTTTCGTCTTTGTGTTCTTCGAGCGGAGAACTGCTGGCGATCAACTTCATCGCAATTTGATAAAATCTCCCCCTGCGGGCAGGCGTTGTTTTGGGAAAAGTGGACGTGATCGTCGACCAGTGTGACTTTCTATAAAGGAACATTAAATTGTTTGCGCGAAATCGATATGAAGCATGGGATGTCTCCGTGCAACGCCAATGCAGAGGAGTTTATATAACCCAATTTCCCACAGGGGTGGCATGGCATTATTGTAAGAATACCGGAGGGTTGCAAACCATCCCTCTTAACGGCGTCATTAAGCTCGTGATATTTGTCTTGTGATGGGATGCTTTGAGGTATTGAAAGAAACAACATCAACAGCAACAAAGAAATGAAGGAAAGGAAACACAATCATACGTGAGCTGTATTGATCACCCAGATAGATAGGCCGGGCGTGTACTTGATTTGCGTTGAGGTTATACCTCGCCGTGATGGACTAATTCCAAAAGTTTGAGCATGCAAAGGAAGTAGGTCTACATGTCGATCTTTCTGAAGTGTATGTGCGTTTTCTTCCCAAAGTTAATGCTCCTGGTCTCTTCCTTTCTTTCCTTTTAATGCGTCACGTTTTATTAAACACACACGCACACACACACACACACACACACACACACACACACACACATATATATATATATATATATATATATATATATATATATATATATATATATATATAGATATATATAGATATAGATAGATAGATAGATAGATAGATAGATAGATAGATAGATAGATAGATAGATAGATATTATATACATGCATAACGTCACTGTCAAATCACCATGCCTTAAAGACTGGAAACACAGTGCTCATTGTAGGTGATTCACGTGTTAATGATCAAAAGTATTGTACGATAAGAGGTATCAGGTGTAAATATAACTACATGTATGTCAGCGATTAGATATTGGAAACACTTAAAGACGAGTCGAAGAAAGGACTGACGATTAAGGATAAGTTAAAAAATATTGGGAGCGGTGCTTTAGCTCAGTCAGCAGCGCGTCTGCCTCCAGATCCAGCACGTGTCCAAGGGAACCTGGTTCGATTCCCGAGTCTAACTGAGCAATGTTGTGTGTAATCATGCCATCCCCTCTAATGAAATACAAAACACTCTGTCCCTCGGATAGGACATTAAAGGGGATGGCTAGTAACTGATTCCAGATTAATGTTTCCAGGTTAGCATGCCTGTACAGTGACGGGGCATTAAACTGCACATTACTTGAATATGAGACCGTTCTGAAGCAAATATGTTTTACACAACAATAGATATATAATATACTCTTAAATGAATCCCACAAGAATTGGAACAATCATCCCCCAGCATTCCCACTGATTCCCACTGATCAGTTACTAGCCATCCCCTCATGCACATTAAAGATCCCGCTTCATTTATTCATCGCAAAGAGCAGGGTGTTTAACCTGGTGAAATGGTCAACTGGACTAAGCCAACTGGATCCCATGAAATACCAGCTATATATATATATATATATATATGCAGCTAAATATGGGCTATCCAGCTATATTCTCAGATGGAAAATGAAACAAAAACAAACAACAGCAAGCAAGTACTTAGTAGTAGTTTTTTTTTTTCTTTTTGTTGATGAAAAAGAGTTATTACTGAATTATTTGAATTAGTACAGGTTACTGTAAGTTACGATTTATTATTTTTCCCCTTCCCTTTCCTTTGTATCCTTTTCTTTTGCTATTTGATTGTATCAACTGTATCAGTATGCGATGCTGTTGTTGCTGTTGTTTTTCTTTCTCTCAACTTATGTATTTCAAATATCTCCATGTTTACAAGTTATGTATTTCACAATTTCATATTATATTTGTATAACTTCCATGTTCTGGACCCCATGGAAGACCAGCGATGCCATGTTGGCATCGCTGAATATGGGCCATCCAGCCGTTGTTGTTTTTATACGGAAAATAAAATCAATCAATCAATGTAATTCAAAAGTTTTAGGATATACCGCAATGTAATTGAAAATTCTTGTGAAAGTCTTTCCTTAACAGTCAGATTTTTCTATGACACGTATGAAGCGTTTTGATGCTTCTCTATGGACAGGATAGATTTGTCTTTTCTCTTTATGGTTAACAGAGTAAATGTTTATATACTTGCGAGAGCACACGTGCACACAGGCATAAGCTTATACACACATACTATTAATAGTCTCAACATTTGGTCTACGTCATAATACACGCAATCAAGAAGAAGCATTTCAGTGACAAAAACGGCGTAAAAACGAAGGTTGAATACCCATCTGAAATTAGCCGCGGAATTTTTTGTGTAAATGTCACCGCAGCTTAAACGGGAAGCATTATTTTGTCAGCCGCGGCGGCGGTGCGGTTGCTCGAACTTTCTTTTTTCCATACTTGTGTGTATGTAAGCCACTATATACTCATTTTTTTTTTTTTTTTTTTTGTATTGAGATGATCTTTTTTTTCTCTCTTCGTTATATGTGACCTATTTTTTTGATGTGCCATGAGACAGCACCTGCTGACATGTTCTACTGTTTTTAATCATTACACAAAATGTACAGCGCACCACTGACTATGTTTTGGCGCTGATATAGAAAAAGCAATGTATTAACTGGCATAATTTTCAGACGGATGGTATACAGATTTGGTGATGATGATAACTGGATATTCCTTTCATTCCTATAGGAGAGAGAGAGAGAGAGCCCTTACGTCAATGGAATTGATGTTAACACCATCTAGGACGTCGACCAGTAATGTGAACAGAATGACGAAAATGTGCTGCTTGCAATGTACATATAATTTTGTAGAATATCAGCAAGACCCACTATGTGACTGTGCATGGGACTAACCTACATACGAATGAATGATAGGTCCGCTTTTGTTGCAATTGTCGCTTTCTTGTCAAATTTTGCTGAGTATACGATAGTCTATAGGGGACACGCTCATATCCTTAAAAAGACATACATATATATTTTTGCTATTGGATTTGGGTTCGTTGCTGTTGTTGCTGTTGTTGTTGTTGTTGTTGTTGTTGTTGTTTTTGTTGGGTTTTTTTGTTTTTGTTTTTTGTTGTTGTTGTTGTTGTTTTTGTTGTTGTTGTTGTTGTTGTTGTTGTTGTTGTTGGCTTAGAGTGAATTTAAATGGAAGAAAGAGATTATTCATGAGGGAACTTGCTGCTAAATTCCTGAAGGGAAGACAACAAGACTATATATTCAACAAACTGCAAAGGATATACTCGTTTACATTACTGTTTTGACATTGGGTGATGCACCCTTGGTAACCTACTAATTGTACATGATGTGAAGAGCATTTTTTTTTTAGATAATCAAGCCCAACTTACCACTGGTAGTAAATGACATAACTATCCGGCACTTGCTGTATGTTTGCGTGCGCGTTTGCGCGTAAGTTCGAAAGGTAAAATAATCATATTCCTGGCAAAACGAAAAGAAAAAGAAAACTCTTGTAGAGAGTTACGTAAAAGTAAAAACTGATTTCATGTGAAGGCGGCTTTACATGCCAGGTTTGTTTGTTTGTTTGTTTTTTCCAGCTTTTATTCTGATTACATTGAAAGAGACCGCAGGGATCAAACCATGCATGCCATTGAAATGACAATGACTAATATTTGAGACGATGCGGCACGCTAACAAAATTGGACAAGGATGCCCTGACGACGTTATTGCTAATAATTAGATGCGATGCACATAATACAAACACGGAGGTTCGAGTGCAAGTGCAATTGTTCAATAGTGTGTGTGTGTGTGTGGGGGGGGGGGGGGGTGAAACTAATCAAGCGTATGCCGGCAAGGGAGATACCCAATTTCATTCTCCATATTACAAATATATTACGCGTATATATTTATCATATAGAAAGATACACATTGTTATGAGCAGCATTGGTTTGTGCAGGTTGAACAGAAACCTTACATTTGACATCGCGTTTACTCTCTCATGAACATGCAAATATCACATAATTATTAAATCCTAATCCCATTTTCTCTCGAAGGAAATGAGAAGGGGCAATAGGGAAAATGAAACGAGTGGGAAGCATTTATTAGATGAGGTTCCTTTGTTTCGCAAGCCAGTCGTGACATATTCAACCGTTTAGACATCACGGGGATAGGTACAAAAAATGATTATGTTCCTGTAAGGTCACGTGGTGTTTGTTTTTGCATGGCAGGGCAGGGCGCTGCTGGTATTGCATCGATCTAGCACAACCCTCCTGGAAATATTTGTCGAAATCACGTGGGCGTGTTCGTTGCATCGAGACTCGTTGTCTCTGATCGAGTTGTCTCCGAATGTCAAATGTCTAACTCATCACGATTTGACGATCCGCTAGGCCGAGTGGTCCCATGGCTCATGTGTCCTGCAGATAGGCGGCGACCCCGGCGGGGACCGGGGGACGTGTCTCCCCTCCTCCTCGATTTTTTTTTTAGATTAATAATCCTTTTTTTTTTCTAGTTCTAGAATTATTGATGCTTTTGCATCTGCGAACATGTTCAAATGAAGAACTTTTTTTTATTGAAAATTTGACTTTCATACTAATTGATGATGTCAAACTTCCCTCGTTTTTGGAGACTATAGGGACACACCCTTCCGCCTTCGGACCACCTCTGTAACCCTAGTACATCAGAAGGTGACAGATACCACATTTTCGTCCCTCGTATTTTCCCTGAACATTCATATTTCTTACCATTTTGATCATTTTATTTCCAAATATTCCATCAAAAGTGTGCGTCAGATCATTGAACCTTACTTCCAAAAATGCAAAAGCTCCCTCATGCGGCAGGGGCTACCCTATCCAACACCCTCCCATCCATCGATCGCTGCGATCCATCGTTTGCAGGACACACCCCCCCCCCCCTCTCAATATTGAACATATTATTCAAAAGAATCCTGCGTACGGCCAGAAATGTATACATATTTCTTCTAGCGCTATTTTCCCCTGCGAGGGTATAATTATTTCGTCTCCGATGTTCCCGCCCCCTCCCCAATCGTTACATGAAATCGCCGCCACAGCTCCAGCAATGTACGTACTATTTCCTATGCCCAGCTGCCATGTCTGCAACTTGACCTAGTTTTCGCAGTCCATGCAATTACCATATCATCAAAAATGCTATTATTGACACGAATTTAAAGAATTAACGCAGACATTCACATAATTGTATACATTGTATGTCAATCACCAGTGGATAAGTTTTGTAAAGTAGAAATTGCACCAGATCCTCCACCCTTGAACGGGATGTGTACCCCACTAACTGATAACCTGCAGTTGGATGGCACAGGACTAAGAATAATGGCAGCTTGTTGAATAGTAGCTACACTATAATGGGGGCTACTTGGGGAAAATGTAACCATGACATCATCAGCGCTGTGGTATCCAGCCTTTCGACATCAAGAAGCTTTACAGTTGACTATCACGGTGGTTTTACTAAAACATTTACATGCACATAATATCTGACCGAGGAGAAAGGAAGAATTTTATATGAGACGCGTTTCTCAATTGCGGTTGCCACACCGAATTCGTTAAATTTGCCGGTTACAATGTGCGCCGCGCTAGGCGTCTCTGAGACATCGATAGAAAGTGTACAAATAGCGATACTGGAAGATTCAGTAGCTCATAGGACTAAAAAGCAGAGAATCACGAATAATATTGTCGGACTGTTCATTTTTTTTTCTTTCTATCTAGAACCTCACATTGATTCTGCAGAAATGCAATATTGCATGCGACGCTTCTTTTGACATGCCGAATATAGCAATTTCCAATGTTGTATTCGGTCGATTTGATACGTCCCGACTTTTTTTGTTTGTTTATGTTTTTGTTCCCCAGCGACTTTAAATCAACAATTTACACTGGGATGTGAATCTCAACGACTTTCAGTATCAACAATACTGCTCTAAATGTCAGGTGAAGGCAAGGGTGAAGAAAACAACGCCATATCATTCTCAGTAAAAGTCTTCGCAACAACATGTTCCTCATCAGATATTCGTAGAGAATGCGGACATCCAAAATATGCAACCAAGGTGTTTGTCTATACGTAGACTCGGTTGATTGCTAAACTTCTGTGGTGGTAACAAGGGAAGGGCTGAACATATCTAAAATATTGTATTGTGACCTCTCTTTTTGGCTTGGGGTTATGTGTGTACACATTAAAAAAAAAACGTAATCTAAATACAAAGCTTTTCAACTTATATACTGTCAAATATTCTGTGCGATTTTTCATTTCAACGCATTTTAACACTTTTGAGAACAATGTATGCGCTGGATTTTTTGCTTTCATATTTTTTTTTTCTATAAACATTACTCTTGTCATAAGCAGTTATGCTAGAAGACTGAATAAGTTTTGCATTTGACTGATGTCATGGATGTAGCAGGCGTCATGCGACATCGGTTAGCTGGATAGAGCGTGGTTCCATTATTCCATTCTGCATAACTATCATTCGCCGGAATTTACGAGCATTAGTTGAGGACAGCGGGTTGTGATGGCAAGATAAGGGCACTCAGGATTACATCGCACAAATAGCTACACGAGCCTGATGAGTTCTCATGCATGAGGGATCGCTTCTCGGGAATTCAATGCACATGGTAATCGTAGCACATCAGGCTAAAAAGGGGGATCATCTCGTGTTGTCATGACAATGTATGATGTTTCTAGGGAAACGAAAGTACCAATGTATGCATGACGTCGCAGTATGCACCCCTCTCGATTCCCGAGAGCCCGGCGACAAGACACACAAATCTTGGTCATTCGGCTCGCGGGGAAACCGATACCATTTTTGGGCAGCAAACATCTCAGTTGAGCAGCTTATGGGCATTACTTTTCGCTTCGCATTTCTCGATAGATATCGGGGAGAGAACGCAGAGTTTTCCTAATTGCATTTTCTCTCCCTCTGAAGTTTTTGAGCATCAGATTTGACAATTTATCCCACGGAAGACAGTCAGCTGGCCGGAAATGTGACATGTGAAGAGCAGTTGAAAGCGCGACAAGAAGGTGATGCATGAGGGGGTATTGATGTGTGGCAGGTGTAATATACTGATGTTTTCTCCGGGGGATTTCAAGCTGTCATTGCTTTCGAAAGAAAAGTTGAGGGAGTCTGCATCAAACAGTTCAACATTTCTCCCATTAGCACATTATTGATCTGAAAACTGAGGTGTGCTGTATCTAAGACGATACCGATGAATGGACTGTTACAGCTATTTGTGGCTCAGTTGAGGATGCTCGTACTCGCCAGCACCAGCAGGTCTAGGGTTCGATTCTTACCCCGAGCGCACAATCTTGGGAAGATTTTTTGTTGTTGTTGTTGTTGTCAACAATGTCCTTGTTGACCCATGACGTAGTAATATTTGGCAGAGTTTTGGACGATGGATGCGGGGTATTGAGCATATAGTGCTTACGCTGATGGAGCTTTGATGGAGATTTGGTCAAGGGTTTAATCGATATCAAATGGGCTTTGCAAAATTAACACACACCAAAAAAAAAGCTACAATTCGATCTACTTGTCTAGTTTCTCTCTCAATCCGCTACCTACCTAGTTATTTTGCTTTAAAGCTACACGATTTAAAACGCACACACGAAAACTCGCAGGATGATGGGTTTAGTATCACATCTGAGGGGATAAAATGGTTCATTATATAGATGATGACTGGCGGGGGAGGGAACATACCAAAATATGTTCCACCCGAAGGGTTTGAAATGCTATTGAAGGAGGTTATAAGTCCCGAGACGAAGTCGAGGGACTTATAGCCTCCCGAAATAGCATTTCAAATTCTGAGGGTGGAACGTTTGGCACATGTTCCCGACAACAAAAGTCATCATCTGTTATATCATATGGGTTAGTCAAATACGTCAAATACGTCAACGTCAACCACCAGCACAATGCACTCGATCGCTCGCGCAGAGCCAAATTCACTGCGCGCGCGCGGTCCTAGGCCTTCTGTCATTTGTTACGTGAAAATGTTTTCCCATGGGAGAACATTACATAAATGTTCTGCCCATGGGCGAACATAACGAATGTGCCTCCATCACGTGACTGTATTTAGCCAATCACTAACCGGTATTTGACTAACCCATTTGATATTCTCCTTTGTGTACCATGAAATAGATCTCTTTCACTAATCTAGTTATGCAAATGTCAACATAACTATCATTGTAAAGATAACCTACAATATATTGTATCCATTTCGTATTGAAAGATAACTGAGGGTTATTGTACTATTTTTTTTTTCAGGTGGTCCATTGCAAAGAAAATGGCGTCAAGATCGTGTCAGACAGTCGTCGCCGCTTTTATCGCCATCCTTGTTTCTATGGAGACAACAGGAGCAGTCATTTCCTGGCCGTGCCCATACCTGTGCAGCTGTGACTCCCGGCAGCAGACCGTGAGGTGTGTGGATGGCACGGCGTCGCACGCATCCGTGCCAATGGGCCTGCCTACTGACATCCGGGCCTTCACCATGGCGGATCAGAACATCACTGTGATCAGTGCCCTCTCCTTCACAAACCTGGCCAATCTGCGCAAGGTGGAGATCGTGCGTAGCAACATCCGCGAGTTAGAGGACAGCGCCTTCCTGATGGCGCCAAAAGTGAGGCGCTTCAATTTCAGCGACAACTACCTCAGCCGAATTCCCCGCGCTGTCTCCGGGTTGAGTCTGCTGAAGGACCTCGTTCTGAGCAACAATGCCATCCGTTTTCTGGAGGTGGTCAATGTGAAGAATCTTACGAAGCTCCGCAATTTGGATCTGAGCCGGAATATCATTTCGACGCTGCCGCCAGGCTTCTTCGACACGCTGGTCAATTTACGGACGTTGAATCTCAGCTACAATACCATCAGCGCCATCCACGACGGCACGTTCAGACACCTGACGCGACTGGAAGACTTGTACCTATCACACAACAAGATTGAGGAACTGTCTCCACACTGGATGGACAACCTGCAAAGTCTGTGGACATTACAAATGAATCGTGCCATCTGGAACTACTCTCAATCGTCCCACATCTTACCCCAGGGAAGATCAGTACTCTACCCTAATCTGCAGCATCTATTCATTGCGCACAATGGGTTGAGGAGTATTCCCTGCGATCCGGTAAGAGATATGCCAAGCCTTCAGAGGCTAGATTTAAGTTACAACGGTATTGCAAACATAACGAATTACTGTTTCTACGGCAGGTTATCACCACTTGAATTGATTCTCACTTATAACAAGATATCCCTCATTGAACAGTTGTCCTTTTACAATGCGTCAGGAATTATAGAAGTTGAGCTAAGTTATAATCGACTGCAGAAGATTTTCATGTGGACCTTCGCGTATACGAGTGTTCAAGTATTGTATTTGAATTATAATAATTTTTCCGAATTGACGAATGAAACGTTTAAAGATGTATATTACTTGCGTGAGATATACATAAGGGGGAACACCATAAGTGACTTGGTGTTGGATCTATTCATGGACAACCATTACCTACAACTCATCGATTTCCGCGATAATATGTTGACAACGATTCAGTCGACATTCACCAACATGTCGCGGCTCACCTTTCTCGCGTTCAGCAACAACGACATCAGCTTTATCAGTACGGATGCCTTCGCTGGGACCAACATGAGACTCGTTCAACTCGACAACAACAGTCTCACCACTCTGCCACGCATGTTCTTTAAGTACACCCCTCTCTTGCAGGAGATCACACTTTACGGTAACCCCTGGCACTGCGACTGCAAGATACGGTACATGTGCGAAGCGATTACAAGCATAGATCAGGAATTTTACCCCTGGTATGACGCCAAGGATAGAATGACTTGCACGTCACCCAGGGCGTTCAAGGAGCAGAAAATGAGCAAGGTCAAAGATTTTCAGATGATATGCACAACATACGCGTCGGCGCTCGCCATACAATTGATTGTCGGGCTGTCCTTGTCGGCAGTCGCTGTGAGCACCGCCCTCTACGTTGTGCAGCTCTACTGCAAGGCCAAGAAACTGGAGAGGAACGGAGCCGACACAGGCAAATGTTTGGCGTAGAGCGCATCCTCAAATAGATCAACGCTGCCATACCCGCAAGGGAATGAGCGATGTACACTGCGATTTGCTGTAGTCATTATTAATTGAAACATATTCGCAGCACACCGAACACTTTTCATGACGTGACCGAAAGTGTTTTTGTTAACAATCTAGAGCGGAGTTTACTATAGTGTATATGTAAAGGTGAAGAACGAGTACAAGACTTTTTACATTGGTTTTATTATCATTGATCTGGTGGCTGCACTACAAACATTTTTACACTCAGACGATTTGTCAATTACTCAATGGCCAATTTGGGCACTAAGAATGCGTGCATCGTCACGTATGTCGCATATAAGCTCCTATGGAGAGCGACGTACCTTAACACATTCCGTTGTCTGTCATCCTCATTTACCCCGTGATTGTACACAAGTTCAAATTCGAAATTGATATGTTCGTCAGTCGGTAAGGCGCCTTGTCAGTGATTGTAAAGAAAAGTGTATGCAACTACTCCGCCTTTTGACTGAGAGAGAGATGACCACAGAACCAGTGACCTTAGCTTACCTCCGGCACGAGATTGTCTGAAAACAAGAATGATGCTGACCAGATCATCTGATCATACTATCACTTCGTTATTCGAAAGTAAGAGTACTAAGCGAGGGAAAGAACATTGATAAAGCTGTAGTCACATCTGTGTGTATACTTCACCAAACTATTACCACCACTAAAGAAAGAATTCTATCATGTCTCTTCACTTTCATTTACTCTTCTTTTTTTTTGTGAAAACAAAATTCGGTTGATGTCATTTCAGGTGTATTTGAACACAATAATCAGTGGATATGATGTCTTTAGATGTTTCACGTATGTGTTTCGATGTTTTGATTTAACAGGAGCCTAATGTCTGTTTAATTAATATTTGTAGTTTGTTTTCATAGTGACGTCCATAGTGATTGATGGAACAAAGATCTCTTATCCGGAACACATAGTGCCACTTTGGTTAGCATGCTCATTGCTGTATTGCATACTAATCCACCTAAGAAGAGTACAGTCATACAGTATAATATGGCAAGAAGTCAATGTAAACTTTATTTTGCATAAAGAAAACAACGTAAAAGGCTACGTAAGAAACAAAGGATTGTTTTGTCGATGCTCACTAACACAAAGCCGGAAAATATGACATTTTGTCACTGTAAATGCAGAACACTGTCAATATTGTGACGAAATGGCAATGAAAGTGATTTCATTAATATGTTTTCATCTTCACTCGCGGATAGCAAGGGATAATGCAAGCGTTAACATGATTAAGAAGGATGGCAATTGAAGAGTGTAATGTGTCGAGTTCATTCATAACGAAATCACACATCTTTAGCAGGACGGTAAAAAAGTTCCAGACATCGTTTTGCAGTGCATGTCTCTACATTGTCATATTCTTGAGAGAGCCTTCTCACTTCTGTGTATCTCTCGAAGTAAACGCATTCTAGGTGGTACATCTATGACAATCAAGACGCATAACATATTATGACATCACCGGATAAGCCAGTTGAACCACCAACATCACTCACTTACATCCGGTCCTGTACAGGCAATGTTTTCAAGGTTTTCAAATCGGAAAATGGTTCTACATGCTTCCAGTGTCTCTGGTATTGTTTGAAAATGAAGTGGTGAGAAACTCATCGCTAAAGGCTTTGAAATTTTTTTCAAAGACACATCCACGTTGACGCCAATTTCAGTGGTCATTATGTATTAGCACAAAAAAGCACAATCGAAGAGAAAAATGATGACACTCCTGTAACCCGTAAAAACGCACGTGAAACAAGATGTAGACGAACTACTTTTTTCCTTGTTATCTCATTTGATAAATTACAAGTATGTCTCAGTAGTTCGTATGCTTGCTTCCATCAGAGTGTATGTACTTAAGGGTGTTTTTTTAATTGGAAAGTAAATCCCATGTTGTCAGTGAAAACTACTGATGCGACTCAAATGTAATCATATATTCATGATATGATGATAAACATATTGATATATTTCTTGCCAGAGAAGCATACGCATCCACCTTATAAGATAAACTGATTGTTATATACACCATGAGGAACATATATCAAATATGTGATACAATATGAAGCATACTGATATATTTCTCGCCAGAGAGACTATATCCGTCCACATTAGGTATATTAACTGATCGTTGAATCATGGGGGACGTGTAAGCGCTTACGGAGACATGGCATGCTTACAGCTGCAGTGATAACGCTGCATATAGCCCACATCTGCACAAGGGTGTGCATGGTTTCCCGATAGTGTAATCACCAGCGGGAAATAAGAGAACGTGTGATATGATAAAATGATAGGAATAACTCTTATGTTCCACTCTGGACGTATAGGTATCATAATAAATTGGTACAACAACACCAACACGCCCTCTTCTCAGGACACACCACATTATGACTGCACGACAGAATTTCATTTCGTTTGCTTATTTCGAAATTGATTTCTCCCTCTATTTTGGACTATCGATCTTTTGTCAAGCTTATGAAGGCATTGGCAGATGTTTTCTCTTCCCGTCGACGAACGGTATAAGCCTGAGGAGAAAAGAGATAAACATACACACACACACACACGCACATATAGACGGCAAAAGGAAAATGGAAATTCGATGGGGTTTTGCTTTGATAATCGAGTAGTCCCGATGATTCCTTTGCGAGAGGAATAATCGTTAGTGATCCGAGACGAACGCAAATTTTATGTTCACAAAGTTCCATGTTACCACCGATCGTGTAGATATGGCGCATCACATTGGAATTTGCCCTACAACGAACGGCGTACACTGTGCCAAGTTATGAGTTACACATAAGAAGAAATGGTGAAGTGATGCATATGTAATACTCTGAGCAGAAAACAGTGTAACCAGTGGAATTCTCTCGCTTTTTCACTCAACGGTTGTATACTTAGCTGTGACATTAGTTCAGAAGTTGAGATTTATTTTGCATACCATGACAAAGATTTTAAGGGCTTTTCTAACATTCAACGCTCTCTATGTAGATGTAGAGATGTTGAAGACGTTGTCTTTACCGTGCGATCACTCTGAGTGATGAATGTGATGTTTGAATGTTTTATGAAGGATATGTAAATGGTGGGACGAACGGTTAAAAGAAATAGACATCCCAAAAACTCCGGAAGTATGGTTTAGCAATTCTTGCCACCAAAATGATGTGAAGCGCACAGACAACTGATGACTTCCTCACATAGATATAGGTTATATCGGAAAGGTTAATAGTACCCGTATAATGATTAGGTTACTTTATTGCATAATTCGTCATATCCCAACCTACTGCCAGCGTGACACCGAAGATCGATTTGCACCACAACCTAATTTCTCGACTTGATAATGCATCGATCTGCAATCTGTACACACGGTCTTTTCATTTGGATATTTTGTACTAATGTTGTAAGAAATTCAGCCTTCCCCGCTTGTCATTATCATGAATGTGCATTATTTCGTCGGAAGTAAAACACGATGCAACACACAGACCAACAAACTTCAGTAATGCTAATTTCTTGTCCGTATCTACGACAACGTGTAGGAAAGAGGTATATCGTCATTTCCTTATCTGTCTTCCAAGCAACATATCTCCTTCCCCTCATCCTGTGGTTACACCCTCCTCTTCCTCCTCCTTTTCTCTCCGCCTAGCATCTATCTCTCTCTCCTCTCCCTCTCTCTCTTATTCTTTCTCTCTTTCTTTCTTTCTCTCTCTCTCTTCTCCCTCTCCCTCTCTTTCTTTAATTTTGCGATACCAAGAACCTCTCCTCATATCTCTTATTTCTCTTACATGAAAAAAAAAAATCGCACCCTCACACAGTTCCTATCTCGATTTCTCATATTACCCTTGTCTCCTTTTGATGTACTCCGGAAATAAAAACTGGAGATCCAATTTCCTGCGATACCACGCACTTCATTGCACATTGTTGCATGGATCATTTTTTTTTTTTTTTTTTTGGTCGAATGTTGATTTGTGTTGAGCTGATTTGAAATGAATCGAATCACTTGAATCATGATTCCATTTTTACATGATGGCAGGCAGTATAAGGATTAACGGAAGCTTGAAAGCAAGCTACACAGGATCGTCCGTCCTAAGTCCCGTTCGAAAATGTATAGTGTATATTGCAATATGTGTTCATACACTATTATTATACAGATGTAAAGGAATTAATTTCCCTGATCATGTTATCCAGAACAGGAATTTCGAAAAATAATGAATACAGTCATAATAATCTTGTAACATTATCAGAATTGACGGTGTATATACAGAAGTTATCTTTTCTACAATAGAAGAAAAGGAACGCTTCCGTCCCACAGATTATCATTCACATGTGAATTGAATTTTCCTGAGATCCGCAAATGTTAAAATTTCATAACAAGTATTGTAATATTTAAAGACATTAGGACTCGCAGAAATATTTGAAGAAGTTTCGTTACTCTGTGTGAATTATGTGATTGGCTATTCAGTTTAATTCACCGTAGCCGAACGCTCACAGTATACTTTTACACATTCGTAGCAGACATGATTGTATGTTTTGCTTGAGACCGTAATCAAAGACTAGTCTTGATGTCAAGGTTTGAAATAATTCGTTCATGAAAAAAAATGGAGCAATTCAGCGTATACAACTTTATGTACATGAACATGAATACATTACGTGGACCTTATATGTCACGACATGTCGGAGTTTAAACGTGTAACAGAGTTGTTGTTTTTTTTTTATTTAAGAGAAAACAAGCATTAAAACCATCGTCACATAATCGTATATGAACAAAGTGTAACAGTTTCATAAATCCATCGGCATTGAAAATGTCTAGTTTCTTAGCTTTTTAACCTGATTTTTTTAAATAATCTTTGTTAATTTTGCTTAAAATTACTGTTGCATTCTACGGCTGGCAGACGCACACTGGCGAAGTATAATCGTATTATAATTTCACACCACGCGATCTCTCTGTGAAACATTGTGTCACCCGTGGTAATGGAAGCAATGCGTGATATACATGTATTTAAAGAGTTTGTATCAAGCTGTTCGTTCGTATATGAAATTTCGTTTTATTCCAATCTCGTGTCCATGTTTTCATATAAGTGCGTCACTAATTTTCGAGAGAAATATACGAAAAGTGTTTGACTTACTAGTATATTCTCTTTTGTTCATACTGTTGGCGTGCTTGATGTGTTTTGTTTTGTTTTGTGTCGCGCTTTGGGGAACGAAGTCAGAATCTTCCTTCAAAAATAAAATTTTCCCCTCCCATTTTCGTCATTGATTCATGCAGTGTTTGATGAATCGTTTTCAATTTCGTCTCGGACACTCTGGCATATGCCAAGACTTGGTCTCATTTTCGTCCCTTAACGATCAATTTGAAATATTATCATTCCATTCCGTGCTTTGTCACCGGTTTTCGTAGTGCAAGTCGAATTCGTCGGTCACAGTAGCTGAGCACGATACAGCAAAATCGATTTGGTCTATTGGCATTCATTCCTTTTTGTCAAAGTTTCATTCGAAAATAGTCTCCCAAATATGCCCTACAATGCTGTAATAGCTTCAACCCGACTCGTTTACTCACATTTGCATCGTTTAATCATATACATAAGAACACAAATTTCCTTTCACAGAACTCACTTACACTTATAGCCACTTGACCGACACTAAGAAATAGTTAAAGATCTGTTTTCCCGCAAAATAAAGGCCCATAATATAACATTTCACGAAATTAAATGAGAAAATAATGAATTTGTTTGAAAAGAAAAAGACGAATTTGATCCCACATTGTTCCTGATTCGTAGAGACAAGCGGCAGAGACGTATATATGACAGTTGACGAGTTTGACATTTTGAATGCTTCATTTTTAAAGTTGATTTACAAAACGCGAAAATTATGAGTGGCAATTTGACAAACTTAAACCTAAGATTTGCACGCTGTAAATTTCTCCGGAAAAAAAAATGATTTGAAAATTAAGAATAAACTATAAAGAGGTAACGAAAATGGGCGGGAAAACCACTATACAAACAGAGAGACCAAAGCGGGGACCATATCAACAAACGCATTAAATTGTAAACACAAACATCCATACATACACATAATACTCGATTTAGACGTCAGCACTCATGTATCACATCATGCTCGAATCTCATATGTTTTTTCCTTTTTATTTATATATTTTCATTATCTGTATAGGACATACCACAAGGCACCAAGGAGTCACTATTGCAATATAAAAGATCAATAACGAAAGAGTGTAAGATGACAGTGTACAACAAAATAAAAAAAAGAATAGCGCGGCATACAATGTCACCAAATTCTAAGCAGACAATTCAAACTGTTCCACTAGCATATAGAATATTATTCCGAACAATCACGTTGTCAATAACCTTTGAACTGATAACAAGAATATCAAGTGCTAGTATTCTTGAAACAGCGTCACAATTCTATTTTGCAAGTGACAATGAAAGAAGGAAATCTTTGACAGAAGAAAGCGTGCGAGGCTCTAGACGGCAGCTATCTTCAAGAGAAGAACATTTTTCAAAACACAGTGTACATGATTCCGTGATAAAAAGCTCTATCCTATTAAGTTTCAAGCTAAACTACTTGCCATGCTTCACATATGAGTCATAGGGAGAGATCGTTACGTCAATAACATTCTTGAGCTTGTCAGCCGAGAGGACCATATTTCGATTTTCACGTCAAATGTGTAAACGCGCTCGTGAATGAGTACATCATGCGCTTCTTAATTCCAGAAGCCGGGACATTGTTCACAAAGTTCTGTGATTCCGAGACTTTCGTCAGTGATGTACCGTTCATGGGGTTAACGAGCTACAGATTGTACATACTTCCAACCTTACTCTGAGTTAGGTGTATCATCGCATATACAAGTAACTTCACATTTTCAAAGCTACGTGGCTTGTGCAGACCATTACACTTCCGCCCCATGGTATGGTAGGTAACAAAATTCACGCCACAGCCTGAACACGCCATAAAGGCTCATGATATCAACACGATGGGAAATTCTCTACACCTGCGCCGTACATCGATTTATTAATTTCCTCTGAGCTTTTCGACGCGCTTTTCATTGTGTTAGGGAATATGCTGGAATTTCCGATTAGGTGTTTCCGATCGCAGGGATTAAAATGCAAATATAAGAGGAATTATTTTTTCTTTTAAATCTATGTCTGTATCACCGTCTTAGAGAATAAAGTAGGCTAGGCAAGAATAATCATTCTTGTCAAGTTCTTTTTGTTAGTCTCCAACGGCCTGCGAGTCAAATTGGGTTAAAGAATAAAAGAACGACATGAACTGTCGTCACACAAGCGGGTTTGTTGTTAATACACTTACATCAATTCTGTCGTAAAAACTCGGTCGTGCAAACACGCAGTTGATAATGGCATCTCCTCAGCCATCATAACAACGTAATGAGAACGAATTCAATATATTTTCCCTTAAACATGTTCCAATTAACTTAATGACACCGTGACATTAAGAGTTAATATCAATTCCTTATGAGATTAGGCATTGAATAACACACTCCACCCTGTCATTCAAAACTGGCATACAACGCTGTTAAATGTCACCATGTCATTTTCTAGACCGTGTCGACTCCATATTAGTCAACACGATATATGCATCACTATACATGTACGTTTTTGTCTTGTTTCTCCAATCCATTGTCCAGGCAGAATACAGTTATCCAGCGCCTGAACTAATACAAATATGATTAGCTAGACATAAGGTGTCTTCTACCTTTCATGTCAAGTGAAGATGAGAGACACGGAATTAAATGATTACCACCTGCGCTGCAGAGAATTAATTTTCCCTCGCACACTTTCCGAGCGAGATAACCGATAGCCTTGATTGGACCTGAATGTGATGGCAATTCCATCGATCCCACCTTTACGCCTCGCCCTTTATTAAAGCAAACACACGACACCTGTGTCCCGGCGAATCAGTTGTGAAAAGGTGATCAAAAACAATGCCGACAGCGGGGCCGTGGGATAAAGCGATGAAATGCAAAATCCTTCAGGATTTGACAGACTCTCTGGGCTGTAAAAGACAGCACCAATTACTAGTAACCCGCAGGTGGCGCTGTTGCATTGCTGACGTGAAAGTCTTACGCCTCAAAAACTCTCCAAAGACAAACGTGTTAAAACGTACAGATAAAAAAGGAAGGACATGTATTTCTTTTAAACTGAACAAAAGCAAAATGTCTTTCTTGCTTCATACTGATATCTCAGTGAAACAACTTGTTTTCCGTCACTCTTGAAATTTGGAAGGGGGTTTTCTGCTCAAACTCCGCTCAAAGATCTTTAAAAAAGAAGACTACATAGTGCGGTTTCATCATTCAGCAACTGCACTTGTTTTCTGAATGTATTGATCCTAAAGGAGAGCGTGTCCAGCCTCCTAAGAAGGCGTACTTTGTAAAGGACAACTCTCACTAATCACAGCTAAATCGCAACCAAAAACGCAGAGCATCGAACTACCCTTCAATGCGCTTGATGAAGTCTACCATTTCTAACAGACATATCATTTGATGATTATGAAACAACATTGTTATGAACAACGCGAAAGGAATTCAGCTAAATGTGGCAATTTCAAACATTTCATTTGTCGATATATAAACATCCAGTACATTCTTTATTGGCTGATTACCTAACGCCAACGTAAAATGTCATTTTATGAACCACCCGATGATGAATCAATAAATAGCAGCAGATATGACATCACATAATTATAATATAACAACATAATATACGACTGCAGATGTTGACGATGGTCTCATGGTTGGATGTTGTGATACACGTTGTATCCAGTGTAAACGAAAATCGAGATTCAAAGACTGTAAACTTTGGTGCAATTCTTTAATCTAGCTTTACAAACTATATTATGAAGCCCACACAAATCGTCGGAGTGGGGGCGCGGAAAGTTTTCACAAGAATGTCAACATCTGCCGGGCGACAGGCTGAGTAACTTAACAAGAGAGCATTCCAGGCATATCACTCTGTCGCTGATTGAGAAATCGATGCTTTGCAGAGTTCTCTTCATGAGTGTGCAATTGACGAAGGTTGCCGGAGAGAAAGTGGCGTAGTTTTGCCCCAAACGAGAAGCACTTGATTATTGGAACAGTGCCTGAAACCGTAAAGCAGGAAGGCGTCAAGGCACGGATTCTCCATCAACAAACGTTAAACGCGACCTGAAAAATCTCCTACACTCCACAACAGAGAATTCGAACATGAATTATTGGGGACGCTTTACCCTACGGAATTAAAGTGTGCCAGAAATTAGTACAATGATTTACATGCTTTCGGGCCGTACGCCCTAGATGAAAAGTTTGATGTGTTATTCCTATGCCGTGACGACCCGAATTCTATGCGGTGGGAGCGATGTGTATTATGGAGTCCCCCGCTGTGGGGAGCACCTCACACGAGAGATAGGCCAGCCGCTGCTGCCGCCGCTCGAAGCACCAACCCCGTTTCCTAAACATGCTGCGTTGGATCCCCGAGGTGAATGTGCAGTTGAGGGTAGAGATTATGGGGCGGGTTGGATGACGGCTTCCAAGGAGGGCGCTCTAACAGAGAAATGCGTCCCTTGTTGCGCTCATCAACTTTGTCAGCTGAAGAGAGACAACATCACACACAAGACATATATGACAAGACATGTAAACTGCCCCTTGGGCCTACTATGCTCTTTAAACTATTGATTTGAGAACAAAACGAGAGATCATTATGTTGATAAAGGCAGTCCACTAGGTCCAAAAACGTGAACCGTAACAATAATTTCATGATCATACCATGTACATGAATCATTTCTTCAACTTTTTTTTTCATAAATTATATCATCGTTCAGCATATTTACTCTTTCACAAATTAACTGTTCAGAGTTGAAGGTCTACAAAATCTGCGACCTCTCTGTGCTCAATGAATTTCAACCGAGATAAAAAAAAAAGCAGTGCTGATTCATATTAACCACTGATACACCAGATTAATGTAGATCGAATTAAGCTTCACGTTCATATAGGATTATATTCGCAACGTAGTGTCAGCGGCCTAATTGTTTAAAACCGTATATGACGCACTCATGATGATCGTTGATATCTTTCGACCATTCACATATTCACCGTTTTATCTCAACAAAAGGAATTCAATACACTGAAAATTGGGATTCACCAAGGAATCGGATCAGCAATAACTTATGTGCCCTCACCTCACGTGGAGTGGGGTTGAGGATAAATGATAATAGTGATGATGTGCACGAACCAGGGAGTCATACTTGGATTAAGACGAACTCAGAACTGGACTTACCGTAGGTTTTCCTTGGCTTCCGCGTCTGACCCTGTCCAGCCTGCTGGCCCGCCCTCTGCGTTGGAGTCCCGTTCATCCCGGTGGCTGAATTCCGTCCGCTCTGTCTGGAGGCGCTTCTTGGCTTGGTGGCGTCCTTGCTTTTAGATTCGCGGAAAATGACGTTCCTCTGTGATAACGTGACTGACGTCCAATCTGCCGTCTGCACACGAAAGACAATAATTTGTATAATACGTCACAAGAGAAGACTGACTCAACAAACAAACATTTTAGTTCATCAAGTAGACGAAAACATGCAGACATAAGTATATAGACAGTTATATAATTATATACACTGTATATATAGTAATCCGGAGGTCTCGGTTTCGCATCCCGATGAAAACCCATTTTCTTTGCTCAAAGTTTTCACTATAATATATATATATATATATATATATATATATATATATATATATATATATATATATATATATATATATATCATTTACATAAAACACATATACATTACATACATACATATATACATATATACATAGATACATTGTATGTTGGTACAAGGAGGAAACCAGAGAAAGACAATAACACGAAAATATAACACGAGGCTTCCTTTCACGAGACCGGAATACCATGTAGGCTAACTGCGATCATTCAACACGAGATCAGGGGGCATTTCATGAAGGAACTTGTCGGATAAAATATCTGACAAGTCGATTATATCCGACAAGTTTTGAGAAATTCTTTAGTCTGATTGGCTGATTTATCTGAACTTGTCGGATATAATTGACTTGTCGGACATTTTATCCGACAAGTTCCTTCATGAAATGCCCCCCTACAGATGACCATGAAGCATGACTCCAGTCATATAGATTTTCGTACAATTTGACGAAAGTCAACCTTATTTCATAATTCATTGTGTTAAGTCGAAGATTAAATTTTTCTCAAGCATTCCGCGTTAATAGACTGGGGTAGTAACCCATTCGAATTAATGCCCTTTTCCTGTTCTGACGTAAATTTAAGTGTAAACATCTAGCTTAAAAATGATAATAATACAACAAAACAAAACAATACAAAAACACTTTTCAATTATTGGAATCCAGTTTACATTGCTACATCGGGCAAACGTCGGGCATGCCTTTAGGTTGTCATGGAGAACCATACCTCAAATGCATGCATAAAAATTGAATAATTATGTTTGCAAACTGGTGTACAGTAATTGTCATTAGCAAAAGAATGAACCTGCGTAATAGACAAGTATTTTGTGCTAAGGTACGAATTCTGGTTCCAGGACTGACGAAACATTATACTTATTAGTAATATATTACTGATGTCATCGAACACATTATCACCAACGAGAACAACGTAATAGAGTTTTTCCAACATTCCCACCTTTATAACTCAACAGTCTGCTTATCAACCATTCTATCGCAGTACATGTAGGATCAATGGTCATAATGTGAACATTAGTACAAATAACTGGGAAAAGGCACCAAACTTTCGTATCATGCAAGAACAGGTATTGCAGGCGCTAGAGCAGTGACGTGCAAATAACAACAGTGTGATAATTATGATAATGATTGTGTTTGCTCAAAACACCAGTCTAATTCAAGCAGGTGACACGACGAGTATTTTGTGCATTCAAATTACGTGAGCAGTCGATCGTACTCTGCTTACACAAAATCAACAAGTCTTCAAACAAAATTGAGTAAGGAAAGGCTAGATGCACGCCGCAAACATCGAGCACAGGGGCAGAAATTTACCTGTCAGACTCCAAAAACTGGCTCTGCTTTCGGCAAGGATAACGCAGTTTTCCACAGTATGACAACCGATGATAGGTTGTAAGAAGAAAAGCCAACCAACGGGCCTGCTGTGTACTAACAGTATGAGTTTGTCAACACAATCTCTACCCAAACCCTTTTCACACATTGTGTATGGGACGACAAGCGGGCGAGTCCGCAACGCTTTTGTATTGTTCACTCTGGGGTCGCGCGCTCCACTGACGCCGGCACGGGTAGCCATAGCAACGTCTGCCCGAGGCGTCGGGTCGCAATCGCACGCTAAACTCGGCGGTCACGAAAAAGGAAGGGAAAAGAGACAATAGAGGGCGTTTGTCAACGGCTTGCTGTCAGCTCAGAAATGTGACGACCCGGGTGTGACGACATTCGTAGAGCAGTTTTCCTTCAGTTTGCAGAGTAAATAAACTGATGTTCATTGATCGTTTCATCTTAATGATTATGAAAACAAAAACTTCAGTAAACATTGTATCATTTCCACCTATACCATTACATCGTGCTTCATGTGCACGAATTACCAAATTCACGGGGCAAACCAGTGCAAGACCAAATCTTATTTGGATGAACCAATAATTTTCAGAGAGAAAAAATAATCCGTGCATTGCAAATCATAGAAATCAAAGAAAAAGACTTAGCAAAACTGACAGAGCTTGAAGAAGATACATCGATATACCTGCCTGATTCTGTATGGGCGACAGATATCATGATAATTTTAAAACAAACCCAAGTAAATTTCTCTCACCGCGTCTGCTATTTCCTGACACTTGTTGACGATGACGGGTATAAGATTGAGCACGGCCCCCCAGTTGGCCACCTCCCCCGTGTTGAGCCCGCGAAACTTCTCGATTGTCGATTTCGCCGAGAGCTCGATGAAGTTCGTGTCCTCATTCAGGTGCTCTCGGCAGAACTCGAGGGCATTTCGGATCTTCTCGGCCGACGCTCGCTGGCACTCGTGCTGCGTCAGGGCCATGACCGTCTCGCCGATGCAGGTATGCATCTCGCTGCACAGTCGCTGTAGAGTCTCGATAGACGTAATAAAGAGCTCCAGCACGTGGGTGAAGTGGGTGGGGCGGTCTCCGTCGAGCTGCTTCGAGTGCTCGAAGCAGTCGCGGACCTAGAAACAAAACGGAGAAGGCATTAGATTATGGCTTCTTTTCCTCATGTCACGCAAACAAGAATATCATTCAGCGAAGTGTATCAGATAACTGCACTATAAATCTTATGAAAACCAAGACGTCCGGCCACTAGATACCGAATCTGAGACGACTAAGGTTCTTCTCGTTGGCGCATGCGTGCCTGGAAGGTTACAAACTTCAATGATTTTATCATCCTTGTGTCTCTAAGATCGCATAATTATATACAAGAAGCCCGTGTAACATGTTTTGGAATCACAAGACAGCCATGAAAGGTTGTCATATTGTTCTTTCCACAGCGGGAAGGAAAAATAGTCGTATCCCGGGTGTACATATAGGTGTATCTCGATCTCATTGCAAACACCAAAGTCCTAAGAATATCTGTTTTATCTTTTTTTTTTCAGCTCCTAACATTATCATTAATATTACAGGTCTCTAATTTGACTTCGGGGACGACAATCTATTCACTGACCATCAACAGTTTTCTGTCGATTTGTATTACATGTTGATCAAAACTCATTAAATGCTAGTAACTAAACCGAGCCATTTTCTGTGTGACACCGAGCTCTAATTAGTGTGTTAAAAAAAATCATATTTGCCTAGTGTTCGTATTCAGTAAACCTTTTCAGAGCTTTTTGAAACTTTACCTCTGATATGGTACAGATGCTGGGTCCGTAAGTTGTGTTCTGACCGTTGGGCGATCGCATGAGCGCGTCGATAAAACTTCTCGTCTGTTTGTAGAGCTTCTTGCATGTTCCTTCTTGAAGCTTTCGGACCTCGTCGCTAAGCTGCGAATTTACCCGAGCCACATACGGCAACACTTCGTCAGGATTCTGGCTTGACGCCATCTCGCGTTCGGAATTAGCTCTCTGTCAGAATGAGAAATCGACGAAAATAATAAATTGTTTTGAATACTTCATTGACTGGGCTTTAACGTCTTTTCCTGCAATATGCCATTGTTGAAAATAAGAGACAATACAAAAGAATATTCAATAAACTATACGATTAATGATGGAAATGACGAAGCAGAATGTAATGAACGCTATTTCAGAATACAGTAAATAAATTTGTATTTACAGAAAACCCTCACCCAAAGATATACACAGAATTAATTACTCATGTATACATACAGCACACATTATAGCAAATACACATGCATACGATGTCACACATAAATTCCATATAGTATCATTATGTCCCTCTTGACCCATGCAGGTGAAATGAGTACCTAGCAATACTTGGGAATGCTTGCAGGGTCTGCTGGTAAAGAGCATCCATGATATAGTTTTTATAATGATTATTTTTCTTCTCCTTCTTCTTCTTCTTCTTCTTCTTCATTATCAATATTATGATTATTTATATTGTTCTTATTATCGTCATCATCATTATTGCTATCATCATAATCATCATTACCAATAACACAATTATGATGATCATTATAATATTATACATTACGATTTACGTTACGTCGAATTTCCATAATTGACACTTAATCAGCACGACAAATCAATGTCATTTTAGACAAAAACAAATACGTGACATTTTCTTCTTCGAAGCTAAGATTAAAAATCTTGAGGTTCTTACAAGATGTCGCTTTAGATGTCTTTCTACAGATGTTTTCATATTTTTTCATATTCACACTTCACTGGCTTCCTTACTATTTAGTCTCTCAACAATATGATTCATTTCCTGAGAACTGCCCCATGTGCTATTGACAGATAATATATCACATAAAGATTTTAGTATACATGTAGTTCCGCATTTATGACGTAGAGAAGGCAGAGTTAGTACAATATCACGTAGGTCGCATTTTAGCACCAGCTCTATACTATGGCTATATCCATTTCACTCCGCAACGCAATGCTTGACGACACCTATACTAAGCGCAGCTGGATAAAGTGCATCCGGGTCTATCGATCTTTTCTCCGCTGGAATACAATCTAATAGATAAGTATCATCCCTCAGAGTGTTTGATTATCAGTAAATGCATGACAAAACAGATAATGAATGTTCCCCAAGACGGGTGTATTTTCGTTAATCATTAATGCGGTCAATATTTTGGCATGGGGAAACAAGATTTATCTTGGCCTGGGAAAAATGTCGCTTGTGGATCCAATAACTGGCCGGACGGTAACAAGTGATTCTAAAAGGAGATAATTATTTACTCATTATCAATACAGTCAGAAAGAGAAGTAGTGAGGACGAAAAGTTTGTGAAGAAACAAATTCTGATGCCAAGCAGTTATATTAGGGCTTCATTTCAGCATTCTTCAGCTGTTGTTTGAAAAAGAGCCACAACGCTAGTTTGATAGCACTCTTGATTCCAAAGTAATAGACTTAAACCGACTTGTAAAGATATCTGAAAAGAATCGTGTCTTTCATTTCACTCTGCGACACAATCAACTTTTCTCGGTCAAAGGCATGTGGATTTAGCAAATTAATTGTAATGATGATGAAAACAATGACGATGATGACGACGAGGATGATGATCATCATCATCTTGACAATGATCAAAATGATGATAATAGTAGTAACAGTAAGAATGAAAATAAAATCATAACATCATTACAATATTATTACAATGACAATCACTACGCCGATAATATAGAAAATAATCTTCTTTATCCAGGGTGTTTATACCCAAGGCTCGGGCATGCCATTATCATTAACCCAGCGTTCCGAGTTACCCACATTTCCATTTGGGTAAAAAAGACGTTTTGAGTATATAATACTCCTTGCCCGTGGATGAACACACCTGGCAGAGTTTGAATATAGCAATCCTGAGCCATATTCATATTTACCACATTTCTCTCACAAAAACGACCAAAAATGCACCAAAGTAAATGAGATGATGTGAAATAAGCAGACCAATATAGCATTAGTCGTAAACGTAGACCAGAATATACTGCATGGATGACAACTTCAACTACCCCGTCGTTAACGCTACCACGATTTGATATTTATGAAGCTAAAATGCTCGCAAATATTGACATATCGCACTTTGCTATGGCTACCACCGACACAAACAGAACTCACCGAGACCCGTCTTTATGCATGGGAGGTCGCTAAAACAGATTCGCTGAAACCATATTACACTGACGCACAGTGCAGTGCCATTATTACAGTGTTCCAGTATTACAAGAGCTAATTATTGCGGCCAAACTGGACACCGATGCCATGGCTGGGGTGAAACTCGCACGACAATATTCTCATTAAATTGCCTGATGGGCAACCTTGATTTGGAGCCTTCCTCAAATGGCTGCATCGGAGGGAAGGGTGAAGACACGCAAATATTATGTGCGGATGAGAGCAGTTAGTTTGAGGTCATGTGCGTATAGGACCAAAAAAAACAAAAACAAAAACAAAAACAACCCGATGATTCTAGAATTACAAAACTGTACGTTTTTATACACTGTTTATGACTGCGGTAGTATAATGTCAAGCTTGGAATTTCCGTTAAAAGTTATATCACATCAAATTCGTTCCGCGCGAACACAGATGAAATAAAGACGCGACTTGTTCATCCTGAGATTTCATCCTCTATCTTTGTCTTCACTATATAAACAAACCTCTCAACGCATAACATAAGTATACTTTGGTGCAGTGTGCATTCTGTCAAGAGTTCTGTAAACACGGTTAGTTGATTGCATTTCGGCAACGAAATCTTTGTTGGTCAAAACTAAGAGAAAATATACTGCTGTCGTGGAGCTTGGTCCATGGTTCTATATTGTGGTCAATTACTATTACATGCATTGTAGTAGTTGTTACAGATTACGCTACAGGCCTACAGCTATACGATATGCAATAGTTAAGGACTGTGACACATTTGCATTCCTTAATCAAATTTCAAATTTAAAATATCGGTGTAAAACAATTATGCTTTGGCTTCCATAAGTCACTGAATAGAGTGCATGAGTAGGCCTATACATCATCTCGTCTGTGGAGAATTACTTCAAAACACTTAAAATGGAAGCTGAGATTAAGGTCTATTCACGGCTGAAAGAACTTCAAACGTATTTTGTCCCCTTGTCCTTCGTGGATGAAAGGCACTTTGCTAAGCGGATTTCCTCAGTTGGGCCGCAATCGTCTACGACAGCTTCTTTTTGACCATGCATGCACAGATTTGCAGGGAGGCAATCAACAGTTCTGACAATGTTCATTATTCATAATGCATCAAAATACTGATGTTGATAATTGTTGCGTTTACCGTTGTGTATATATTTCAGTTCTAGCCGTACGATTATCGCATGACTTTCAGAGATCAAGACCTGCATTCAGATATTCTATGCTAGTCATAGGGGAATAAAGCGTAGACTTCGACCCGAAATATTCAACAATCAGTGCAAGGGCATTGCAGAGTCATTTCCAGAAATTCAAACTTGTATTCACGTTCACACATACTTGCTCGCTCTGACATGTCTGACATAATTACGACATGATAACAGCTACGCAAATAGTTCATGCATTGTCTGAGAAGAATAACTGGGAAATGGACTGACAATTCTTCTACAAATCACCCCTCCCCCACTACCACCACCATCACTACCATACTCGTGCACACTAATTCATAGTCAACGGATCACTTATACGTCCACTAGAACTTTATTGGGATTCGTTTTGATGTTTGAGGAGTGGGTATAATAATGATGTGGTAGACGTTTCTGTGCCGTTTCTTTATGTATCATTTTCATATCATTTCACTTTACTCAACGCAAACTGTCTTTCACCGAAGCAAAAGAATACAGCACCGCGCTATGAATTCAATCTCTCATACAATGTTTAGTACCATGCACTTTAGAACGAGTCGCCTTATACTTAAACATTAATGATCAAAATATATTACATTGTACGTTTTGTACTTTTTTTCGCCAGGCAAAGGTAAACGGGACCTATACATTGTAGACTCTAAATGGATGTGCCAGGTCGTCCCTACTTGTTCCACACGATGCAAGTAGACGTGTAGTCCGTGTTACTTTGGCATGCTAGTTACACGCCACGCCTGAGGAGTGTTAAAGAATTATGTGTTTTGCTTCCATGAACACGCAAAAAAAAAAAAAAAAAAGTTTTCTTTGATATGATGTTTCCATGGCTCCTTGGATACGCCGAGCGAGGTAGCAGAGATATAAATCAATTCGGAAATAGGCCACATGTAGGGCCCATGTATACTTCAATTGTAGACAAATTAAGCAATTCAACATTAGGTTGACACTTCGATATGGATCAACATCTTGATATCATATGTGAAGAATGCGAGAACACCCAAATGTTTCCGGACAAACAGAATCAGAATACTCCATACGCCTGAGTCTCAAAATGGTAAATTGAAATGAAAAACATACCGAATTATTGAAAACATCGTGATTCGTTCAGTCAATCATGAGGTAATCATTTGAATACTGACAATGACAGTGTGACTGCAGCAGTTGTCAGTGCCAATCATCTTGTCAATGTATTAAAGATATTTAGTATCCATTACAGATCGATAACTTACCACGTCCACAAGTTCCATTAAACGAAACATACACATATAGAAATATTCGTAATGAATTCAGGGTATATAAATCACTGTCAGACATATCAGATTCCTCTTCTCCCCTCCTCCCCCTCCCCCCTCCCTCACTTTATTTTTATCTTCTGGGCAATCCGATTTATTTCTCTCTTCCCTGCCCTTGGACATCAGAGAGGCTTTATGCAAATCAATAATATGTAACTTCATCTCGAACGTTTTAACCATATCCATACTTCTAGCAATCCTGCCCAGCCAGGTAGCAATTTCGCCCTATCAGTTTGAATAATCTTTGCTGTTAGCACATTTTCCATGCGCAACCTGGCTTGCTGTCGAGACTGCATTATGCTTATGTTGACTATGACACAAAACAAACTTGGAGGTAACATTAGTCGCCAGGTGAGAAGACTATTCTGATTACAACAAACAAAAATACAAATCACATTTGAATTCTGTGAACTTAAAAAAAAATCACGCCAAACTACGCAGTAGGTCATACTGCGTTACATTATATCATATAAATGCACTCTTTGATTTTTATAACTACCTACATTGTAGTTTACATATATTAGGAATTGGGTTTGAAATAATAGTAAATCGTAAACTGATGTCGAACGCAATCCCATTTTAAGAAACAAAAAAACAACAACAAACAGACAGCATCTATCGATACTACACAGAGTATACTTTTAAAAGTCAAACTTATTCCAAAACACAGGTGAACAACGATGATTTCTAACGATGAATATACATGACAAAATGTATAACATTATGCTAAGCGCGTACCTTGGTATATCCTTTGCAGACGGTAGTTTTGACGGAAGCAATATCCGACGTCTTCCCAAGATTTCAAATCAGTTTCATCCTTCAGTTGTGGCGTCTTCAGAAACTTGGTGTGTCTCCTGGTCAAAGATGCAGCGGCGTTTGCTCCGGCAAGGACAAGAACAAGGGCAAATGACCAGTCTTAGAACTTAGAAAGTTTGTATTTGACCTGAGTTGTGGTTGTTCTGCACGCCGCTCGTTTATTTACCACCGAACACCTTTTTGTTGGTCCCACTGTTCTCCAACCCTCAACCTGCGAATGAATGGGCAATACAACACCAGGGTGGGTGTGTGACAAGGTGGGCGTATTAGGAACATCCCTCAACCGAGGTAATGTAGTCTCTATGGGAGTCTATATGTTGCTAGAGAATCACCGTACTGCGTGAATCTGTCACATTTGTTCTTGATCGTGAGGTCATTTGAACATCTCAATGTGCTGTGATAGATTTGGCGTCAAATATCACTGTCGTTATGATTTCGTGTCATTTTGGAGAAAGGAAAAGATTGAAAAACGCATACAGAAAGCAGCTGCTGTAGACTAGCTCCCACTTCGATCGGCATTGACCTGCGGAGAAAAAAAAAAAAAAAAGTAGCTCGGAGCTGCCGCTGAGCGATGTCAACAATGTCGTTGCCATGGTACCAATCGTAGCTGCCACTCGCTCATTCACAGATAGCGGGGACATTGTTCGTCGAACGGCAATCGATCATTCTTATTATGGAACCGTCATTCTAATCGCCCAAATCACTCGCTTTTGACAAAAGATCGGATCGATAGACGATATACACGGTCGTTATAGTTTACCGGCGTGCTTCGGGTTGAAAACAGATCTGGCACACAATGCTTCGTTAGAGACGTTTCCGACGCTCTCTTACATCATCTGTGAAAATGGAAAAGGAACTCGAGTATATATTTTATCCTTGAAATTGAGAATAAAAAGGAATATAAGAAAAAACACTGGAGAAACAGAGAAGTACGGATGTAATAATAGCACATCAGACTGGGGTTGTGAGTCTCAACTCAATATCTATAGGGCAAAATACTGAGTTCTAAACCAACTCTTCAATATCTTGCCTGGAATGTCTAGTGCAACTGCCAAAATAAGTTTTAAAAATATATTACCGTCACATCTCTGGTCATAGATATTACTCTGTCTCAGATTGTTTCGATTCACGTTTCAGGAACGACTTATGTTCTTTTAGGATAACATGATAAGATAATATACCTGAAAGTCAGCCGATTTGTCATTAAATTGATTTTGTTATTGACGTTATTCCATCATTTAGACGTATGTACAAGATAGGACGCCTTAGTTGCGAAGTGGCTATATAAACTGTCTGTTGAATACGATATCCTTTATATTTCTTTAAAAAATATGAACGATGACGATTCCTTTTTAGAAATAAAGATTTATGTACACGTAGAAGCCACATGCAATTGACGCCTGAAGCAAGAAGAACATGGGCAAGTTCGTCAGTTTAAATCATAATTTCTTGCCCTTTGTAAAAGTTATCCTATAAATACTCCGGAAAGGGTACTACGGCGACTACGGCGAAAGGGTTTTGTTGTCGCTTTGTTATAGCTTTATGATTTGTTCCCTCCACCTCCATCCCCTTTCATCCCTCTTCCTGTCCACCTCCCTCTTTCCCCCTCTCTCTTCTTGTCTTAGCAGATATTCTCTCTGTCAATCACTTTCCCTCTCTCTTTCTTTTCATCAAAATCTGTTATCAAATAGGAGCTTATAGAAATCTAAACTTTCACATGCTTAAAAAAAAAACACACAAATATTAAAAGAAGAGATAATGCCATTGCCTTGAAAGTCTCATATTGGTTTGTGCACAAATATATCATCAAAATCATGTTTTTGTGGAGTGGAAGATTTAGCAAACCGTTTTTTGCTACTGCAACTTCTTCTCTTTTTTTATCAGTGCTAGATTACCATAACAACCACAAGCTTGTTCATATTTTTTTTTTCTTGTGACAAAAAAAGAGAGGACATTTCACATTAATTTGTGTGTAATTCAACAGGAACCTTGTGAGGTGTGTGTCATCACTCTGCCAACTTGAACATTATGTGCATAATGACTGATATCACTGATTCATAAAAACAGAGGAAACTTAGAAATTCCATGTTTCGTGAAGTATGGTTTTGATAAAACTTTTGTCATTCTTTTTGTCTGAATTTGGTCTGTTTATCAAAGCAGACTTGAAAATGGCGCAAACAGAACTGCACATTAAATCAGAAAAAAAAAATCTTCTATTAACAACAGCAAGAATTTCAAATCTCTCACGTTTTCACAGACACACCACATTGCAGACAAATTGACTGCACAAACACCTTTAACACACAGACACACACTGAGGGATATTTTGATTTCATAAATTTCCGATGACTGATCACACATGAGCTGTAAAAAACAGCAACAAAAATCCTGGAGACCACCAGACTGCTGAAAACTGAGTGACCATCTTTATGGTCAGTAACTACAGTTCATAAGCTGAGTGACCATCTTTATGGTCAGTTTCTACAGTTCATTAAACATTTTCATCTCGAAACAACAGGACACCGAACTCAATAACAAATAACAAATCTCTCTTACAGAAGAGCTGTAATGTGTGCAAAGTACATATAAACTCATTTTATTGCCATATTACCACTGACAAAAATATAAATGTGGTCACAAAGTGCACTTTTATGCCCATGTTAAACATCTATAGTGAGACTGAGAGCTAAAATGACCAGGCCCTAATGCCTGCTTAAAATGCCAAGCCATTAAACTTCTCTTCCTCTCTCGTTAGAAAAGAGTAATGCCACTCCAGCATACATGGATTTAACAATAATCTGTTGTCTTCCTCTACCTCTCCAAAATATAATGTGTCAACCAGCAAGCCAGTGGGGGATCCAGAGGGGGCGCACTCCCTCTTTATATTTGTGCTAAAACAAAAGAAATAAAAAGAAATAATGAGAGGGGCACGTGCACCCCCCTTCATTTTGTAAAGGCATCTCCCCTTTGAGGAATTCCTGGATCTGCCCCCTGAGCAAGCTATAACCTCCTTCTGTTTAATGAGGTAGGAGACAAAAATGAGAGAGAAAGTTGTCATGTTATCCACGTGTCTTTTGCCTCACATTTTACGCATTGTATCTACATTCCGTTTTAGTTGGATTTTTTGTTTTTCCGGCCAGCGGATTGAGAGCACTACCACGGTAACACAGGAGAATCTCACTTCTGATATATGTCAGAGACATGCACACACAATAGAGGGGCTAGAAAAGATTTTGCTCATATATAGAAGAATTTGAAAATACTGGCACACTGTCCCTGCATATACAATCCTGCAAGCTGTACCAGTATTTTTTTTGTGTTTTTGTTTTTTCCTTCATCAAGATGGCACCATTAGAGTCACACATATGGGTGAGAATAATTAATGAAAAAGTACCAAGGCATTGTAATCTCTAAATGGTTTGTAAATATGAATGTAACGTTGTCTTGCACATCGGAGGGATATGAAGAATGAAAAATATATATATATATATTTTTTTTTTTTAAGTTGACCATGAATTAGAATTCATAGTCACATCCAAGATGCCTGCACATGAATCTCTGACATCTATCATCACACAAAAACAATATCACTAGCATCAATACCATCAGATGAGATGCAGAAGGCTATTAATGCCTAAGACTTCATGTGGCACTTATGCCCTCCATCTTCCAAACTGACAACACATGTTAATATACAGAAATAATCAGTCTCTCTTTCATATCCAGATGCAGCAAAGCAGTTGAAAATTCTCTGAAAAACAACAAATTATCAACACCTGGTAAGGACATATTTTTAACCTACAATGCAGGTGAAAAAATGTGCCTCGATTTTTGCTTGCAATATTGTCAATGTCCCTTTCTCCGACCAACAAATTAGGGAACGGATTTACGCTGTTATAGATACAAGTGTATCAAATTAGAGAACATGCAAATACATATAGGCTGTTCCACAGAATGTCAATACATGTCATATTGTTGCATATCTACAATAAATCTTGATAAAAGGTTGAAGATCACAAATATATTCTCTTAGTACTTTTTCTCTTCTTCTGCACAAACACACTAGAGCATTGGCTCCCTTTGGAATACTCAGAAAATGTTCTGATAAAAAAATTGCATAAAATCAACATCTCCTGGTAAAATCCTAGTTCAAAATCCTTTGATCAAATGCCCATTGGTCATCTGATCAAAATTTTTTTTTTTTTCTGTAGGCACTTTCGGTATCCTTTCATATAACAAATGTCGCACACTCACTGAAGCCATGAATATTCTTTTTTTTTTTCAATTAACATGCATGCCAGGCCATCAGATCATATTTTACACTGGTGAGGCACGTACAGAAAGACAAATCTTGAATTGCCCAGACATTATCATAAATCTTGCATCAGATGAACACTGAAAGAGTAATTAATTTTGATTACTCTGTCAATGAAAACATTGACATTTCTTTTCCAATTTAGATGAACTGAGCTAAGAGAAAGACAATGGTAATCCATAACAGATAGACACACATGAAATCAATGCTATATGGTCGAATTTAGTACTTGGCTACAAGAGGAATTATGTGCTTGCAATCTGCTGAGCTACACACACCGTGTGTGCACAAATTGTGAAGATACAAAACAGATCAAATGATGATCAAATGCATTTCAATTTGATCTACAAGGGAACTTTGTCTCACAGGGAATGTCATTTTGAGCAAAGCAAAGTTCTTACGATGGTGAAATAAGAGGAACACAGATGCACACTAGAGCAAATTCGTTAGAGGTTGGGAAAAGATCATTTGCCTGTCAGTGAAGCTCTTTAACCCATCACTTACTGTAAGCTGATGTGTACTCTGTAAAGTCATTAAAAGGATTCTGATGTGTTATAAAATGGGTTAACCTGCATGCCATGGATGATGTCAAATGAGTTGTCTATTTGTGTCTTGGTTACATCACTACTCACAAACACATTGCCAGAATACCAGGTATTCTTTCCTTTGTTTGTATTTGTGAAGTGCGTATAAATGCACTTTGAAGCATAAAATGCCCCTACTTTCAGAGTTGCATGAAAGGAAAGTTTTTTGTGTAATTCTCTGCAACCAATGATAAAGTCTCTTTATTCCTCATAACACGCAGGTTAACTTCATACAATCAAACAAAAAATTCTTAGTGTTTTTTTTAATCAAAGAAATGAGATGGTTTTAACATGGAATACCACACTAAGGAGGAAAAAGCCATTTTGAAGGGCAAAAAGAAACACTGCAAGCTGACAAGCAAATGGTCGTAACTCTCTAGTGTGTTTCTGCAATTTTCAGCAACCTGTTACTTCAGTGCAGCGTTATCTTTTTCTGGAGCTTTCATCTCTCAATCTTTCAATCTCTCAATCTCAATACCATCTGCATTATCTGATATTATTACACGTCATCATAATGGTCTTGCAGCTATATGTTATTAACATTTTGTAGTAAATGTATCATGAAGAAACAGTATAGAATAAATATGTATAAACTTGTACCACAGTGTTGAATTATAGAAATGTTATATACATCTTATTGTACATATGTCTATGGCAAAAGAAACAGGATGAAACTGATGCATCTTGTCCTCACTTTTTGTGTATGGTGAAAGTACCTACTAATACTTCATATGGGGACAGAAATTGTTGCTCATTAGCTGAACAATACCCACCTTGACATACATGTAGGTCATACAACATAATTAGTGCATCACAGTACATTCCATATCATGTCTTGGATTCTTCAGTCATGTTAAAGTTCATTTGTAAACAACAACAAAAAGAAGACTCACAAGTTATACTCTCATAATTTATCACACACCATCAAAACAAAAGAATTGCAGCTGGTCATACATGGTCACTTGATAAATGTTTCATGATCGTATAACAAAATGCGGCTTCCGTGATTCAAGTTGCACTGGTAAAATCCTGACATTGGGTCTAACATTCAGAGAGCCTAACTGAAATGAAATCAAAAGAGGCCCCTAGGTGCCACCTTGAGCCCACTTAAACCTGGCCAGTTTTGGTAAGCCCTGAGAGTTTGTCAGGGTGCATCCTGAAGTAGACAATGGCGCCAACAATCAGCACCACCGCAATCAGGCAGCCAATCACAGCGCCGGCGATTGTGCCGGCATTCGTGGAGCCGGTGACGACGTACGTGCCGCCGCTGTCGGTCTCAATAGCGAGGGCATTACCCTGCTTTGTGTACTCAACCTTTTCCCAGGTCGTGAAGGTGTCAGGATCAGCGCGGTACATCTCTAGGTTGTCCGTCGTGGAGCCGTTCAGGTAGAGATTGAGTGTGAACTTCTCATCGTTGGCTGTGAACTTGGTGGTCGGGTACACGGTGATGAAGTTGCTCTCGATCTTCTGGCCTGGCAGGTCATCGGGGTTGCCACCTTTGTTCTCGATCTCCCAGCGGCCCTGGTTTGGTGTCCACTCCAAAATCTTGATGTCCTCTAAGTGATCCAGGGTGCCAATGCGGAAGTTCAGCTCACTGTATAGTAGGAAATAAAAAGATGGTGACTCCACAAATCATACATCCAATTCTACAAATCCAATGGCATAAAGAAAGAGTGAAAATTAAAGTTAAAACTATGTCGAAGTTGAGGTGATTATAAAGTCCAGAGTCATTTCACACTTAATTACCAAAAAAAGTTTGTGACAAATTAGCAAATGATAGTATGCTTGTCCCATTTTCTCATTATGTCCTTAAATCACCTTTTACTTCAAGCAAACTGAAGCCAAACATTCAAATGACTCTGATCTTTAGACTGCAAGTAAAATATCGAACATTGTAAAATATTTGGGTAGATCTATGTCAAGGCAAACTAATGCCATCTACAGATAGCTCTTTTGAATAGGGGGAAGTTTTGTCACATATGGTTACAACACAGATTCGGTTTTTATGATCATCCCTTGAACTAGATAAAGTGATGAAAAGCAAAGAAATAGTTATGCCGGCAACCTGTTCTTGACAGAACTTAGGAAAGTATCAAACACTTGAGATGACACTATAAAGACTGTGGTTTGTGATGCCATGTACTGTATATGCCATATATTTAGCAAGTCTAATTTTTCCCAAATACGGACTTCCTGACATTTTTAAGAGTGGTTAAATTTGCAACTGTTGAGTACAGTACTGAACAGAAAAGTGTGTGCATGCACATCCCATTCATGTCGCAATCAGAGATAATATTTTGTTGTGTTTTTAAGTTTGCGAATAGCATCCGACTTGCAAAATTTCACATAACTAAAAACCTGGTGAAATATCTATCTGCCGTATACAGTACATCAACAAATTGTTGATATTCTGCTGGACGAAGATTATATGAAGCCACATTCATCAAAAAACATAGCCACTTTGCAGAATATATAGTTTCATGACATAGCACATTACAATTGTGTAACATTTGCATTCTGTATGGGAGGGTTGAGGGTCCAATGAATTGACAATTTCTGTTCCACTCATTCCACCTCTCCCTTCAAAACACACCTGTGTCCAGTTGTAACGTTGCCTCCCCTGTAGCCGATCGGGGTGTAGTTGACCTGCTCGATGCTGGAGACGATACGTCCCTTTTGGCTGCGGTTGGAAAAGTTGTTGTTCCTCGTACACATGTAGTGGGCCGTGCCGGGCATGGTGATCTTCCTGGGGCCCGAATCATAGTAGGTGCCCGCATCATCCAGCTCCGACATCTCTCCTCGGAACTGGCCTGGAAGGAGGGGGGCAGAGGGCGTGGGAAACGGAGGAGGAGTTAATATCGAGATATGCTGGTGGTAAAATTTCAAACCACTCACTTTTAATTCATGATATAATTCATACTGGCAATCCAAATGCAATAATACAATTTGCTATCATGTTCAGCCACATCATCCAAAAATTATATTACAGAGAAATCTTGACAATGATATGACTGATTTTACCTCAATACAACTGGTACCTTGATGTAAACTAATTAACCCCTTGAGGACAAGCTGATTTTGCTAAAACACATATTTCCCATAGACACTTGCTCCAGTATAGTTGGGATTAGTCTTTAACAGGTTTAAAAAAAAAAGAGATAACTAAACACAGTAATGGAAAATAAGGTCAACAGAATCTACCTTAATTAAAGTGGTACATAATTATATGAAAGCTCATTATAATCAAGTTTTTTAAGTGCAACAGGATTGTAGAGAAGCCACAACATTTCAAGTAGTTACTCTTAATCTATGGAACTCTGTATGCAACAGAAATCGCTGTCCATCACTATCGATGTCCTTGTAATGTTTCTTTATTGTTTGCATCTAAGTGTACTGATGCACTATTCTCTTACCTGGTTGTAAAACGGCCAGGTCAATCAGATCCTGCTGAGTTAATCCGAGGAAGGAGGCATTCCTGATGTCCTGCGGGTAGCTGTTACCATACTGACCAGTCATGCCATTGGGCTGATAGTAGGCGCCGGTCCCTTCGGGGTAGTTCTGGTCCCTGAGCAGGGCGATGTTGCTGCGGTCAGTACCCTGGCGCCCCTGACCGTCATTGTTGTTGGGGTTGGAGTTGGAGCCAGTGAATCTTAGTGGTAAAGAGAAATGAGTTGAATCTTGATACAGGGGCATATTAGACTGTACACTTAATGATCATAGACTTAGAATGCACACTTACTATAAATTGCCCTACAGAAAAGACACAAATAGATAAACAAAATCACATGCTAGCCCTGTATCAAATGCTTTAGCCCGTTGAGGACGAGTCCCGAGTATACTCAGGGAAATGTCTATAGGAAATGTGTGTTGTAGCAAAATCAACACATCCTCAACGAGTTACCCGTAATGTCTGGACTGAACTTTCCTTCATGATTTAAGCAACCCCAAACAAAACAAATTAATCATCCTGTCTAGTGAGTTAAGAATACATTCCATGTACCATTTCATAAGATTAATACCAATATCAAGTTAAAACTAGAGTATCTTGTTTCTTTAACTCTACAGTCCACAGGACTAGGTTACCTTGTCTTCTGCTTTGAACATCAGGAGATGTGAGAGTTTAGAGTTTAATCTGATTTCAGATTCTTTTTACTCTGCCAAAAACTTGCATCTCAGACTGTTTCACACTTCGTACGTATTGTTTCAAATTCATCTGTTCTCACATGTCATGTAATTTGTATTGATTTATTATATATATATATATATATATATATATATATATATATATATATATATATATATATATATATATATATATATATATATATATATATATATATATATATGTGTGTGTTACAATCATTCTATAAGTTATGACTTACAATGTGTATTCTATGTACTTTGTATTGTGTTCCATGGTACTACAATTTGTATCTAATCCATGACTGAATTTCTCTTTTCTAATTTTTTCTTTGAGACGCTCAGCGCTTAGAAACATTGTAATAAGTGCTTTATAAATGATATTTATTATTATCATTATTATTGTAATGCTCACAGATTGATGCACTTCAGACAATTTTTAAAGAGTATCAGAATTGTTCTGATTTTTTACTGCAAGTACTTTCACATCCCACAAATTCCATCAGGCAGACATAAGGCTACAACTTTTTGCAACACAGACCTGCGCCATGTGATTACAAGCAACTTACTGCACATGGATGAATTCCCCGGGCATGACCGCGAGCTCGTTGGGGACAAAGTCGTACTCCACTGCTGGGAAGACCTGCACAATGTTCCCTCGTTTTCCTCGCACATTGAGGTTGTGCACCTTGTTCTCACCGACCTCGGGTGGAGGCGCCCGGATGGCAAAGGTGTGTGACCTGCAAAATATGAGCCGTGGAATTCACGATTGGTTGTTGGTTGGTTGTTTTGGGTTCTACTACAGTCCTGCCATAGCCAAGGGCAATTTGCCTCACAAATATGTATCAGTATGATTTTAATGAAGGTGGAGGATTCCGTTAGATGAAATGAAAAATGTTGTGATATTAGTTTTATAATAGGGGGTGAATTATATACATATTATCCATTCCCAATCCTTGGCATCTTTACAGATGTAAAATAAACTAATGTACTGAAGTATCCATTTTTCAAATATTAATGAGAATATATAGAATGTTCTTCTCTTCTATAGTGAAACATAAAAGTGTAAAAAGTATAAAAGAATTCAAAGTCGCAATGATGATGATAGCAATAATTGATTTCTTATTTACAGCCTTCTTTCTTCAATGCAAAAAGTAGAAATAGCAATCCTTCCTATACGTGTACAAGGCAGTTTCCTTCATGGACTAAATACGATGACATAGTGAACTATACACCCACCTCCATCCAAAACACACAGTGAAAGCTTTGGCCTCGTTCTCAACAATGTCTGATGGATCATTGATAAATACACGAACTAATGGGAACTTCCCTGAGATATGCAAGATTTAGACTTCACTTTTATGCTCACATTTTCCACAACCAACTTTCTGAGTGCATTCATGGGCAAAGCATCGGACAGAATGAAAGACATCAGGACACAAGTTTGCACAAACAATTCAAAGTAAAAATTCCCCACATTAATGACAGGAAAATCTTATGTCTTTGTGCAGATGGATTCTCACCTGTCCTGGAATGTCCTTCCCAACTGAGCTGTGTTTATCGCCAGCTGCAAGTTGAAGTTGTCCCCGTTAGGGGCATCGGTGAACATCTGCACGTTGGGGTTGTTCTCAAAGACGTAACCCCTGTCATCTGCCTCGTCTTCGGTCAGACCATACCTGATAACCAAAAATAATGCAACAGTTACCTTTACGTCACCTGTGCTACTGCAAAAATTGTGAGGTCCAACTAGAATGTACTGGCATGGTTTTTCAACAGAAGAGGGGGAACTGCATGCGGCTTTAGGTAGGAGACTTTATATACGCTTTAAATTTCATGGAATGAGTGATCTCATTTACATACCATTTGAGAATCAATGCTTCACGACTTAACCTTCCCACAAAATTCAAACTCAAGCTAATATATCTTTGCTTCACATTTGACAAGGACTAATTTTACTACAGATAATCCAGTGTGATGTAACCTCTATAGTCCTCTATATGATTTGATCTCTCTCTGACAATGGTATGAGAGATTGCTACATGTACCTGATTAATGACAGACACTTGGACCACTAACCTTCCATTGAAGATTTAAGCATATTGCATAAAGGCGGGACATAGAAATGAGGAAACTCACTTTGAGAAAACGTCCAGTGGGCTGTCCTGGTTGCCTTGGGCATTCAGTTCTGCTGTGACTGTACCGTCCCAACCAGGGTATTCTCCTGTGGAGATGTTGTACCTGCCAAGGAGCAAGGGACAAAAATATATTTGCGATCTGTATGTTTGTTGTATCAATTATTCCACTTATCCATTATGAAATACATTTCTCACATGTGGATTAAATATCTCACCTCTTCTGTTACTACATATGAGTATTTTCTCAAACTTCTGACTATTTTTTTCTGGTTTGATTTTGTTTTTTAATCTCTCTGAAGTAATATGCATTATGTATGAAAAATTTCATGGTATATTTTGTTGTCAATGTACTGACGATGAGAACAACACAATAATAATAAAAGAGAAAGAAAAATTACAATAGCCACAACATACATGTCCAAAATGAGCATATATATGCTACAATTTGTCAGACATCACTATTGCACTAATCAATAATGAATGAAGAAGAAAGTTTATCAAGAATCAATCAATGCTTTTGAGGTCATCAATAACATTTGGGTCACGGATGACCTGCTTTCAAGGGCCCTGTACCCACCTGAGACGCACGACACAGTTCTCATTGATGGTGTTGGGTATCGTCCAGTTGAGGTTGTTTGGCTGACCGTTGACCCCGTTGCCCAGGTGATTGTCACGGCTCCAGTGGTTCTCGCGGCAGATGGGGGCAGAGATGTTGAAGGAGGGGAATTCCTTCCACACGCCACGGGTGCTGTTCCCGCCCGCCGCATTCTCGATAGTCACGGCCTGGATGTGAGAGATATGAGAGTAGGAGACAGGACCAAAGGAGGAGGGGAAAAAGAGGTATTAGAGAGATTCTTAACAACGCATCAGACGTTGGAGAATCTTGACACTTTGGCATGCAAACACAACCAAAGAGTTTTTATGATGTGACAAAACATAAGCTCGATTCAGTAAAGAGAAGATGAAATCATGAAACAAGCATTTCAGTTCATGACAATGTAGTTTTCATGGAAGTGGAGAGAAGGGACTTGAATTAAATATTATAAAATTTATCTTTTTCGTCTTTGACAAACATTAAGAGCGAAAAAAAAAAAATAATGAGCTCCTCTGATAAGGGGTGGGGATCTGTTGCTACGGTAACCAATGGCTCACCTCACACTCTTCCTTGGTGTTAGGGATGACTGGATTGTTGCGGTTGGCATTAATGTTCTCCTGCAGGTAGCTGAAAGGCAGGTCACAGGCCCAGCGTGACTTCACATTCTGACTCTCCGTCTGGTAATACTCACATCGAGTCGGGTCATTGGTCAGCACAGCAATGTCCTGCATTCATCAGATAAGTAACTCGCTCATCTCCATTTGCAAATGGAAAGCATAATATGCTATATATATACTTTGAGTCATGGACTCTCAGAGGGTTTAACTACATCTTCTCTATCACATTCTAACTCATCTTAACACGTTGACGATGGCCTGATTTTGCTACAACATGCATATCCATAGACACCTGCCCAAGTATACTCGGGACTCTGTCTCAACAGGTCAATATGACCAATGGAGAAGGAAATGTCACAGATTGAAGAAGCTTCAAAATATTTCTAATTTGACTAGGAAAATACGAAGAGTGACACTGTCCAATTTTCTTTTTCAAATAAAGTTTGAAGTCCTTGGGACCAGCAGTGTTCTTTATCATAATGAAATTTTGTTAGAGCCGAACAGAGAAACATAAATTCATATAGATGAGATCATTTTGGGGCCTGAATTTTTACTTCACTGTAATGAGAATTTATTATAATAGTGTTTGTTATCATGGGAGCGCACTGTAGCATATCATATCTAGATGAGAGAAGAGGTTTGAGCCATTACTATATAACAAGTTCTTGGCTATTTGAAATATTTGAAGGAAATCTAGACTTTACACTCTACATGTAATAGATATTTTCCTTGCCACTAGCAACCAATAACACAACCTACCATCCATGGAGACGGACCCCAGTAGGGGTAATAGTCACGCTCCTCCGGACACTCGTAGCCCCTTCTTGTTCCCTGTGGGTTCTGCCTGGTGTACTTTGCAGTCTGCCCTTTCAAGTTCTAAATCAAACAAGAAAGAATTTATATGGGAAAACAGCAAAATAAGACAAAATGATGCTAAACATTCTCAACAGTATAAGTCTTAATAAGATGATAAATTTTCCATGAAATTTTCTTTGCAAGGTGATATTTGGCAATGTAAAGTTCTTGATAGAAATTCTTGATAGAAAAAGGATGTCACGCCAACAAACAGGTAGAGATTGATTAGAAAATTATGGCATCACTTTCATATTTTCTTTCTTTATAAACCAATTCTGTTCCATAATCCTCATGTCAAGCAGCAGACAATAATTTGACTTTTTAATTAATTTGTTACCACAATATATTTTCCAATAAAGAACACTGTTCAATTATTGGAATAAAACCTTTTTTAATTACCTCCCCCCTAGCCTAAGGTTTTCTTTGATAGGTATTCTAAAACCTTCTCTCACACATGCATTGATTGCAAACCTCTACAGCATCCTGACTGATTCCCCTTAGAGCATGCCTCCTTTACAGTTAATTAATATACTTAAAACACTTTTTCAGAGAATGTCATATAAAAATCTTCCCAAAGTTCTCATTCTCAATGAGAGAAGGTTAAAGAAAAATGAGCTTTTCCTGACCTGATCTGCAGTAAAGAGGTTTGCTTGCCGTTGTCTGAGTTTACAGTTGAGGTAGTAGTCAAAGTTTTCGTTCATTCCGTATCGGATGTCCGTGTTGCAGTCGTAGTTATAGCACTGATTTGGATTCTCTGGGATAGTTCTGCATAGGAAGAGAAGAAAATAAATGTTAAAACATGCACTTAAAACAAGGCAAGGCATTTAATTATCATAACAAATCTTCAACAGACCTATGCATCAGACTGAGTGTCAATGAATATCCTGACATGAACCTCTATTTTACTCACTGGAGCACGAACAAAGATATGCTGATCAAGAGCGGGCACAGCTGTCGGTATGATGAATACAGCTATCACACTACTACAACTTGCAATGTACATTCTAAAAGACAATACATTGTACCATGACTCATTAAAGTCAGAAAATTCTTATAATCCAAGCATAATGTGATGGTCTCCAATGTCAATAATAAGCTGTATTTTTGTTGTTGACATACATATATGTCTTAGTTTGATAACAAACGGCATTCAAAAAGTTAAATTTGCATTCAAGCTCTTTACACAGACAAACCTATGAGCACAGCCCCCCCCCCCAAAAAAAAAAAGTAATAATAATAATAATAACAATGAATTTAACTGACAGGGAAAACAGCTACATTATAAGCAATTAGAAAACAAATTCCAAGAAAATTGGAATGAGACGCTCTGATTAATGCACTGACTATGAATGATGCAAAAGGCATACAGTCCCACACTACTTACGTGGTGGTTGTTCCATCCCTGACCCATTCTCCACACATGTACTGGATGACGAGCTCACAGTGGGAGTTCGGGTCTCCACAGCTGTGCTGGTTGGTCCTGTAGAGACAACATGGGACAGAGAGACACAAAGAGACAGAAAGTGGGCAAGTTAGAGGGACTCAGTGTTTGCTGTGATTGACAAGCTACAAGTTATTTGTACGAAAAACACAACACATTATTTAATTTTCTGACAACGATTTAAGGTTCAAAATGTGCAACAACAACAAAAATGGCAATTTAAGTGTCTTGCTCTCTATGGAATTTGGACTGTTTTCATGTATACCACCGGTAGTTCATCAAGGTGAAATGCAAACTACTCTGGAAAAAAGCCAAGCAAGAATTGAAATCAAAAGCAAACAACTAAACAACCAATTAATGCCTGCATACCCGTATGTTACAAGTGATCAATAGTCAGCTACAACATTTCTTCTCTCCAATATTGTCTGGCAATTTGTGGTGCTTTGTGCATTAGACATTTGGGACAGAAAGGGGAATGATATTCCTGAAGTATTATAACTAGCTTCCACTGTGACAAGCTTTTAAACATTTTGCCCAAACATATCCATGAATACATATACACATACAAAATGTACATTTGATACGTGTGAGTAGACACACACACATTAAAGGGATCGTATAGTTTTGGTTGAGACCTAATTTCAGGTTTCTAGCATTTTTAGGTGAGATAATGACAAACCTCTTATGAAATATGAAAGAACATGTAATTCTATGAGGAATTCAGCATTTATTTGATGAAAATTGGTTTTGAAATGGCTGAGATATCCAAAAAAGAGCGATTCTAATAAAGTGTGGGACCCACACTTTATTACGATCGCATTGTTTTACTTTGTTTTTGGATGTTTCAGTCATTCCGAACCTGATTTTCATCAAATAAACTTTGAATTCCTTTTAAAATGGTATATTCTGTACTATATCATAAGTGTTTTCCTGGTATCAAAAAGTTAAAAGCCCAATTCTCATCTCCACCAATACTGTACCATCCCTTTAATACACAATGTATATGACACTCTTAGAAATAAAGACTATATCTCAGCAATGATCTTCTTCTTCTTTAAATTCTGCTTTTGCAGTTTTTTACATAAAGACACACATGCACACAGACCCAAAGTCCGAATTGTGCTGGGCACGAAGGTATATGTGCACTCACATACAAGCATACATCAAGCCTGCTCTATTAATGCAGTCTTCTGTGCACAACCCACATCAATTTCACCTCTGATGTCATAATTTCTTTACAATCTGTGGCACGACCAAAAGGCAGAGCTTACTACATGTATTTGCATTGCGGAACACAAACATACAGATGAACCATGCAACCTATGGCCCGTAATGTATTGAACGACTAAACCACATGGGGTGAACAGCCACACAGTCACAATATTACAACTCTCCTGACTGAAATCTGGGTCCTAGACACGCTGAGGGGCAGGAACTTATCTACACTTCCTTGCTTCATTGTGGACTCGATGTCTTCAAGTCTGTGGCCAAAACTCAGCTATATCAAGTGCACAGAATCAGAGAATGGGTTCATCAATTTGCATTTCCTATCAATGTACAATTCCTTCTGAATCAACATCCTACAGACATAGGACAAAATATCTAGGTTGGAAAAAGAAAATCAAAAATTTGGTACTACATAATCACTGCAGGGCCTGTTTTATCAAAAGATAAAATCGACTTTCAATTTCCTTACCACATAGGCTGCCATAGACTTACAGTTGAAATCAACTACATAATCAATTTTAACTCTTTGGGCCCAGATGAACTGTAATCACTGCCGCATGTCTACAAGGTCCTACATGTAATCAAATGGCTGGTATCTTGATGACATCACAAATCGACAAGCTGGTTTAAACACAGACAGTTAATTTCTGGCTCGGAAAGTAAGAGGATACATTGTAGATGATAAGTTGAACACAAGAAAGGTACACAAAAGATAAATAGTGCAATCAATAGCTTGATTCAGGAAACAAACTATGATCAAGTCCATATACAGGGTACACAGGAAATGAGTGATAGGACAAGCTGAGGTCTATTTAAGGATGACTCTGACCAAGGAATAGACTAGGTGAAAATGGGAAGGAAGGAAAAAGTAAAAAAAAAAAATCATCAGGCAGACTACAAAAAAATGGAATTCAAATTGTGAATTAAAGTGAACATTATGAGTAAACAAATCCACCTTAAGCTCACTTGAGAAATGTTCACCCAGTACACTCCAAGTAGACCTCCAGGTACACCAGAAAATAACATTATGATGAAAAAACTCAGTAAAATCTTGAAGGCTGGCAGCTAGACTATTTTCTCCAATGAAAAAGCATTTGGAAATGCTAGGTTCACCTGCTCTACCCGCACTTCTTGTCGACTCAGTACATACATGTGTACTGGGGTTAATCATATTTACAAAGTTTGGTTTACTCACCATTCAATGGGCAGAACTGAGCCTGCTGAGTAGTATAAGCTTCCTACGTTGTAGCCCCCTCTGTTGTTGTTTTGAGAGTCAAACATTCTGGGAAAAAAAAAGACCAATACAATTTTCATGTCAAATCTTTTCACTGAATTGCAAAGCACCAACACATTTCACTTTTAGGACACTTTGTTTCCAGGAATACCATTTGAAATTTACTTCATCTGATGAATTATGCTACAGATAATCACCAGATACCAAGTTGTAGACTAGTTACAAGAGATAAAACCTGAAAAAAAAAAATTGTTAAATACTGTTCTTCCCAAACAACTACCCAGTAACACACACAGCTCTACTTTATACACAGGACAATGCATTGCTAGTGAGATTTCTGACTACAAAAGTCATAGTCTTTACATCAATTTGAAAACAAAACAAAAGAATTCAAACAAACATGGTCATCTAATCAATAATGTACATGTGGTGCGTGTCATCATATGTCAGATCAGTGGGCATAAAATCGAAAGAGCTATAAATATTCTCATGTGAAGTTCATTTACACCTTTGCCAGGACATCTACAAAAAGAGGCAGGCAGCACTAAAGTTTATACAACCATGAATTAAATGTTCAACACTTAATGTCTAGCAACATTTTGTTTGTGTGTGTGTTTCTTTTATTCAGCATGACACAGCTGTAAAAATGCCATGAAAACATCCTGCTAAAACATTGCTTCTTCTTCAAACATTCAACTTCCTGTAAATTTCAAGCGCCTGGTGGTTTTGTGTTTTTCTTTCCTGTGAAAATTGATTGCTCAATCAATTGAGAAAAACAACAAATAAATCAAAACATAATAAAACACAGACATATAAACACATTATAAGTCTAAAAAGAAAGTTGCTCGGCATATGCTAATATTTTTCTTTGTCTAGGCTGAGAGGTAGTACCGGTAATAGTAGAAGTACAAGTTGTAGTACATAACATGCAAAACTCAAGAATTAATGAGCAATACTAACATGACAGAAAATAACTACTACATACTCAGGAAAACCTCTCTGTTTTGGTTTGTTTGTTTTTTTGTTTGTTTTGTTTTGTTTTTTGGGTTTTTTTTTTTTTGGGGGGGGGGGGGAGGGGACTAGTGACATTCCTTGATTTTAAAGAGGGACATTTACATATATGATGAAATTCCAAAGTTTAGTGCAAGAGTACACTATATTCTCACCTGTTTCCATTGTTTCTCTCTCGACCATTCTCGTCAAGTCTGTTATTACTCCCTCTGTGATAAGATAAAATATTAACATTAAACTTAATTGATGCAACAACAACAACAACAACAAAAACCTTGTTCATGGTTGCTGCTGCAGCATGGAAATCAAGCACATGAGCCAGTTATGCTTTACATTACTACTAAGAGGTACTTTCACAAGGATGTTGACAAAATATGATTAAGAAAAATGTAGATGCAGAATCAAGAAAGAATGGATCGGCTATCATGACAACTTAAGGCTAGATACTTCAATGAGAATAATCAACCAATGGTAAAGTATGTCCCTCATGCAGAATGTATGCGTAGATTATATATAAGCTATTAATTTAATGAGTTAATAAAGCTTCTCTTTTTTCTTTTTTTTTACTGCAGTAACAACTACCAAAACTTTTCCATGGAGACAAGAAGTGTATGAATATCATGAAAATTCCAACTGGCAGGATTCTGTCAAACTATATATACTGGGTATGACTTGAACAATGCTCACTAGATGCTTGATCTCATTTGAAACATGTACAATGTATGTCAATCACTTTACAAACCACACACTCCCTTTTTCTTCACATTCCCTCTATCCACCACAAAACTTAAATAGATCGGATCTCTGCATGCAGATTTGCAATCATCCATAGGATGTATTGTGCGATTATACCAACAACCAAAAAAAAAAGAAAGAGAGAAAAAAAATTCTATCCTCAGAAAAAAGGAAAGAAAATGAGACAATAACAATGAAAACATTTGTGTTTAAAAAGAGCTCTTTCGGAGTACTGGGGCATGAGCGTTGGGGTGACCATTCAATTATAGTTTATTTCCTGGTCTCAGAAATTTGCATATTCATGACTTAAACATGAAAGCAGTTTGTATGCCAACCCCTCCCTCCTCCCATGTGTCCATGTGCCGTTTTTTCTTCGAAAATCAAACTTAAACTGCACCATATCTGAGGGATTAAATATTTTGTATTACTTTTTTTCCAAGGGTGCCACATTAGTGTCAAATTACACACATCTTCCTAAGTCAGATTGAAAGTAAAGAATTATTGTATATCACATGTACAAACACACACACAAATGAACAAGTAGATAGGCTATAGCATAAAACAAGGCCTTTCTCTGATTAGTTCCCTTTCCATAAAAAAAACAACAACAACAACACATACAAGTAGTTTGCAGATAGCTGCTGAGCGGGAATATCATGTATGGAAATACAAATTTATGTAATACCTCTTTGGACTGTTGTAAACAAGTAACTGCACAACAGTTCATCAAAGAACATACTTCACTCATGACCCTTGTTTTTGAAACATCCTAAAATGCCCGAGAAGTGTCCATGACTGAAGTTTCTTCATTTGACATTCTTGGTGAAGATGCCAAGATTTGTGGAATGTCTACATGAACCATCTATTCCTGCATATACTTTGTGAATAGTTGTGGCCCTTTGTAAACCTCTCAAGAAATTACAATGCAGCTTCTCCTGAATTCATCAGAATTTAGAGGAATAATCTTGAATCTTTAATGGTGCCATTTAGATTTGTTCTCATCTTCTAATAGGGCAGTTTCTATTTGTTTTCTTTACCAAAAGAGGTATTATGTTCACTGCGTATAATACTGAATTTGAAATTTACATTCTAATTCTTTCTTCAAAATATCTTATGATTACACATACTCTATTTTTCTGCATTTCAAAGTACAAGTTCACTAGAGTTTTTTTTTTTTTCATTTTGTGTGTAAATGTAATGTCAGAGGTCTATCTCTTCATATTACAAAGACACACACATATTACTATTAGTAGAAATCATTCATTAAGGAGACCAATATTCCTTTCTTAATTCAGTCACATAAAATCTACTGTTACATCCTCATTGATCATGACAGAGAGAGCCAAATTGTGCTTAAAGCCCATCTTTGGGAACCTTAACAGCACCTCTATAAATTACTTAAATTAGCAGGATTTGATGATGCTTTTCATGCTACCATCTTGTTTCAATTTGCTCTATTATTTTATGTTCTCTTGTATTTCTATAAGGTTATTTTGCTCTTCTAAACCCACTATGGACTATGTAACACTACTTCCACTCCAGCTTTGTGAATCCAGTAAACATGGATTTAGAAACCATTCATTAATATATGATTAATACAGAGTCATTACTTAAAGGACAAGTTCACCTTCATAAACATAAGGATTGAGAGAATGCAGCAATATCAGTAGAACACACTAGTGAAAGTTTGCGGAAAATTGGACAATCGATGCAAAAGTTATGAATTTTTAAAATTTTGTGTTGGAACCACTGGATGAGGAGACTACTATGGCTTGTGATGTCATACGAGTACAACAGTATAAAGAAAATGTAAAGAAAATTCAGCATATTTTCACTTTTTTCGCATAATAAAAGAGCACTTGACTTGCCTCTTTCTAAAGGCAATGGGAATAATATTACCCATAACATATGTCAGTAACAAGTCAAGGGAATGTGTACTTTTTTCAAAAGATGAAATTTTGTGAAATTCTCTTTATATTTTCCTTATATTGTTGTACGCATGTGACATCATACACTGCAGTAGTCTTCTCATCCAGCGGTGACTATTTATAGCTAAACGAAGCGTGCACAAAACAAGGGTTAGTGGCTGTGTTTTCTGCATGGTGAAACAAACCGATATTGCCTGCAACACGAAAGGGACACGGCACACCGACCCGACTTACTAGTAACTAACACGCCAGAGGGACAGGCGAGCATTGCGATGCAATTTCCATTAGGTGATTCACTCACTTTGCTTTGGCATGGGTACAGAATTTAAGAGTAAATGCATAAATTGATGAGCTCTTACCTTGGGTTGTGCATGTAAACGTCCGCCTGGACCCCTATTAACATCGTTAACACCGTTACAAGAAGCTTCATCTTCGTATCTTGCTATAAAAATTGCGATAGTTATGACTAAGTGACCCCGTTCACGAGCCTTCTGGTCTGATAGATGAAGTTGCGATCAGCAGAAATATATCACATGAAGCGAAGGCGGTACCGTTTGTCGAGAGAACAGTATAACCGGACGTCATGTAAACACTCGCCGTCAGTCATGCTCCAGAGGAGTCGGCTGTGACAGTGTATTCGTGCGCAAGATGAGAATATAGTGCACAACCCTTCGATGTTCGATGAGAAAAAAAAAATCCTCATATCACGGACTTCTAAGTGTTCTTAGATAATTTGTGCATAAAACACATATTGGTATAATGCAATGTCTTTTATATTACTTAGGAGGGAAGAATTTATCATTAGTTTGTACTTTGTGAATTGTGGGCGGTGACATCAGTAAACAAAAGTATAAGGACCGTATCACCGCTGCAGAATGAAATCCATACGCACTCCGCTTCACAGCGTTTGACCATTTCCGCGTTCCACAGCGTTACAAAACTAATGGCGGAAAACTATTCACATTGCGTGAATGCTGATCGGCCAAAGGAGGAAGATTACTACAATGGTCAAAGAGAAAACTTTGTATAGTTAAATCTTATCTTACGTCAAAGGTCAAATGACTGTCATTACATGGAGGGTACTTTAGCCGGGAGTGACGCCGTGCCATTAACGCGCACTTTCGGAACTCTTGTCTGAACCAAATGACAATAGGCTATAGTGACATGTACATGTGTATACATACATATATATATATATATATATATATATATATATATATATATATATATATATATATATATATATATATATATATATATATATATATATATATTATATATATATGTATATATATATATATATAATATATCTATATATATAGATATATATATATATATATATATATATATATATATAGGAACGAATCAGTCATACTAGTATATTGCTGTTCTGATGTTTTGTCTTTGGTATACATGTGTGTGTATAATATATATATATATATATATATATATATATCCTTTAAAAAGACAACTTTCGCTGATTCACGCCTGCAGAAATCCATTTGAATGTCGCAGCTTCAAACGTGTCGATAAAGGTTTCGCAGTGATTTGACTAAAGTTCTCACAATTGTTTCAAATAAACTAACAAAACATATTCGATATGACAATGGATACGTGAAGGTCTGTAACTGACGGATGCTGCGATCGACCATAATGATTTACATTTACATCGATATCGACACATGTCGAAGTAAACGTTGTCAATATGAAGAAAAGATAATTCCATCACATGTGACATATACCTCACTAACATCCCTGAGTTTTCTAAAATCTCATTCGCATCGGAAGATGGAGCACAGACACGTTTGTCGGGAGATAACATTGGTGGATAGAAGCTTGTTTGTTTGTTTGTCTGTTTGTTTTTGTTACAATACCTTTAAATTTCATTTGACCGTGCATTTATGCATATTCATTTTCTTCCTCTTTTTCTTTTTGTATGAAACCAGCCATCTATTTCCAGAAATAGAAGTACGAACATAATTTGCCCATTTTTGTATGTTCATATGCATAAAAGCATTTTTATGATGCTGCTCCTGATTTTTACTGAATATCTCTATACTATTTATATTTTCGTTAGTATAGTAGTCGAATTACCATTATTATCATCATTATCATTATTATTATTATTACCATCATGACCATTACCATTATCATAATCATTATTAGTATCAAAATCATCAGCATTAAGTTAGAGATTATAGAAAAATCAACTATTCATTATCATGTCCCAACAATAGTCTTTGAATGTTGATAGTGCTTTTAAGAGATTGGACTGAAAATAAAATTTCCAAAATGGTGAAAAACAAACTCCTGAAATGCCCTCCTCTTCTAGAGTAATCCACAAAATTTACAAGCTGTGCTTCTCTTGTGAATTCTTCTTTTCAATATAAAGCTACAAAATGAAATTGTATCACTTACTTGTTTATTTATCTAAAAACGAAGTTGATATCATTATGATTGTATCCATGTTTTGCTGAAACTTATGATTCAAGGTTTCTTTAAATATTGTGTAATCATGTAGGCGTTATGTATATTGCTTTGAATGGATATTGCGTTATGTGGAAATAAAATTATTTGAACTTGAATTGAATTGAAACTCCTGTTGGACACGTGACTTTCACGTCCAGAGTGTGATGGCACACGCCCTCTTTGGACATGGAGGAAGAGCTTGAGCTGACACTGATGAAGTCATAAGGAGAACCTGTTCCACTTTCCCGTTAACAAAAACGAAGGAATAATCCAGAACGTAAACCATTATGACTGTGATGAACTCCCTTTACGTATACGTGACTTAGAAAGGCAAAATACTTGTGTGTTGTTGTTTTTTTTTTGTGTTAAACTTCCACAAGCTGTTGTCTTTTTTTTTTTCATTTAAGAATTTAAACTTTGCGAATGTGCTTCCTCATTGACATAACGTTCAGTTACACAAAAGAAGACAAACGGAGGTATATATACACAGAAGAGCTCATCGACGCATTCAGCCTTGATCGTTTCTGTGACAACCAGGAACTTCGCCAAGACACGGCCGACACAGAACAGCAACAATTGAATTAATGCAAACTGGATACCAAGCATTGACATATATAACATTATCTAAAAGGGAATAGGGAAATTGAATAGGTCGTCACAAGGTATCTTATATTGGGAAACGCAAAATAGTATTATGTCCTTCCTCATTAATAAGGTCTACAGTGAGCAAAACACACACACACACACACACACATAATTATTCAATTGAATATGAAGGTTATTTATTTTTCTTCCACAAAACAGAAATATAAGAAAATTACAAATTCATCTTTGAGTGCACATTGGCTGACTTCAAAGTGAGGATGAATAATGATGAAGGAATTGAAAGCATAAACATTCTAGTTTCAAGCCAAACTTGTGGCATTATTGATGTTCTGAGAAGAAAAAAAAATGAGAGGATCAACTTAAAGCAGTGCTTGTACACTGAGGATAACCCATGCAATCGGGAAAAAAGTCTTTCTTAATTACTTAAGTACAAAATAAACAATTCATTAGTTTAAAAAATATAATAATTATTAAAAAGAAAAGATGTCACCAAAGAAACACAACAACGTGTCATAACTGTATGTAGATTTGAGTGTATATAAATGCTTCCAAGTAAATGTAACCGACCTTTAACTTTTATTTCATATGGAGCACATCATAACTTTATCATTACCTAGACAAAAATACTGTTATTACTGGTGAGTGGGGCTTATACCGCGATATTTTATGATAATGTCTATCAATGTTTCTTATTACAATAATAATAAGAATATATTATCTTTATTATTATTATTATTATTATTATTATTATTATCATTATTATTATTATTATCATTATTATTGTTATTACAAGTGTATTATCACCATTGTGGGGAGATGTATGTATAGTCTGCTTCCTAATATGATATTCTTTTTCCGTTATATCGGTCCAGCGAATATATAGCATTGGGGCATAGTGTGAGAACGATTAGTGAGAACGTTTTCCTGTCTCAGTTTTAGCTTGTGGGACTATATACGAGACCTATACTTGCTGTTGAAGAGAAAAGTCGTATATACCTACATTTGACAGACATCTACTGTACAAAGTCTTCCCGAACACTGAAATCCGATAGTTTTTATTCTATCTTTACGTATACAGAATATAGAACATTCCTTTTCATATGTCGGAGCCAGCTGGTTTAACACTGTTTAATGCACTCCATGTAAGTGTTCAAACATGGTACATCCCTTCATGTATTTAAGAAAAAAAAAAAGGCGATGCAAAGCCTTATATATAACGATTCAACTGACTTGTAACAGTGCTGTCATGCACATGCAATTATTATGTATTTACGTAATAATAATGTATACTTGTCATTAATCCACTCTCTGTGTTTGTAGTGTACAATGTTACCTTTCATCTATATAGAATGATGATTGCTAATACTGCAGGGCCACTTGGAAAAGCAGTTCTACAAAACTGAACAGGCCTGCCATGCAGTATAAAATAAATAAAACAAAGTAAATGATATATAAATGATACCTAGTATCACAAAACTTCCAAAATAAGGCACGAAAGAAAACAATTAACTGTGCAGCGTGCCATGGATTGGCTGCGTTATACCAAGGAGGTACTATAGGCGAGCTCGCCTAGTACCTCCTTGGTTATGCTGACGAATCGTTTCGGCCCAAATGCGGCTCAAAGACGCTCCTGATTCCGCGGGACTTATGGAATCATCCAGCGCTTGTCTTCAGGAAACCTTTTGAAGGAAATGTTTCCTTTTTGCAATAGTCGTCATTTCGTAAGCATTTTTGATTCAGCCTTCCGAAAGTTTTATTCTTAAGGATCTTAAAAATCGAGTTACATGTGTTGCAACGTTGCTCTGTAAACCATATAGACTGATACGTTTGTGTAACAGACTTGTTACGAAAAAAAAAAACAGTACTCCAAATGTTTTGAGGAATATAAACCGAGTTAAGAAAGTATGGTGAACGAATACCTTTAAGAGCTGAAAGTGTCATACCTTTCTATATAGCTTTATGCGTTCATTTATTGGGGATTTGCAAAATATTTGTACCATATATAATTTCTACCCATATTGTATTTTTCTTTTCATGCCATTCCTCTACAAGTGGCAACCATCTCCCATGACCACGATGACAGTTTGACGGTCCTAATATCTCACTAGGAAGTTGGTGCGATAAATGATTACTTTATGATTTGAGCGAATAGTAAATGCCTATATTGTATACATACACACACACACACACACACACACACACACACACACACACATACATATATATTCGGAGAAAAAAAAATCGTTTTTGCTAATTGCTGTACAATGTGCCACAAAGATTTCAACAAGTCTTGGTTTGATAACAACACTGAACTCATTCCAAAATCACTCCTCATATCGATAATGATGATGATAATAATAATGATAATAATGATAATATTGTAATAATGATAATTGGTTGGATGACAACGTTGAACTCATCCCAAAATCACACCTCATATATCGATAATGACGATGATAATAATAATCATAGATATTATTATAATAATGATAATAGAATGGATAATAATGATAATAATAATCATTATTATTATCATCATCATTATTGCACTTACTGAACAACATCACCATCTGGCAACAGTTCACATGGAACGTATAAAAGGAGATTCCTGTTTTGAGTCTAGAGAATGATATACAGTAGTACCTCAAATTATGTGCAAAAACTTATGTGCAAAAAAATTGTCCAACAAACTAACGACTCAAATACACAATTTTATAAGCCATGCTTCGGAAAGATTTATCAAAAGTGATGCAACGAATGTATTCCAGCTCCTGGTTGTTATGATACAGGGGCCGTGACGGATCTCTGTTACTATTGTTCGGCATGCGGCTAACAAGTTTTCACAGTCACGTTGAACAGACATAATGCAAAGCAGAGGAGAGACTTCACCTGGACTCTGAATGTGAAAGGAGAAATATATAGCTTCAAAACAGATAATGGAAAGTAAAAAAAAAAAATCATCCTGTAGTGGGCATTAGTTGTATTCTATATCCACTATGTTTTGAGGATCAACTAGATTAGATTGAATATTTGCATATATATTATGTACAGAAATTCATCGCAGCATTCATCGCAGAAACGGTCGATCAAAATGCTACTTGGCTGCAATGCATGGATATAGGCCTACACGATAATGAGCAACAAATACAAATGTCAATTATTATTATCTGAAGCGCTTGATAAATTTGTAGTTGATATTTTATGCTTCGATTTCAGTAAAAGAGAATAAAATATAGCGAAGGAATCAAATCACCGCATTAGATATGTTACGATACAGTTACACTGCTGATGTGAATTAATGATTTGTTACGTTATTGCTAGGGGCTTGCTACAATATTTCTCTGGCTGTAATTTGTCATGTTGTGTCTAAAGGCCTGCATTATTATGTCTAGCATTTTGTATTTGACTCTAAACAAGTAATCATCTTACGTAGAGATAGCAATATCATCAAATGCAACTCGACGCCCCTCCCTGTGGGGCGAACTTATTTGCCATATAAGGAAATGGAGCCAGCTTGATGAATGCCCTCGCTTACGTCATTCTATTTTGTTATCCTCGACAAGTAGCGTAGAAGACGAAATCTCGCATCTGGCCTTTTAGGTTGAGAAAACAAGATGTTATAACTCGCCTTTTCTGACCAAAGAAGGTCGAAAGTAGAGGAATTATCTTACACATAATAAGGTACTAGTAATGATTCCTATGTGCTGGAATACAACGTGCAACAAAGAGATCAGTGTAGCCACCCACCCCCGATTCAACAACCTGTTCTTTTCATCAGATTCTTCTGAGAACTTTGAGCTAGTGGCTAACTTGGCTCCGCCCATTCGACTGGGACTACTTTCATGACATCGTAGCCAAGATAAAGGACAACGAACACGTACTGCGAGTTAGAAGCAAACCTTAACTTGCCAAAGCAGAGAGAACTCGTAGTATTGGTAAGTGTGATACAACTTATAATTTTGTATGTTAAAGATTTTATGCAAGTCATCAAATCAAATTGAACGTTATATTAGTAAAACTGTGAAAGTCTGTACTTTGTGGGTTGTATGTTGACAAGCAGTGGCGATGCCAGCGTCCTTAGAGCTCAGTCCCACACCCTGATTAAGATGTACTGTTCGGCTCAATTCACCGTAACAATTCTCGCAAATTTTAACCTGTTAGTAAGTTAACCGTAGGTTTGACAGAATGGGATCTGCAACTCAAACAAAACAATGTAATATATTGTAGTTCTTAGTGGTCATTCATTTGCATTAACTTTCGGCTTGAACTTATCCATGTTTCAATAAGTGATGCAAGATTAACGTTAGTACTGTACATCTCTCTTCAATTTCAAATAGGTGTTAGATTCTGAGTGGTATCAAATATCTCTACTCCGACTCTAATGTGCAACAAATTTGTCATTGGACATTGGTCTCATTTTCATAAATTATGACATTACATGTATCTAGGATACGTGCACGCAGTGTCATTCTGTAGATCTATGCTCTGTTATACTGTCATCTCCATCCTCTTTCTTCCATTTTCAATAACATGCATGAGGATAGGCCTTCTAAAACAAAGTGCATAGATGAAGTTGATCTTTGTGACAGATATAAAGGAGAGGGCCAGATGTTTTCATAGAAAGAACATATCATTAAAAAGGCCCTTCATAATATTCTGTGAAGGATGGTGGATTTTCAATTCAATAGGCCAAAGCTGATGTGAAACAGTAAAACAAGTCGTCCGTATAAAATCAACCAAACAAATGTTGTCAAAAATTCAACCGCCGGCTTCATTACTAATAGCTATATAGTTTGCACGCAGTCAAATTTGTGCTCGGGAAATCGAACTTTGATGCTGGTTTTTGAGTGAAGATATACAGAATTCACATTTTACATTGATTATGTATTTGTAGAGCAGTCGTCCATAAATCAACCAAACAAATGTTGTCAAAAATTCAACCGCCGGCTACATCATGCTTTTGCACGCAGTCATATTTGTGCGCGGGAAATCAAACTTTGGTGCTGGTTTTTGAGTGAAGGTATACGGAATTCACATTTTACATTGATTATGTATTTGTAGGGCTATCTTGTATGATCAAGGGTCTAAATTCTGAGGTAGATTTGGTAAAATGGTCATGACACATACATGTACAGGATTGTGAATGTTTAGTCATTGAACTTTAAGTTGTAGAGACCCCTCCCCCCATTGCCCCCCCCCCCCCCCCCCGCACATACAAGCATGCTGATGCTTACTCCAAGATTTGCACTATTCATTTATTCATTTATCGAGTGTTTCCATTTAATTTGTGTTTTCTCTTGCATTTTCTTTTCTCTTCACGATGCCTTACAAGTGATGACATTCAAAATGTTAACTACATTTTACTTTTATCTCTCCGCCCAGTATCACAATGATTGTCCGGTTTACCTCCTTACTGGTGGCTACCCTCATGTTGAGGGTACAAGCCGATGTCTACCTCCACAACCCCAGGGGATCCAACAACAGACTCAATGAACAATCAGCCAACAGACAGAATGCAAACAGGGCCTTTGACTCTCAGGTAGGTCTCCTGAGCTTTTATATTTGAAAGGGGAAATGAAAAACAGTATAGTAATATATTTGAAATTTCCTGTGGCAAGCTTGAAAGATACTTTCGCATGATTTCTAATGCTTTTCTATGAGATTGGGTTGTCAGATTTTTTTTCTTTGTTTTCTTGTCAGCATTGTGGACAGAGAAGTATTTATATCACAACCAATTGTGTTAATTTTTCTGTTTGAGTTTTATGTTGTTTTACACACCTTACTCAGCTTCATGGTACATGCCAGGCTGAATTTGTGTTACTGCCCTGGACAAAACCTGCAAAAAAGTTGGCCAAAATGAATTTCCTCTGTCTACATAGAGTGTAAAGCTGTAAACTTTAAAATGATAAAACTCAAAATGGGATCATCCTAACCCATTCAAAAAGTGATTGAAATAAGAGAGCTTGGAGGTGTAGTTTCATAGACAAAAGAGAAAAAAAAAGTATTTAAATATTAGGATCACTCAGGTGTTCTTTGCAGAAGTAGCAGTGGAAATGTTGTCTATTTCCCAGTGAAAGCAGTGCCTGTCTGAAAATATATGTTACAGAAAAACTGCTAACATCCAAATTTCAGTTTTTACTGAAATTACTCTCCCAGGTAAGACAATCGTTAAAACTTTGAGTTTGTCAATCCAAATTATATTTTGGTCTATTGTTCAGAGAATCCTAATCTGCAATGGAGCTGGGTGGTCACTTTATACACCATGTATATGTGTATAATTAATTGGTCACTTCACAGGTCTCTTGATAACAGTGTAAACTGATCAGTGCACCTGTGGAAGAACTAGTAATAAGCTCAAATTATAAACCAGTTATAATGAGTGTCAAAATTCAGGTGGAAGTTTAAAAGCAGACTTTTTAGCTCACCTGAGCCAAAGGCTCAAGTGAGCTATTGCGATCGCCCTCCGTCCGGCGTCCGTTGTGCGTCGTCCGTCGTGCGTAAACTTTTTACATTTTCATCTTCTTCTAGAAAACCCCAAGACCAATTTTCATCAAACTTGGCAGGTAGCATCCCTAGGGGGTTAGGAACTCAATTTGTTAAATTGAGCACCATGCCCCACCCAGGGGGCCCCCAGGGGGGCCCAAACCCCCAAAAATTAAGGAATCTGTAAAAATCTTCTTCTCTAGAACCAGAAGTGATAGAGCTAAGTTAATACTATGAGTTGGTACATTGATGACTGTAGTTTCAAGTTTGTTCATGGCAGAATCAGGGGTGCCCCCCTCAGGACCCTGGGGAGGGGGGTGGGGAGGGGTCCTAATGGGGCCTAAATTGTACATTTTCATCTTCTTCTTGAGAACCCCATAACCCATTTTCACCAAACTTGGCAGGTAGTATCCCTAGGGGGTTAGGATCTCAATTTGTTAAAATGGGCACCATGCCCCACCCAGGGGTTCCCCAGGGGGGCCCAAACCCCCCGAAATGAAGGAATCTTTAAAAATCATCTAAGAATCAGAAGTTATAGAGCTAAGATAATACTGTGAGTGAGTACATTAATGACTGTAGTTTCAAGTTTGTTCATAGCAGATCCAGGGGTGCCCCTCTTGGGGGCGGGGGGTTGGGAAGTTCCAAATGGGGGCCTGAATTGTACATTTTCATCTTCTTCCTGAAAACCTTATGATGGATTTTCGTCAAACTTGGCAGGTAGCATCCCTAGGGCGTCAGGATCTCAATTTATCAAAATGGGCACCATGCCCCACCCAGAGGGCCCCAGGGGGCCCCAATCCCCCCCCCCCCCCGAGATCTCAGCCATCAGTGGTGCGATCACAACGAAATTTGGCATGCGTGACACCCACGTCTTAATCTACAAGATTGTGTCATTAGATTTTTTGAAACAATCACTATCTGATTTTAATTAATTAATTAATTATGCAAAATAAGCCCAAGATCATATTTTAGCCTTAAGAATTAAAAGCATTGAGAGTCTACTTTTTGGTATGTGTATCTGTTTTAACATATTCAACAATTTTACATCACAAAAACTTCCAAGAGTCATTTAATTTCTTATGTATTTTATTGTTTTCGGAATTTCTAATGTATTTCTTTTTTTTACTTTGTTTTTTTCTATTTTTTTTTTAACTGGAAATTGTTACTGACCACTTTTCTACCGTAATTAGCCTAAAATAAATCAGTGAAAGTGATTAATTGCAAGAATAATCAGGTTTTTATGACTTTCATGACAGAGCACTGTTTTCCATAGGAAATGTACACAAAATCACAAAATTGTGCCTGTTTTTGGGTGACATGCCATTACAAAAATGGGCATGGCTTCAAAAGAGTACGCGTGGACGTTGCAAATTTGGTCTCAAAAGTTGCGTGAGACTTCAACAAAGAAAGTCAAGAAACCTCGCAATGAGGCCTTCTCGTGTTACAGAATTCTTGCGCGAAATGTCAAAGGTCTGCCCCCCCCCCCCCCCCCCCCCAGCCCTTTTAGGGTTAAAGGGTGTGTACAGTTCTGGTCGAGGTGAAGATTTAGCTTTTAACATTTTGTGAGATATTCAGAAACCGCTCTATGAGATGTCAAAGAGCATGCAGTTCTAAGGGGTATCAAAAGTTTATTCGATGAAAATCGGTTTTGAAATGGCTGAGATATCCAAAAACAAGGTGAAACAAAGAGATACTAATAAAGTTGGGGCATGTCGCCTTTTATTATTAGCACTTTTTTGGATAAATTATCTCAGCCATTTGAAAACCAATTTTCATCAAATAAACGTTGAATCCTTCTTAAAATTACATGCTCTTTCATATTTCATAGAAGTATTTTCATTATCTCATTTAGGAATGTTCCAAACATGAATCCCTACCTCAACCAGTACTGTACAGTCCCTTTAAAGGGAATAGTACTCAGCAAGGCCTGTTTTGCCAGCTTTTATCTTCATCTGTTTGTAAGATTATGATGCTTCCTGCATAATTTTGATCTTGATGATTTATTATTCCTCTGCAATATAGATGTGCGTGAAGTTATCACTTTGACTTAATTTCTTTACGTTAATTATTGCATTTGTTCTGTTTAATTTTTTTCTTCCCTTTTGTATCCATGTGTACTACAGAATAACAACAGGGGTGGATACAATGTAGGAGAAACACAACAGAATGCCAATACCCAAGAACAAAACCAGTACCGAATGGTAAGTTTAACTGAGCACTTTGTATTGTTTAGTACTGATCAAGAATGTTAAAGAAATTAAAATTCAAAAAAGTTTAAAAGATTTGATGTTTTTGAATTATTGTGGTTGTATACATAGTATTGTATTCATTATCAATTTTCTGTTACTGTGGCAGGATTTTTGTGCTGTGCATCAGATTCTAACTATAAAGTACTGTACTGTACAGTACTGTGAGAGGTTTCTGCAATAATCTAATTAAGAGTAGAAAGTAATGGACTTTAAAAGTTCTGAGTAAGTTTTGGTGAAGCAACGATTCCCATAGCAACCCAGCATATGCAAATAAGATGACAATGTCATGACCTCACAAGTATCGCATTGACTTACACATGAACGCTGAAAGAATTTCCTTCTTTGAAATGATAACTTGTATCCATTGCATGTGATCAAAAATTTTGTCGTATTGAAATGTTGTGCTTGAATAACCAGTCAATAATTGAGTGGCCTTGAGGGGGATAACTCAGCGCATTTATTGTGTGAAGTAGAATCTCATTGCCCAAGTCAAATGATATAACAAAATGATAAATCAAACAAAAATTCAGAAAGAGCATACTTGAAAATATGGACAATTAATGTGATCACATCTTAAATTTCATTTCAAAGGGGGAAAAATAAGAATACTTTGGAGCAATTTACCAATATTGCCCACTTGCACTTGGAGCGAGAGTTTTTACATATCAAGCATTCATGTAACAGATGAGGCAAAGTACTAGTACTCACATTTATTGCCTGCTGTTTTACATGCAAAGTCCCATTAATTTTCTTCAGTGGACAATAAACAATATTTTAGCCCACAGATTTGATTGCTTATCAAAATGGGGCAATAAGATGGAAAATTTTCATTCTGAGATGCCTGATGCTATTGTTAAAGGTGCATAGTCCCGGTAGTGTAGAGAGCGCTATTGATGATACTGCTGATCACCGTTAGCATTGATATGAAGATTGCCGAAGTTGAGCTGTCATCAAGAGTCAAGCGCATAGGTGTTGCTTAGTAACGTTGCCTTCTTGTCTTCTCTGCGCATCACCCAGTCTGTAGTAATGCCAGGGTGCGTGCATATGTGCTTCTTATTATGACATCACAAAAGAAGTATGCTAAAGCTGTCATCCCCTTTAGTGGAATCATGAGCCGAACTGTGATCGGACCACTGACTGTACAGTGGATCAGACTTCTTCGGACTTGGGGAAGTGGGTCACAGCGTAAGCGCCAAAGAGGTGTCGATAGCATGGGTCTCTATAGGAAACTTGCGCCGTGCGCCCACGTATGCATTTGACTAAAACACTGGGACCATGCACCTTTAATTATGTCTTTTACAGGAGAAGAGTTGGTGTTGCCAAATCACTGATCAATGGAAAATATCAATTAAGCAATCCATTAGAGTTGTTTCCAGTTAATGATGTCATTACCACTGCTGATGAGCTTTTTTTATATACATGTTGTTGTGACATAGAAAATATTGGCAATGATGTAATGATACTTGTAACAATGTTGAAAATGAAAAGTTACCTCTTACGATGTACATTTATTTGCTGGTTTAAGACAGTTTATGTTGATGAGGAACTGAAACCTATAATAAACTTGGACAGAATTAACATCATGAGCATTTCAACTACATACGTAACATTCCCCCATCCCCCACCCCATAAAAACATCTTCGACCACATTGCATCCTTAAGTTTGTTTTCAATCACAACACGTAGCTTTCATCTATGTATGATTTATCCATATTATTGTCTTTTCTCTCTCTGTCTCTCTTTAGTGTAAACAGAATAAAATCTTGTGAAAATATCCTTATTGGTTCAAAAAAGATACACTTTACTCATTTAAATGTCATTTCAGTACATTCAGCAAGGTTTTGTCAACATTAAAAAAGGACCTTCAGAGTTGAAAGAATTGTTTGTCGAATTTTCCTTTCATAGCACAGAACAAAAGTGGAAAGTAGACTCAAAATGGATACTGGATCTTACTTTCATGGTGATTAGTGCACAAAGATAAACACAAATCATTGCTTTCTGTGAGTTTGTGATAATGGTTTCATGTGACACCAACAGTTTTAACTATCTCCTTGCTGTGCCCTCGCTGGAAGAACAGACCACTGACAAACAAAGCTAAAACTAAAGCATCAGAAGAGAATGAAGAGAGCTTTGGCATATGGTAGGGACCTCAAGCAGAGTCCAGATTACCATTATATAAAGGGTCCACTATTAAACAAATTTCTGAACCTGAATTTAGGAGGGCCTGATGTGGTGACATTGAGAATTGGTGACAACACTTTTATGTTTCTTTAATCACCGTCAGAATGAAAGTAAGCTGAGTACTAGCACACCATCACCTTTTGGGGCAAAATGCTTTATGTTTTTCTGGGAAAATACAAAGTTGTATTGATGCCTTCCATGAACATCTGCTCTTTGGTGTGCTTTACCTTTGAGCTAGAGATATGTCATGTTATTATTGTTTTCATAGTGAATGCTTATCAATTGTCCTAGAGCATGATCAGTGAAGTTTCGTTCAGTCAAATGTCAATGCCATGTACAGATGACCTGCTGCTTGTATCCTGTCTTCCTCCTGTGCATAATGCATAGAAAACTAAATCTCCTCTTGCATTTTGCTTCGTTATTGGATTCTTTCTTTCTTCTTTCCTTTTCAAACTTCCTTTTTTTTCTCTCAAACTTCTCTTTTCTTTCTTCCTTTTCAAATTCTCATTCTCATTTTTCTTCCTGGTCTTTTTCCTCATCTTCATCTACTCTTCCTCGATTCTTTCATAACATTTTTCTTCTCTTCTTTTTTTTTTTTTTTTACATCCTTTCTGCTCATCATCATCATCCTTGCGTCATAAAGGTGCCCAGAATACGCAGTTCTACTTGCGTCACAAATATTTTTATTGGGGATAGAATGCACTTTGTGCAGTACAACACATGTTTCTAGGAGTCAGGTGGTGATTGTATCTTACTAGTTTACGTAAGGAGTAACCAAAAGCTGTGAAGAGAGCTAACACCAGATTCCTACTCCCCCCCCCCCCCTTAACAAAAAGCCCGACAACAACCAAAGATGGAAGCAGAAAACAGACTATTCTGCATTAAGGTGAAGTAGAGGTTTCCCAGGAGGGGCCTCACATTGTGCAGAACCAGGAACTAATTTAGAGCTTGGCCAGAGAAAGAGACATCAGTTTATTTCCAAAATACCATCAATTACGTCACAGACATTCACAAAAGCCCCAGGAACTAACCTCAGTTTAGGAGATTAACAAGGCCTGAAAACACCGCCATAAAGAAACAAGAACAACAAATAGAGCTTTCATATTGCGTAGATTGCTTGAATAGAGCCAGGATGTGTAGACCAGCGGTTGCCATCACTCACAGGGGCCCCAATTCATTACAGAGGACAGTAAAGCAGGAAGTACTTGCTCAGCTGCCTTGGATACAAACCAAAGGTTTAGCCTTATTTGGGCTTTAACTAGACCTATGGGGGACCCCTCTGAAATGAGACAAAACAATTAGGCATTTATCCTCACCTACTCATCCATACCTTCCCATCCACCCACCCCCAACCTGTCTGTCACCAATTCATGCCTGACAGGGCAATCTAGAGTTTGACATACAAGAGAACATAGGTCTCCTTTTGATTTTTTTGATTTCCCCCTCACCTCACCCCACCCCTCTCTTTTCTTTTTCTTTTTCTTTTTTTTTTTGGGGGGGGGGTGTGACCATCAGAGGACAATAACCTTTTGTGCTTTGAGGTAGATGGTCAGTCCCTGGTCACTCATGTGTTATATCCTTCTCAGTACATGAAGGTCTTACTTCCTTGTGTGACTCGTTAAGTAAGGTATGCATTTGTTGGAAGAAAAATGACAGCTTAAAGGTAGGGGATACCTTTTACAGACCTCCCAAAATGCAGCAAAACATTTAATATGAACCTCAGGGGACTTGCTTGGGCCACTGCGTAGAAATTTGGAAGTCAACAGTTATCCAAAATTTGAATAATGCACAAAACTCAACTACTCAGTAGTTCTGTGTGTCAGCCTTTTTGTTGCATTCTTCTGTATTTGTGATCTATAAACACAAATCTAAAAGTACAAGAGCTGATGTAATAACATATAGAGTGTGTGGCAAGAATGTTTATAGAAATGTTTGTAAGTGTTGATGAACTTTCTTCACAAAATATACATGATGGACACACATGCAGTGCATGGGTCTGCAAAGGTAGCCTAGTAATGTACTGGAATTTACGGTGAGCCCCGAAAAGAATTCAATTCAAAATCTAACGGTCAATAAAAATGTACTAAATGTTACCTTCCACTTTAAATACTTCATGGGAGTTTCTAAAATGATACTCTCTTCAACATACCACTGTGTTTATACAACTCTTCATTTAAGGCATACAAATGGGATTCCCTACCTTTAATACTTGGCTTGGGGGGGGGGGGGTAGGGCTACACATTTTACTTACTGTAGAATAGCAATTCATTCCTTTACATTATTGGTTGCGTATGAATGATTAAAAGATCTGTGCAAAGTGCATAATATAGAAAAATCCTCTCATAAGCCAAACTTGCCAGCTAAGTATACGCTACAATGTATGTTTAAGATTTTTGGAGAAACTACTTTCTAGCAGGGAATATTACTAGGTATCCTTTTTTGTTTCCTGTCCATACAGTGTGTAAGCTGTGAATTTAACCATTCAAATCAAAATTATTCTCACTTGCATCATGTTATTTTTTAAACTCTTGTTGGAGTTCTGTCAGTAAAATTGTACATGATAGTAGAAATTGGGAATTTTTGCCTCAATCTTTAGTCCATAAAGTGCTGTTATTATTACAACTTAGAGAGATATGCCAATGAAGGCATCAATTTGAGTGGAATGAATACAGAACTGCAGTGTTGATACTAACAATACAAACTACGCAATTCCAATGATTTTACAGGTGATTAAGTACCGGTACACGTCATATACTAAAATCACCTTCATTTTTGTGTGTGTTATTACGTCGTCTTATCCGAGGATAGTTTGAATAGAGTCACATCCATTCTTTGTATAGTATGATATACTGAATTGCAAATAAACCTAATGAATGGGATCAAAATGTGGAAAGCAGACAATCCAAGCTGCAAAGTTCTGCAAAACTCAGCAGCAAATTAGTTTCAGTCATAGGGTGTTTAAATACAATCCTTGTTCTGCATGAAAGGCCATTGCGACCTGATTTATGCGAGGGGTTCAATCATTGCAAACTACAGTTAAACTCGCATAAGTCGATCTTCTCGGGACTGAGCAAAACACATCGACTTAGGCGAGTTTCGACTTGTACGTAAGTCGAAAAAAATCGACTTAAAGTTACACCACACGTACATAAATGTATAATGTACATGTATGTTGTCTACTCTGGAGCCGAGAGCTGGAGCGGTGTGCCCGATATTTGCCCTTCAGCAAGACACTTTATCCACATTGATGCAGGCCAGGGCTCCACACTATAACTTTTATTTTTATTTTGGTGGCCCCAAAATGATTGATTTTTATTTTTTGGTGGCCCGAACAAAAAAACAAAAACAAAAACAAGCAAAACTAAATCGGTCCTACGTTCGGTCCGAAGGTTACCGTTATTTATTTCTGATTGTAAAAGCAGTCATCCACCATTTACAAGTATTTTAACACCTTCCGGAGCCGAATGTTGCCGTTAATCATTTTCAAATGTAAAAACAAGCAACCGACATTCATTCTAGGATCTTACGGAGCTGAATATCATCCTTATTCATTTCCGAACGTGAAAGCAAACATCCGCTTTTTATTTCATCTAAATGAGCCGATTGATACCGTTAATCATTTCCAAATGTAAAAGAAACAATCTGTTACTTATTTTAGCATCGTACAGAGGAGAATATTACCGTTATTCGATCTCCAAATTCAAAAGCAAACACCCGACATTTATTTTATGATCGTAAGGAGCCGAATGTTACTGCTGTCCACTTCCGAAAGTGAAATGAATCATCTGACATTTATTTTGGCATCTTCAGGAGTCGAATGTTACATGCTATTGACTTTCGAACGTAAAAGCGAACTTTCGGCAATTATTTCATCATCGTACTGAGTTGAATACTATAGTTATTCATTTCCGAACGCCAAAGCAAACATTCAACATTTATTTTAGCATCTTCCGGAGCTGAATATTATTGCTATTTACTTTCGAACATAAAAGCAAACATAAGACATTCATTTTATCATCGGACGGAGTTGAATACTATTGTTATTCATTTCCGAACGTTAAAGCAAATATCAAACATTAACTTTACCATCAAACGCAGCTAAATGTTACTGTTATTCATTTCGAAATTTAAAAGCAAACATCCGACAGTTATTTAGCATCGTATGGAGAAGAATATTACTGCTATTCACTTCCGAACGTAAAAACAATCATCTGACATTTATTTTAGCATCTTCTGGAGCCGAATGTTATTGCTATTTACTTTCGAAAGTAAAAGCAAACACCCGACATTTATCTCATCGTCGTACGAAGTTGATTATTATTGTTATTCATTTCTGAACGTCAAAGGGATAATTCGACATTTACTTTAGCATCTTCCGGAGCTGAATGTTAATGTTATTTACTTTCGAACGTAAAAGTAAACATCCGACATTTATTTCATCATCGTACGAAGTTGATTATTATTGTTATTCATTTCCAAACGTCAAAGGGATAATTCGACATTTACTTTAGCATCTTCCGGAGCTGAATGTAATTGTTATTTACTTTCGAACGTAAAAGTAAACATCCGGCATTTATTTTATCATCGTATGGAGTTGAATATCATTATTTTTCATATCCGAACGTCAAAGCAAACATTCGACATTCATTTCAGCATCTTCCGGATACTTTTTTTATCCTTATTCATTTCCGAACGCAAAATCAAATCTCTGACATTCCAAAAGTATAAGCAAACATCCGACATTTATTTTAGTATTATACGGAATCGAATATTACCGTTATTCATTTCCAAAATTAAAAGAGCAAACATCTGACATTTATTCAGCATCTTATGGAACCGATTGTTACCGCTTCATTTCCAAAACTGCAGGCAAACATTCGGCTTTTTTGGTGGCCCGGCGTGCGTTTTTGGTGACCCCGGTTGCAAATTAACCATTCGCGAAATCGTGATTCGATTCGCGAAAAGACTCCGCTAAATATAAGGCATAGATCGCTACACTCGGCAGGGGCTACGTCGTCCTTTCACCAGATCTCGTTACAAAACCAAAATCTCGCGTGAGTTCTTGCGTTACCTATCGTTAATGTTAACGAAACATCGTTAATTTGCGCTAGGGATCGTTACTCATCGTTGCTACAAACGTTAATTTTCCCGATCGTTAGTTTGCGTTACAAACGATTCAGGTGAAACCGCTTGCGTTAATGAAACGTTAATGTTTATTTACGCAGTTTCTTTTGGTATATACTGTATGTAAACAAAAACTGGCGTCTCGTGATTTTGACAGTGATTTATTACACAATAAAATCTTATTCGACTTAGGCACAGTGAATTCAATGGTTTTTCCGTGAAAGTGTTCTTGGAATTTCATCGACTTAAGCGAGTATTCGACTTAAAAAATTCGACTTATGAGTGAATTAATACACGTAAGTCAATGGGGAAAAATCGGGACTTTTTAAAATTATCGACTTGCGCGATTATTCGACATATGCGATGTCGACTTAGGCGAGTTTAACTGTACGCAATTCAGAAAAAAATGCTGGGAATAGAGTTTGAAGAACTGCATTAACATTGTTCACATGTGGTGACCCAATCAAGTATTTTCCTAGCTCTAAATTCGTGCATGCAGTACACATACACAGTCTCTTTTTTTCCCCCATCAGTTTACCATGTAGAGGAATTGAAGTGGAAAGAACGGAACAGTTTGCCACCCATTCCTGCAAAATCTCTTTAGTGAACATCCTTCTGACCTCTACCTGGGATTAAATCTCAGATTGAAGTCCCCTTGCAGTAGCAGTACTAATGGCCCAAATTGCATCTAGCATGATAAGAAAGAGATACCCCTCAGACTACCAGCAATTTACTTATTACGTAACAGCATTCAAGTTAGTAAAAAAAAAGATTATCTCTTCGAATTCAAAATAACTACAAAGTATGTTCTCCAACTAAAGAAGCAACAAAGAAAAAAGGATCTTGCACATGTCTGCTCCAGAAATATGCAACGAATTGGAGTATTCTGCTTCTTTGCTTACAGAAATCAAGGGATGTTATGCTTTCACCATAATTTGAAATGCACTCAAAGGGTAGCAGTGTTGAAGCAGTGTGTTCAGTGTAAATATTTGTGAGTTAAAGTGATTACACCAAGAGAACAAGGGAAGCCACGCTTGTGGAGATAGATACTGGTACCAAGGAGGTGTGGAATATAATCGGCAGTTTCCTTTGTAAAGATATTAGGCTCTCATATATGGCACATACCCACCTCGATTTCAAGTAATTTCTCATTTCTCCTAGCGCTATTATTTAAGCCCTAGTTTACGCTGTGGTGGGGGGAAAAGGAAGTTGGTAGTCATTGCATGGCAAGGAATTCTGATGTTTGATCGATGGTTTGGTATCCGCCAGCCTTCACTGGATGTCGCACAGGATGTCGAGGGTCGATAAGTGTGTGTTCCAAAGGGCAGGTAGTGAGAAATATGTGCGGATGATATGCACAGCTTTGCGGAAGGTGATTCAGCGTGATTCCACCTTGATGTGGTTGTAAATTGATTCAGCATACATTGTATAATGTTCATTGATTGTTGGATTCTTTTAGTCTTGTGTTTCCATTTTTATCTAACCACATCCAATACAATATAAACTTTTTAAATGAAAGTCATCCTGTAGCCACAGGAGATGATTTCATCTTACAATGAAAAACCAATTAAAAGGAAGGAGAAAAAAAAAAATCAGGAAGAGAGTATTCTTGTCAGTGTTCTAACAAATACTGCTTAAAAAACACTGTAAATTCCTGTTTTAAGAAGGCATCAAGAGTTTGCATTTTTTGCTCAAATTCAGCCCAACACTCATGTACATTGTAGTCAGTTCTAACCATGGAGCTATCCATGCCATTGTTCTAAATGCATGCCACCTGAATTTGTAGTTTTAGACTTGAAGCAACCAAGAAGAGCATTCCAGCACATATGTACTCTTGATTTTGATAATGAACATTAAACATGGAAGTGATGCAATTTTATTTGAATATACTGAAGGAAAGTCACCCAAAATATTACAAAGTTTTGAATGATTCACATTCTTAATATTGTAAATGTTACTACTGTACAAGAAAATTGTAAGAAAAATCACTTTGTAGTTTTTTTTTTCTTTTTGTAATCCATCAAATCGTGTAATTGCATTTAAAACTTTTCACAATTGCAGTTTGACAAACGATTATACCATGTATTGCAAATTTCTTTTGATTCTTCATTGTACAATGTCACAGCTAATCACATGTAAGTGGTCTCAAGGAAGCATCCATGCTGAGTAGACTTTTGCCTGAATAAAAGAGCATAATTACAAAGCAGGAATTTTGCTTTTAATTCTGTCAAGTGGAGAAAGAAAAAAAAAAGATAAGAGGAATGTGATTAAAGGCAGCCAGATTATGGCATGATTGTCCGAGGCAATAGAAAGAAATGTGTGAAAAAAAGTCCCTGAAAATCAGATAAAGAGTTTGAAAGTTTATGGTTACAACGAAATAAGATTCTTGGGCCCAAATTCACAAAGGTGGTACAAATGAAACCATGGTTTAAACCATGGACAAGTACCATGGAGCCCCAAGTGTCGCATGGAATATTTCGTTACGAAATCAGTTATTTCGTTGATGAAATGACTATTATGTAACGAAATGACAACATTTTGTAACTAAATGAACATTTCGTCCACAAAATGATAATTTTGTTAACGAAACGGTCATTTTGTCGACGAAATGACCAATTTCATAATGAAATCTTCTGTGCGACACTTGGCGCTCCATGGTTTTTGTCCGTGGTTTTAATAAACCATAGTTTCATTTGTACCACCTTCGTGAATTCGGGCCTTGTAGTTTGGCGCACTTTCGTTAAGATATGCCTGTCGATATTGTTTTTCCCTTGAGAATTTAATCTTGTTTACATAATTTTGCTCTGTATTTCTTTAGGTGTACCTGAATTACAATCCCTGTTGACCCTGTCTCTCATTTCGTCCGATCTTATCTAAATTTGTTGCGTAGATTATCATCATTGAGGCATGAAGTCATAAATATTATACGCAATATTCATGTTTGTATAGTTATTTTGGGGGTTGTTGTGAGTTTGTGTGTGACGAGGATTTTACTTCCTTTGTTGGTTTGGTACTATTCTCTCAATTTGTTTTGGCAGTCTGCCATGGGTAGTCAATCATGCAAGGGAAAAATCATCTTCAATTTAAAAATGATCAAATATAGAAGTTGTTTTTTCCCCAAACACACAGTACCTCATTAGAGAAATTACATCATAATACATTACATCCTTTGTCAATGAATTTCACATCTAAATTTATATCTTATTGAGGTATGACTACGTCATCTGTGACGTCTTCTTATCAAATTGGTTCTCAGTGTGTCTTCATTTGAACTTATTTTGACGACATCCATTCATTTTATGTAATCACAGATGTTTTCAAATACCAGAATTACATCATTTGGCAACAGAGCAAGTGTAAACTGTGCAAGAGTGTTTATCAAAGCATACAATGTATTGCACATAGTCTAATAGCCATTTTTTAATTATTATGTTTGTGTTAGGAACTTTCAGAGGAATCATGCCATCTTGCTTTAAGCTGGAGTAGAGTTTTGTAAGCAAGTTTTAGACTGGAAAGACTCTTTTTACACAGAATGAATATTTTGATGCTGAAGTATTTGAAATGATAATCTTCTTCACGAGAGATATCCATACTCCTCCAGTATGCCCAAGTATATGCTGAAAATGTTCAATATGCATAGCCAGTTGGTGCATCTTTTTGTGCCGCTATATACTTACTTTTTTTTTTTCTGTTTAATACCTGTTTACAAGACCGAGATTACAAAGAGGTCTGTCCCCAATTAAAAAGCGAAGATAGGAAGTGTGTCTCAGAGGCAATTTTGTTTGCAGATCTCAAGTAAGCTTTCAAAGAAATGAAGGGTTATGGACTGTTTGTAATGATATCAAATGTGAAATTAGTGTGAAATGAAAGTGTTGTCCCACTTAAAAGTTGAGTCTGAAAAGAAAAAGTAACATTTTATAAGTGCAACAGTGAAAATTTGATCAAAATCACATAACAATAAAGGAAGTTATGTAATTGTGAAGTTTGGTTGATATTTGCAAAGCAGTTCTCAAACAGTTGATATGAATGCATCCATAAGTAAGCTGATGATGTCATCACCTCAAAGTTTTCCATTGATCACTTTTGAAAATGTGTAGTTTTTTCCTGCTATGAAAGAGTAAAACAATAATATTCCTTGAGCTTACTAACTTTGGCAATACTGATTAGGCAAATTTTGTACATATTAGAATTTGAAATTGGGGCATAAATGCATAAAACAAAAAACTTGTGCACAAATGATATGACAAGTTGTGAAGGGATGACAGCATCGACTCACTCATTGGCATATTCATATCGACAATTTGAAAAGTGTTTTGTGAAAAATTAGGGAAACTGCTTTTGATCTTCATAACTTCTTTAATTCTTATGCAATTTTGATCAAATTTTCAATATTGTGCTTATGAAATTTTACCTTTTCTGTATCAGACTATAGCTTTTAACATAGCTGGAATTCCCTTTTAGAGATTTTAATATGAAATATCTAATGAGCAAGTGTGCCTTTGCATTTTTCCACAGCAATTCTTTGCCAGTGCAAACTTTGAGACGATGCAGAACGACCAGGGAAAGAGCTTCTACACCGTGGAGTGGACCAACCAGCACGGCTGCGGTGGTGATGAGGACACGGACCCGCACAAGCTCAACTGCAACATCGTCATCCAGTACATGTGTCAGCCCAATGCGAACACCGCCCAAGGTACGTATTGCACGTGCTCAGTGCAGCGCAGCTCTGTCAAGAGTGCACCAGGCTCGCAGTTAACACACTCAGCACTGCTGTTCTGATTATTTCTATTGCCATGGCACCCAATGACCTTGCTAAATTGGTTTTGATAAAGTTAATTTAGACTTAGAGATAGTTCATCTGAACCCTGTGAGTGCTTGGGTGCTTTACTGTAACCTGCCAGACAGTTGATCTCCCAACCCAAACCTGCATAAAAGTAAGCAAGCCCACCTAGGTATAGCAATAATTTCCTGTCCAACAGGAAGGTCAAGATGACAAAATAGGAATCGGGATGATAAGATAATCTTTCTTATCGGTTTCCATGCATCTGGGTCTATTGGTGACAAAAAGTGCTCAGAACACACATGTCAATTAGTGAACAAATCGTAGAAATGGTTAACATCCATTTGTCTATTCACATCATTCAAGACTTATGTTGAAATTGCCACATCATTACTGTAAGTAGTTTTACATCTCGTATGAAAAATACCGACATATCTCAATAGTGATTTCAGGAATGAAACAAAAAATCAAGATTTGTTGATAAATTTGACTTCTTTGTCGCGGATGGATATAGACGCTAAGTATTTGAGGAAAACAGCAAAAACTGCACAGAGCAGCTTCACTCATCAGTGCTGCGTGCTTACCGGTGGTTTTATTTTTAAGTATAATCCAAACAAATTATTTTATTCATTTTCCTGTCTGATTTCTGATACATCCTTCTCTTATTGACTCATTTTATTCTTTTTATTTTATTTAACGGTGGGAAAAATGTTAGGACTGTAATGTATAAAGTATGTTGTAAAGTGCAATGCTATCATGTTTTGAAGATACAATTGTATCCTGTTTCAGTCCATCTTGAAATCTCTCCCACTGATTGTATGGTATGTGATAAGATACCTCGTCAGAGTTTGAGCTTTGTTTTGAGAGAATGCTTGAGTGCCAAACAGAACATGCAGATAGTAGGTGCCCTATACCCTTTTGCCACAAGCTTGGCAGACGTCATCGGCCCAGTTTTAACGGTCTATGTGCTTCCTCATATTTGCTTTTGTTGTTTGTTCATCTTGTTTGTTCATAGATAGATGATAAAATTTAGAGAGGCAAGATAGAGATTGACAAGTATACATTCAGTGCAGGGTTGAATTACCAGTGAAGAATTTAATATTTTTGAGAAACATGTTTAAATCAATCATAGATTGCATTGAGCTTTCTAAACTGACTAGGGAATGGTATTGGATCATATATTTGTTTGATTATTCTGACTAGGAAATGGTATTGGATCATATATTTGTTTGATTATTCATCACAAGGCCTTTGTGCTTTCATGCTTATGCTCGAGAGGAATGTGCATGAATCTATATGTGTACTATCAAAAGAGCTAGCTACCAAGAAAAACTGGTAGTGTATTTAGACACTGACGCACAGAATCTACAGTCTGTGTCTATCACTTTTCATAGCATTTGCTTTCACACACTTATTTCGGTAGCACCAGTTTGGGCGAGGCTGGCAGAAAGATCTATTTGTTCTTGCTTAAAAATCAAACATATATTTTATGGTACAGTCACAGTGTGTGTTTGTGCATTGATGCATGGCTTTATACATTGTGTTTGAACATGTCTGTGAATGCATGAAAAAACAAACAAAACCAAACAAAACTGTGTCTGGTGAACTGCGCCTTTGTAAGGATACACGTAGACATGTAGTCTGACTTTGACTAGCATGGAGTGTAATTTTTGCATGTGATATGCCTAATAGCTTTCTAAACTAGACTTTTTGGTCACTTGTGTATTTCTCCGCCAACATTCATTACCAATAGTGATGAAACCTAGTGAAAATTATATAATCAGATACCGGTATATATAGAAAAAAAGAAAAGAAATTGCAGTATGGGTGTGGGAGGTAAGCATTCTCAATGCTCAAAATTTAACCAGAGTCCCCCCCCCCCCCCACACACACACACACACCCTTTTCCACTCTTTTTTTTTATGTTATAGGCTTTAAAAAATACTTTAAAAACCCTGCAGCATAGCATTGGTGAGCATGTTTACAATAAAAGTGCAGACTTTGCCGTGGGTATATAAATCATGCTCATTACTTTTCTCGTCTCATTTACCTATTGCACGTTTGTCCAGGCAATGACGATACTATCCGCAATGGTGAGAACACGAACACGCAGAACCACACTCCGCGCAACAATGCCAACGAGAACCAGAACCAGGCAGCCAACCGCAAGAACAACAATGTGCAGGCCAACCGCTTCCTGCAAGAGCAGTGGGAAAATTATGATGCCTGCTACATCCGAGAGAGAAATGCCGGTGAGTGATGGCAGCCCCATCCTAGCTGGTTGTCATGGAAACTCCTCCCTCCCATCTTCTTCTCCTTGTCACCATCCTTACCTCTCGATTCCCTTCATATCACTTACACTTCTAGTTACCCGAGACTTCAACAATTGTAGGTATCATATTGTTCATGGTTAAAGGGGATGGCTAGTATCTGATCAGTGGGAATCATTGGGAATGCTGGAGATGATTGTTCCAATTCTTGTGGGATTCATTTAAGAGCACATTATATATCTATTGTTGTGTGAAAATTATTTGCTTCAGAACGGTCTCATTTTCAAGTAATGTGCAGTTTAATGCCCCATCACTGTACGAGCATGCTAGCCTGGAACCATTAAACTGAGGATGAGTCCCATGTATACTCGGGTAGGTGTATATAGGAAATGGGTGTTGTAGCAAAATCAGTCCGTTAGCGGGTCAATGGCACATTAATGGTGCATGGACTTATGATAGTACATACAGTATAATTGACCTATACTAATTTATCCTTAACTACAGTGTAAGAATATCCTGACTCTTCTCTCACATTTCATTATCTCCTTCCACATTGCATCCACCCTTCTAGTACAGTGGAATAAGTTTACTTCCACTAAGGAGGTTATATTTTTGTCAGCATTGATTTATTTGTTTGCAAAATGTCTGTTTGCAAAATGTCTCAAAAATTTTAGAACAGATTTGTATCCTAACTGCACCATGTCTCCATAACATTAGCAAATATTAATAGCATGATTAGTGATACTTTGCATTTTGTTATACGTACAACAAAGAAAGACATTTTGTGGATGTATTGCCCCAACCACTGCGGTCAATCTGAAAAGACCACTCAGAACAATTGTCCGCGATTCCTTCCCCCATGTCCAGGTCTGTTTACCGCTGACCAGAAGCTGAAGAACAACAACCAGGGCTACAGCTCGGCCATCTTCACCCGCCAGAACCCCAACGGCCAGCGTAGGGGATACGAGTGTCCCGAGGAGCGCGACTACTACCCGTACTGGCACCCCAACCAGTGGAGGGATGCTGCCATCTTGGTCGGAAACATGTCCGAGTGCGAGTGAGTACAGACTGCTTTGGCTCAGAGAAACCTGTGAAGGCGCTAGTCCTTTCATTTTATTTCTTCTTTTGTTTTATTGTAAGTATCTGAGATATGAATGCACAGATCCAGTTCTGGTCTACTGTAAAAGCAGAAATGTTCACGTGCATTTTAATTTTGTGTGAGCCAAGGTTTGCAAAATTAAAATGCGCATGAAAGTTCTTGTCAAGATAATAATGCATTGGATGCCAGTAGCAATTCGAAAAAAAAAAAATGCTACGAGAGAAAGAGGCCATCGGCTCTAATTCACAAAAATTTCATACCACAAATATTTCATGCTTTATGTTTATTTAGTGTGCAGCAGATATCCAACTATGTCCTAATTCAGGGCTCGTCACTAATGGTGGCCCGGTGGCCCGGGGCCACCAAAAACGCACGTCAGGCCACCAAAATTTCAGAAATGAAGAATTTGGTGGCCTGATCGGGCCACCAAAAAAGGTCGGATGTTTGCCTTTGGGCCACCAAAAATAAAACTTAGTGTGGAGCCCTGCCTAATTAATGATGTTATGGCTGCCAAAATCCATACACCAAAGTCAGGGAGGTGGCAATGGAAAAATGCATTGGGGACTGGAGACCCTTGCATGTTACATGTATCTGAAGAGGTTTACAATCATTCCCAATTAATAGGGGCGTACGCATCCTCTTCTCTTGTCAGAGTAAAAAGAGATTTATGATTTTTCGTTAGCCTCCTATAGGAATCTGGGAGACTTGACAGCTTTGTGGTGTATTTGATTTTGCACAATAAGTCACTTTTTTGAGCAAGTGTGTACACAGGGGAGGAAAATGCTATCCCTGTTGAGCTTTATTTAGTCTTTACAAACCTGGGTATAGAAGAAAAAAAAAATCATGTGTGAAAGCCAGGGAAGTCTTGATTATCTTGGTCTTGATTCTATTCAGTGCTTCAGTGGAAGACCTTCATGGTAATGGAATATCTGAGAGAATATCAAGAGGTCACATTATTTAACAACATTTCCAGTTGAAAAACAAAACAAAAGTGAGCTGTATGGTGCTGCATAGTGGCAGTGTGTCTGGTATTGTGAGAAAATGAAACCACAGTAAAGATGATGTGGTTCTTCAAAAATGTGAGGGGTTTTTTAAGCTTTGTAGAGGTGAAAATATTCGAATGGTGAGTGCTCAGAGGAATTTGTGCCACGCTCAATTCTTTTGTAGACAGTAATGCTAAATAATTCATTTTACAAGTGAGTTTACTCTCAAAGCTGACATTTGTTCAGAGGTAATCCTGATAATGGCATAACATAATTTTAGTAACTCTCATATGCTTGGGTATTTCTGTATTCATTTGAACACTACACAGCACAGTCAGCAAAGTAAAACAACTTTTTGAAATTATACTCACTATGTGGGTCAAACAGTATTTTTAACAAGAATAGGCGAAAGCGTTGGCAAAGTGATCATTGCAAGCGAGCAGTGAAAAAGAACGAAAAATGCAAGCTGATGCAGCTGCTTGCGTTCGTCCTCCAGCTATTGGCTAAATGTCCTTGGACTGACAATCAGTAAATAGGGGTCACATGATCTAGGTAATCCCTTCTTTAATGCATTGCTGTTCATGTTGGATTGCAGCAAAATGGGTGTGCATAACTGGCGTCGCTGCCAAGCATTGGGGAGGAACTCAATGAATGCCAAAAGAATATTTTGGCAAGGCATAGCTGTTAAAGTGAGGGGATATTTCAATGGTTGAAGGTGCGTGTCTCTCGTAATGCAAATTATTATTGTGAGAGGTCTGAAATGGCCATGTCCTTATTGTAGAGCTCTTGGGATCACAAATAGAGCATACATGTACAATGACAGCATACCAATGATATGCCCCAAAGTAATCAGATTTTGAACTCTGTATCTTTGGGCATTTAGATCAAATTCAAAGAGCGAGAGAGAGAGGAAAAAAAGATCAGCAAGATTAGTGAGTCACTTAAAAGATGAAAACGATGAATTGCATGCTTTTTAGGAAAAACTTGAAGGTGAATAGAACGCCTCCTCCGTCCAACTTGTAGGAGTTTTAAGCTAGGTCATTAATCAGTTTCTCATTTACCTATTCCTTCCTGAAGGTACTACCAAGCCGAGAGTTTCAACGTCAAGGAGAAATACGAGTGTGTGGAGTTCTATGGCAACGGACAGCGCAAGCACGCCTCGCGGTACAATAATGAGGCTGACTGCACTGCTAATGATGGTCAGTGGCTGGCGTTCACCAACTACCTCGAGAAGGCACCCCGTAAGTCGACTTACCTCAAGTTATTTTGCAGAGAGGATCATTACAAATAGCATTGATCTAATATCAAAAGTCAGTGAATGGGGTACATATCGTCGTCTGAGAACCAAAAGGGTGCTATTTGGTTCTAAGATTCGAGCATAAACAAAAACGAAACAATTTTCATGAAATAAAAAGTTTATTTAATCAAACGTGGGTAGATTTATAAGCATTGTTCCATATATCAGGTAAAAGAGTGCCTTTGTGGTTTTGATTATTGAACATGTTACTGAAAATGAAAATAATCTAAAATTGACGCCATAATGTAGAGGAGATCAAGCTATACAATGTGATACCAATTCAATTCAATTCAATAGTTTATTTATTTCCATCTTCCAAAAACAAAGAAAAAGAGAACATGATTCATAGCGGTACAAGTTTTCGGTTTGTCTTTCATTCGTCTGATAAGGGCAGTTTTTTTTCAAATACAATATATAGTAAATGGATGAATGATGTCATGAAAAAAAGAAACAATGCACTTTGTCATGGCAACAAAAATAGTAAATAATCATAACGATGGAAAACAGTATTCCACTATTAAAAAAGCCAAGCTTGTAAGACGTGAAACACTGGAACCAATAATTCAGTACCCCCAACGATTGCAATAACGGCCTTCTGGTTCCCAGCAGACAGTTTATAGTATTACAAATGTTTTCAGTTCCGTTGTTTTTGTGGTTTTGTTACTTCACAATCTTTCCTTGTCACGATGGATGGTGTTCATTCTTTAATACACTTCAACTACCTTCTCCCACCTAGAATTCAACACAGAGGCCCAGTGCAACGCAGCCACGGGCAACGGAATCACCTACAAGTGGGGCCGTCCCTGGAATGAGCAAAACATGCAGTGCCTGGTGGCCCTGAAGGCCCCCGACTGCCAGCGGGCCCCCTGGACCAGGGTCAACCACAACGGCAATGCACGGGGCGGAGAAGCCAGCCGCTACACAATGACACTGCCGTTCTTCCCATCAGCCACAACACAGAGGTGTGCCATGCGTCTCAGGTAAGTGTTTCCTTCGCTTTTTCATCTTCACAAGCTCTCTCACTTCCACTAAGAAGTATACTGTAAAACCAGAAATTTTCGTGTGCGTGAAAGTATCATGAATTTCGCAATTGGTTTGGTCGGGGAGGTTCTCATTTTAAGGTGTTTGTACATTGAATGGCTCTGGATTATTGTTTTTCTTTGATTAAAGGTAGGGAATCCCATTTGCACGCCTTAAATGAAGAGTTGTATAAATACAGTGGTATGTTGAAGAGAGTATCATTTTAGAAACTCCCATAAAGTATTGAAAGTGGAAGGTAACATTTAGTACATTTTTTTTGACCGTTAGATTTTGAATTGAATTGTTTTCGGGGCTCACCGTAAATTCCAGTACATTACTAGGCTACCTTTGCAGACCCATGTACTGGATGTGTGTCCATCATGTATATTTTGTGAAGAAAGTTCATCAACACTTACAAACATTTCTATATACATTCTTGCCACACACTCTATATGTTATTACATCAGCTCTTGTACTTTTAGATTTGTGTTTATAGATCACAAATACAGAAGAATGCAACAAAAGGCGTAATTGTGGCTGACACACAGAACTACTGAGTAGTTGAGTTTTGTGCATTATTCAAATTTTAGATAACTGTTGACTTCCAAATTTCTAAGCAGTGGCCTAAGCAAGTCCCCTGAGGTTCATATTTAATGTTTTGCTGCATTTTGGGAGGTCTGTAAAAGGTATCCCCTACCTTTAAGAAGTTTGCTCCAGCTTAATTCTCTTAAATGCCGGTGATACTGATATGATACTCCCCCCCCCCCCCCCCAAAAAAAAAAAAAAAAAAAAGAAATGAACATAATCCTGTCTTCTTCTTTTTTCCACCACATTCTAGGTATAACATCTCAACTGATGATTATGATCCATGGAACACCACATCTGCACAAAACCAAGATACGTAAGTATAAGACAGCATACTTAATTTCGTTTTAAAAAAAAGAAAAAAAAAAGGACAAGGTGTCTCCCAGGCAAATCTGAACATGGAATGAATTACTGATCCAAGCTTGTCACATGGTCATGAAACTGTCCATGGTCCAGGAATCGGGCCTTAAACATCACCCAAGAAGAGTATTCAGAGTGAGAATTCCACAGGTCATACCCCCATAGACACCTTATTCATCTCATGGTAACCTCAAGAAATTTGTCTGTAGAAATACGGCACATGTGGTTTAACAGGAAATTGTCAGCTTTTTAAAAATTTCATTAGCATTTGATAGTCATACAGTAGGTAGTTTCAGAATGTGAAAATGCAGTCATGCTATGTAATCGTGCTGACTATCTTTCAAGAAATATATCTATAAATAAAGAAAGTAGGCATTCAGTTGAATCATAGTCTATACCGCATAACCTCAGACTTTCTATTTTTTGCTTTTTTAACAGATATATGATATAGGCATGCACAAGGAAATGTTAATATTCTACACATATTTTTAGTGCATGCAAAACTTGCAAAGTTTACAAATTTCATTCAGCCCTACCCCTCCCCACATCTGAGACACGTATGTGCTATGATCTTGAGCTGTAATAGAGTGAATATTCTACACATATTTTTAGTGCGTGCAAAACTTGCAAAGTTTACAAATTTCATTCAGCCCTACCCCTCCCCACATCTGAGACACGTATGTGCTATGATCTTGAGCTGTAATAGAGTGATTTTGATTCCTCGCACTCTTCTGTTCCCACCATGATGTAGGGCAAACAATGTCCAGAGTCCCGTCCAGCAGAACCCCTATGTAAACATTGGTGCTGACAACACCCCCTTGCGTCTGGCCATCAACACCGCCCAGTTTGGACGCGTATTCCAGGACCGGTCTCATGCCTTCCTCATCATGCCACGCGCAAACACCCAGGGTGAGATACTGTGCTTCTCATCAACGTTTTTTAACATATGAGGGCTGTGCATAATGCTTGTGAAAACCCTCCAAGCTGCATGAGATTTCACCTGCAGGTGATGTTTGGTATTCATAAAAGACTAGTGGAGGCATTTTTCCTAATTTTTCATTTCTTTAACAGTTTTTTTCTGAGACAATAAGTGCTTGATACATTACCATCACAAGTTAGTAATGCAGTTTGGTGTTCATGATTTTTAGTTAGTATCAAAAAGGGTACATCTAGCCTAGGTGATTTGTTTGAAAAAAAAAACCAAACAAACAACAACTGGATTTCTTAATACTTTGATATGAGTGTGAGCCTTTCTAATCACCTCTTTTCCTGTGAGGATGTTGCTTATAGTGCTACACCATGGGTATAAGGTTTGAAAGTATCTTGTAATGATTTATGAATCATATCAGCATTCCAGTAAGGTGTTCCAATTAAATTTGTAAGACTGAAACATTATTTGACAAACAATTCTCTTTGGATATGCAGCCGTCCAGAATGCCAAGATCTTCAACCTGAATGTGAGAGGGAAACGAGGCAATATTGTGCAGACTTACCCGGCGGTGGAGTATGATTTCATGCCAAACAGGCTAGAAGTCTCGGCTAATGATATGGTGCACATCCAGTGGACAGGTCAGTACTTGCACCTTGAGACGTGGCTTTTGCAGTGGTCCAGGGATATCGAAAGTGATTTACCCAAGATAATGACATTTGTTGTGATATTGATAGTGATAATGATGATGTTGATGATGAAAACAGTGATAGTGAAAATGATGATAATGATGATGGGGATAATAGTGATGGTGATGGTGATGATAGTGTTGATGATGAGACAGATAAAGATGTTGGTAATGTTGATACAGTGATGATCACAGCAAGGATAATACTCACACGTTGACTTCTTATGATAGTAATGATGACGATAATGATGATGATGATGATGATGACGATGAAGATGACAGTGATGATGATGATGATGATGGCGACTTTGTTGATATTGACAAGCTAGTTGGTGATTATGGATATCAGTGGGAGTAATAGGATGCCAAATCATAAAATGATACTGATATTGTGGTATTAATATTATGAAAAATCCAGTGCAATTGTCAAGAACCATTTGAAAACAAGCACCATGAAAGAAGATTTTGAGAGAAAGTTGATCTTTCATTGGGTTTGCTTTTTTAGTGCAATAAAGACTACACATTGTATCTTTAGCAGCTCCTAATGATTATGCATATTATGACATTAGTGTTTTATGCACAAACTTAAGATCTGGAGAGGGAGCTATCAGAATAACTGCTGCTTTACTGTGCCATCAAGAGTTGAGGGATCGACGACAGATCGGAAGAAATATATTTATATCCATTCTCGAATGCTTCGCTTCTCTCACAGGCTCCAACCGTCACAATAACAATGCCCCTGGGGGAGATGGACAGACAGGAGATGCTGGGGAAGGACGAGGAGGTAGGTCCAAAAACTGCGTCCTTTTACCTCTTAGGGTCGTCCGACTGTCATGGCTATGGATTGTCTTTCATATTACATTTTCACTGACCTTTACCTTGCGATGATTACAGCTGACTTTAAATGCTGTCCCTTTGGCAAAAGCCGGGCGGAGGTTTTTTTTTTTTTTTTTTTTTTTTTTTCATTGATACTGAATTCCATAGGCATACAACGTACTACAGTGAGTCACAACAGTGTACATAAGTGTACATAGTTTGTGACAACACATCACTTGCTTTACCTGTGAGAGGTAAAGCAAGATAGTCGTGTCATATTATGAAATGAAACCAAAAACAAAGAGAACTCATTATACAGACCAGATGTGATTTTATACTGCAGTATGCCTTTCCCTCTCAAAAGTACTTGGAAAGAGTAAATTTCTCAGTTTTCTGTGAGGAAACATGAATTTTACTAACATCATTTTAGGCAGTTCAGTCACAAGTGAACTTCTTCATCCTGCAAAAGAGTGGCAACAGTTTATTCTTCTTCTTCTTCTTCTTCTTCTTTTTTTTTTGTGCTCACCGTTCGACAAAATTTTCACACTATTTGTCATTTATTTTGCTGTTTGCCTCTATCCCCAAAGGAACGGATCGCAGCAACTTTGTGCAGATGCAGAATGCCCTGGACAACTACCCCATGCCTTTCAACGATGCCAACAGCATGTGGACGGGGGCACAGGTGCACTGGACATACATGAATCGCAACCCCACGGCCGAGGACCTGGCCATCAATATGGCCAGCTCGGGATACTACGAGTGAGTTTGTTAACTTGGTGAAATACTCTACCATCACATCACTGCATTTTAGCCCATTCTGACTGGTATTTTTGCTCTTAACCGGTGCAGCAAATATTCCTTGCTAATTGGCTATCCCTATTCCTCTTTTCACCTTCTCCCATTTTCCCTCAAATGTTCATGTTACTTTATGTGCACTTCTGTTTCCATATTCACAAGAATTCTTCCCAGGGTTGGAATTTACTCTTTTGGTGCGTAACTGGGGTTAGTGATTGCCCTGTAAGTGTTTGCAAATAGAATGGATGCAGTCAAGATAAGACAAGTGGCATGTGTATGTGTTAGATTTATGAGGTAATACATAACAATTGACCATGTTTTGTGTATCGTGGGAAAAAAAAAAAATGTTTCAAGCATGAGTTATGTGCCTCATTCTGAGGTTCTGTTTTTTTAGAGACATTCAGGATTATTGAACGATGAGATAATTGCAGCTACCATAGGGTGAAATAGATGAAATACTGGCACTTCCGCATCACTGGATGTAGCTCAGGCTGTGGCATTAGAAACTGCAATTGTTGCAAGCTGCCAAGTATTATAGGCTGCTATATGAAGTGAGACATACATATGTCTCCAACTGTTTTGATGTCGCCTCTGTATTTTGTTTGGGTTTGCTTTGAGTTCTAACTAAAGTTAATCCTTTGTGCCTCCACAATTCTCCCTCAGATGCAAAGCCCAAGCTACATGTGGAGGCGAATCTGTCCAGGCCAAGAACCAGCTGAATAATCTCCTCAACAATGCATCACCATCGTATGAGGGAGCACTCATCCAGTTCCCAACCGGGACGCACCACTACATGAGCACGCGCAACAACAATTTCAGCAACCGCTCGCAGAAGGGAATGCTTAAGGTCAACCCAGCATAAAGGGGAGGATTCCTTTCATCGTTTCTGTCAGCAACAAGAGATAGCATGAAGAATTATTATTGAAACTGAGAAAATGAAAAGGCATCCCATTTCAGTTTGCTGCCATCAACTCTCTTAGATAGTGAAGACAGTTTTTCCGGTTGTGCTGTACGATGGAAAGGGATTAGTCAGGAATGATATTACGCTGCCCATTACCATTATACCGTTGTTGGGTATTATTCGGTTTCGTCACATTGAGTGTATGGCTCGAGACGCGACAACATCTCTTGTGCCCTCCACTCATTGGCTGCCTGAATCGAGAGTGGTGCGAAATCAAAGATCTACCTACTGTCCAAAGTTTGTCAGTGTAAAGTGAAGGGGTAGTGCACTTACACGAGTTACATTAGTTAACTGATGTTGCAATAGTTAAGTGCCTTAAAAGCCTTAAGAGGAATGTGTATGCAACTTTAGTTAGGCTTTACTCTTCTCTGATATATTTTACCTTAACACTTCAAGACCAAAAAACTTTCACTGGAACTTTTTAGGAGAACTATTGATGAGCAATTAAAGTGATTTTTCCCCCTTTTTTAAAAAGAATTTGTCATCTGTGTGTATACTGTGAAAGCATGCATGTTTGTGATCTTGAACATTTTAACTACACTTGTGAAGTATGTATCATGAAATACATATGCATTGCAAAAATGATCGAAAAATGGTATGTTTTGATAGATCTAATGGTTCAGTTAACTTAAGATATTTTGGCCAAGAATGGAGCGCCATTTTAGGATGTCAATAAGAGTTTTATATTTAATTTGTTTGTTCTTAAGTACTCTTCTGTTGTTTCATGTATAAAAGGCGAGATAATGATATGGACTCCTATACAGCACAAAATACTAATACTGGGTTGAAAATGGTCTGCAATAATTATGTATGGATGTCGTAACATTTGATATTCACCAATCACAGTACTTTGTAAATGTGCTGTACAAGTGATAAGTGTTGTATTTTTTCTTACTTGCATGACCTCAGAAAGGAATTCTAATATCAGGTATTGCCAGCAAGAATTCCACCGTGTTGGGCATTTCTTATATTTTTAATTTCCCCCAAATACTGAAAAAGTTTAAGGAGGCAGAGATAGAAAGAAACGACAATGAAAATATCAAGAGTGGATGTTTGATGACAGAATTCACTCCAGTACTTTATTCCATATTCTCTCCAGCATATTATGTTTCTGTCCAGATGTCGGTGGAGTGAACAGTTTTCATTCAATCATGACTTTTGACATTTAAACATTTTTGAATCTCTGCATCTGTCAATTAATCCATTTCCTACCAAATTCTGAAACCCCTGTGGGACTTTAAGTCCACCTGATTACCATATTTAATGGGTAAACCCTTTCTGTGTCAGAGAGACACTTTAGAGAGACTTTACAGCATGATCTGCACTCAAAGCGCACAGTAGGCTAAATTGTTGATAAAAATAAAACCAGATTGATGTATATTGCTGTCTTTCAGATGATAGGAATTTATTTGGTATATTGTGTGTGATCATTCTCCTTTGTTTCCTTGATATACAAGGCGGGAAATGAAAGTCCTCATTCCCATGTGTTGGATGTATGCAAACATATCCGACAGGATATGCAAACATATCCGACAGGATACGCAAAATTATATGTGTATCATCCATGCAATAGCTGTGCATATACTGTGTTAGCTGATCCTCCTCATAATACTCTCCAACAGTAATTGGACAATATGCATACCTGTATTTCTCTGTTGATGGTAGGTTGAAATGTTATCATGCTGGTGGAAAATTTATTTGTACATTTACCTAGTGAGTAATTTATATATGTATTTCCAACAAGATTTATATTTCAAGGATAATACATTTATTATATAGGATGCATTTGCACATTTATATTTTTCCACGGACATTTAAGTCTTTGATCTGTAAATTGAATTTTGATGATATCACAAATGAATGTTTCTACCACCGGTGTGAAGAGTATAGTATCGGGTATTTCTTCATGATGTGTCGTGAGTGTTTTAACAGTAGCCAGTCTGGTGCTTTTGATAAGTGTCCAGTGTATGACCATGCTGACAAGGAATTTCTATGTGATCTGGATTGATTTTGTTGTTGTTGTTGTTATTGATTCATATAATCTGCTCATTAACACAGGGAATATCAGAATGAAGAAGAGATCATCGTAGGCTGAGAAACAAATTGATCATGTCCAGGCTGATGGAGTGATTCATTTCCTTTTTCTTCCTTTCACTTTTCTAAAACTGTTTAATTGTTTTGTGACTGTTCCAATCTGATATCATGTCACCTCCACAATGCAGGTCATTTAAAAGAGAAACTATGTAGATGCAGCTTCTACTGGGTGTCATATCACCTCTAAACTTTGTCTACTCACAATGACAAGAGATTACTGGACATCAGTCCAAAGATGGTCATGATCTAGTCTTTGTGTTTTCATGCCATGCAGCTGCAGCTGTGAAGCAGTGCAGGCTGAGTTCTATCTACCAGCATAACCTCATGTCTTTTCTAATGAATGTCTAATCAGCTCTGTTGATTTAGTCATCAGAGCCTGTTTCTCCCTTCTCTCTGTTGTATTTTCATTTTGTCTTTCCTTTTAGTACAATATCTTACTATGTACACGGTCTGCTGGCACGGACAGAGATTGTATGTAGCTTTGGGATGTCACTGTGGTTGATACATGAAAAAAAGCCAATAAATACTCTTTGCACAAATAAATGTATACTGCGCTTGTTGATTCTCAATCTTATGTCCTTCAATGAACTTTGATTGACAAGGTATTAGTAATATGGTGGAACTGAAACATGTGGGATGGTACAAAATTTTGCATGAGGTGAAGGATAAAGGCACTTATTCAATGAGGTGAAGCTGAGTTGAATAGTGCGGCTCATCTTTCACCGAGTGCGAAATCTTGTTCCATGGCACAAGTAAAGACCATACACTATTACAGATTTTGTTTTATACAACACCTCAGACTTCAACAGGTGTGGTCCGTCCACATAGATTCTTGAATTTAGCACAGAAATTACAAAATTTTTCATGAAAGCCGAATGAATAGCACAGCCACAATCGGTATAGTCATATGTGTATGTGTGCCTATGTGAAACCAACCGGGTGAAGCTGTTTACAGTAAAATGAGAGAAAAAATATGTGCTTGTACCATATACAGGCTTGTAACTATTGAGTGTGTGCATGTGTTTAATATTGTGACATTAGTATGGTGTAATGGACCAAAAACCGAGTCAATCATGAGTTTAACATGGTAGTCAATGGGAATGGGGACATCAGCCATGCGATATCCATTTTTGCTCTTATAAAACAAAATTACACAGCTGACAGCCACCCCGTGCTAAGGAACTTTAACTGCTTCTCACGTGATGAGCAATCAACCAGTTTGATAGTTACATTCTTTTTAGGTGTATGATTGATGTTATTTAGTTAAACATATTTTCATTGTGTTCACCAATCAAGACACATTCTTTCTTCTAGTAATTTGTGAAATACCCAAATTGACTTGGCTGTGGCAGGTCACCCTGTAGAAGTTCGGCATTATTCTTCCTCCAGTGCTTGGTATTGATAAACTTTCCTTTTTGATCTTTCATTTCTTAAGAGCAATCAAAGGTCAAATATGTAAATTACATTAATCCTACAGCTTACTCACATCTGACCCATATCAATAGCACATGTGCATCAGTATGTGTGATGTACATTTAGGTGGTTGTTTATGTGAATAGAAAAAAAAGAAAGAAATGTGTGAAACATGCACGAACAAAAATATACAAACAAACATTCATGCAAGAATACATGTATACATAAAAATATGTATCTATGTTTATGTATGTGAATTTATCTACCTATCTCTCAATCTATCAATCAATTTATCTATCAATATATCAATCTATCTGTCTATCATCTATCTATCTATCTATCTATCTATATATATATATATATATATATATATATATATATATATATATATATATATATATTTATCTATCTATCTATTTATCTATCTATTTATCTATCTATCTATCTATCTATCTATCTATCTATCTATCTATCTATCTATCTATCTATCCATCCATCCATTAGTCTATCTTAATATGCATATAGGTGCATGGCATTGTCAAACCTTATAGGAAAATAAAAGGTAGTGGTCTATCCAGAGAACACATATTTATTCATGTTTGTCATGGTGACTGATGCAGATACAAGATGGTTTGATTTTAAAGTAGTAGAGAAAAGTTAACTGGGAATAATGAAAGCTATAAAATGATGTAGGTATGATAATGACATTCTGCAATGTATGGATGTTGTGCAGTAACAGGATATTTATCATTAATGATACAGGAATCAAAAATATCTAATTTCCGTGGAAAGTAAACAGGTTCTACATGTTCAATGAACTATTACGTGTCATGCGGAATCCATTCCTCCTCCTCCTCCTCCTTCTAGATCCTCCTCGCATATTGGCGTCACCTCCTCATCCTCTTCAATGATTTTTCTTTGAACTTCTCATCGTTCTTCTTCTTCTCCTACTCGCTTTCTTTATCTACTCCTCCTCCTCCTCTACTGGTTTCTTTCCTTTTCCCCTCCTCTTCATCTTCCTCTCCTCTTCTTTCTTTTTCTACTCCTCCTTTTCCCTGCCTCCTCATTCCGACGAGACGTCAACGTAACATGATAATTTCACTAGACCTACCGTCTGATCCAAAGACTAAGCAGTAAACAAAGCGACAGAACCAAGAAAAAGTGTATTGACCCTTAGATCTAAGCACAATAGAAAAGTAAAGCAGAAGACTGACAACGGCTACAAAGTAGACCTACTCCCTAGGACCGGATCCTTGCGGTAAATTACGAGGTAAGAGAAACGTGACTGATTCGCCTCCGTGTACATATAGAAGTCATTTTTATTCCCTCAAACAGAATATCTTTTTGTTGCGAGTGAAAAGTCAATCGAGTGATTCGGGGAAAACAGGAGCAGGAATGACTGCTGATTAGTCCCATATGTGGAAATTTGTGTTGGTACCGTTAGGGCGTTATACATTCATGGATGACGTTAGTAAAATAGAATCTTCCGGATCTAGACTTAAAAAAGAAAGGATTCCAGAAATATGAATAAGTTGTTGATAGCACAATACGTAAAAAGCAGGGTAAAAGCAGTTGTAAATGGGAGTAGCTGTCAACTGTACAGTCTTACAGAACCACGAAAGACATGATGATTTAAAAAAAAAAAAAAAAGTTTAAATTACCGGTTTACCAACTGCAACGCATACGCATGAGGGTCATAATATGTCAATATAGCCAGACTAGATCTAGAAATCTGGATCTAACGTTAGACAGAAAAAAATCTGTCTGGAGGAGTTTTTTTACTTTTTTTTTTTTTTTACTTTTAGTTACGGCTCTGCTTCGTTGACAGTCGGAAGCAAATGTTGTAAACATCACTGTAGAGGGACTCTTAACCACTGTCCCTATCGGCTATGGAGGATTGAGTGAGGTAATTTACCATCTAATTCATAGTCCTACGTGTAGATATGCAAATTTGAACTTATGTAGTAAAATCAACATCTCATTAATACAATGCGCTCACAGCTGTTTGAAATATCCTAGATTTGAGTGAAATTTCCATCTAGATTTGAGTGAAATTTTCATGGAAAAAGATGCAACTACTAGTCCAACGATACAGTCATAGCAGCTCTTCAAACTGTTAGCCAATCACATGTGATGTATGTGCAACAGGAATCTAATGGTTCCTCGGCCAATTAGAGCACATCTTATTTACGTACATACAATGGCAACTTACAGCTAGTGAATGGCGATGTTGTGATATCGCCAATATGGAAACAAATTATTGCAATCTAATCTAATACTGAGAGTATTTCGATTGCACAATGTGGGAAAGTTACCCAAAATATTGCAGCATATTACCTACCAATATGTCCTGTCATGTCAAACTTGTTTGAAGGTGAAAAGGCTGTATGAAATGAGGGTTAAGCAACATTTGATCCACACATGACAGCGGGCAGAGCACCCCTACAGGAGCCAGGAGGACAGGCTTCGGTCTGCATTTGAGGGGATTCGTCCTACTCTCTGTGCAATCTTATATACAATCACTCAGAAATATGCTTGCATACACGGAGAGTCAGTTTTTAACATTCTTTGGCTCCAAATAGGCAGTACAGTTGTATATACTTATTTAATGTTGAGCAATATATTGTTATGTTAATAATTTTGTTATAGTAAGAATGTAATAAGATGGTTGCTGGTTGGGTTAATTTCTTTCCGTTTTGGGTGGGGGTATTTATCACTTTCAGTGACAGTTTTAATTTTTGATGAAATTTATGGTTTATTGTTTGGTTATGATAGATACGTAGGCCCACCATGTTATTATTGCTTGTTTGACTAGTAAGCGTGTAATTGTCAGTGTATAGTTATTGTGTGACTGTATGTAGGGGACTCGGTGGAAGAATTGTACTTGTCCACATACAGTGTGTTGTATTTGATGTATATATGTGACCCGCTACAACAAAATGGTCCTAAAGTCGCGCACGGTCGAAGCCGTGAAAATCGAGTTTGAAGTTAGAGCATCAAAATTGGTAAAAACTTACGATTTTCTGAATTTGACATATTATTAGAGGCTGACATGTCTTCTATCATCTATCGAAATTTTGAAGCAAAATGATGAAAGGAAAGACCAAAAAATAGCGTTTTCCTGGGCCATGTTTTTTTGGCGTTTCAACGAAGCAGAAACTGGTTCGAACATTTGGATTGAGCGCCACACATAGACTCCGCCCCTAACAACGACCAGAGTGATCTCATTGGTCAGTTTGCTGCTTGCCGCTAACCGAAGCGTGAAGCTCGCACACTGCCCAGTCGACTGGTGCGTGCGGGCGGGTTGCGCTATGCATAGCCGCTTCTCCTGACATCCTGGTCACTGATTGGTCGGTGAGGAGACCGCCGACGCTGTGTTTGAATGAGCATTTCGGGGGTTGCTAGGGCTTACCTTCTATTGTCCGGAGGTGAATACCGACTTGCGTGTCTCTTGATTGTGATTGCGTCGCAAGGAGAACTTTTAGGGATCTTTTCTCGAAACAGTGATTTCCCAGACGTCTTGACATGCTCTCTTTTAAACATCGATATCTCCGCAGCTGATTATTTTTATAAGACGTGTTATATATCAATTTAAAGCAGAAAGATTAGGGAATTATGTCATGCAATTTTCAAATAATCGACCTCGCCCGACTTTAGGATCATTTTGTTGTAGCGGGTCACATATGTCTTTGTTTTGTCAACTGTAATGTTTGTTTTGCAGGGCCCCCAATAAGAACAGTACCTGCCTACTGATGGGGCTACCCTGTTGAAAAAAGACTGAATAAATAAATAGATAAACAAACTCTATTTATTTTTTCAATGCGCACACTATTTCACAATAGGAAATTGGCACTAAATGCACGGCACTTAAGTTTCATGATGAGTAGGTAGTAGTGACTTCACAAATGCATCAACACTTTTTCTTTAATCTTCAGGATTAATCACAAAGAGAAATCAGGCAGAGCACTTAAGATGAGTTCCCAGTCAATGGCAGTCATGATCAAATCCAGGAATGGACGGAAGAAGCTGGAAGGACTTACGACGGAATCCACGGTCAGCCATCTACTGAACAAGATCTTTGAGTTCACCAGGATACCTGGAAAGTCACAGAAGCTCCTGCACGGGTACCCTCCAAAGCCCTTGGACACTTCCGACGAATCCCTCAAGCTCTCGTCGCTCCCATTTAAGTCGGGAGACATGGTCATTGTGGAGGAAGACTCCACTAAAAAGGAAGCGCTGCCTGCCGGTAGCGACAGCGACAAGAATCGATCAGATAGAATTACAAGTGGGGGTGGGGAACTGAAGAGCAAGCCCCCAAAAGGCATTCTTACTCGTCGAGTTGTGCCTGCCGACAATTCTTGCCTCTTCGTCAGCATAGCGTTGCTGATGGAAGGAGGACACACAGAACGGTCACGAGCGCTGGAACTGCGGAATCTTATCGTGAACGTGGTGAGCAGCAACCCAGAGTTCTACAATGAGGCCTTTCTGGGCAAACCCAACCTAGAATACTGCCAGTGGATCAAAAACTCCGACTCCTGGGGCGGGGCCATTGAGATTTCCATCCTGAGTGAATTCTATGAGACAGAGATGGCCGTCGTCGACACACAGAGCGTGCGCGTGGATAAGTTTGGGGAGAATCGTGGGTACCGACACCGTGTCTATCTCATCTATGATAATGTGCACTACGATCCCCTCGTCCGCGAGCTGGGGGATGATGGGAAGGAAGTGGAGACCGTGTTTCTGGCAGATGATGACGAGGTCCTGTCACAGGCCTTGGAGCTGGCCTCAGAGGCGCAACGCAGCCGGCAGTATACCGACCTCACCGGCTTCACATTACGTTGCCTTGTGTGCAATGACGGACTGCGCGGCCAGAGACAGGCTCAACAGCACGCCATGGCCACTGGACACACAAACTTTGCTGAGTACTAATCTCAACTCGTGACAGGAGTGGTGTGGTCAGCATTCAGTTGCCTTTGTTTGCCATGTTATATATCATCACAACATTTACGTGTGTGCTATTTATATTGTTCAGGGATTTGATTTTTTTTTTTTTTTAATCAACGAACCGAAGCCGTGCATGCTGACAAATTTTAATGATCAAACCTGATGTGTGTATCCAAGCAAATCTTTCCAGTAGAATTCTACGTAAGCTGATCATTTTATATTGTACTGTAATGACTGGTGATTTATAGGACAAGTGAAAAACAGCATTTTACTCAGTCTACATTTGTTCAAGGAAGCGTCTTCTTTGAACTTGTGTTTCTGTCTATTTTCTTTCTTTTTTCATAGGATATCGTTGTATTCATTAATATGCCAAGCATACATGTACATTCACGACAACAACTTTAAGTTTGCGCGCTTATGTGAACTCATTCTAAAGGCACATTATTATCAGTGTTTAGTAAATAAGGTATCTATCTCTACTGAATTTCTTTGAACTTTGCTTTGTAGAGAAATAACATTCTAGAAAGCCCCAGAACCAAAACTTGAGCAAGAGCAAGATGGCTGTAGTTGATAGTCTGCTAACAGTAGACATCAAATCCACACCATTATGGTCTCTCAACATTTCTTATAACACACTGCCATACTCACAGTTGTCTGCCAAGCTTTAGATCTTTCCTGATATTTAGCTCTAGACATAGATGAATAAAAGAGATTATTCAGAGAGGTAAAGATGTGCTGTAACATATTTTTTCCTGTTTCCTCTCCCCCCCCCCCCCCCACCTTTTGTTTTAAATGCCAAAGACATTATGGAACACACAAAAAAGAAAAAAATCTGCTTTCAAAAGCATAATCATTTGAAAATAGTTTCTGTTTTCTTCTTCACTTCTTTTGGTGAATTTAATTTCACTGTACTGTATGGTTCATGTTGGGTTTTGGCCAGCTTAACTAAAGCATCATAAATCAGTTCTACTGGCTTTTGTGGAGCACACAAATTCAACATCGGAATTGGCTAAAGTACAGGAAACTTGGCCCCTGATCAAATCGTGAATTTTGTTCGTTTTACCACAAGCATTAGACATAATTATTGGGACCATGTTCCCTTCCTTGGCTTTGTACTCCTTAGTGGATCCAAAGGTTGCCATCATGATTATTTGAACTTCACAAAAAGGAAAAAAATGAATGCAGAGATTATCTCCTTTCTGTCCAATTTCTTGATACACTTCTGCTTTTGTAAAAAGTCATAACTTAGTAATCTTAAGGACACAGTAGATCACATCCTCAGTCCATGCTATGACATTCAGAAAGCACTTTATTCTGTTCTGCAAAGTGCTTGTGCTGCATATGGTTGTAGATGTGTAAATGCTCGCTATATTTTTGTCTCTCAGTACATAACAATTTCTTTAGTCTGACAAGGTTAATACGGTATATTGTGTTGCGTAACAGCATGAATGTACTGTCAGTAGGACCGGCGTAATTTCCACTTCATCTTTATGAGGTGTAACTCATGAAATTTCAGCAGTGACCAATCAGTACTTGAAATATTTAAGAAAGGCATGATTGTCGCTTCCTTTAGACCTCGCAAAAGATTACGGAGATAGAAGATAGATATCAGATACTGACACCTCAGAATAAACCTTAATGTTTAAGAAAAGAAAAATTACCGTAATGATCTTGTGTTTGCAGTTGTTAAATTGTTGCTTGTCTGGTTTTTCTTTGTTTTGTTTTGTTTTTTGTTTTAAGCCAGCTCGCACGTAATCATGCTTGGCAGCATTATTGTTCTATTTTGCTTGGGTGCCTCCCCACTTTTGAATAGCAGGTTGCATTAATTTCTTATTTGCATGCCAATCTGTCAATAGTTCATTGCCTATCATTACACTTTGTAGTTTGCTATTAACAGATTTCACATGTGTATTTACATGTATGTATATTAGAGTTTATATCAGGAAATACTGTACTGTCATGAGGTGTTGTAGACACACTTTTATTAATTCAAATTTTGTGATTCAAGGGTTGTAGAAGTCAGCATTTATTGCTCTGAATCTTTTGTCTATGCAAAAATATGAATTTTCTGCCAGTAGGTATTGCTGTGTTAGCAAACTATCAAAAGGCCAATAATGTGATGCGTGTGTGGTAGTGACTTCAGACCTTTTCTAAAGGCACACATACCAGGTACACACACACAAAATGGCTAGAGTGTGAATTTGTCACAACTCAGCAATGTTATTACATCGGATGCATGAATCACATTGAAATTGCGTCAACATTTTTGAAACCTTTTTTTCTTTATTATTAATCGTTATTATTATCCATATAACATGACCTGCTTCTACTTAAAAAATACCAGAAGAAATGTGATGATGAATACATACATCTTTGATAACTTACATGAGCACATGAATGTGTATAATATGTAGGTACGTTCATATATATTAATAGCAAATATAAAATGTGCTTGCATACACATAAGAAGATGTCTTTGATATTTCCTTCAAAGAAGAAATAAACTGCTGTCTCTAATTGTATCCTTTGTTTAGTATATATGTAAAATTTTGGTTTGTTTCTAGATTTAAAGTCAAAACATAGTTCTGGTACGCCTGCAGAAGTTGTCAAATTTCATTCCCAAATGTACACGTATGCCTGAGAAATCTGTGGAATAACGCTGTAATAACGATATTTGTTAGGTTACGACGAAAATGCGAAATATTAACCAAAAATGTTTGCATCTCAGAACTTACCCGATCGGGGTCAGGCTAACTCGGACTCTAGGACAACTCGACCTCACTTTGACGGCGAGGCTGAGTTGTCTCTCTGAATTGTACAGTGTTGTACTATTTGTATACAATGGGAGCGCTTCGCGTTCTGGCTTGTTGCAGTTATGGGCCGTGTTGATACAACGCGCGCATCAAAAACCTCTTTGGCGCGCCTACAAAATGAACATGCACCTATGTATAAAATATGGTGATCACGAACTGCGTATAAATTGCCTGAAATAGGGCCGCGTTGTCTCTGTGACCGAGTTAACTCGGATCCTTCTGGGATAAAAGTCGGTATACCGACTTTTATTTTTAATCTCAAAATACTCCAAAACAACTCTCATCCCGGCAAATCGCTTCAGCCAGGTAAGTTTCTTGGTAGCCTCCTTCGATATATTGCAAGCAAATATGAAATGGTGCAAGACGGGTTCTCATGCCCTTACCAGAACTTTGTTTTCACTTTAAGAAAAGAAAAGAAAGGAATGAAAACACTGCAAGTATGGATGCCTGTTTATGCAGTTTAGACCTTTTGTTCCTCGCTTATGCCACCACAGCAATACTCTGTAATGTGTACACTATATGAGTGTGTGTGGGAGTCAATTGAATACTTCATGGGGAAATTCAGGTTGTTTGTGTTTCGTCCCCAAAATGATGTATGATATCCATCATGAACATTCTACAAAGAGACTTGCATGCATATGATACTGTCAACAAAACTGTGATGTATATGTTAAGAATTATTGATGCATGCAATCACATAATTGTGGTATGTTTTTTTGCACTTTGAAATACAGCTGTAGATATGAAAATACAGAAATATAAGCAACTGTAGCAAAAATTAAAGTTGTTTTTTAATCTAATTTATGCATGGTGAAAAAGAGAGATTATATCAGTGTGATATTTATTTTATATTAACAGCAGGTTAAAACAGCTGCTTTGGTTGACAATTCAATCTCAGATCTCATTTGAAAATGTTCCAAATGAATCTATCAATGCCTGCAAAATAATGCCCCATCATTTTTACAGGAATTGTTTGTTTGTTGTATGCTCTGATTACAAATTTGTGATCAAAGGAGAAATCTACTGACTGTACTTCAATGCCCTGTGTTGTGCAGAAACCTCTATGGGCATGGATGACTTACAGAGCCCTCTCTCTAAGTCACCCCATGCCTGTGGAATTCCCATTCCATCATTTGAATGTGACAAACTTAACTGAACACTTCAATCACATCTGAGATCTTTCCCTATGGAGTTCACTTACTTTAATTCAGACTAACCTATCCCAGGTGTAGACTCTACCTGTTATTTTTTATGCCTCCGCCACGAAGTGTGCCGGAGGCATTATGTTTTCGGGTTGTCCGTCCGTCCGTCCTTCCGTCCGTCCGTAATGAATTTTGTGGACAAGGTAACTATCGAAACCTGTTGAGGTATCCTAATGAAACTTGGCATGTATGTGTATTAGGGGGTGAAGTTGTGCCTATCAACTTTTGGGTGCACATGCTCAAGGTCAAAGGTCAAAAGGTCAAGGTCAAATATATAAAATTTCACTATTTCCACCATATCTAGTGAATGCCTGAAGATATTTTCTTGAAACTTAGTGTATACATGTATTACCCAATTAAGATTCTCTGGTGAAAGTTTGGGTCATGAGGTCAAAGGTCAAAGGTCAAAAGGTCAGGGTCAAATACATAAAATTTTACTATTTCCACCATATCTATTGAATGCCTGAAGAGATTTTCTTGAAACTTAGTGTATACATGTATACCCAATTAAGATTCTCTGGTGAAAGTTTGGGTCATGAGGTCAAAGGTCAAAGGTCAAAAGGTCAGGGTCAAATACGTAAAATGTCACTGTTTCCACCATTTATCTATTGAATGCCTGAAGAGATTTTCTTGAAACTTAGTGTATACATGTATTACCCAATTAAGATTCTCTGGTGAAAGTTTGAGTCATGAGGTCAAAGGTCAAAAGGTAAAGTAAAAAATATTAAAACTTCTTTTTTTTCTCCGTACCTTGGAAAATTGTTCAAGGTATCTTCATGGAACATAGTATATACATGTACTGACTGGAAGTGATTATCTAGAGAATGTAGGGTTCATGGGGTCAAAGGTCAGGGGTCAAAGGTCAAGTGCAAGACTTCAAAATTTTACTATTACCCTCATATTTATGCAATGCCAGCAGGGTTATTTTTTTACACTTGGTGTATGCGTGTGTAACCTAATAGAAATTCTCTGGAAAGTTTTTTTTTTTTCTCTCTCTTTTTGCCTCAAAGGTCAAAAGGTCAAAGATCAAGTGAAAGTGCTGAACTAACTTTTTCCTCCATATCTCGGAAGTGGCTCAAGTTACCTTGAAACTTAGTACATATTATGCATGTTCTACCTGAAAATAATTATCTTATGAATTTTAGGGTCAAGGGCCAGATGAAAATGGTAACAATTTACTATTCAATTCAGAAATTGCACTTTTTCTCCACACCTGTACCTTGAAAATTTTTACTCAATGCCTAAATGTATGAATGGGTCAAAGTCAAATTAAAGTCCTTAAATCCCTAGATACATGCTCTCCTATTCATCCAATTAAACCTACGTCAAGGAAGGTGAACATTCAACACATTTGTGACAAACTTGTCATTCCAATATTTTACCAATTTTGTGAAAATGTAATCACACAGTGTCCACATGTACTATCTAGACCTATTGGGAAAATCATGCATTATGGCGGAGGCATACCAGTCGCCAAAGCGACATTTCTAGTTCTTTTTTGTCTTTAATTCTCAAGTGCAAAGGAATGCTACAACCGTGTTTCATACTCTACGAGAATTATCATCACTAGTACAATAGTATACAGGTACTTTCACATGCATACAAAACAATAGGTCAAACTGTAACATACATTTTATATGAACAAACACACATACACATACCACCAAGTCTACCGGTAATATGTGCTATTTCCTGTTGCTTCAGAGGTTTTTTGTGCATTCAGAAAGCATTGGCCAATGGATAGATATCTGTGCAGGGAGTGAGCCCTCCCTAGTCTATGTTATGCACCGTCCGGTCATGTATGTTTTTTGGGGGTTTTTATGCCTCCGCCACGAAGTGGTGCCGGAGGCATTATGTTTTCGGGTTGTCCGTCCGTCCGTACGTACGTCCGTACGTACGTCCGTACGTCCGTACGTCCGTACGTCCGTACGTCCGTACGTCCGTCCGCTTTCGTTTACGCGATAACTTGAGTAATATTTACTGGAATTTTACCAAACTTGGTCCAAGTATGAAGTATGATGGGGCAACGATTTGATAAGATTTTGGGTGAAATCGGCTAAAGGTCAAAGGTCAAAGGTCAAGGTCAAATCATGAAATTGTATCCGTTTACGCGATAACTCAAGACTGTATGGAGCAAATTTCACCAAACTTTGTTGGAGGATGATGTATGATGGGACAATTACTTGATTAGTTTTTCAGTGAAATCGGACAGAGGTCAAAGGTCAAAGATCAAGGTCAAATCCTAAAATTTATCTGTTTATGTGATAACTCAAAACTGGATGAAGCTGCTTTCACCAAACTTGGTCCAAGGATGATGTATGATGGGACAATTAGTTGAGTAGATTCTAGTGACATTGACAAGAGGTCAAAGGTCAAAAGGTCAAGGTCAAATGCTAAAAATGTTCCTATTTCCCCCATATCTATGCAATGCCCGCATTTATTTTCTTGAAACTTAGTGTAGACATGTACTACTGCGTAAGGATTATCCAGAGAGAGTTTCATGTCATAAGGTCAAAGGTCAAAAGGTCAAAGGTTAGGTGAAAATGTTGCAATATCACTTTTCTCGCAAATGGTTCAATGTATCTTCATGGAACATGGTACATATGCATGTACTGACTGGCAGGAATTATCTAGGGAATTTAGGGGTCATGGGTCAATAGTCAGGGGTTCAAAGGTCAAGGTCAACTCCTCAAAATGTTACTACTGTATTTCCCTCATACATGTATACTAGTATAATGCAATGATTGCATTATTAGTTTTAAAAGTGTTTAATATATGTACATGTATTACTTGATGGAGATTCTCTTGGAAATTTCCAGCCAGAAGGTCAAAGGTTAAGGGTCAAAGGTCAGGTTTAAATGAAAAAAAAATATTTTGTACTGTAATTACACTCTTTCTTCATACCTTGAAAATTATACTCAATGCATAAACTTATAATAAGGTCGGTCAGAAGTCAAGTAAAAATTTTCAATTCCCCAAATATGTGTACCTGCACTCTTTAATAGACAATTATAGCAAACCCAGTTCATGGAAAGTGAACATTCAAGATATTTCTGACAAACCTGTTATTTCGATATTTTGCCAGTTATGTGAAACTGTCATCACACATTGTCAAGACATTGTACTATACACCTATTGGGAGAATCATGCATTATGGCGGAGGCATCAGTCGCCGTAGCGACATTTCTAGTTTTCAGTTTATGTCAGTGAAATTTAAAAGAAAAACTTTTACAAAATCACATAGAATATCAAGAGGCGTATACACTCTATTCAGCCCATCTTGGCACGATATCATTTCTTGGACATGTGATTTCCATTACATAAATAACTGAAATGAGAATAACTATGTTGTATAGATAAACAAAACTGTCCATTTCCCCATTTCCCCTTGTAATCTTCGGTTCCTGTATGAGAACATGTTGGAAAACAAAACGGCTAATACGTAGAGGAGTAATAATGATAATGAATAAATAAATAAAAACTACCGGAAGTGGCATTAACATTTTGCTGTCCTAAGTGTGATCAATTTACAGGTTTAATTAATTTATGCACAATTTTGATGTTTTCATCACCGAACAGATTTTTGCAGATAAAAATGTTCTCATTTGTGTTCATGTTCTTTGTGTCATTTTTCTGTAATGCATCGCAATTGGTCATTTCTTGTCATTGAGATGTGTAGATAGTGCAATCTAATTTGAAATTTATGCAAAATGAGCATTTCCGAGATCTGTAGTACCTACGTGTGCAGTACCAGTGTCCAGTGTTCTTACAAGTACTGTATTCTGATATGCATTGTGCCAGTTGCTAACTTGGAATGTAATAAAAACTGCATGGACTGTTTTATTAGCAATAATAAAATGAATGTGTAAAAATATTCTGTGGTTGTTTCATATCAAACAAACACAAAATTTGCTGTGAAATTGATATCTTTATTCCACACATTTCAAAATAAATTGTAGAAACGGCATGGTGGGACTGCCGACTTTTTTTGCCATGGAAAACAATCAGTGTGGAATTTAGCAAACTAGTAAAGGTTAAGAGTCTCGGTAGAGTGACCATGTCAGATCTATTTTCTCTAGAACTGATGAGACGCATATACAATTGTAGTGATGAGTGTGTTACTATGTGTGGTGTTTGGGTAGTGTGTGTAACTGGTGCAAGGGTTTGTCGATGGCACGCATGATGTGTCTTATGTGTAGTGATCCGGCAAATTTATCAGTTGTGCATTGCATGCCACATAGTTAACATTTCTCAACGTACGTCAAACCCTTTGTAGCCTCTCGGCTCCTCACAATTTTATTTTTCAGAATTTGTATTTCCACTCATTTTAAAGACTTTCTGCAGGAAAATATGAAAATAAATAGGGTTTGTCTGAAAAATTACAATGACTTTTTTTTTGGGGGGGGGGGTTAAATGAGTATATTACAATGTACTCATTTAAACCAACAAATGAAAAATCAATAAAGAGATTAATACATAAAATGCATCAATTTGTTGTTCACCCTGTACATCAATTCAGCAGAGTTTTCGACCAAGCAGTATCCAATCATGCAGACTACGGTTCAATTATTTTAACTGAAGTCAACTCAAATTATTCAGTTTTATTTTCTTGTAGGGATATCCATCCTCAAGTCTAAAGAAACCTAAGTTTTTGGACAAAACTAACTACGCACAGCGGGAAAGTAACAACAAGATACATGTAACAGAGTTCCAGATTCTTCAGTGCACAAAGACTGTGACTTTTTTATTTTGTCCTTCATGACACTTGCAATACATACAATGTAGTTGTGATAAGCAAATACAGCTGTAGTTACACACAATAAAAAAAAAAAAGAAGTTATTTCCAAGATTGAACTAGAGTCTTTTCTGTTTTGATATATCATAAGGGGGCACACATGAAGTAGAGAAAAGGGCAAGGTATGTACATGAATCAGCATTTCATAATTCCTATACAAAATTCCTATACATCAACATTTCATGACTGACATAAACATAAAGGACTAACAACAATTATACAAAGTGAGGTACAGTACAACAAATCTATATAGCACTGAGCAATGCATTTATATGAAAAGAAAAAAGTGGGAAAACCATTATTTTAGTCAGCGATTTCCTTTTTCTTGTCATATGAAGAACAGGCATACAAGAAACTGTACACTTCCACAAACAGGAAAAATATCTATGCCTATTTTGCAAGGTCAATAGTTTTTACAACAGAACATAAAAATAGCATGAACACAGCACAGTCTGGTGTTTTTATGTTTCTAAGGGAACTCCCTCTTTTTCATGGAAGTTTAACAACTGTAAACCAATTTGCAGTAAACGCATAACACTTCACGGATAACCAAATTATTATCTAAACCTTATGCAGATACTGAGGAAAAGCAGCTTCCTTTCAGAACATAATCAAGTACAGTGTATGTACAAGTACTAGCTGTACAAAAGCAAAACAATGCACAACCTATCCATAAAAATAGAATCTTTCAAAGCTACTCAACAAAAAGGACGGCATGATGGTTTAAATCAAAGCAAATACACAGTTTCAGCAGGACAGGACTGAAGTAACATTGCTATGACATAATTGGCACCACACTGGACATTATCAATCCAAACAAATCTATTCAACATATGCTTTATAACGATAGTAAATGTAAACAATGTTTACAACAGTGCATAAAATAAAAACAGTTTTTAATTTGAAGTGCTGGGATGTGCTCAATTTACCATGATATTATGACCATCTATCGGAAATGAAATAGATGGGTTGCAAGACTGTGCTGCATAATGATTATTTGCAGTATGTAGAGAGAAAAGAAATATTTTCATAGTGAAAAGGAAAATTCTCTCCAGCAAATGTGCATTGTGTGTTTAAAAAACAAAAACAAAATTGCACATAAAAGCAAAGCACAATCATAAAATATTTTGCAACTTCAAAAAGGCACTCAATTTGGTGTCATTTCTTCTTCACAAGAAACCCTCTCCCATTCCCAGCCTAGATCAATTTCTAAGATCACCTCAGCACATTTTGCCTTGGGAAGAAAGACAAGACAAAACAAAACAAAACAAAACAAAAAATTGGTATCAAACTATTTTGTGCATCAAGTTTGCTGGAACATTTGGCAAATGGGGGATTTGACTCTTGATACAATATGCAAATTTCTGTGTCAACAACAGCTCTGAAATATCCAGCCCTTTAGACTTTTCAAGAATGATCCACCAAATCTGGACATCACATAAAATTTGAAAACTGAACTGTGGATGAAGAAGAAGAAGAAGGAGAAGGAGGAGGAGGAGGAGGAGGAGGAGGAGGAGGAGGAGGAGGAGAGAGAAGAGAAGAAGAAGAAGAAGAAGAAGAAGAAGAAGAAGAAGAAGAAGAAGAAGAAGAAGAAGAAGAGAAGAAGAAGAAGGAGGAGGAGGAGGAGGAGGAGGAGGAGGAGGAGGAGGAGGAGGAGAGGAGGAGGAGGAGAGGAGGAGAGAAAGAAGAAGAAGGAGGGAGGAGGAGGAGAAGAAGAAGAAGAAGAAAAGGAGGAGGAGGGAGGAGGAGAGAAGAAGAAGAAGAAGGAGAAGGAAGAAGAAGAAGAAGAAGAAGAAGAAGAAGAAGGAAAAAGAAGAAGGAGGAGAAGGAGGAGGAGGAGGAGGAGGAGGAGGAGGAGGAGGAGGAGGAGGAGGAGGAGAAGAAGAAGAAGAAGGAGGGAGAAGAAGAAGAAGAAGAGAAGAAGGAGGAGGAGGAGGAGAAGAAGAAGAAGAAGAGAAGAAGAAGAAGAAGAAGAAGAGAAAAGAAGAAGAAGAAAAGGAGGAGGAAAAAGAGAAAGAAAAAACTCACATGGTAATGACTAACAGCAAACTCTAGAGATCATAATAAATAAATACATCGATGAATGTGAATCACTAGTGAATTCAAAAACATTGTTTGATGTCAGCAAAGGCTAAAATTGAAAACGATATTGAAATATAGATATATCACTCTTTGAAAATGGAAGACAAAGTGTTATCAGTGGATTTTGTGCTTTTAGAAGTTGACCTATGAGAGTATAAGCCAGTTCGGGTTCACTTTGCGCATGAGCAGAAACAAGGTCATTCGGACCAACAGGCATGTTGGTTTTTAAATTTACTGGGATAAGCATCTGTCATGTAATGATTATTCATGTAATCCTTACAAATGCCGCTTGCCCAGCACATCCACCTGACAGCAAAAGTGGTATTTGGCAATATCCATAGAAAGAGATTGTCAATACATCCAATGCAAAATAATGAAATGGATGCTTTCTCAAGCTTGAATTGACAGATCATTCTGCTCATCTGGTCTACGCAAGTTTATTCTTTGTTTGAATGGGATTGATGAATCCCATGAATTATTACGTAAAGCTTATGCATTATGTCACTCTGAAAACGAGTGAAGTGCCCCTAACCAACTGAGAAAAAAGAAAGGTCATTTGTACCAATGTGCCCATGAGCTAACTCCGAACTGGCTTATTGTATGATGCACACTGCAATATTATTTTCAGAATAAGAGTAGATGATTCCTAATACTGATGAAGTTGTGGAAATAGCCAGCACATGTGAAATATGAACACATATCGAACACAGATTATAAATAAACAGGTTTTTTTTTTATTTTTTATCCATATGTACATATAATAAGGCAATAATAGCAAGTGCTACATTGTATAACATCTGCATTTTATAAAGGACGCACAATGGTCTTCCTTCAACACACTCACATATAATCCATCCAAAATGTCATAAAGTAGCCAATGTAAGCCACATCTCAGACTGTAACAAAAAGCTTGCATGTGAGTCAAATGATTCAAATTCTTGGAATTATGTCAAGAACAATTGACAGCATTCTATAATGCTCTTTTCATTAAGGGAATTTCTCCTGAAAGAGCATAAATGAGACAAAAATAAATAACACAGCCTCTAGAAATATAGTTTAGTTTTTTGCAAAAAAGAATTTGCTAGTACATAACTGCTCCAGATTGTATTTGATCATGAAAAAAAAAAACTATGCATGTGTACACACAGCTGCATAGAAACGACAGATATTTTGTGATGTCTGATTAAAAGTGAATCACATGGAACATAATGTCAAGCAAATTAACCCATATCGGGCCAACTACAAATGTACGGGATATTCCATAGTTCGTTCAAACGCCACAGGGGCCACATAAGGAATATCCCGTAGGAAATGAGCTGGCATACAGTGTATAAACGACATCATTCCAAAGTTCTTTCACCTTCTAACCTTTGACAACATAACCCAGAATGCTTTGCTACACTGTCTGCGATAATTAAAGAATTTTTTGTCAGTGGAACGCCATCAAAATCGTAAAAATCATCGGAAAAAATGTGTGTTTACATGGAATAATGCGAATAACCACGAACGTCAGTGGGTACTATGTACAGCTGTACGGAGTGCTCGATTTTGGATTTTCTGCAGCAATTTTTGAGGAGGTTTGGACACTTGCAGGGCGATGATTCGACTGTGATAATAGTCCCACATGTACATCCACATGTATGTACAATAATTGTAAAATTCAGTCGAACCTGAAAAGCTGTAGCTGTATCGTGACGAGTTTTGCTTCAACACACTATAGAATGCAAACATTATACTATCGATTTCCCGTGCACTCGCAATGGCTTCATCATCATAAATATAAACATAAACCTGCAATTATTGTATCAATGGTCATGATATTTATATGTCCTGAGAGCTGACCCTCTGATCATTTCATTTCCGGTACTGGATGTGTTAAATTATAACATTTGCTATTTTTAATCCATGAAAGAAAGCAAACAAACAAATTGATTTCGTAATTGATTTTGGATGACTGTACTTCACTTCTGCTGAGTGCTATGACTGCACTGTGCATTGAACGGCAGCATGTCATATATCATTTAAAAGGGAATTTTATCCTTTTTCAAATGATATATAACTTGTCTATGTTTTGTTTACTGTTTGCTAATGAACAGCGATTGTTTGGCGAGTTGTCTGCCTGTCGGTGTGTGTATGCAAACGGTGCTGGGTCACTGCGGTGTTTGTTTACACAAGTGTGTTGGCTCGATATGGGTTAACACTTGATAACCAAAGGCTCCCTAATTCTTCATATCACCAAAGCATCTAAAAGATTCTTGAACTCACAATATCAGTGCATCTAACCAAGGGATGCCAACCTTGTAAACAATATTGTAGTGTTGTGAGGGCTGAAATGGCATATTTTTGGTGGAAAAGAATTTATTTCTACCCTTCCTGCAATACAGACATTATGTGTAGTATTAAATACAATTTGGGGAAAACATTATTATCCATGAAACTTGCAGTATTTTTGGCAATAAAAAACAACAACAAGCACTTATTAAAAACTGCAAAAAAGTAACAGTTGGCATCAGTCTGCTAACCTGACTTTCCTGAAATGCCTATTTTGATTATCATCTTAGGTGTATTACTGATACTCTGGTGAACACATTCAAATTGGTTCTCAACATCAAGAAAGTGGCAAATTTGATAAACTGTAGACAGCGATGTACATTAATCTTGATCTCCTTGTTACGGACATTCTCACATCGCTAACTTCCACGCAAGGGTTACTCTACATGTACAAGCATGTGCCTTAACACAGCAGAGACTGAACGGATACACAGCTGCACGGTAACAGACGAATCATCCACCCCTCTCCCTCTCATACCGCCCTCAGTGGGTTGTCAGATGACCAGCTCTCGACGGGAATGTTCCTAGGTTTGTCCTCATTGGGTTTGATTGGGTGGCTGCGATATCTTGTGCTGGCCGTCAATGTGGACTCTGGATGGACCTGGATCAATTTTTTTTTTTTTTTTTTTTTTTTTTTTTAAGGATAATGCAAACAAACAAAACAAAACAAAACAAAAACATAATGAGAACTTTTCACAGCTTGCAGCAATAGTTAATTCCAACAGGGAGAAAAGTGATTCCCACATCTTTTTTTTCTATTTATTCATTTATTCTATTTTTTTTTTTTTTTACTGAGGCTATGTGGAACCTTTATGGTAGACATTACATTTTATGTGATAATCTCTTTAATCTGCCATAAATGATTTATTATCAAATTAACACAAAATTTACATATTGCAATATTGTCTGGATGAGCAATGTGATAGTAAACTTACAAAAAATTGCTAGAAAATAGCATATCAGGAAATATGTAACTGGGAGATAATTGATATCTAATAATACCTACCTACCAGTAATCAAACTAAACTAACAGGTTGATAATTTACTGATGCAAATGTGTGATCTTGTGAAAAAAAAAAAAAAAAAAAAGATCTCACTGAAATTATGAATGAAATCTTGCGATAATTAGCTAACACATATTACACACTTACGTGTAATATGCTCAGTATTCAATCCTAACATAACACGAGCCAACTTACAGACACAATGAAACATAAACAACCACATTTTCAACTACACAAAAGTGAAAATGCAAATGAAACTATTAGCACATCACATTACGGGGGAAAAAAATGTTCTGTTTTCTTTTGGAAGAGGGACATTGTTTTTGTTTTCCTTTTTTGTTTTTCCTTTTTTTTTGGGGGGGGGGAGGGACATGGTAGTGAGAGATTTAATGAGACAATGTAGATTGTGAATGTCATGTCAGCACAAGCTTCTCACTTTTAGATTAACATAAACAAAACAAAAAAGCATATATTCTGTAAAATAAGCAAGCAAAATCAATGACGGAACATAGAATGCACACCCCAACAATATAAATAAAGGTGATATTACAGATCTCAAATATATAATGGGATGCCATATATGATTGATATGGTGTAAAACAAACAAAAATTAAAAATCTTTACACTGCCATGACTTATAACTCATACAGTCGATGCTGAAATTTTCTGGAAGGGGTGCGGTCACAAGTTTCTTCAATGGATGGACCTTGTGTGCATGTATCTGTTTTTCTTTTATTGCTACATTACTTTTTAGACGGTTTACTTGATTTTCACACGACTCATCTAAGTGCTGACTAAATATTGCAGTTTTTCCCATCCCGACACCCAAAAATAGATATGTGCATCAATATCTATACCGGTATATATATGTGGTGCAAAATATCAACACAGCTACCCACAATGTCAGAATAATTTGTTGCCTCAGGCACAAAATCAACATTTGTTCTTTCAAGACATCAAAATGCATACTCACTCAAGAGTTCTTGATTCTGTCATATTTATATGTCAAATATCACATTTACCCCCTGACAAAGTGCACCCAATGATAAAAAAAAAATAAAGTAAGAATGTCAACAATGGTGATGGATATAATGACAAATGAAAAACTAAAAGTAGGAAATCTCCTTTAGTAATCCAAAAGCAAATAGAAGTTGATGTAATATGATGATAACAAATAAAATAATATTTGTTCCACCAAATTTGATAAATACACATTGTGTCCAGCCCTTCCTTCCAAAATGGTTCTAAATATCACACCCCTGATTGACAGTGACATATCTGAATTATGAAAATACAAAACATTTGTGATAAGCTTTGTCTATAGATGGATGTTTAAGCAAAGTATTCTGTAAAGTCTGGAATATACCTACGCTATTCACTGCAAAAAGCATCCCTTCAAAGAAATAGATACAGAAAAAAAAAAATGAAGTTTACAAAAGACACACAATATTTTCTGATAGGTAAAGCCAAATAGTTCTTTCAGAAAAAAAGCCTGGAAAATATTTTATCAACATGTCTTCTTAGGTTTCTTCTCTTTTTATGAGCATTAAATAATGCTTAATTTAAGCATGATCTGCTTAAATATGACTAAGGCAATAAACTACTTTGAGATCAAATTCCAAAGGCAAATAAAAAGAAATGCCTTACCATTCTAATATTGCATGCTATAACATTCAACCTCTTGGCATCTAATGTCACCGTTTGTCTTGAAATATTTCTGTAATTTGTCAAAACTTCGCCATCCCAACAAATTTAAGTGCAGGCAATTTAAAAACGGCATAAGTTTGTCATAAAACTAGTTTCTATGAGTAAACCTCTACTTGGGTTAATGGGTACAGACAAGATTGGACGTCAACCTGAGAAGTGAGTCAGAAATGGATACAGTGCACTCCCGTTATAACGAACACGGTTATAACGAAGTTCCGGTTACAACGAAGTCAAAATTCAGGTCACAACATTATCCGCTCTATGTATTTCTATTGTTTATTTGTTCGGTTATAACAAAATTTTGATATAACGAAAGAAAACTGCCGGTCCCGAGGACTTCGTTGTAAAGAAAGTCCACTGTAGTTGGAAAATACAGTATGTAGACATTACTCTGTGTAATCAGACAACATATTGCAGCTGCAAGGAAAATACAGAACACACATTCAAAGCAAGCAATTCTAATCGCCATGCAGTTGACTAGTGTGCCTCAACTTCTCTCACAATCGCTGTACATGCTATGTTTGTCTACATGGGCGTCCATCTAAATTCTTATAAAGTTGATTCATCCCGACCACAAATCAAGGAATGACCTTTAACCATTTCTGCATGGAAAGAAATCTTTTCCAATTCATTTGATTTCTAAATACCAAACAACACTACAACTGGATTTAATTCATGACTTCAGATTTGATGGATTGTTCTGGCACATAAAGTGATGAAACTCTCAGTTCAAAAGGTGTTTTTTGATTGAGTATTCAGAAGGGTGAGAACTCTCACTGCACACTAAACAGACTTCTCAGGCTCACAAAGGCATTCCTGTATAATTAGTAATGTGGGATTCTACATCTCATTAAACTGAACAAAGAGTTTAAAAAAAGAGCAGCTTGCTTTTCTATGTTAATTAGCATTGGTCTAGAGGAGAATACAATCTAGACATCACCAAACAGGAACAAAGAAAGCAACAGCAGTACAATCATGCATGCACAATTACAGATTCACTACATCTAGTGTTACTACAAATAAGAGTAAAAGTATGTGTATTCATTAATCAAGACATACGCCTAACACTAACATACAAAACAAAACAACACTGACACGGCTGTTGAGACTAAAGGAGAAAGGCTGAGTGTAAGAGCTGTCAGTAAATGATTGAAATATTGTGACCAGTAAATTCATTGCAGAAACAATCTACAATGAATCTTCAGCATCTCCTCTGATAGCAAAGGAGTTACATTTTGTTTGTTTTACTTTAAAAACATTTTAATGATAATTCACCCTGCTAACTCTGGTGTGGTGGTCGATTTCTTTCACCATCTTCTTTTGCATTATCCAGTCAGACGCTTGCCTCGTCATGGATGATGATAGCTTGCGGTGCTGAAAAAAAAAATACAAAAGTCATACTCTGTTACATGAATAGCTTGATAAACATGCTGGTATGCTTGCAGTAAAGGGTGCTTCTTCTCACTGTGTGTGACTGTTTTGGTATACTGCAAAAGCTGTTATTTTTGTGTACATATATTTTCACGAATGAGGAGGTCAGAGACATTTTCGTGATATGTTGTTTTTCATGATTTCACATGAAGACTTTCGTAGGTGCACCAATGTCTGTTTGTTCATGCTCCAATTTTAATGTATTGTATTAAGGTTTGTTGATAAGGAGGGATTCTTGCAACATTATACATACCAGCAAGCACATAGCCAGCCAGCCATGGCCATAGCTTTACCCCAGCTAGAGAAATAGGCCGCAAAATGAGCATGTTGATATCTATGTGCTGCAAAATTATTGCGATTAAGATCAGGGGACAATATTTTTGTGTGTGGTTGAATTCACAGCCCAGCAGTGATTCATGAAATTCACTAAAATCAAACCCTCACAAAAATAAAGAAAATGAAAACAGTGAAAAAAAAAAAAGAACTAGAGTGTGCTTGCGTGTACTGCATCTAAACCCACATTCAACAGGGAAAAACAAGTACAACTGTAAGTTAATCCATCCATTATTCCCAATGGATATGCTATATTTAGCCATATCTTTACTGCAAACAATGTTAAAGAAATATTCTGCTGGTAGATATCTACTATAGCACACAGTACAGCACCTTGCAGGTATGTTTGTCATCATTGTGTCTTTACAGTATAGACTTCAAATTTTACTAAGAGAAAAAACAGAAAAGCAGTCATGTGGCAGTCATGATTTGTTCTATTACTACATATACCACAAATGAAACTCTAAATTCAAAACAGTATTCAAAATGTCACCCCCAAAACACATTGCAAATTTGTATTCTTGGTCCCAATTACACATACTTACATGTAGATGAATTAATCTAAGAGGCATGAGTTTTAGAAGACACACCCTCAATGATTTATCAGAATTTTCAATGAAAAATTGTTATTCAATCACCTAGCACTGCAAGCTACATGTGCAAGGAATAGAATTGCACATTTCATGCTTTCAATGTATCATGGCGTGTTGCACTCTATCCATCGATTTGTGAGTGATGGTGCGTTTGAGCAAAATACATTGTATGTGAAGTTTGCTAGGCATTTACTGGGTCGGGCATGCCAACGTGGAACACAAAGGACCGAATTCACGAAGGTGGTACAAATGAAACCATGGTTTAAACCATGGACAAAAACCATGGAATGCCAAGTGTCGCATGAGATATTTAGTATTTCGTCGATGAAATGATTATTTTGTAAAGAAATGACAACATTTTGTAACTAAATGAATATTTCGTCCACAAAATGATAATTTCGTTAACGAAACAGTCATTTTGTCAACGAAATGACCAATTTCGTAACGAAATATTCCGTTTGACACTCGGCGCTCCATGGTTTTTGTCCATGGTTTAGACCATGGTTTCGTTTGTACCACCTTCGTGAATTTGGGCCAAAGAGTTAATTATAAGCATAAAACACATGTGAAATCTCTTTGGTGAATTATCTGTTTACCTCATCTTGTTCCTTCCTTAATCTTCTCCTCAATTCCTCTCGCTGGCTAGAACAGGTTGCAACGTGATTCTGAAATGGAACCGGTGCAATGACCATCAGTGACATACAGGGACATATGACATTTTTGTCCTGATATATTCAAGTCGTCAGAGTGTTTGTAGTGGCCACTGCTGCTATCTTTCTTTAAGAGGCAGTGGTGACCAGCATACCCCATTAAAATTGTGACAACTGCAAAGTTCTTATTCTAAAGGTCTCACCAACATTATTATGAGACATTAAAGGCAAAACATAGTTCTGGTATGCCTGCAAAATTGTCAAATTTTGCTCCAAAATGTACACGTATGCCTAAGAAATGTATGGAATAACTCTGTAATAACAAGATATTCGTTGGGTAACAACCAAAATGCAAAATATTAACCAAAAATGTTCGCATCTCAGAACTTACCCGATCAGGGTCAGGCTATTAAACTCGGACTAGGGGACAACTCAGCCTCACTTTGATGGCGGGGCTAAGTTGTCCCTCTGGATTGTACAGTGTTGTACTATGGGAGCGCTTCGCGTTCTGGCTGGTCGCAGTTATGGGCCAAGTTGATACAACGCGCGCATCAAAGAACCTCTTTGGCGTGCCTGCAAAATGAATGTGCGCCTTTGTAGAACGTGGCAATCACGAACTGCATATAAATTGTCTGAAATAGGGCCGAGTTGTCCCTGAGACCGAGTCAACCTGGATCCTTCTGGAATAAAAGTCGGTATACCGACTTTTATTTTTTATCTCAAAATACTCCAATACAACTCATCATCCCGGCATATCACGTCAGCCAGGTAAGTTTCCCGCTAGACTCTTTTGATATATTGCAAGCAAATATGAAATAGCGCAAGACTGATTCTCAAACCATTACCAGAACTATGTTTTCACTTTAACATGCCCTCTGACTCACACACACACACACAAACACATTATTTCCAACCTGACTCTACTCCTTAACTAAGCATAAAATCAGCTGTTCATAAACATAAGGCAAGCACATATAGCAGACTGCGTTTCTCTCAATACAGCATAAAAGCTTTATGAAAATCATTTATGTTAACTGCACTCCAACATTTTTGTACATGACTACCATTTGATGACCAGAAGAAAACAGATAAATGATATATTTGAGGTGAAATGAAAGCATGTAAATGGCACCACTGACATCATACACTTGCACTTGTGAGGATAACAAGATGGTCTATTCAACTCACCTGAATTGTCTCGATATCTCTCTGAGATCGTTTGCTTTTGATCATGAGGTCTGCATTGTCCACTCGTAACCTCTCCACCTCTGCCTTCAGCCTCTTGTTCTCTTCAATGACACTCTGCAAATTCAGAAAAAGATAGTAATAATAAGGTCTTCTTTATCCAGGGTAGCCTCTTCAGTGTTGCCACTGCTCTACAAGCGAGCCCTGTCATTATTATTACCCTGCATTGCCAGGTACACAATTATACACCTGGGTCGAGAGGGACATGGTGGGCAAAAAGGTCTTGTCCAAGGACGCAGGCCTAAGCACTGGGTGGGAATCAGACTCAGGTCCTCCAACTGGGAGTCGATAGTCGTATCCACTATGCCACAGTGCCCTCAAGGATGATGCCCAACAAAAATAATTTCAACAGTTCTCCGGTGCTTTTAAAACATTGCCCCTTAACTCTTAACCCATTCCTCTCACAATTTTCTGAGAGCCCTCCAACGCTCCCAAACAAGATTCTTTATGCAGGTCAACATTGAACAGACAGGTTGCTAATCCAACTGTGTGAAAGCAGTCAAGCGGTACATGCATCTCCTTTCCATGGTCAACTACAGTGTACACGTGTCATCAAACAATGAAAATATTGATTGGGTGTGAGGTATGGAGTAGAGCGTACACTGATGGGCTAACAAACACTTTTGTTATCCACAAAAGAAGCACCTAAATGGGGTCAGTGAAGTCAGAATCTACTGCGCTCAGCCTTGATCACTATATTCATCTTCATGCAAGTTTTATAGCAAATCAAGCGCACTCTTGTACATTGGAAAAAGGGCAAATAATACTGTGATACATGCAGTTTTCATACAGAAAGAAAACAGACAGGCCTATTGATAGAAGAAACTTTAAAATCTTTCTGTCAAAGCCATATTATTTTTCTGGGCAGCATACTATTAAAGTCAAACACAAATAAACATGATTTAGGCCACAAATGCCTGCACTCTTGTCTACATTTTTACCAGGTCCCCATATCAGTTGATGCCACAGGAACCCGGTATATCAGGTTCCTGTAAGGAATGGGTTATCTGACCACTTGAAAGGTACTACTCTAACCTGTAGCAGGTCACAAATCTCTAGTAGAGAAATTATCACAGATTACATCTACAGAATAAGGACATTCCACTTTGTGAATATGTCAGGGCATTCCTAGCAATTTAACAGTTGATACTCTCTTAGAATCTTCTTTCAAGTCAAAAACAACATTATACACAAAATTTCAAATATCACAAAAATAACCGGAGCTGTTTAGGTCATCGTTGTCTTTGATTGTGAGGATGCAATCTTCAGCAATCACAGCAAGTGCACATGAAAGAAGTGCAACATGACTTACCAGATACAAAGGATCAACATTCTGTGGATTGATAGGCGCTGACTTTGCTCTCTTCACTGAAGTCTGGGGCCTATTTGGATCACAAAATAAAAATTGAAACAAAATGAGAAATAAAATGAAGGGTCACATGTTCAATTTCCGATAGGGGAATATGTGATTAATAGGATCACTTTTAACTTTCTTAGACAGGTAAAGGTTGTTCTAATTCAATATCTACACAGGAAAGGCTTCAGTCCTCTGAATGATATAATGATAATGATAATGATAAGACAAGAAAGGGGTGAACAACAACAACAAATCATCAATGATAGCAGAAATCATTGATGGATTTACATATTCCAAAATCCTTTTCATCATCAGTCACCAGAATCACAATCAGCTACAAACCAATGACGTGGTGGAATTCAACACATTATCATCCAAGCTATAGAAGTTCAAGTAATGAATGGTCAGCCTGAGGGATACTAACCTGCTACTGACCAGTACTGGACCCAGTCCTCCATCCTCACTGTCCCCTTCATTGCCCTCCTCTACCAGTGACATTCGTGCCTGCATCCTCTCCTTCTCAGCCCTCTCCCGTCGAAGGTTAGCCTCCTTCTCAGCCTCATACATGGCCTGAAACTTCTGGGCCCGCTCCTGTGTGCCATTCATTGCCACATGCAGCTCACTTATCCTCTTCTCAGCTGTGTGATGTGATTTTCAAGTGTTGGGTGAAAGATGAGAAATGCAATGAGCTCTACTTGAAAATGCTTACAGGAGTTTCATGAACAGAAAATGCATTTTACAAGACTTGATGAATCAAGTATACCCAGTATGTAAATCATGGTAAGGCTTACATATAATGTACTACAACTCGATCATCTGCCACTTACTAGTACAATGATTTGCTGCTCTCACAGCTAAAATCAAGAATACCTGTAGGTCTATTGTCAGTTCAATCAAAACTGTTGCAAAAAACAGAGATTCTGCAGGGTCATCTTTTAGAGAATTTTCAAGGAAACTGAGTTTTCTCCAAAAGCAAGATTCTATCCGACAACCAGATAGCTGATTACAAAGACACTTTCCCCGACCACCTAAATTTTCCTCCCATGTGACCCTTGAACTTTGACACATCAGGTCACAAGACTGACCCCTCACCTTCCAGTGCCTTTCCCTCGAAGAGATCGAGGAGGTCCTTGATCTGCTTCTTGGTCTCCACCAGCTCCTCCTCCAGCTTGTCAGCCTGTCTGCCTGACTCCTTCAGGGTGGTCATGTGCTCCTTCAGCCGTGTCTCTAGCTCTGCCTTCTCCTCGTGGAGCGCCACGTTGTGGTTCAGCTGCGATCGCAGCTGGAACTCCAGTGTGGACTTCTGCTCCGACAGAGAGCTGGACCTGTGGCGGGGGAAAAGGTTGGTTTTTGACATTTAAGGGTCTACATGTACCTCACTCGAGGAGTCCTTCTCTACTACTGTCGGGGCTGATGAGTTGCCGTGACTTGGGAAAAACAAAACAAAACAAGCAAACCTTGTGTTCTCACCGCATAGGCGACTCCAGGGCGACTTTAGAGGCATCTCCAAATGAGCGGCACAGTATTCAAGAGATTCTTGTGATTGCATGAAATATCACCTGTTCATTATCCTCAAACAATAACAAAGTTTGTGTATGGAAACAATCATGGATCTAAGATAACAAACATTTTTTTTATAATCAAAGTTTAGGGTTCATTGTTTGAGTTTTGCTGAAACATGCCTTGACCATATAGACAATTACAATAGCTTAATGGTTTTTGGCATTTTGAGAATGAAAAGCTCTCATCTTAGCAATGGATTCTGTTCCAAGAACTTCTATTGAATTGACTCTTGTGGTAATGCCAAAATCTACTGTAGTTTTTCCTACCAAGTTTCTTTCATCTGGTCAGTGTATATGACAGAAAAGAATAAGAATCTGGTTGGTTCTTGCAAAGTCTGACAGAACAAGTATGAAATATTTCATTTGTTACCAAATCATTTCACTTTATAAGCAATCATATCGAGAAGGCAGAACAATACAAATATGCATTCTTATATTCAAATATGTTGTCAACACATATATGTCAGAATGCAGGCCGAGTTTCAGTGGCTCTTAAATGGGGAATGCATACCATGCCATAACTATGAATACAAGGAAATGGAAGAACAGATATAAAACTCATCTTGAAGGGCACTGGCTCACGTTTCCATCAGAAAATTAATTGTTGCCTTCATTGCTTGTGGAATGGCTTCCAAAGTTCTATCTAGTGCAATGTGGTTAATCTTGTCCAGAACATTATATAACCATATGGGCAGATGACAGGATTGCAAAAGGGGCATTTAAAAATTATAACACCAATTTCTTAGAATGCTTTACAAAAAAAGAATTCAAGCTAAAGCAACATTCTGTCAGCCTCTTGATAACTTACAGTGTATTGTCAGAGACACACATCATACACACACACACATGCACACATATATAATATACTGGTATATAATATATGTGCAATAAATTTTGTGCTGTCACCGTGACGTTTATGTGCACCAAATTCCATAGCAGTCAACCAGCACACTCTTTTGAGAGTGCTGGTAGTACGAGTTGTTTGTCAATGACAAAGACACGAACCCTGATGGGAGATAAACAAATGTCTGGCTGCATAAACCGTGCCTCCTTCACAGAGTGTCATGTTAGTCAGATCCACAACATTGTACACACAAAATAGTGGTCGTTTACAATCCATTTATTTGGTGCTAAATTTCTGTATCATTTCATTTTGTTTTGTTGCTATTTGAAGCAGCTAAGATGAAAAATCTCACATCAACAGATAGCCAAGCTAAATTAGGCCTGCGAAGTAAAATGAGATATTTTGGATAAAACTGAAGGTATGCAGAAGTCAATGTGCGAAGTAAAAGCTTGCTGAAAAGCTGAAATTCTTTCAGGTGTGAAGAGTTGTTTGTTGTGTGACCATAATCACATCACACAAAAAAAAAGAGATTATTGTGCATTTGTATATGAATATTTGAAGACCTGCTTTTCTGCTTTTCAGCTGAATTTTGCTCAAGGGAGTCGATTCTTGTCATCTGCAACCCCCACCCTGGCACTCTTTTGTCCACGTGCAAAAACCACTGGTGTGCACATGAGTAGAGCAGTGAAGAAAGGTACTGAAGTGCAAATGTGAGAACTAAAGTCATGCTACAGGCAAGTATAAAACCAGATGACTGTCGTGCACAATTATCAACAGCAGCTGTGAAAACATGATGTTCTGGTGCGTATTTGAAATGTAACATTGCAGAGGGGAATTATTCAGCTTGTATCAGTGCTGACAAACTTGGCAGCAATTAATTTCATTATTTATTTCTTTTTCCCAACATACATGTATTCAGTGTAGTAGTTTAAACAGATGTGGAAGCTGCTCCAACATATTAAGTTGAAATTAATGGATGATAAAACGAAGTTTAAAAAAAAAAATGGTTTACAATCAAACCTTGATGTTACTCATCAGGCAAACAGTGCTATTTTATTACATGTATCAGATGTAGGTGTGCTTGTTACTGGTTAGTGGTGAAACTGAAAAGGGGCAGATACTTGGTGTGGTGCTGCTTGTTACAGCAAGTGGCTCGATTAACCACAAAAACGAACAAATAAACAAACACAAAAAGGGAATTAGAATGAACAAACCAAAACTCTAGTATGAAAACAACAATACCTGCTTGTTTTTCTGACAACTTTCCTTTGAATGGCAGAATGGAGAGATTTAAGAGCAATTGATTATTATTGTAATTCTTCCATGCTTTTTTACCCTCTGACTGGCAGAAGCAAAAGTTTGAGGTCATATAATGGGCAACTGATCACGAATAAGTCATAAACTGTAGGCACTAAAGATGATGGTCTTGTGGAAAGAAACCTCTACACACTACAGTGAAGCTTCCTGTCTTTTATGAAATGCTCTAAATGATTTGGCCTTACAAACAGTACAACCTGTCAGTATCACATGCAGAGTTGATACTATTGAGCTTATTTCCTGCTCAACACATTGACAACATTTTCAGGTCACCCAAATCAAGGATTTTTGTTTCTTCTCTTTCTTTCTTTTTTTTTTGCATCAAATGAAATATGTGAGAATACAAAGTACTGTACCATCAATGATAAATAACCCTACTCCCTCCATCCCCCCCCCCAAAAAAAAAAGAAAAAGAAAGTGACCTCCTGAATTACACTGGCAATTGCATTAATTTCTATTATTAACAATAACAGATGGCTATAACCTCAGGGCGACCTCAATTCACATACTCAGTAATGGAATTTACTTACTTCACTGCACTCTCGGTATTAAAGGCATGTTTCCAGTTTGGAAAATCTGGGCTGCATGGTCCCAGTATGCAACCAAAGTCTGATATTATGTCATTATCGAGGTCGTTCACAATTATCAACATTTTCACAAGTGTACAAACCATACACTTTTCAAGACCCCCCCCCCCCCCATTAAAGTGTACGAAGAAAAATGTTGATTTTTTTTTTCCGCATTATTTTCACTGTGTTCAGTTCTTGCTTGGTCTGCCTTTTTTCAGTTTGTGTCCCTCCTCATCCTGGTGCTTCAGCAGTCAATACCGAGTGGGATATTTCTGGTCACACACTGGGTACCTATTTGTTGACGGGATTTTTGTGCACAATACACCCTCGCTTAACTGAAAGGAGGAATTTCGTGAGATTTACCGGGTCACTAGAATCTAGTTCTATCGTCCGCCATCTTTGACACTGTTTCCACGTGCTTATTTATGTTCTACTTCTCGCATTGTGGGCGCACGGGCATACTAGTGCACGTGAGCAAGACGAGAGGCCGTGATCAGACGGGATGGGCGCGAGAATATGGATCAACATTTTTCAAAATTGGAAAGCTTACGCCGGATGTTGACCCCCTCCCCCTAGTGTACGGTTTGTACACTTGTGAAAATGTTGATAATTGTGAACGGCCCCTTATACTGAAATGAAGACAGCTGAAAATAAAACTTTACTGTGCTGGCTACATAATAGCTAGCTTTTCTTTGCTTTTTTTTTTCTCTTTTATTGGATTTGAACATCATCTAACATGTAGTCGGCAACATTTGACAACTTCTGAAATTGAATCGTCACAGTGTTTAAAGGGATCGTATAGTTTTGGTTGAGACCTATAATTTCAAGTTTCTAACATTTTCGGTGAGATGATGAGAAACCTCTTATGAAATATGAAAGAGCATGTAATTCCAAGAGGAATTCAATGTTTATTTGATGAAAATTGGTTTTGAAATGGCCGACATATCCAAAACAGAGCGATTCTTCCAATAAAGTGTGGGACTCACCTTTTATTACATTTGATTTGTTTTACTTTGTTTTTGGATGTTTCAGTCATTCCAAACCCGATTTTCATCAAATAAACTTTGAATTCCTCTTAAAATGGTATGCTCTGTACTATTTCATAAGTGTTTTCTTGGTATCTCACAAAAAGTTAAAAGCCCAATTCTCATCTCCACCATTACTGTACCATCCCTTTAACAGTTTGCTTTTAATTCACACTGCACAATGTATGTAAGGAAATACAAAGCATGAAAGAGTTGGGAATCCCATTGTTTTGCTCATTAAAAAAACAAAACAATAAGGGACCACCGTGTTTACTGGTATGTACAATCTGCGTACAATACCTAAATTGTATTTTAGATCCATGGCTCTTTACTTTGCTTGGTATGGCCTTCCTTCTACTAAATGCATGGGTAAGATAGCATAAAATTACAGGTATACACAGTACATTATGTACATGTACGAAATGTCATGCATACAATTTATGCTGTGTCATAGATCTATATAAACTGCCACTGGAAATATACACAGTACATTTACTGTACATGCACTTGCAAATTTCTCATACACTAAGTAGAATTTTGCATTATGTAGGCATCTATGTACATAGTATGTAATTTGGGGTATCATGTAACAAAAACACAGTAATATGTGTCATGAATGGCCAGTTTTATACAAGTTTGCCGTGAATGCACAGGTGCGAGGAAATTTGTACTGTACAATGCAATATTATACAGGATAAAGGACAACCCTGTTGCTAATATGAACACATTTACTATGAAATTTTGTTACAGCATCTATGAAAAAAAAATTCAGGTTCAGTCATTATCTTTACATACTGTATATACAAGAATGTATCATTTTGTTTGACCATAATGAAATTTCAACATAATGAAAGAAAACTGCCAGTCCAGAGGACTTCGTTATAACAGCAGTTGCTTGGATTGCCTTTATAGAGGTGTAATATAACACCTGACAATCCCGCAGGAACTAAATTTTCCCAAAGAGATCATATTTTCTCAAACTGTGCAGTCCCATGGGAAAATATTGTCTTGAGGGGAAAGTATAGCAATCAAGTAAAGTCAATAAAAATAAGTATCCAGAGGCTGTCACATATTATATCAAAATGATAGAAAGGCAACATTTTTTTACATTATATGGTCTACAGAATACACATTATACTTTCATTCTCGTCCTGTCAGCTGTCAGTCAGATTCTGGAATTATATTACGTATTCAAATGTAACATTGCTACTCCCAATGCAACGATTTCAATCCTCACTGCATCAGTCAGGTGACTGCAATACTATAGTGCATTACGACTAATCACGGAGTAGAATTAATGTGGATCAATCAAACTTGATTTCAAACTGCCCGATGACCAGAGGGGGTGTGGATGGGAGGAAAATTTTCAATTTGCATATTTACTAGATTTAAGAAAAAATTGATTACACATTTGCTTCCTTTAAACATCTTATTTCAGAACACAACATACAGCATAATGTTCCATTTCAATGGGCCTCCATTATTTGGACGGCTCAAACAATTAAACGCATACATTGTACCAGCATTATTGCGCAAAAGATAATACATACATTGTACACACACGTACATCCCACTGTACCGGTACCTCTGATGAGTCCCGAGTATACTCGGGCAGGTGTCTATGGGAAATGTGTGTTGTAGCAAAATCAAACCATCATCAACGGGTTAAAAACACTGTTTGTCATCAAACTGTACAACTGTAGTGCCTCAATTCTAGAAATTGTCATGAACTGTCCTGACTCACCTGAGTGATGATAATATGGGAACATGAAACTGTGACACAGAGCTACCCCCTTTAAAACAAAGTCAGTACTCAAATATTTTTTTCTTTTTTTCATGAAAAAGTGTGAGCTACATAAAGTCAGAATTGTGCAGTCACCTTGAAATGACTCAGTCTTCGGGTCCTTCAAATTTCTAGACACTGTCTATAGTGCATGTGTACTGATAACATCTTTACACCATCCACTCACTCATGATACAGTACTTGATTTCTCATCACTGCGCTAATATTACATTAACCCGTTGAAGACCAGTGTAGTTCTGAGTGTACTCCAATAGGTTTCTATGGGAAATGCATGTTAATATAGCCAAATCAGCCTGTCCTCAATGGGTAATACAGTGTGACTCCACAGCAAACCAGGCGTGGAAGGCCCTGACTCACTACTCCAAGGCCAAAAACTCAATTTTTATTTAACATTGAGACTGACATTTACATGCACTCCTGTCTCCCCTAAGCTATGTGTCTAGTCTTGGTGTCTGGTGCAGTAAGGGCACTGCTTTTCCATCTCATGTCAGGAAAGGGTTTAGCCAAGAAATAAAACTAATATTTTCAGAGTTCATCATACTATTTCAGCAAGACCATGTTTCCTTTCTAATGATGACACACAAGGAACAAGGCAAGAGCAATTTCATCACCAGAAACCTCATTCCTGCTGCTACCTCTGCTCAGTCTTTTCACTAAGTTTTATTATTCATTGTTGGTATTCAATAAAATAGAGTTATCGAATCCTTTCTTTTAACTAAGCCTTTTGTTGTTTATACCATCTTGCTTACAGAATCTTCAAAAGCTTAGTTTCTAAGCTATTTTAATGTAGACCTAATTCCTAACGTTGCATCAACTTTTGAATGGAAGTGGAAAGTTCCAATATCAATGATCTCTCTAAAACTGGCATAGTTTGTATAACATTTCTGTCGACTTTGTGTAGGCCTAAAGTTAATGAATTAAGCTAACTGGTACTTCAAACTGGTATCTCTCAATCCTACAATGTGTGTGTAAGATATTGATATGCAGTGAAATTCAGAGGTAGAAATTCATGAGAACATAAAAATTCCTGTGACAGCAATTCCCCCTTGTACACTAAAGATCAACACTGACACCCCCTCTTTGGCGAGCCTCCCTTACCTCGATCAAGTTCAGTATTCTGGCAGTAGCAATTGGTGTCAGACTAGACATGTGTCTATGATTTCAAAACCAAAGAGGTTACAGTGAGGAACAGAACAGGGCCCCATTGCAAGAAAGTTGCAATCAATTGCAAATAATTGCTAATTTTGAAACAACCATTCTGATTGGCTCAGGGTCTGCCCTAGTAAGAAGACATGTATGCAACAATGATTTTGACTGGCCAGTGACAATCAGTTGCAAGTTGCGTTTAAACGCAAAGTTTCTAGCAAAGGGGCCCAGGACCTGGATATAATTTCAGATTCCTACAAGATTTAAAGGACTGCCTTGTACGCCTATTAAAGGAGTCAGATCCTTTGACTGCACCCTTATCAGAGTTGTAGGGATACCACTGGGGTCTCCCTTCAACACGGGGAAGAGCATCCCATAGTATGTCAGCATCTTATTAATATTCAATACATGGTGCAGATTTTTACATAACTCTTGAAATACAAGCTTCAAAATTTACAAACTTGCTAAGGATGTGCACTTCTGTTTCATTTGCTCACATAACTATACAAACGTGTAGGTGTCGTGCAACATTACCGGTATATTGAAACTCTTGCCCCATACACCCGGAATGAATGAGTTTCCAAATGTCAATATTGTTTTCGTATGCAATGTATGAGTTTCGTTACATCTTACAGTACCCCTCTCACACACCCCATATATACTTGTACATTGCAAACATATGTAGGCCTAAAAAAACACACAAGGCATCTATCCTATCCTATCCTATCCTATCCAGTTAGCCTTTTCTGCTGTACATTCGACCCTATTGATTTTGTCCATCCAAGAAAACCTTGTTGTCTCCCCAAACCACGTCATGCTCAATACAGATCAACGACATCTTTGCGAGAATTCTTTTCAAATCTACAGACTGGATATGCATCTTCTTTGATGAAAACTAGGGCACACCTATTGTTTGACTTTGGAAGCTTAATTTCCCCCAACTAAAATCAATACAGCCGAGAAATGGCTTAAGACTAGTGTATTGTAAATGCTCACAAACTGAGCAAAGCTCCCTGAAAACTAATCCCTGGTAAACACACACTCACACACACACACACACACACACACAAAAGAAAACCCAATAAAGTCCACAATGCAGAACTGAATGAATACAATGTATACAAAAACAAAATTTAAGCAAAATAGCACACAGAAAATTAACAATTCATCAACAATGCTTTAAATTCATGAGTTAACCCTAATGCTAGGTAATTGTATAGGCCCAAAACCACTATTTCGGCGCAATTGGTCAAAAATCATGTCGCTTATGTTCCTACTCACCTAGGAGAGATAAAAAGCATTTTCAAAATGCTCCAGTGATTTTATGTGATGCCAAGGGACATATAAACAAAAACTGAAATCATTTCGAAGGCGAGATTATACCAATAAGCCATTGGTGGAGGGTTAAGTTCGGCCAACAGGCTTAAAAGTGCATGTCGCCAACGATGATTCTTTATGTTTTCTCAACTTTGTGGGAAAATAGGAGCATAAAGAAGAAGCTTACTAACAGTTTCAGAAAAGTAGCTTAACGTTCTATGAAAACCTAATACAACTTTATAACTGTAACCATTCTTTAACAACAAAATACCTGATGGAAATGTGTCGCCAGATCTGCTGAAACATACGTTACCATCTTTGTACTGCAAGCTTGGTTATGCTATTACAGTGAGTACTACACAATTGCATTGTTTTTCTGACCAAAAGGGGTCTCGGTTTATGTTAAAAAATATTTTATCACTCAGGCTCAAGAGACATGCGACTGCTGATCTCGCAAATATAGATTTTAAAAAGGTAGATTTAAGAGAAGTAACATACGTTACCATCTTTGTAAAAAGTATGAAGGTGCATGGCTCTGAATGATTGTTCTATGATAGAGTTGAGACTAATGGAGTAGATTGTCCTCATACCCATGGGTGGCAAAAGATTCATTATTATGTTGCTAACTTATACGATTTAATCCACAAGTGTAACATACGTGATGTAACTTACGTTACCACCAAATAACAGAAAGCTTAATTACACCATTAATTACCATCTAAAATGACAATTCTCGAATCTGTACCATCGATTTGAAGTCATGGGATAGCTCAGCAACCTCTTTCACTGGCATCTTGAGCATTGGCAGTGCGAAAAATACCTTTACATGATGTGTTGAAAAATTGAGTAAGTATTTGATTGTTGGAAATGTGTTGTTGTTTTTCTTAGAATCATGCTTTACTTCTGTTTATTGTGTGTTTATTAAGTAAGTATTTCTACCGTAAAAATCCAGTTATTACTTTGTTGTACAGGTATATTCTTTTGAAATAAATCACTCAATTTATCAAGTAACGTATGTTTCAAATTTTGGTAACGTAAGTTTCAAGATGTTGTCATGTTAATTACAGACAATCCACGGAAAAGCCCACTTAATTTGAGACAATTTAATTGTTGGAGTTATGATGTTGATGAGTTTCTCCGTCAAAACATGTCAAATTCATTTACAGCAGTATGCTCTTTTTTGTTTGGAGGATGCAGTAAAAGGGGACATAATCATAGTATCTTTTTAAAAAATCGTTTGGTGGGCATTGATGTTCAACTTGGCTTGAATGATGTCATATTTCAAGTATAAACAATGAATTTAACATTGTTTGAAGAAAATTCAATAAATAGCTAACAAAATTAGAGATTACGCAGATTTCTACTTCAAAACTAGTGGATCAGATCCCTGCATTAATGTAGTAACGTACGTTTCTAGTTTTGGTAACGTAAGTTTCATCAATTCATGTCATTGAAAAAGGATATTTTAGAGAATGTGCCTGGATAAAAATAATATTTAATTGTTTTAGAACTATTGTTGAAGGAATTCTGTAGGGAAATACGTCTTTTCAATTATATTCATCATCGGTAATCATTAACCAATATGGTGACTTACTACCTGACTATTTTAACGGAGAAAATTAACTCAAATTTGTGTCGTAATATCGTTGATGATCTCAAAGTGAAGATAAACACATTTTGAATGAAGAAAAGGCAGCATAAATACAGTGCATCAAAGAAATGTAATTTCAACTGTTATTGTGTATAGCATCATAGATCAGGCCTACATGATAATATTATTAATAATAATAATAATGATAATTATAATAATGTATGTTTCAGTAAGTTATATGTTGAAGACATTAACATTTTTTTTTCTTCCTTCTCGTTGAAGTTAATACAGTTGCAATGGGGAAGAGCAGTGCTGAGATTCAAACCGCATATATAGGGAACATATAAGCTACAATCAGATTGGCGAAAAAGCATATCTCTAGGCAAAGATTCAAGAAAAACAAATGTACCCGTCGCATAGTTGACAAAGAAAAGAAGCAAAGTCTCACTTCATTTTTTTTTTACCCTACCACATCAGGGTAACAGGGTCCCCCGCCCCTCTGCCAGCAGTCAAAATATAAACAAAAAGAAATAAAAAGACAAAAATGAATCACGGAATGCCCCTCCCCTCAACAAACAAACATGAAATTGGGCTTGTACTGGCAGCATAGAATTGAGCTATAGCCCTTTTTTATATTTCTTCAATTTTCTTTTCTTTCTTTCTTTTCTTCTTTCTTGCTTGTCAGCCGATGAAACCCGGCAAAAGAAATGAAACTAACTAAACAAAAAAAATTTTAAAAAATGGCGCGGGAGCTTTTATTTTTCTGCCTGTCAGGTGATTAAACCTGGAAGTGGTCGACTTTTTCTAACTCTGACCCCATCCCCCACCCCATAAAAATCCTACTTACGGGCCTTCCTGTAATCATTATCAGTACCTTTGTTGTGCATGTGTAGCAACTTGTCCTTTCACTTTTCTTTTTAAAGATTCAAAACATTTTTCCAGGAGACAATTTCAAGATATACAGCAAGAATGATTAATGCAAGACTTGTTATTCTTGTTGTCCTTGTGGATTATGATGTTTTATGCATTTAACATAACGAGGACAATCGAGTTGTTAGACATCATTTTACTAATGACAATTTCATTCATCCTACCCAGTATTGTGCTAATGCAACTGTGTAATTTGACGTTATTTCATTGACCTCATTTGCCATAGCCAACTTCGAAAAGTGGTCATTTATTTAATTAACCAAGAACATTTCTTGGTTCTTTCTTTCCCTATCTCTTGTTTACCGAGTTCAGACATTTTAAATACAAGCAATACGGCGTTATTGTTCATTATGAAGCACTTTAACAGAGTAATCATCTCGTTTCTATCGTTTCTTGTTTCATACAAGTGTCAAAAATTGTGTGAATATTATTTTATTGCAACTGCTATTTTCAAACTGTTCCTGCATAGAGTAACTGTTGCGACAGCTGATTAGTCTGCAAAATTATAGATTCGAAACATATCTTTCAACAGCATGAAGATAACAAGTTACAAGATATCAATATAATAAAGATAACAAGCTACAAGACGTCAAGCATACGAAAACTTTCATTATGATAAAATAAAAGTGAAACCTACGTTACCCACCACTCGTTTTATATTACACGTACATCACGACAATATTTTCGTCCGTGAAGGCACGAAGCAGCATGTTCCCAACTCTTATCATTTCAATGCAATAAAATCATTAGTATGAAGCCAATTGTCTTCAAAATATCAACAGTTACGGATTGCTGTTCTACTGCAGAGTTTATACGCGGACATGTTATAAAGTCTTGCAGTTTGACGACTGTTTTAAGTGTAATTTTTGAAGATTATATCGCCATAATATTGCAACATCGTGTTATGATATACGTTCACTTAGAGTTGACGAGAAATTAATGTAAGAATATATACCAAAACCAAAAAGAAAATGTACCAAAAGGAGTTGCACATGTAGTAGTATTATCTTTGTAACATACGTTACATTAACGTGAAACATACGTTACGTGGAATCTAACGAATATGTTTTTGCGCACATAGTTTCACATGTTTCATCGATGATACTCAAGAATTGGCTGGCAATTTGGGACTAATAAACGTTGAAAATATTTTCTGAAGAAAGTCTTACGTCAAATTATCGAGAAAACAAATGAACATTACATGAAATAAGGTTTAACACAATAGGACATGCTGTGTTCTGCATAGCATACAGGTCATTGGCCATCCTTCCCATCTGCAGGTAGCATTTACAAACATGGCAGCCGATGGTATACTTCACATCTGACGCATAATTATTTCAATCATAGACTGTAGTCACCAATTTCAAAGCATTTGAAATAGAGTGACATTGGTAACGTATGTTACATGATGAAATTTACGCCCCATGAACGAAATTATCACACCACAAAAATAAAGCAAAATTATGTGTTCATATTTTTCAACTACAAACTTGAATATTTGTCTCATGGATTGGTATAAAAATGAAACATGTTCTAACAACTTTAATTTTCCCGTTTTGTGATTGTCCAATTGTGCCGAAATAGTGGTTTTGGGCCTATAACAATGTATGTACAGCACTGTCATATTGAGACTTACATTATAAGTCTTTGCTGGACATGATGGTGGTAAAACACGATAAGAATATCACCTAACACCACAATTTTCTTTTCATCCTTTTTCATGAAACTTTTAGCAGTCATGACAAATATACAGGTGTACATGAGAATTCGTTACCAGCTTAACCAGCAATTAAACTTGATGACAAGATATTATCACACCTCATAATAGTCCCTATAACAAAGAGACATGAATTTGCTTGAAATGACCTGCAGTACCCGGCGTTTCTTACAATCAGACATGTTACATGTATACTCATGACTATCTTTACTTCCATTATATTGAGATAGATCATATTCAACAATTTAGGAAGAGGTGACTGAATAAACATGTGAACTCAATCTAACACCAAGGAATTTTAGAGTTGCATGTCCACAAAGTGGACAGCAACACGATCATAATATGAATGAAGAAAGGCATGAGTCGTTCACTCCTCAAGTACCAGAATTGAGAATGTATCAACGAAAGATCACTTAAAACTCAATTCTTGGACGTATGGCATAATCAGGTGTAAAAATGTGCAGCTACAATGTATATAAAGCAACTTTGTAGAGCACTGCAACTGCAATATCAATACATTCATTATCAATACATTACGCTTACAGAAATCTGAGTGAACCTAACTAGACAAGGTGCGATCAGAGGTTTATATTTCTGTTAATACCAGAAATATGTAATGTAGGACCTGCTTTTCATCATAATCATCAAACTCAGAGTTGACGTAATCATTATGATGAAAATCAACATTCTCAGGCTGGTTGGTGTCATAAAGTATTATTAATACCTTATCATCCAAAATACCTGAAAAACATGGGCCCATGAAGACAGTAATTATTTGTCTACCAAAACCTTTTGGGCCACAAAAACTTTTCTACATACAAATTGCATCTGTAAAAGCAATAGGCCGAGAACAGGTAAACTACCCACTGAAAGGAATGTGAGTCCATTTTAATACAGAGTTCTTGTCTGCCTATTTCGCTAGCCAGGGAGCCAGGGCATTGAATCACACGGCACATCAAAATTTGGAGATAAGGGAATCATACTTTGCACCGCTAAAGAATTTCAGGGTCAATAGTCATTGTCATTCCAATTCACACATACCTGTACACAAACAGACTCTGAAAAATCAACTTCCGCAAAGTGACACAGAAACTGTTATTTCTTGTGTATGGACTACAAAAAAGTTTAGCTCTCACAATCCACATCGTGATGTGAAATATCAGTCGGTCTTAATTTTCTTCTTTTTTTTTCTTGGTACCCTCACAATCATTTTCCTTGCATAGTCTGTGTGAAATACAAGTGAGAAAAAAAAAAACTGTCCCACATTGCAACACAGTAGGGTGCTGGGGGTCACACTTGGGTCATTGTTTACGCATTCACAATTCAGAGATTTCAAGTGAATCGCTTGCAAACAAATGGTATTTTTTTCTTTCTTACCATGTGTGAACAATGACAAACAAAATCTAACTTTGCAAAGGCAATCCAAAAGCTGGTAACTCTTACATGTGAATGGGCATACTAAGTACTCTATTGCAACTGATTGACAGTTAGATGCTCCAACCACTGGACCATCTTGCTTATCAGTGAAAATATATTCAGCTGAAACTTCTCAAAAGTTGGTTTTGCCAGAAGGGTGTTTTTTGGTACTCACTGGCTTTCTGCTGTCCTCGTCTCCAGTTCTGTGACAGCCTGGCTCAAAGACTCACACTGCAACCGTATATTTTCCTCCAGCTATGGTGACATAAACAATAATAAAAAAAAAATAATAATAAGTACAGTGAAAATGAGCTGAAATGAACATGGAAAATCTTGTGTGGGCAAATATAAAAGTATGCATAAAAGGCCCTGCTAATTCTCCTACTTTGTAGAAGTTCAGCAGTATGCAACAGAGATATAAAATGTAAAATACACTTTAAATATCCACTCAATTCTATTTATAATGAGATATTAAGTATTTGCTATAAAAAGAATACAAAACTGATTGAACAGAAGAAAAAAAAAACGGTACAGCTGATGAAAAAGTGCAGGTTTGAGGGCATGTGATAACAGAAACTTCTGATATTAAATTTCATTTAACTTTTCAACTATAATTGTTGACTTGAGTATCTCTGACAAATTATTATTAAATAATTTTCGGTTTCATATTTTAACATTAGTTCAGAAGAGTGCATAACTACACTGCACCTTTTTGCTGACTGCTCTCGAGAGCTCCATGTTTTTCTTGAACCGCTCCTTGTCGACAGCAGATCCATTGCTCTCCACAATTTTCTCGGCCTCTTCAAGGTGCTTGAGGACTTCCTCGTTCCTTGTTAAGGTCAAGGAGAGCTGGAGCTGCACCCCCTGCAGAAAGCAGCGCATTATAAAATGGGCTTTAGAATCTCTGCAATCTGATTGGTCAATTGTCATGCATTGATTTATACTGATCCGCACTGAGCCATGCGTCCAGCAAAATCCAAACGCATGGCTCAAGTCTTGTATAGTGTTGTAGGTGTTCCGATCGCATAATGGGAAAAATGGTTGTACATTTGTATTTCATGAATTTACGGGCCCATTTTATAACACAAATGATGCACAGGCCTAATTTGTGGATCTGTGAGAATTGGATGCTCTCATTTAAAGGGACTGTACAGTACTGGTTGAGGAGAGGATTCAGGTTTATACAATGTAACATTTCTAAGTGAGATAATGAGAAACCTCTTATGAAATATGAAAGAGCATGTAATTTTAAGAAGAATTCAATGTTTATTTAATGAAAATTGGTTTTCAAATGGCTGAGATATCCAACAAAAAAAAAAGTGATAATAATAAAAGGCGACAGGCCACGTCTTTTATTAGGATCTCTTTTTTTTTTTCACCTTAAATTGTTTTTGGATATCTCGGTCATTTCAAAACCGATTTTCATCATATAAACTTTTGATTCCCCTTAGAATTGTATGCTCTTTGACATCTCATAGAGTGGTTTCTGAATATCTCGCAAAACATTAAAAGCTATTAAAATCCTCACCTCAACCAGAACTATACAGTCCCTTTAACTTTGGAACAGTCTAAAACCCACTCGCTGCGCTCGGGGTTTAAACAGTTCCAAAGTTAAACTTGCGCATCCAATTCTCAATGATCCACTCTGTCCTGTGCATATAATAGACCACAATTTGACATGATTTAAATTTGATGACACATTGAATTACTGTACGAGGTGGTATGAGAAACAATATCAGCAATGAGAATCTGCTAAACTGCTTCCCACATCAACACTGCAGAGGTACAATATGTGCATGTGCAGATGTTTTGTTATTGCACATGTTCAAATAGTACGATCACATTGCAAGTCTTCAACATACTGTAAAACAAGGTATATTCGCGGCATGAAAATTTCGCGAATTGGAGCCGATGACCTTTCTCGCGGCATGAATTTTTTTGCGAATTGCCACTGGCGTCCAATAAATATTGTGTAGGCAAGAACTTTCGTGTGCATTTTAATTTTGCGAATGTTGTCGCTCATGCATTTCGCGAAATTAAAAAGCACGCAAACATTCCTCGTTTTATAGGAATTGTGTACAAGGTACAGGTATGCACCAAACTGCAAAAACAGAAACACTTTGTACACTTTATTACATGTAGTTTTTAATGGCTATGCGCAAATGTGATTAAGTATGAAGAAAAAAATTAAGAAAGCTTGAAGGTATCACAGAAACTAAAGTCAAGAAACAAAATCAAAGAATTTGCTTCATTACATCTTGTACATATTTGTGCAATACAAAGCAGTAGGGTTGCCTACCTTGCCTTTTGATTTTATATTCAATGCTCTGACTCATAAAACGTACCAAGGACAGACTAACATTATACACATACATGAAATTTGCTGGTAATGTGTAGCCCTACATGCGAGTTTGAATGAGGGCCTATCATCATTGCTCGAGCGATTCATTGAATTCAAAGATTTATGGGGTGTTTTTTTTTTCTCTCTCTCTCTCTCCCTGCAGACAGCTGTAGGTAAACTTACAATACAAAAGTCTTAACTTGATTGGGCACACCTACACATATGGAAGGGAACTTTTTGTTTTTAAATCCCAGTGAGGAAGTAGTTGAATGTACGGTATTAAAGATTTCAAAGCAGCTCATTAGTCTGAGTTTGAGCAAAATTCTGAGTTTTGACTGCATGAATTTAAGCTATCCATTTGCTGTTTCCACTCTACAAAAATACCATATCTTATATCAAAATACCAGTCCTGTATGATTGTCAGATTCATATAAAATGATAATGATTTAACTGCCTTGATTTGTCTTGTGCTTCTTCATAGAGGATGTGTGTTATGAACATGATATCCTTGAATTATCTCTACAAGATTTCAGGCAAGATTTTTTTTTTTTTTTTTTTTTTTAACAAAGCATGGATACTAGCTGCATTTCACCCTGTGAAAAAAAAAAAAAAGAAGCAGCATATCATCACAGTCACATTGCCAAAATACATGTACCTACAATGTATGTCAAGGTGATCACAGCATGTCAAACATGACAAGGACTAGTAGGCATTTCATCAAGCCTTTTGTCGGATATTTTTCTCTGACATATTGTTATAAGCTATTGAAATCCTTGCATTTGATTAGCATAGAGCATTTTTTTTTATTGGGGGGGGGGAATCAGATAAAACACTTGATACAATGCCCTCCTGATGACATTCAACACTGTATAACTGCTATTTGTCCAATATTTGCTTTAAAATTCACAATCATGTTACTTTATATCTGATTGTTTATTTCTGTTTGGGCTTTCTTTCTGTTTGTTTGTTTTGTTTTGTTTTTTGTTGATGTTGGGTTTTGTTTTGTTTTTCAAAATAAATTTACCATAATTGGGAATAACTGGCATTCATACAGAAATATTTCTTGTCTGGTCAGTACAATTTACACTGATAGGCAATGCTTTCCATTTTTTTAGTTTGCCTAGTTTCTGGGCAAATTTGCTGTGACCAATCCTGCCAGATCAATGACAAATATTGTTCTTTGAATACTAGCATTTATTTCCTTTGTGTTTTATAAACAAAACAAAATAAAACAAAGAATACACAGATTTTCATTATATGAATCCCTGGCTAAGGAAACATACCTCAAGATTGTTTGTTTGTCTGTTTTACAAACAGTCCGATGCAAAGTTCTACAATTAAAAAATAGATTAAACAAGGAAAAGTAGAAATTACGCGGTGCGTAATGTATGTCCCCGCCGGAAGTAGCATTTAGTAGCAAAATGTACAATATAGGTAAAAAGATGAAGGTCAAAGGTCAAAGAAGTCAAAGGTCAAAATTCTATGTAGAAGTTTTGAAGCCCTCACCTGGTGCCATCACATAAAGCAAACGGAATCGAAATCGGGTTAGAAATGGCGAAGGAGTAGCATTTTGTAGCAAAATGTACAATACAGGTCAAAAATCAAGGTCAAAGGTCAAAGAAGTCAAAGGTCAAAATTCTGTGTAGAAGTTTTGAAGCCCTCACCTAGTGCCATCACTTAAAGCAAATGGAATTGAAATCGGGTTACAAATGGCGAAGGAGTAGCATTTTGTAGCAAAATGTACAATATAGGTCAAAAATCAAGGTCAAAGGTCAAAGAAGTCAAAGGTCAAAATTCTGTGTAGAAGTTTTGAAGCCCTCACCTAGTGCCATCACATAAAGCAAACGGAATCAAAATCGGGTTAGAAATAGCGAAGGAGTAGCATTTTGTAGGCAATGTACAATATAGGTCAAAAATCAAGGTCAAAGGTCAAAGAAGTCAAAGGTCAAAATTCTGTGTAGAAGTTTCGAAGCCCTCACCTAGTGCCATCATATAAAGCAAACGGAATCAAAAGCATGTTAGAAATGGCAAAGGAGTAGCATTTTGAAGCAAAATGTACAATATAGGTCAAAGGTCAAGGTCAAAGGTCACAACTGAAATTCTGTATAAAAGTTTCAAAGCTCCCATGTAGTGCTATCATATAAAGCAAACAGAATCAAAATCGGGTTAGAAATGGCGAAGGAGTAGCATTTTGAACATTTTGATCACACACGGACGCACGTACACACGGACGGACGGACGGACGGACACACGGACGGACGGATACACGGACACACACACGTACGGAGCCCGTTTCATAGTCCCCTGCTCGAACTCGTTCGGCGGGGACAAAAAAATGAAATGTGCACCATTTAATCTTCATCTACACATAGGACTAAATTACAATTCCTGAATACAATATAGTTCAAGGACACATCGGGTGGGAATTGGAGAGGTATCAAAATACAAAGGCTTGGAGGCATGCACACAGGCTGACCTACTGCATTTCAAGCAAACAATAGCACACCAAGGCAAGTGGCACTAGATGACACCTTTTCTGTAATGAATATTTGCTGACAACCGCATCACTGAAATTACTTCTGTCATGATGCTACACTCTGCGAGGTTGTTAACCGATATTTACGTGCAAGCACACAGGGTATCTTGGCAACCTTGCTAAATATTGGCATTTAATTTTCACACGCAGCTGATGTACAGTACCAAGCATGATACATGTGCCAAATGTACACAGAACTTAAATTTTGAATGCACTTTTGAAAAATGGTACACCATGTAGCTGCATGAAGGCAACATTCTCATTATTATTATCATTATTATCATTATTATTATTATTATCATTATTTATTCAGCATTCAAGAAGATATTCAGCTATCATTGAAGAAGCCAGCAAGAACCTATTCATTAAATGCTGAAATTGTTTCACAGAAATGTTGATTTTATGAGACTGAATGCATCCAAAAGGAATGAAATACTGCCTGTTGTAATCGTATGATACACTCCAGGGGCGGATTCAGGAATTCCATTAAGGGGAGACACCTTTTCAAAATTAAAGGGGGGGCGCAGGCGCCCTCACCCCATTTTTTTTTCTTTTTGTTTCTTTCGTTTAAACAAAAAATAAAGAGGGGGCGCGCACCTGGTGTACCCCCTCTGGATCTGCCACTACACACTGTGCACAATGCTATTTCTACTAGATCTAATGCACAACTGTTCGACATATTAATCTGGGTATACACTTTTGTACATGTCCATAGATTTTTCTTGTTAGATTGGAAAAAATACAGTGTTCCTCCTCATATGGTGCATTAAGAAAAAAACAAAACAAAACATGACATTAATTAACGCAAAGAATATTAACACTCACAGGGACTGTACATTTGTACAAGTGTATCAAGCCTACCAAGTCTCATACCCAAGGCATGACCTCATGCCTCAGGGGTCTTTCTCATGATTACACACCTGACAAGCTTTGACTCATGTACCTCAAAAGAACATGGATTTTCACTCATTCAGTCATATTTTGAGAAAATATTCTCAATCAGAATAAGCCCAAATTCAACTGCATTAAAATTAGACAATTTACAGTATAAAAATGTCAAAGCTTCTAATACCATTGCATACTTCCCCCCCCCCCCAGCTGCTGAGTCCCTTGTGTCAGAACAAATAGAAGAGATGTGAGTTGATAAAATCATCACTTCGTGTACTTTCACATGCAGTATACTATGTGGTAATGCCAAATATTGGTAAAAGAGATCTCTAGATGAACCTTTAAAATACCACTGTCATGTGTGTCATTTAATGCAACACATGAATGGAATACTGTACACATATGCAATACTGTACCGGTACTGTAGATGTACAAATGGGCAATTCCATGAGATGGGTGTCATGGGGTGAAAAACTAAATTGTGAAGTTGAAACTTGTCACCTATCTTATTTTGTTCAAAATACTACTGAGCATGTGGAACAGCCATTTTTTCCATTAATATACCTCCAGAATGGCAGATATTACACTTTAATATTGTATGTGCCACACATTGTACAACCTTATGACAGTGGGAAAGGGATGAAAGAGTGCCAATATTGGTTTATTTTATGGACAAAATATCTATGGAGGTTAAATACATCAAAAACATTTAGTTTCCAGCTAATTCTCATGGTCAGTTACAAATATGTGGTAGTGATTATGAGCTACAAATTTGTAATAGTAACGTGTAACATCAGTAACAATGACTTTGCTATTGCTGTCAAATATTTCCAATGTTCTCAAAATTTTTACCCCTTTGTGTACCACAATATACAATGTAAGTTATTAAAATCATACAACAGTTGTTTGAAATACTACCCAGTATGAGGACACTTTTTTTAATAAAGGCATGTTGGCTTTTTATGTCGTCCCAAAAATATATAATGTAACGAAAGTATTTTGTCTTTATTTCCTATATGGATGTGGTTAGTACAGTTCTATTAATATTGCATGGTAGACTAAAGGACTTGTGCATCTGTTGTAGAACAGAGTCTGTCAAACCTTCCAGTATAAAAAATATGACGATTACAATATGCAGAGACGCCTAAAATGTGTAACGTGAATAACATGGAATTGCCCAAATATATTGATATACGATATCATTTTGAAAGTTCAGACAGGCAGTACATCTCATGGTTGGCACAACTGGCACTCCAGAGGTGGCAACAGAAAAATGTAGAAAATTGTGTAGAAGCCCTGGCCCCCCCCCCCCCTTTTTTTTTTCTCGCTTACTTGCTTGTCAGGTGATGAAACTGGAAGTGGTACCATAAACATAAGTGAATAGGGCCTATAATTTCTTTTTATTACTATTTTTTTTCCTTGTCAGCCGCTTAATCCAGAAATATATATAGATTTTCTTTTTTGCATGCTTGCTTTTGCTCATTTTCATACTTGCCAACATTTTCATTTGAGAAAGCAGTAGAATCCAGGATGCCTATGCGAGCAGCGCTAGCTTGAATGCTAATAAAATCTTTTAAAAGCGGTAGTCTACTGCCAAATGCGGTAGAGTTGGCAAGTATGCATTTTGACTCGATCAAACTACAGTAGTTTTAGTTTTTTGTTTTTTTAATTGTTCAGAGGAAGATTTCCCTTCAAATGAAATAACTTCATGCATGCCAGGCATAATGTTCTCTGAAGAGTAAAAAATGTCACCTTAACCTTTAAAAAAAAAAAAAAAGAGAAAAGGTTAAATGCAGTTCAAGATGATCCGATTTGATCATGAATTCATTCATTTTGCTAGTGATCTCTATAATTCCCCATTCTAAGCAAATTAATATTGGTATAAATTACCAACTGCGATGAATGAACTTACACTTGTATGCAGACTTGGTTTTCATAAATGTAGATGTAATTTTCTAAATCACAAACCATAGGCCTATAATGTTCAGGGTAAGTTGGTCTTCCTGTCACAAGTGATTGTGGCTACAATTGTATAGCCTACCACTACCAGGCAATACTCAAAAGTTTGAGTAACCACATCTGCCATACACAAAGTGTATAGGCCTGTCAATTTAATAACATTTAGACAATCAATCACTATTGCGTATTAAAGTCAATTTGACACTTTTTACTGTTTCCTGGTCCAGTATTGGGGCATTAATCAGGCGCAAGACAAAAAACTCAAGGACCTGAGCCCAAGTACCAAGCCATATAATCATAGCTCTCATCTCCGGAGAATTCCGTACGCGTGTACAGCGAGGGCTTCACCAACAGCTCAGCGAGAGCGCGAGCGTTGGTTGTTGTCATGGGATCACACTGCCCTTGCCACGTACAAGAGGCTATCACCGTTCGCCGATACAACAGCGAAAACCCGAACACCAGCGCATGTTAGTGGAGTTTGGCCAACTTTCGAAACCAAAACAACATATCCAGACATACTTAACACCAGCACTGCCTTCATAACAAAGATGTGGATAGTACTCAAAAATGTTCCTATAGCTTATGCTTTGGCTGATAGATAGGAAAATTAGGAAAGTAATGAATTAAAGACGTACCTGTAACTTTTCGCAGACGTCTGTCACATCACTCGCCATTCTTCGCGTGGGAAAATCAAATATGAGTGTGTATGTGTGTGTGCGCATAAACAGCGTGTAGCCTGCACGCACCATACCACTCATAGGAGATGCGATGGAGATACGAAGAGCACTTCTAACCACAGGACCACTTTGCGGCATCAACATAGAACAGGTGGCGCGCGAACTGATACGAACTTTTCAAGAAAAGAGATTGCTCAGTGTACTAGTATTGTAATAGGCCCTGCACCTGTTCGCATGATCTCGTCAGAAGAGCCGATTATTATGTAAAGTTTGCAGTTAAAAATCAATTCCATGGTTAAAAAAAATTATATTATCATTACTGACAACTGCTCTTTTTACAGTAGGCCCTACCTATACAGCTTGTGAGTTGTGACACACAAAATAAGTACATACTGTAATGCTGTTTTCTTTTCCTTTCTTTTCTTTCAAGATGAGATGATGATAATTTTGATGACATTATGTAGCGAGAGATTGATGTTGAAAAGTAATTAGGATGGTGATGACTATAATGATAATGATGACGATAGCGGTGGTAATGATCATAATTGTTGATTATTTTCCATAACTTTATGTTACGTGAGTTATAACATTCGTTTGGAGAGGCACTGAAATATTCATCGCCTCCCACTTCGTTGAAGTCTGTATCGTACATATATGTTCAGTTCAGTTGCCATTTCTCCTCAGCTGCACCTATATGGATTTAGGCAGCTTGCATTTTCTCATCATATCCACAGATTTCTTACATCTGTCAATAAATTCTTTTATACACCACTGTTGTTTTGTACTGAATTGCACCGTCGAGATATTCCCAATTAAATGTGGTAGGATCATTGCCATCATTTCAGTGAGAAACTGATAGCAAAGACAACGGTGAATAGACATGCTATTTATAAGGCCCGAAAAAGAAAAAGAACCAACGGTTTATTTAACAAATACTGACCAAAAAAAAAAACCAACAACAACAACAATTCAAAAGAAGTGGTAATGCATGTCGCCGTTAGGAGTGCAGTGTTCCTTGCTATTGAATTTTAAAAGGGATTAGAAATAGCCGCTAAAATGCGAACAAGAGTGACTTGAAGTGGATACTCCTAAAGAGTAAAAACTTGCCCTTCAGGGTTGAGACAAGAGTAAGGAGAAAAAGAAAAAAAAATATAACTAAAAAACATGGATCAGCATTCCAAACATAACATGGGAACTTTAATCTCAGTTACCTGATTACAGGGTGGAAAAGGAAAACAGACAAACTGGGTCAAGAAAGGAACGCTGGAGCACCGTAAAATGAATGATAATTGAATTAAATTGAATTGAACTGAAATTTTGCTCTGCGTGGGAAAAAAACGGTCAACATTACTGTGGCACTGGAACAGTAAAATGCAGAAATTATACATATATAGGATAATGCCGATTAATAGGTTATAACAATATCAAGAGCTTTTTTATGCAGTATGTACTAAAAGATCAAGTTGTGAACAACCCCGCACAAGAAAACACAAACAAACAGCTGTGGCTACACCTTTATACAGGTGACTGGGTCCCGGGACTGGACTTACGTCTGAATTGCATTTATTTATAAAAACGCCCATCGGCTGAAAGCAGTGCATGATGGCATGATGACATTTTGTCTAATAATGGAAATCTGAATTCTTATCCGAAAAGCAAGAGACAAAGATTGTTATTATGAAGACTTTCATTGCAAAATAGTTAACTCCACTTTTATCAATTTTAGATCTTTGCTATATTTGTTATGCAACAGGTGAGGCATCATTGGAAATGTTTATTTTGCTCTATCATGTGGACTTACTTTAAAATGCTTAAATATGGTCTTTAACCTGTTTTGCGATAAAAACTTCATAATGAACCTACTGAGAAATGAATACTAATAAATTTGAAAATATTGCGTTGCATTTTGGTCTCGCTTATGGTATTCAAACAGAATATGGATGGAAGAAAGATTTGCGGTGACACCATGTGTATGTAGTCCTTAACCGGATTCTTGTTTGGCAGAAGAGCCTAGAAAGAGGAGAAACGAAGAGGGAAGCGACATACGGGATTTGTGAGGAGGGCAAAAAGTGAAGAGTGGGAGACAGTTGAATGTTGGAGTATCATCTCTCTCCCTTCTTTCCACATATTCTCATCTATCCTCTACTTATCCCTCCTTCGAGGGATTATTCGTCCTTCCTCCATTGATTCGCATTCCATAGCCACTCTGTTCGCCGACTTCGTTCTCCTCTTGGTTTCATGAATCTTCACTGCTCTCCCCTATCTCCATGATACTCCAACATTCAACTCCTTCCTCTTCCTCTTCCCTTCTATTTCATCTTTCCCCTTCTAACGATGTCCGAACATCTTACTTGATTTTCACACTATTCTTCCTTACCACTCTCTGTGTTCCTTTCTCTACTGTCTCCACTAGTGCAACTTCAACTTCTAGCCCACTACTGTCTCCCACTCTTCACTTTTTGCCATCCTCACAACCCCCATATGTCGCTTCCCTCTTCGTTTCTCCTCTTTCTAGGCTCTTCTGCCAAACAACGATCCGGTTAAGGACTACATACACATGGTGTCACCGCAAATCTTTCTTCCTAATTAACTTCACCATGCAAACCATCAAGCAACGCAGAATATGGATGTGAGTGTATATTCATGCTAGATATGTTTTTGGTGGATTAATGTTGTAAAAGGAGTGTGCACTGTACGTGACAAAAAATTGAAAGTTTTACTGTTAGCTTTACTGAACATTAGCAACGGCAAGGAAGAAGGAGAAACTTCGATTTGCCCGCCCTTTTTTTTTTTTTCATGTGTTACAATATTTCTCATTAATATCATCATTATCATTATCATGCTGGTCGAAAAAAAAAAATGCGATATGAATATTATTTATATGGAGGAAAAGTGTAAGTAGAATGTTAAATATTAAGGATTGCAATGTCTATGCTTTTGTGGGAAAAAAAAAACAAGATAGCTGTAGAAATGGCGATGGTGGTAAAGATACCAAAGTTAAGTAGCAAAGAAAAACAAACATACCAAAAATTACCGTCTGACCATAGCAATTCTCGTACCAATATCTCACTGGGTTTGGCGGAGGTACAGTTGAATGAACGAGGTGTAAAAGAATGTCTCCACCTCACTGGTTGCAATTTTTTTTTTTTTTTTTTTTTTTTTTTTTTAACCTAAGTTCGACGTTCGATCGGATTAGCTGCAATAATCGACGCATGCAGTGATAAAGGAAAAGCGCCATCTAGTGTTATACTCTTTATACTCCCTTATGAAAAGTTGTTCGTGAATATCGGAGGCATGTTGATCCAGATTTTATTTTTGCTTGTAAATAAATAATTGCTAGAAATCAGGGACCATGAAAGACTTTTTTTTTAAAATGCGTGAAAATGAGTGAATTTTTGGAGGGGTGTCCTGAGACAATGCCTGTTTTGAATGTTAGGTAGAATTTTCTGGAAACCTTTTTTTTTTTGGTTTTTTTTTTTTGGCTATATTGTTCCAGTAAGTTTCTGTTTCAGTAAGTTTTATTTCTCCAGTACTGCATGTTGTATGAAAGAAATCAATGACAAAATAGAAAAAAATATACATATACACAAGAGTGCCGTTAAGAAATCTTATGTGAATGAAACTATGCATATTAATTGTATCTTAAAAGTATCAATTAAGTGGCTATAGCTCCAGCCAGGGATGGATCCTGAGCAACTTCCGTAAAGGGGAGACGCCTTTGCAAAATTAAAGGGGGCGCACGCACCCCCACAATTTTTTCTTTTTATTTCTTTTGTTTTAACAAAAAATAAAAAATAAAGAGGGGGCGTGAGCCCTGTGCGCCCCCTCTGGATCCGCCACTGCTATGCAGCCCCCTAAATGCTTTTTAATTGAGTATGCTTTCAACAACCACTACTCTCCTTCTGTTTCAATATCAGGAGAATATCCGGAAGGTGGCAATTTGCGCACACCCGTGTACGATAAATTGTAGCTTGTAAATTAATTCGTGCAGGCCTGAAACTGGAACCATAATTGGTGATGTTCTTTATTTCGAAGGTTCGTTAATCCGAAAATGAAAATTTGATAAGGTTTGTTATTCCGAAGGTTTGTTGACCCGAAAATGAAACGAGGTTCGTTAGTCCGAATTACACACTATCAGAAAATGAAGAATGGCTCATTAATCTGAGGAGTTGAGGCGTTATTCCAAAGGTTCGTTATTCCGAAGGTTCGTAATGCCGAATATTAAAAAAGGTATACTTCATTCCGAAGGTTCAGTAACCCGAAAATGAACTGTTCTTCAAATTAACAAACAGATCATAATATATCCGAAATAATATCATTATCTACATTAATTTCAGAGTTTCCCATGAATTCGCATGAACATCTTCATGAAGTGTAGGATTGTCTTGAGAGAATGTGATCTTCCATAATGACAGGATCAGAGTGGCGGATGGGGGGGGGGGGGTCCCTTTATTTTTGTGAAAACAATAGAAATAAAAATAAAAATGGAGGGGCGCGTGCGTGCGCCTCCTTTAATTTTGTAAAGGCACCCCCCCCCCCCCCTTACGGAATTCCTGGATCCGTCCCTGCAGGATATGGACGTGGGCATGTAACATGGCAAACTATTTAGTCAAAGCGCAAATAGAGATGATTATGCACGGACTTGATTGCATGGTGAACATGAATATAGGATGAACGAAGTTTGATCAAGACTGCACTGTAAGACATTGGAATATTACACTTTTATTATGAATGAGAATGAATGGGGTTTCCTATTCCCATCAAAAGCCAGGAAGTGCATTACATTACATTACGAATGGATATACCACTCGATGTTAATTCTGCTTCCAGTTGTTCAAGCACAGACTTAAAACACATAATTGCATCCTATATCATGTTAATTGATGAAATATGACCTTTGATTAATGGTCAATATTAATTATTATCACTCGTATCCTGTACTATTTGTGCACTTCTGTGGCCAATTGACTTGCCATAGCCCCAAACTGCGTGCTCTGTCTTTTGAACATCTAATTGTTTCTTCACAACTCCATTTAGTGGAGTCACTTCTGTAATTTATCATGATACAAACCGTCTCTATAATGACACCGCCATGCACTTATTTTGCCTTTATTACCAGGTATAGGCATGCCTATATTTTCGATGCAGCCATGCGTGAATAACTTGATACTGCGCAATCACGATTCTATAACCGTCACCATCTGACCTTAACTTAATGTCGGGAATATTTATTATATTGCTGGTTTATTCATTTAACATGAAATGAAATTTCTCCCAATGATTAACCGTAATCAAGAACAAAGGTCAACCCCGGCCGTCCAGAAATAGGCCTATGTGTAAAAGTGTAAATCAGAGCTACATAGGCCTATACCGAGGTTAACGTGTTTGACACCTAATACCCCCCATGAAAGCTGATCTTGAATATAGGGGCTATCTTTTTTCTGCTTAATTCCGACAAATAAAACTGATTTATCCAGTTATGGTAGGCCTACCGGGCTATACTATGGTATAATCTTCAAGTACAGTTCTTAATAAATAGATATGTCGGATTAGTGTCCAAACACTTCAACCCAGTCCATGGCCGGCGGAACCGTGGGGGCCGTGGCGGCCGTGGGGGCTCGGGCCCCCACACTTTTTGTGCACCATACAAAGGAATACATAAGGTGTCACGAGTTTGGGCCCCCACACTTTTTTTTTTAACCCGGAAGTGAAAATAAATAGAAATAGATAGAGATCTTGAAGTGTAAGGTTATGTTTTTCCACTGAAGACCTTTCCTGAAAAACCTCGGAAATGGAAGGGGAGAGATGAGCTGAGGACCTTTTTTTTTTTTTTTTTTTTTGCTTGTCAGCTGAAGAAACCCGGAAATGGAAGGGGACAGATGAGCTGAGGACGTTTTTTTTTTTTTTTTTTTTTCCTTGTTAGCTCATGAAACCCGGAAGTGGGCCCCCACTTTTGAAAACGCTCCGCCGGCCCTGCATTCGAGTATGCCCTAGGCCTTTTTTGTTTTTTGTTTTTTTCCCTCGTTAATAATCTTCGCCCAATTTCTATTCGTGCATCTCGTGTCCTTGTCGTTCTTTAACAAGAGGGATTGCAATATGATGGCAATATAGGTTTCTAGGCCTACTAGAGTTATAATGGCTGGTGATAACTATGCAAATAGGCATGAATCAATTGTTTTCTCTAGCTATACAATAGAAAGATCCAGTTTGACACATACTTTAAAAAAATACTTCAAAAAAAGTGAGAGCGCCGCGCAAAGGCTCCATTTTGTACTAGTACCTAGTACTCAGTATTCCCTATCATCTTTGGGAGAGACCGTACGGGTACGCCTTGTGGGAAGGCTAAACGTGAGCCGCCATTTCTGAACCGAAATTCAATACACATACCGATAATGCACTGCTGTAGTGCGATAAAGGAGCAGCAAGTCCAGAGGCATTTTGACTGGACATTGAGTGCTAACAGATCTTGATACGAGCAAAATAATACGACGTAACTGGGTTCAAAGGTAGCAGGCAGTCAGGTAATGGCATAAATCGAACACGTTACTATTCTGCAATCAAAAGACGCCTTGCCTTGCATATTCGTTCATTATTATTTTGATCAGAGTGCCAGCGTAAACGTTCTGCTAGTGATGGGGAGCAGTGCATGCAGCCGCATCCGACATGGGCCGCCCGCAGGTGTGGGCGTGAAGTCGAGTGCCGTTTCGTTGCTGCGACAGAATGCAGTCACTGCTGCATAGCTGCACTACGCTCTTCTCTTACTTTGGACCATTTGGACTAGCGAGTTGGAGAGTCAAGTCTTACGTTACAATACACGTAGTGCGAATGTCAGTGTTGCTATTACACTAGATCTAGATATCTACTATCATTATTGAATTGCCTTGGCTTGGATTGGGTATGGTAGCCCTACTACATATCGACCACCCTTATTGAAACCGACCGCGTATAATTCGCGCACTGAACACTTAGTACGCACTTCTCTGCGCGCAAAGCACATAAAAATGGATTGGCTTTGAATGTAGATTAGGATGGTGTGGGAAAATGCGATAATTCACTGTTCATTAATGGTTTTAATCAAGGACAAAATTTCGAATGAATATTTTCACCGAATCGTAATGACAGCACAATGTAATGTCTATGGAAGTTTCTAAAAGGCTTCTAAAAAGCTTCGTACAACACGGTGTTCAATACAACTCGGTTTACGTGCATTGTCAATGCAAAATCAGCGGTCGATCCTAAAAACGCGATTTACCGCGGGGAGCTGAAACGAGGCCACGCAAGTTCGTCGGCGATATTTTTGCACTGAAACTTCGAATCGAAAAGGGAACAACGGCATTTGATAGAGCTGGATTTTCTCAATCACGTAGGTCTAGTTTTTTACGTGAATTTCAGTGTTAAATATTCTTATCATGCAAATAAACATTAGGCGGTCGATTAGTAGTAGGTCCAACCCTACACCTGTAGGCTGTATGGTAGGGGTCCAACCCACCGACCGGGTCCATAACGACCGGCCGCGCATTATAATGGCATTGCGCGTACAGAAAGAAAATGTACGCATGGGACTACGCGCAACGGTGGTCGATTCTTCACTGGGCTACGCTACCGAGTAAAATGTGGCGAAAACAACTAAGTATTCCCTCTAAATTACCGAAATTTAGCAAAATCGAATAAGGTTTATCGTGTAACTACATATAACTTGGCCTACCTTTGCTGACTCGTTGTTAGATGTAGAGGCGTATCCTTCCGTAATAAATTTGACGATTTTGACCGCAAAATTGTCACCGTCGCTTGTACGATCGTGCACAGTACGTTACACATACACATGACATAAACATTTTGTCGCCCGCTTGCGCTACGACCGTACGAGTTGATGCAGAAACGAGAAATGAATACCGTGAAAAAACAAACCGACTCATCTAATTTATTTCAATTACGATGAAAAGTTTCCTAATGAAAATCAAGTCAAATTCATCAAACAGTCCTTCAAAAGTAATATCGAAGGATTCAAAATATATTCAAATATTATTGGGGAAAAAATTACGACTAGAAAAAAACAGCAGCTTGTCGAAAAAACGCGTTTAAGTACGCTTTATACGTATTGTCAATAGAGGGCGGGGTGGTTGGTCGATATGAGCCGGGCAACTGAGTGCGGAAAAAATGACACCCCACGCGTTCGAAGCCGCCATCTAGAGCGCGTACCTCAGATCGCATTTTCAGTGCGCGCTTGTGAATCCGGAGTATTTTCTCCACACGTGAGTAAAATTTCAGGCAAATTGTGAGATTTTTCACGTTTCTATTGATAGAAAAACGTTAGGTGTCCGATATTATGGACACCCAACCATACTTCTGTATCAGTTGATCTAGGACCCTACTTCTTTTTGACTGTCTGAAGAATATTCTAGTGACTAGATCTAGTGTTGTGTCTACAATTAACAAAGAAATTACAGCTGTCCAATCCACCCATCAGTCGAGTCAGCAGTCGGTGTCATGTCATGATCTTTTACGTTACCGTGCAAGTAAGCCCCCCCCCCCCCCCCCCTTCATGAGTGAGATAAGTATAAGAATTAAGATTAGATTCCAGGTCTATTCACTCAATGTGTGCTCTTAATGGTATCTTGATGGAAACATTCCCTGGCATTGCACAAAACTAGCAGAATCCCAGAAGTCTTCAACACCGTCTTCAGTGTCGAGCAAGTCTGCAAATGAGATCAGGGGTGTATCCAGGATTTTTCTGGAGGGGTTGTAATCATAATTTCTTGGACCTTTTTGCAATGAAAGATAGTATTACGGGGGGAGGGGGGAAGAGTATGTTCAATTATGGAAAAGACTGAAGTTGGGGAGCAGATGAGCAGGATGAGGGTGTGGGCCCACACGAAGGATATTTTTATGCCTCCGCCAACGAAGTGGCCAGAGGCATTATGTTTTCGGGTCGTCCGTACGTCCGTCCCGTTTTGTTTTTGTCAATATCTCAAGAACCGTGAGGTGGTTTTGCATCAAACTTGGTATGAAGGTATATCCTGGGGGGATGATACTTTGTTTGGATTTTAGGGTCATGGGGTCAAAGGTCAAAGGTCACAGGTTATTTTGTGAAAAAAAAAGGTTGAAATTTCATGTTTTTCTCCATAATTATCTAGCAAATGGTTCAAGGTGTCTTCATGGAACTTAGTATATATGCATGTACCAATGGGCAGTGATTATCTAGGGAAGTTGGGGGTCATGGGTCAAAGGTCAAGGTCAACTCCTCAAAATATCACTGCTTTCCTTATATTTATGCAATGCCTGAAGGATTTTTTTTTTTTTTAACTTGATGTATGCATGTATAACCCAATATATTCTGTGGGAAGTTTCTTGCCAAAAGGTCAAAGGTCAAGTTAAAGTGCTAAATTGCACTTCTTCCTCCATATCTCAAAAGTAACTCAAGGTATTATCATGAAACTTACATATTTATGCATGTTCTACCTAACAGTGATTCTCATTGGAACTGTGAGGTCAAAGATCAAAGGCCAGGTTTAGATAATACTATTTTACCATTTGATACTGAAATTATACTTTTTCTCAATACCTTGAAAATTACTCAATGCATAAACTTATAAAAGGGTTAGCCCGACCAGACGCTGTTAATACGCTACACGAATACAGCGTCTGACCAACGAGCGGGCACCTACAAAGTGGGGAACCACAACACAACTACAAAACTTATGAAAATTCATACGTTCTTTATAAACAATGTACACGTTACCAAACGTTACTCACCTTAAGTGCATGCTTGTATTACAGAAGGTTCGTAAGTCCATTGAGAGCCCTCGTGATAAGTCCGTGGAACCAAAAAATGATACTTTCTGGCGGATTCCCTAACACCGTCAGGGTTCATCGTTGCAGAATTCAAAATGGCGCCTTGATCTCTGCGGAAATCTTTTGCTTGCGTGCGATGCGCTGCTTGAGTGTTGGTGTAGCAGCACGGTCGACAGCGCGACCTTTTGAAAGGGCATTCAGATCATGTGACCTCACGGATATTGGAAATGGCCTGGCGTGAAAGACGATGTACCGTTCGTGAACCGTTCACACATGCTGCATATAACCATCATTTTAGGTAAGTTATTAAATCTAAATTTCAATATTCATAGCATAGATATGAAGTCTCATTATCATTTTATTCGTCAGATGAGTTTGAAGTGACAAAAAAATGATCTAAAGTATCAAAATTCAATCCGATCGCATGCGATCGTTGGACCCTCTTCGTGTTTGGAGCTTCGTTGGTACAGCCCTGTCGCGCTACGTATGTACAGCGGCGACTGGGCTGTGTATAGTTATAAAAGGGTCAAAAGCCAAGTAAAAATCATCAGTTCCCCCAAATACCTGCGCGCTGACATTTTAATCATTCATCCAATTAAACCTAGTTCTAGGAAAGTGAACATTCAGCACATTTGTGGCAAACCTGTCATTTTAATATTTTGTCAATTGTGTGAAACTTTCATCACACATTTTCAAGACATTGTACTATAAACCTATTAGGAGAACCATGCATTATGGCGGAGGCATACACCAGTCGCCGTAGCAACATTTCTAGTTCATTTTTAGAACTGAAATTCAACAATCTGGTGCACTTTTTGGAAGGAAATATTAGGAAAAATCGTTAATCAAAAAGCAAGAAATATAGATATTCAAGGATAATCAGAATGGCTAAATTGAGGGGTCTGTCACCATTTTTTTTTTAAAATCTGCGTGGACGTGCGTCTTCACTGTGTGCTAAGTCAGGGGAGATGGACACAAGGGGAGGGTGTGGGAGGGAGTGTCCCCCTCCCACACAGGGAGCTTTTGCATTTTTAGAACTGGAATTTAACGATCTGATGCATACTTTAAGGTTTAACATTCAATCAAAAAGTAAGAAATTTTTTTATTTATAAGAACGATGTGAAGGGCTAAATTGTGGTGTCTGACACATTTTTCTTTACACCGCATCTGCTTCCTTTCACTGTGTACTATCAAAGTCTATGGAGATGGACTGAAGGGGGAGGGTGTGTGAGGGGGAATCTTCCTCCCACATGAGAAAATTTTTTGAATTTTGATAACTGAAATTGAACAATCCAGTGTACACTTGTGGTGGAATATGTTTCGTGAAAATTCATTATCAATCAAAAAGTTAGAAAACTGAATGTTCAAGAACAATGTAAATGTCATCTTTTTAGTCACCTCGTTTTCGCATGTGTGTCTGCACTTCTTCAGTGAAGATAGACCAAATTGGGGGGGGGGTGGAAAGGGGTAATTCTCTCCCACATTAGAGCTCTTTCGTATATTTAGGACTGAAATTGAATTATCTGGTGCACATTTTGATGGAATATTTGTATAATTGTCAATCAAAAAGGTAGAAACTTCATGGAATGTTCAAGACTAATCTATATGGTATCTTTCACCTCTTTTTCTGTGTCTGCGTCTTCACTGTGTACCAAGTCTGTGGAGATGGACAGACCGGGGGGATGGTGTTATTCCCCCACCCCCCTTCCACATGAGGGAGCTTTTACATATCATTTATACTTGAATTCAACTATCTGCTGCACGCTTTCTGGGGGAATATTAAGAATATTATTATTTTTCGATAAAAAAGGTGAAAACAAATATTCAGCATGTATGAGAGTGTCTGAATTGTGTTTTTTTCCCAGTCACTGTATACGGAGGTGGAAAGGGCGGGGAGGGGATGGGAGGGGTCCCTCTCTCACACGAGGGAGTTTCTGCTTTTTTTTTTACAATTGTAATTAAACGGTCTGGTGCACACTTTTGGTGGAATTTTGAGAAACATTTCAATAAAAAAAAGGTAAGAAGATGAATATTGAGGGACAATCTGAATGGCTAAAACATGGAATCTGTCATCTTTTTTTTTTTCCATATGTGTGCCTTTGTAGTCTATGGAGGTACATAGGGCTAGAACTCACTGACAGTAACGAAGCTGTAAGGTAGCCTATGTAAGTTCTAACAGTACTAAAGTACTGACCTGACTGGCGTGGGATACAGATCAACTGCTTGTGACATGTTTAGGTTTGTGTTGCTGTTCATCACAAAGTAGGCCAAAAGGCGGCGCGCGCAAACAATAATCATGTGTTGCTCCGGCAAACAACTGGCACAGGGCGAAGCGCGAGTAACTTTCAGCCAGTTGTGTTGAGATGTTGGGAGACACGAAAATCGATCGCAATGTGGCTTGAAGCGGACGGCAGACTCAGTATCAGAATGGCTGGAATTGGATTAGAATTACGTCACGCAATTGGCGAAGGTTTTTGGACTCTTTGTTAGTACCTGGTCAATGTTTGTTTGTTTGTTTGTTTTGTTTTTTCATTTAGGTCATTGTGGAAAGGCCCTCAGAAAAAAAATAAGTATTTTGCAAAAATGTGGACCTTCTGAATTTTTTTGGGTTTTTTTTTTTTTTTTTGGGGGGGGGGGGGGTCGTACGACCCTCACGACCCCCCTTGTATACACTCATGGAGATGATAGCATAGACACTAAATAATTGCTCTTCAGCATGGTGATGAATTATGTGATATTTCAGGTATCAAGGCAGACTAATTGATATCATGTTTTGAATGACCGTCTTGTTCCAGGTGACATCTTCTTTTGGATTCTCCAGCAACAGACTTATTCAGCATCTTCAACATCATGTATGATGCCAGTGGCCCCAATCAGCCATACTGGTCCACCTTTCTTGTTGGGGTTTCAGCTGGTGCTGTTACGGCAGCATCTGTAGCCCTGCTCTGGCACCACAGGCAAAGTCTTGCATCGAGACTACGTGGCCAACATGGTGAGATATCAATTCAAATCAATTCAATTCATTTATTTCCACAGGGTAAATAAAAAACAAGCACAAACGTTACAATGTGCACAACATACATTATGCAAGATGCATTAAATATATAAAACGTGGGAGAATCAAGATTAGGCCATAATGGCCTTTAAAAGGCTGTTAATTAAACATGGTACAATTATTAATAACGATCAAATAATAAAACATTACAGAATACATTGAACTATACAGATGACAAGAACATTACGATAAACGAGTGATTAGGCAAGTAATATATCTAACTCATTCATGTGGGTGTCAAGCGAGATTACAGAATCAAAAGAAACTGTTTATACTTCCTTTTAAAGGACCAAAGACTAGTGGTACATTTACATGTTTGGTAAATTCAGTCCAAAAAAGAGGGCCAGCATACCTTACGTCTAGAAGCATTGTATTTCTAAAATGAAATATATAGAACTTATTGTTGCATAACGCAACATCGATATATTCGCTGTGCGGTATATAGTACTGCCTGGCTCAAACCGGCAACTATGCTGCATGGTACAAAACCAATGTGCAAATTAACACACACGCACACACAAATACATACGCACCCCCGCACGCACATCGCACCGTAACTACACAAGCCCAGCATGGGCAACCCGTCCCCCGTTGAGGGCTATCTGCGGGCTACAGTATATAAGGGAGGGAGACAGACAGAGAGACCAGAGACAGAACCAGAACAGAGGGCAGAGAACACGCAACTGGTACCGGCATCCACATTCGCTGATGTCGGCAGCAGTTTACCAGAAGCGTTGTAAGTGCTGCCAATTTCCATTATCCGTGAGGCGCAATAATCACAGCAGCTTTAAGCGTCCCGCGCAACAAATGGCGCTGCGAGCAGCCGCTTAACACCGCGACTGTCCTCCCTCACTGGCGCCCTCTGGCATTTCTGTGGGCCAGGTTGTCCACACAACAGAGGGCGGCTGTCGCGGAGGTAACCGCTGAGCCAGGCCCACAAGCACCGGCTCCCTTACCTGCCGAGGCAGTCGAGGAGGCAGAGACAGCAGTGCCTGGTACTTCAACACCGGCACCTGCCACAACCGCGCCTCGGGGAACCCCCTAGAACTAAACGGGTGGTCGGGTTCGATATGCATTACCATCCTGATCGGCTCCAGTCGGTGGCCAACCAGCTGGGGACATGACCCCTGACAGTGGACCCAACCACCCATTTCCAATCACGGGGGCGGTCCTGAACTTCTGCAATCCAGAGTGGTTCCCCCACCTGGATTTTGAAAATGACCTCATGAGGTCGACGAGGCGTGGACCCCATTTTGAGGTGGTAGTAGGGATCCATCCCAAAAAGGCAGCAATCTACATGCCAGCCCAGTGGGGTGGATTCCTCAGGCTTCTCTGCAACCCCCGAGTGTCCGCCATTAGTGAGGTCGGTTTTGACTTCTCGGTGCCAAAAAATCTCTGGCACCCTCAGGAGGAGTTGTTTAACCGCATCCTTTCAATGGGGACCTTGGGGCGTATCCTCGTCATGCACCTTCGAGGTGCCGCAGCAGACCCGTGTGGCAGCACGGTAAACCGGCTGGCCATCCGGCTCCTAAAAAAGAAGTGTCTTGCTCACCAGCGAATTCATCTACACTACTTTAGTGTGGATGCCGGTATGGTTCGGGCCTGGGTAGCTGCCTTCCCTCACTGCTATTTCGGGGTCTCGGGGCTGATTCAGTCCTTTAACCGAGACCAACTCCAAGCAGTGAGGAAAATCCCCCTTACCCGGCTGCTGCTAGAGACCGACTCCTTGTATCTCCGTATATCAAGCTGCATGCGGAGTGTCAGTACAACACTCCTGTGTATCTGGGGGATGTGGGGCCAGCACCCAGCCAGGGTTCGGGGGATGGCTCTGCCTGATGTCACGCAGGTCACCTATGCAAACGCTGTCCGTTTGTATGCTTAGGGGCCCGCTGTCCCCCAAGGTGTATATAGTGTATATATTAGTGGATGGGGTATTTTGGTAATTTTTAGTTGTTTTCCTGAAAGTCTGTTTGTTTTTTGTTTTGAGATTGGCAAATGGCCCGAATGGTTTGTCTTGCTAATTTAAGGATATTTACCAATCTATAGGGCCGGGGGAGTGTTGCATAACGCAACATTACTTTGAAGTGTACTGTATACAACTCTAGTATTGTTTTCAATGAAACAGTTGTCTAGAATTTTGGCAAGATATTGTTGATGTAGGAATATGCAAATGTACAGGTAATAAATTTGTTAATTTCATATACTGATAACAAATTTAGTTTTTTAAACAAGGGCTCTGTGTGGGTTTCGGGCTGAGAATGGGTAATAATTCTTATTGCACGTTTTTATAAAATATAAATACTCGTGGTTACAAAGAGATTTAGCACAGTTCCCACAGATGATATTGCAATACATAAAACATACATTTCCCATTAATAAAGATCTCAGACATCACTGCAAATTGCAAGGTCAAGCAGTCAACAGCATCCTCATATGTCTGTCATCAGTGGCAAATGAGGTAATGCCAACTTGTGACCATTACAGATCTGTAGAAACAGAAACTTCAGATTGATGTCAATTGGTGTGAGAGATCTAAATAATAAGGGTGTAATTCTGTCTTCATATTTTTTTTTCACATCTAGCATCCATGTTTTCTACAAAATAAAGTATGATTAACTTGAATGGAAGAGAGATCTATATTTACAGGATGCTACAAATGGCTGCAAGCTTTTGTGTCAATAAAGATGCACGGTGAAGCAAATATTACCAATTATCTATTGTGCACTCAGCGCTATGACTTCTTGATTAACTAGAGAAGCACTCTGAGAGCGCAGACCTCCGCCAAGCAGCTCATTTCCACCAGTGATCTTGTTCTTCTATAAAGATTAGTGATTTCCACCCATATGTGTATGCATGCTCAAAGTCGCCCGATTTCCCAATATCGAAGCCTTTTTTTACATCATCAACTTCCAGCTGCGCGGCACGCCTCACCTTAGCAGAAACTAGAGCACACACTTTAGTGCGTGTATGAAAACCGCAAAAAATGCGCAGCTTGAACTCCTAAGTTCATTGACACTACCTGCAAAAATATCAAAAATCCATCATAAAATCCACAAAAATTCCTGGATCAATACCAAAATGTAATCATCTGTTACTTGTGTCATTCTCAACCTTTCCTATAAGTTTCATCCAAATCTGTTCACAACTTTTTGAGTTATTTTGCACACAGACAAACCAATGCTGATGAAAACATAACCTCCTCCCTTGGCGGAGGTATCTATCTGAAAGTGAGTAGAGGAAGAATGTGAAGAAGATAAAAAGAAAGACAGGCTTACAATGACAGTGTGCTGTTCTCTGTATCTTCGCAGAAGTCCAGGGAGACGTAGAGCGTCAACATCCAGTGCCCCTCCCCTCTTCCAACACCCTCATGACAGACCGCCTGGCCGAGACGAACATCACTGCCCTGAGCACTCAGCGCTCGGTCGGCCTCGGTGACACCCAGCATGCACTGCTCGTCACTGATATGTCCGTCACGGCCGAAGTCGCAGTCGGGGAGGTGGGCGGAGCTGGAGGAGAAGTGGGAGGGGGAGGAGGTGGGGCTGGAGTGTCCAGTGAAGCGGGAGATCAGATAGACAGGCACGAGAGCAATCAAAGCTTACTCAATCTCCTCTTCAATATCGCAGAAGACCAAGCAAAGAAAGGTAAAAGAATTATCTTCAGTGCTATTATTTTGTAACAAAACAAATAAGATTATCTAAATACATGCTATATATTCTATCTTTTTTTTTCAGTGTGCTTGGATACACCCACAATAAATAACAAACTAAAACACTTCCAAACCAAGATTCAGTCTACAACATCATCCGTCAAATATTAAGTAAAGTACTAATATGATTAGGACATGGAACTTATCTTGCCGATAACAAATGATCATGGTACAGTGTTGTAGAATACTCAACAGAGATAAATCTTCGAACAGTTTAAAAGTAATTTTGCAAGGGGTTGCCTACTTGTATTGTATGGTAGTAGGAGGATTGATACAAACATTGGCTCCTGTAGAAGAAATGATTGTATTGTCAGTTTACCCAATTTAGTTATGAGAATTGTGTTTCCACATAAACAGAGGGCTATATTCACCGTGGGATCACGTGCAATAGATGCCAGGCAAGCCCGATATGTGGAATCAGATACAAGGTATGTACAATGATCCAGAAGAAGGGATGGGAGGGGGTTGAAAGTACTAATATTCATTGCAAATGTGTAGATATGGTACAATTTTGTAAGTTGATGCAGCCAGATTGCTTTAGATATTCAGTGATCATATCTGTTGAGAAGCGTACATGCAAGGGACCAAGACGAGTACTAGCGACCTATTCTGGTGTCAAGAAAACTTCAGCTTAGTGGACTGGTATTGAGCGTAGCCAAAAGTGTGATTATCCATGTTCTAGAAGACCAAGAAACTTCATTTCTACTCATAGGATGTGAAATCCGCATGCTGGTATTGTAATGCATTTTGACAAATTTAACATGAATTGTTATTCAGCACATCTCAAATCTGACTCATTGATTTCACCCGAGCCACAATATTTTCAAAGATGAATGCAGATTTTTCTTACTGCAGACTGCAGTAGTTTAATAGGCTGATTTTTCTTTTTGTAATACAGTAAACCTCGCATAAGTCGACATCGCATAAGTCGACAACTCGCTTAAGTCGACACGATAAAAAAGTCCCGATTTTTGCCTTTGTTATTCCTTGAAAATTTCTTCGTCTTAGTCGACATTTATAAGTCGACAACTCGCGTAAGTCGACCTGATTTTTGAGTGCCAACTGAGCTGAAATACGTGTTAATTCCCTCGTTTAAGTCGACATATTTTTTTTGCTCAAAATCTTATCGCCATTCTCTGAAAAAGAATTGTTTTCCTGCTCCGATTCGCAGCATTTCTACTCGATATCTCGCTAGTGTACGGCGCGGTACCATTCGCGCCATGCGTCCATTGTCTTGTACATGTACGTCAGAATAAAGAGACTCATTTACATTGGAGAGTTACATGTAGTACCCAAAGCAGTTCACTTTCCCCCTTTTCTCCTTCTCGTTATTCTCAAAACGCACAAATTTTGTACACCTATAGGTCCTAGTACTCGAAGAATCATTATCAGAACATGAAATAGGTGTTTCCGTTTATTTGGATATTCTAACGTTAATTATTCCGAAGCGGTATTAGAAACCTGGGCCTGTTTTTAGAAAATTAATTAAAATGCAACTACATGTAATTAAATGCAACTAAAAATCAAATGCAGGTGTATCAAATCACGAGCAACTTTGCACATAAACGCAAGTGCGTTGCTGAAAAGGCTTGCGTTTGTTATTATGAAACCAGAAAATAGTTGTACGAACCTGAAACTCAATTGTGTTTAAACGCAACTCTAAAAATCAAATGAAGTCTGTCAAATCACACACAACGCTGTATTCAAACGCAAGAGCGTTGCAAAGAAGACTTGCGGTTTTCGTAAGAAACTATAGAAACTGCGTTTAAAAGCATCTCTTAACATCTACGGAGGTGCGTTATTGTTGAAAAGTCTTGCATTATTTTATATCTCGTGCACAAAATTAAAAATTAAACGGAACTCTGTATATGAGTATCTACAAGTATGTATGCACATCTGCAAAAGGTCATGGTTACTTTCTCATTGATTTCTCATTGATCATGTGGAAGTTGAAAAAGAGTGCAGTCCGTAGATCCAATATAGATATTGCGTGAGACCATGAAACATATATTAGTAATCTATGACTTTTAGTTCAGTCAGGATCTTTCCTTTCCATTATATTTTGCAATGAAAAGAAATGTACAGTTTTAGGTATTGTAGCATTTTCTAAAGAGATTTTCTGGTCGAACGGAGTTCAGATGAGGTCAAGGGGGGGGGGGCGTGTAGGGAGAGATCACTCACACAAATACCTCTTTCTACTGTGGTCGTATCTGCGGTAGATATGAAAATGCTGGAGGCAGTTATTAATTCAACAGCAGTGGTGTTGGGCACCATGATTCATGATCTGCAGTGCAGTGATACGTTACAGCCAATACCAGTGTAACAGAGAAGACTTGCAGTTTTTGTACGAAACTGTAAGAAACTGCGTTTAAACGCATCTCTAAACATCTACGTAAGTGCGGTATTGTTGAAAAGACTTGCAGTATTTTTTTTTCGTACGCAAAATTAAAAGATTAAATGCAACCCCGAAAATCAAGTGCAAGTCCATCAAATCACACGGAACGCTGAAATGACTTGCGTTTGATAATCATCCGAAACTAGAAAATGTAAGAAACTTAAACTCACTTGCGTTTAAACGCAATTCTAAAAATGAAGTAATGCAAGTCCATCAAATCACAAGCAATGTGGTATTTAAAACTCAAGAGCGTTGCAGAAAAGACTTGCGGTTTTTGTATGAAACTAGAAACTGCGTTTACACGCATAAAAATCTATACGGAAGTGTGTTATTGTTGAAAAGACTTGCATTAATTTTTATTTCGTAACGGAACTTTCGCCGTGACCGAACTTAGTCTGCACTAGCAGGGGAAAGACATCGCAACATTTACACGTTTCAAACTACCGAAACGCATGCTGCTTCACGAAATGTCAATGAAAAGATAGTAGCAAATTATTGTTACAGTTCGCTATGCCGAAGGTTTAAATCTCAGTCCAAAGTTAAATTAGTCTGACGATGGAAAGAGATTTGTTTTTACGAAGGTTAGTAATCCCAAAAGATGGTGTTTTCGGATTAACAAACTTTTCTTCTTCTTTTTATTTCAGTCTGGCCCGCACCGTACTGAGCGGTAATGTTGCGAATCGGAGCGCGAGAACAATTCATTGGCAATAGAAAGCAAAACAAATATGGTGACTTACGGAAGGCAACGCTCTTTAGTTTTAAATACAACATTGCTTGTGAGTTGATGGACTTGCATTACTTGATTTTTAGAATTGCGTTTAAACGCAAGTGAGTTGAAATAGGATGTGTGATTTTCCTTCCTTCCGGCACTGAAAAATTATCTCAACAGAATCCGAATTTACACGCATATCTTCGCAGCAACGCATTTGAATTTAAATCACAAAGCCGCATGCAATTTGGGGAATATGCGTTTGATTTTTCAAATCAAATTTAAAACGTACAGTGTCTAGAAACGGGCCCAGGTTTCCGATCCCGCTCTCTCAAAATCTCTCTAGAGATTTGGGAATTGTGCGTTGTCATTACTAATCCGTGCGAGATTTATGCACGAACTAAAACATAGGCCTAATTGTTGCTAATGTCAGTAGGTATGTTTTGGCGGCAAAAGGAGTAAGATTTGGGTAGCGATCCGCATCGGGATCTTACTCTGTATAGGGGAAATCAGTTTTTATTTATAAGTCGACAAAATGTCGACTTACGCGTAAGTCGACTTTCGCGTAAGTCGACGTGTTTTTCTCAGTTCCGATTATGTCGACTTACGCGAGGTTGACTGTAGTTGTCATCATCTAGTTTGAGTAAATTCAAATGTCGACTTACGCGTAAGTCGACTTTCGCGTAAGTCGACGTGTTTTTCTCAGTTCCGATTATGTCGACTTACGCGAGGTTGACTGTAGTTGTCATCATCTAGTTTGAGCTTTACATTATTTATCATTCTCAGGATTTCATGTGGTTCTTGCATTATGAAATTTATGTCAAAGGTTTGCTGTAACAAGTGGAGGATGAATTACAATGCAAGATGAATGACACATCTCAACTTCTTTAGAAAAAACACTTCCCCCCGTCGATGAGTGGAATGAGTCGGTTCTTTGGTTGATCAAGTAGCTACAGTTAAACCAATTAAATGTCAAATATAACATTTGAATGACTTATTTATGGCTGATTGATTGTTTGTTTGTTTCTCTTTTTTTTTTTTCAAGACAAACCCCTCCCTTGTAGATTTATGAATAGATGATGTCCATTTTGTGGCCTCATGACTCTAAAGTCATGATGAAGAAACAGAAAATGTATGACAGCTGTTTGTTTTGAACATATTCACATTATGAGAGAGTCTTTGAGGTAAGTTGGCCTTCTCTTGTCACCTTCCAGTGTGCCAACTGTGTCGATTTCGACATTTGCGAGCGATGTGAGCCACACGACCGACACAACAGAACGCACGCTTTCATCAAGATCAAGATACCCATTCCTCCTCTTGCAAACCCAAGGACGGTCCTCTTCAAGCCATTCTACCCAGGTTAGTCACAGTATAGGGTATTGGGGGACAGTCACATGATAGAATTGGCTTGCCACAGTTATCATGGTGGCTTCCCCGGTGATGGCTTAAAGTTTTATGATGGAGGGGAAACAATATTATGGATTTCCAGTGAATTCATTCAGACTTCCCCAAAATTCCAAGTGTTATTTTTGATACAAAAGTGGAACATATTATCAAGTGACACAGGGTTTGCTTTCATTTTTTTTTTTTAACTCTTGAGAGACACTACCGTGAGATATCATACATGATTTTGGGAGACATTATTCTTTAAACATGCAGACTTTTGTGACGTTTGCAAAAGGGATAGACGACCTAAACTTATGACAATATTTGTGAACACCATATTTGCATTTTGTAGAATATGATGAGTGCTGCTTGTTTGCAAGCCACTTTGACACCATTTCATTAGTAAACAGACATAATTGAATTATTATTATTGTTATTATTATTATTATTATTATTACAGGTTAGGTAAAAAGAAGGTTTGTATGTCACAATGTCATGAAAAAAGGACAGGTGTTAAAAGTTGCTAAATATGGATGTTTTGAATGCAATTATTCAATGAAATTCTGTGCAATTTATACAAAATATTTTCAGCTCCAAATGAACTATATGTAGTTTCTCATGCCTTTCCAAAATCATTCCATCCCCAATTACTTACCCCATGTGAAGATCTCAAATCGATTTCTATTTGACAGGCAAAGAAAGAGTTATCAGGCGTCTGACGTGGGATGAGATCAACAAATTGAAGTCAATATCACACTGTAAGTAAATTTAGTACTGACCCTGTGTGCTCTGAGCTTTACGTAAATGCTTATTGAGAACAACAATATGTGATGCATTGTTGTATGTATCATATAGCCACGTAGAGCTACGATGCAATGAATGTAGAAGAGACCGCAAAGAATAGATTCATATGTCTGTGAAGTTTGTAAAGAATGCAGTGAATTTCACACTCAAAATTCGATGCACATACCAACCCTAAGGGCAAGGGGTGCACCATCTTACCCTTACTATGCTTTATTTGACACAGCCCATGTTTTGTTTTCAGCCCACCTATATTTGAGAAGAATCTATGTTAAAGGGAACGTATAGTTTTGGTTGAGACCTAACCTCAGGTTTCTAGTATTTTTGGTGTGATAATGAGAAACCTCTCATGAAATATGAACGAGCATGTAATTCCAAGGGGGATTGAACATTTATTTGATGAAAATTGGTCTTAAAATGGCTGAGATATCCAAAACAGAGCTTTCTTAAAAAAAGATGGGACCCACCTTTTATTAGGATTGTTTTACTTTGTTTTTGGATGTCTCATTGATTCCAAAACTGATTTTCATCTGCCAGACTTATTCCTTTTACAATGGTATGCTCTGTACTATTTCGTAATTGGTTTCTTGGTATCTCAGTTTTCATCTACACCAATACTATACAATCCCTTTAAAACTTTCATCAATTGTTGGTGGTTAGAATCGTAGTGGTTCAGAGTTGGTACCAAAAGAGTTCTATCGCAAAGCTTTTAAGAACCAATGTACGCATTCAAGAATGATTTCCTTTTTGTCCCATATCTGTCGCAGTTGACCAGTACGAAATAGAGGCCTTGCACGAACAGTACCGAGTGTTGTGCAACAAGGAGCAGGGTATCACCAGAGAGATCTACGACCAATGCCTGGGGCCACTGGGGCTTGAGAAGAGCCTGCTGCTAGAGAGACTGTTCAAGGTAGTGTTTGTTCTCTTTTTCTGAACCATGAAGTAGAGTAATCATAGCACGACATGACTGGAAAGATTGTGAATGCAGCAACTCTACAACTCTAAGTTTGTTCAAAGCCATAGTAATGAAGAAATTGTGAGATCTTAAAATTAAAGCTTTTTTTTTGGTTTTGTTTTCAATGTATGTTTTTCGAGTGCATTTGTGTAGTTTTGTGGTTTTTATGCGTTCACATTGGGGACATCTTGATCTTTACATTTTTTGTTTGTTTCATTTTTATCACTACAAAGATGTCACAGATATATTGTAGAGTTTTTAGGAACAGTGTGTAACTTCTTTTAAATCATATTGATGTATTTGTGAGTTCTTGTCATTTTTTTTAACATCTTTTAAGTAATTTCTTTATTCATGATATATGTTTGTATTCTCTTTTATGCATGTGTATCTACCAGTATTTCCTTTCTTCAATCATTTTTCCATTTGATATGTTTTAATCCTATTTAACCATTTTGTTCACCTCAGTTCTATGATGCCAACGGTGATGGCTACATAGATTTTGCTGAGTTTGCCTGTGGGCTGTCAACTCTCGTGAAAGGTTCATTTGGGGAGAAAGTGAAATGTGAGTATCACGTGCAGGTATGCACCAATCTGACTTGCTGTGTTTTTTGGTAACAAACAGGCTCATTTTTCAAGGTGTCAAATAAGGAAACTCAAGTTAAGGAAAAGAGCAGGTAAAGGTGACATTAAAAAATATTAGTGGTATGCCCAGTTGTTATCCACTAAACCAGACAGTGTCCTGCAGATTCTTTCATTATGTTGTATTTACATTATTCATCTGCAGGAAAGATTGGAATGGCACCATGCCATACATGAAATTGAAAAAGACATGAATTCCTGCAGTGGGAATTATTTTTCCGTAAGTGAAGTTCTACTGATGTGATCCCACTGAAACCCCCCCCCCCCCCCAAAAAAAACAACCAACCAAACAAACAAACAAACAAAAAACAAAAATAAACAAAAACAAAACAAAACAAAGACAAAAACACACAAACAAAAACCCAAACAAACAAACAAACAATCAAACAAATAAACAATATTTTTTTAACACAATGGTTAATCTGTGATGTAGTGATGTTGACTTCTTCAAATACCCAACGATGATTCATTTTGCTATTGAAGTTGCTTTGATTCTGAAATTGAATGTGTGAGACTTTTGTTGTTGTTGTTGTTGTTGCTTTGTTTGAATCATGGATTGACGCTTTCACTCATTTTCAAAGCAATATGATTAAACCAGACAAATGGACCCAAATTAAAATCAGCAGCAATGTCACAGTGTGTTCTGATCTCAATGTTCTTCTCTCAACCTTGCTCATTGCAGTCGAGATTGCTAATAGCCACTGGTGTCACAGTGACCACCACAATTAGTCTGTAAGTTTGTTTGTTTGTTTTTTGATAGAAGAACAATGAAAACAGCAACATAACAGCTTAACAGAAGTGAGATTCACTGTGTTGTGTTTTTATCATGTGTGTTTGTTTGTTTGGATATTTATTTTCCAACTATAGATGCCTTTGAGGGTTACGACCTTGAGGGAGTAGGAAGCATCAGTCGAGACAACCTGAGGCAGATGTTCAAGGCCTACTTCTGTGTCACCATCGAGCTGGTCAGGGATGTCGTTAAGGCCTGCGAAGAGGAGATGGTAAGATACCGGTATTATCTTCCATTTAAACATACAAAGCTTCGGTTGTGAGACCAGAATTTTACGAGATACTTTCAAGAATTGATTGTGTTCTGAATACTGATTCCATACTTCATATCATCCACTTTATTTTCTCTTTAACAAGGATAAATGCCCAATGTGAAATGAAGAGGTGGCCTTTCCTCAAAGTGGAGAGTGAAGTTGTACGACTCATTTTTAGTCCACCATAGAACTTGAGATAGAGAAGGTTGATACAGGAAAGTGGCACAAAAGATCATCCTTTCGTGACTCAAAAGATTTGTTCAAACTGGTCTATGTGAAAATGTGATGCAATGTGTATGAAAATCGTTGGTTCAGAAAGATAAGAGCATCAACCCCATCTACCCCAGAGGGTTAGTAGAGCCTTAATGCCCTTATCTTTCTCAACCGATAAAATACTTTTGAAGTAGTCATATTCATTTAAAGACTCGGTAGCATGGGAATTCATGGATGGGTGGTGGTGGTGATTTGTTTGCTACCCACCTGGGTACATTTGAAAACCACAAGTAGCACTGGTCAGCAATTCTGTGCATCGAAGTGTATGCTCATTGGTAACATTCACCTCCAATGAAGATTCTTCTACGGTGTGTGTACTTAACATAGAGATCAGTGATGAAGATGTACACAATTCATTACAGGGATTCCCTATTGTATCCAAACCAGGCCAGCCTTCCTACTGTATGGTGCCCCCATGCTACTGGGTCTTATAGAGCATATCAGAGAGTTTTTGTTGTATTTTAACCTGACTGGATTTCTCTCGGTAGATGGCAAATTTTGATGATAACCAAGGGCGTCCAGTCTCCTCACTCTTTAGTGCACCAATCCCATCAGACACTGGGGCACCACTTACCAGCAATGGGAAGATCCCCTTCCCCGTTAACCCAGGCAGCAAGTATGTCGTTTTATAGTCCTTATGGTCACTTCTTATGTTTTGTATTGCTTGTTTTCTTCTCATGGGGAAAAGGAAAAGGTGACTGGTTATCCCACGCAAAGTGATTACCTGTCACTGTTTTCATTTGTCAAGCTACTTATGAATGACTGGAAATCCATATTTCTTCCTACAAAAGATACATATCCAGTCTAGTGCTGGCATTAGGTAGAAAATAACAACAACAACAATAACATACATTTCTATCTAGAGATTTATCCTTATGAAAGATAATGGTTTTGCCCATAAACAGATTAAAACTAAAGTGTACGATGAAATTACATACCATGAATTAATTGTATCATACCAGTTGCTGCTGGGAAGTTGATGAACAAAAAAAAAAAACCAAACAAACAAACAAATGTGGAGGTTTGAGATGCTTTCTTCTTGACACCTATTGTGTTATCATTCATTAGATAGAGATCAGAAATCTTTAATATCTAGGATTATCAGAGTAGAATGTTTCTCACATTGAAATGAGTCTTCATCGAATACCAGTTTGTCTCCCATCACCCCCCCCCCCCCCCCTGATGTTTCTTCCAGTATACCTTCAACTCGTCTTCATATTTCCATTCCCCACAGGGAAGACATGTGGCCTGTCATGGAGGCTATGTCACAGGATGCTATTGAGGAGATGGTGGACAATGTCTTTAAGATGGCCAGTATTGGCCCAGACCAAAGGTACGACTAGTTGCAACCACATCAACAACCACATCAACAACCACAGCCGCAACCACAACTACAACCACAACCATAACAACCACAACCACCACCACTGCCTCCACCAATTCACCAATAAAAGCAACATATCAATTGGTCATGTCAGCCAAAGAGATGTGTTGTGCAGGATCTTTTCTTTGATAGTAATTATTTACTAATGATTTATCAGCATGTTTTATATTTCGAATGGTAGTGAGTAAAGAGATTGTCTCCCTCTGTTAGTACAAATGATTCATTTTGCACACTGTTTCTTCCATGTCTAGAAAATGATTGTAAATGTCGTTAGTTTATGACCCAAGGGATGGACATCGTTTGGGGAGCTCTATCTTCTGAATTGTAATTTATTTCATTAAATGCTTGTTTTCTCTCGGTCTGTACGACCCATGAGAGAAACATACGGAATATTCTCATCCAATGTTGCATTTACTGAAAAGTATGTATCTTATCAAAGAAATGTTCTCTCATTGATATTACCGTTGTTATTCAGTGATTGCCTGATGGCATCTGTGGGATTCTAAAAAGTAGATTTTTCCAGAGTTGCAATTTACACGATTTTACTTCCTTTATCACAACATCCTCACTCTCTTTTTTTTTTCCTTCTTGATTTCCGTCATCTTTCTGTCCATCCTTCTATCTTGCACTGTGTCTCTTTCATGAATACCAGAATCAGCTTTGATCAATTCAAGGATCTAGCCATCATGGACAGCAGTCTTGTGGCATGGTTTGATTCCTTGGGTCCCATCTTCTAGATGGCAAGAACAAAAAAAGTAAGTACTCAAGTCAAGCAAGGCTGATCTGCCTCTTCCGACTACGCAAGGATTAATCAGTTATTAGTGTTGTGTTTATCGTGCATTAATGTCCCTTTCTTAGGCAAGTTTAAATGCTACTCTGTTATTGACATTTCCAATGATTAAAAAAACAAACAAACCAACAACAAACAACAACAACAACAACACAAATTATGAGCAGTGTTGTTGAATGTAGAGTTACTTCATTTGTTAAAACTTGCATGCCTGTCCTGCTTTACTGTTCAACTAACCTCATTTGTCTTCAAACATCTCGCCATTTAATTTTCACTCAGTGTACCGTACGTAAGCACGTACTGTTCAGTTTCTCGCTCTTGCCCTGATGTATTTCTTCTGCCTTCCAGAATGTAAATTGAATGTCTTAGTCAAAATACTATATTAGAAAGGAACAGAAATGGAATAGATTCTTATTTTATAACCTGTCTTATAAGGATGCGTGAGGCATCGCTATCTCTTGAAGAATTTCTTCTTGTAACGATGTAATTCTTCAACAGTGAATTAAGGGCAGTAGGTTAATGGAAAAATTGCTAAAATTAACTTTTAAGTATAAAATTATGCCATCTAATGAGACTGCATTTGCTATTTATGATGATAGAACAATTTTAAAAATGACTGAGAGTAGAGCAAGACTGAATGTGTCAGTCTTTAGTTTGTTTTGTTTCGATAAATGTAGACTGTAATCTTGCTCAAGAGGATATCAGAATGATTTAGGTGCTATTTCTGCAATTAGCTGTCATTTTTCGTTACTTTATGGGAAGTACAATTTTATGATGTGCAAATCACGAATGAAAAAAAAAAGTTTTTTGACCAAAAAAAATGTATGAACTAAAAGATAAGATAAAGATAAATATGAGTGTAATTGAATTTCTTACTTAAAAAGAATTTTTAACAATCATGTTATTGTATATTCTGTGGCGTTAACAGAAAAAAATTGTATCTACCCAGAAAGAGATCAATAATCACTGTAAAATAGAAAATCCCTCCTCCTGTTAAGTGTTTCTGTAAGACATCTAAAATTAGATTATAACATTTTGTCCCTAACAATGAAACTCACATGCTTCTTGTTTTTAACTTTATTTTCATTTTTATTTATTTTGACAGCCTCACCTACCTACATCACTACATTGCTTCATCGTCAGTGTTTCAGTCTGATTTCTGTTCCAATCATCCTATCTTAACGGAGTTGGTATATCACATGATTTTAAAGTTTTCAGTTCAAAGTAAGAAAGGGGAAGGGAAGTTACCCCTTAGGTTTATTAAGCTTAATTAAAGCAGTGAGATAAAAGATACAAGTCACAGATATCTAAACCAATAACAGAGAATATCAACAGAGCTACAAATGTGTTAAATGATAGTAAATAATTGAGTACACCATCCTGTAGACCAGATATAGGTCTAGTAGTCATCTTGATGGCTGATCTTACGTCATCAAAATAATTCCTGCATTGTCCCCATTTGTCAGATTTTGCTTGGGTATAAATATCTTCTATTTTATTATATTTTTTTCACTACTATGACCAAAGTTCCAATTCTTGAAGGGTAGTGACTCCCCATATGTAACTATCTTGATCCATAGGGTATACATACAATATTTGCAAGTAAGATTTCATTGTTAATGCATTTAGTGGTATCTCTTTGGCAAACATTGCTTTTGAATTTGCACTCATAAAATACAATGAATATGAATGAAATTAGAGACACAGATGATATGTTCACTTTTGCCAGCACTGTTTTATGAACGAGTAAAGACGCTAGTAATATTCATATCATTGGTAAATAATTACCTTTTGCCATTATTGCAATCATAATTGAACTGTGGAATCATGGAATTCATGAAATGCATCTCTGAAATGCCGGCTCAGTGTCCACTATCTTTTGCCATATTTTTGAGACAGTATTGAAGCTTTATATGACAGTTCTGCATGGGAAGACAGAAATTAGTACTTGCAAGTTGTTTGTGTGTGTGTGGGTGTGTGTGTGTATCCAGAACTGCCATGAAAATTCTAATGTTGAAGCTTGTGTGCAAAGTGTAACCTGATGTTATGAAATTGTCCATCAAATATAAAGAAATGCATGCATATGTAAAATGGAAAATGCACAATGATTTTAGAGCAACATGTGTTGAATTATGATTTGTAGAGGCTGTTTGTCCTATTCATTGAAAATATTACAAGTGTACCCCAGACCCATCCAATATACAATGTATTTGACTGAAATCCTTACACATGTACTGAATATGCCATCATAATTATTTTGTATTTTTATTATTTTTTGATAGTTTAAATCTGAAATGAACCATGAAGTATATTTCTTTGTGAACGATGGGTGCGTATATCAACTCTTTTTCTCAACAGAAACAGGTCTTCCAAACGGCTTTCAAGGAATTTTTACGAGTTGATAAACGCAAAGCTGTTTTGATTATGGGGTTCAGAAAGCCTTTTCGAAAGCCGCAAATTTGTGCTTTCAGAAACAGGTTTCCGAAACAGGTTTCCAGAAACCTGTTTCTAGAAGCCCTTTGAAGCAAGATAAATGCAAAGCTGTTTTGAAACGGCTTTGTACTGCAGTTACAGTATATGACCCCTTCTCCTCTAGAGTCAAATTGCGCAATGCAGCTGCGAAGTGACAAGGCCAGTTTTCGTGTTCGCGATGAGTTGATAACGCAACTATTTTGGAAGCCGTTTCTAAAAGGCTTTGGAAAGAGCTTTGGAAAGGGTTTTTGAAAGCTGTTTCAAACAGGGGAAAGATGATAAATGCAGCCTTAGACTGCCAGAATGCCAAAGGGGGAAAAAAAAAATGACCTCATGCAAAGATTCCTTCGCAGCACTGGATTTGAAAGTGCATGGATGGTTGATGGAAGAGTAAGAGATCAGATGTAAAAGTAACCATATTGCTCTCAACAGATTTTCATTCTAATATGCACTGCTTGTGTGTTGTCAATCAGTACTTAAGCTTCATCTGAGAAGGGAAATGTAAGTGATCAAATTAAGAGTACATCATGAAAGATTTCTGTGTTACATATTCAAGTCACGTTTGCAAACAAATATATTGAAAGTGATGATAATCTGCAAGATTATCTGCAAGAAATCTGCAAGAAGATCTGCAAAAAATGCTATTTGCATTTAATGTCACTGATTTGTATACTCTTTCTAAACCTTTGGAATAACTCCAGAAATGTTCGGATTAACGCACCCCTTTTCATTTTAGGAGAAACGAACCTCTATAGGTATAGGGAATTCGTGTGTTTCGGATTAACAAACCTTCGGAGTAACGAACCTGCGGAATAACGAACCTTCTGAATAACGAACAGCACCCGGGACTTTGAGGTTAATCCCTACACGTTGCAAGCTATATAATAATCCATGTCTTTCCCGTAAATGTGCGCAGTGGCTTCGCGCATTCCCTTCTGTATAGATCCCTGTTGGGTTCGCGCTTTCCTGAAATAAATATTCCGGATGAAAATAGCTTGCATTTGTGAAGCTGATTGTATTGCGCAAGCTTTAAGAAGAAGGAAGTGTGACAGAAAGGCGAATATCCTGTCATAACAATGTCCTCACGACAATGCAGACAAGTTGCAAAAGATGTCAGGAAGTTCATTTTCGCGTCCAAACTTTGGTCTCGATCAAAAGCTGAAAGCGGAAATCTTCACCTCTTCCGAAGGAGCGGAAACGTCACGAAGTGTTTAGAAAGAAAGTGAACGGAATCTATCAAGAACATGCGCAGCGAGGTTGGTTGCCGACTAAATGCGGATTTACTAGAATTGCGTCTTGGCCGTGTCCTAGTGAATGCCAGGTTTGAACCAGCTTCATGCCAATAAGATACAAGAAGTCGAAGAAGGGAGGCAAGGATCCCATCCCGCAGCTGCCCATCAGCTCTTCCTCCGATGTTGAAACGGTGAACGTCATTATTCCCCAGGGCCCACGGACAAAGTCAAAGCCGAAGATCGTAGATTCTTTGTCCGCATTTTCCACACGGAAATCTATTAGAGGAACTTATACCCATTCGATTACAGTTTTTACAGGGATTATGAAAATGATAATCCGCTCCATATAAAATCTCTCCGTTTTTAGCATTTTGTAAACTTTATCAATGCAATATACATAATTATCTATTAGTCCGGGAGCCAGCGGGGGTCAGCCTAGCTGAAAAGGTTACCAATTTTTATGTATATAGCAATTTAGTACATATGCCCCTAAGTATGGAAATGCACGTCTGGCTGGTCATCGGTGGTGGGTGTGGCCAGGAGGGCCAAAGAAGGACCCCTCAAAATTAGGCTAGCCTAGCTGGAAAAGTAACCCCATGAAAACAACTGGAACTTGTTCGTTACACTTACAGGACAAATGAATGACCATTGCCAGACGTTTTAAGTGGTGGGGGTAGCCGCCAGACGCTCTTAAAGACCCAACTCTAGCTAGGCTAGCCTAGCTGAAAAAGTAACCCCATGAAAACCACTGGAACTTGTTCGTTACACTTACAGGATAAATGAATGACCATTGCCAGACGTTTTAAGTGGTGGGGGGTAGCCGCCAGACGCCCTTAAAGACCCAAATTTTTCCAGCTAGGCTAGCCTAGCTGAAAAAGTAACCTAATGAAACCCACTGGAACTTGTTTGTTACACTTACAGGATAAATGAATGACCATTGCCAGACGTTTTAAGTGGTGGGGGGTAGCCGCCAGACGCCCTTAAAGACCCAAATTTTTCCAGCTAGGCTAGCCTAGCTGAAAAAGTAACCTAATGAAACCCACTAGAACTTGATTGTTACACTTACAGGATAAATGAATGACCATTGCCAGACGTTTTTAAGTGGTGGGGGGGGGGGGGGTAGCCGCCAGACGCCCTTGAAGACCCAACTTTTTCCAGCTAGGCTAGCCTAGCTGAAAAAAAAAATAACCTAATGAAACCCACTGGAACTTGTTATTTACACTTACAGGATATATGGCCGTTGTCAGACGTTTTAAGAAGTGGGGGGAGGGGGTAGCCACCAGATGCCCTCAAAGACCCAATTTACCAGCTAGACTATAGCCCTGGCTGGAAAAGTAACCTCCTGAAACCCACTGGAACTTGTTCTATGTTTGTATCTCACCTGATAAACACTGTCGACATAGTATTCTGGTGTTTTTTCAATAACTTTCCACACTTTTGACCTATGACCACCAAATTCACTCCACAGATCATCTAATGATTGCTGTCAAGTGTTAGTATTGGTGAAGTCCGACTACGTCAACAGTCAAAAAGTCAATGAACTACACCATTTGAAAATCTCTGTAATCACAAAGTCGATACGTGGACGAGACATCACTTCGCTTTTGCCTTGTTAGATATGAATATGTTATGAATATTTGTAAGCTTCCGTTTCTAATTCATACAGCACTAGCATACATGTCTGAGAATAGCGGTAAAGAAGATTAGAGTCTTTGGCAACAAGTGCAAAATTAAATTCTGTGCCTTATTTGCTGAACAAACGTCGTAGGAGGACAACGACCTGTTAGGCAATATGGCGGACCAATAGCTCTATATTATTAGTGTTATAGAATAAATGACAATGATGTAGTTCTGAAGCATACTTTTCATTAGATACTTTTGCAATGACTCAATGTATAATTTTAATCGAACTAAATTATATCCATGACTTGCTCATGAATTACGGCAGAACGATTCGGTGAGGAAAGTTTTCTGTCATGTCATTACCGAAGAAGTGAACGTGTCAATATTTTGCTATGTGTTCCACAATTATTTCTGAAATGGTTAAATGTATTTTCCTAAAACATTTTTGTTTTATATATACCTACGTTGCATCCAAATGCCTATTCGTTGAAAAAATGCGGGCCATGTATTCAAAGGTCAAAGATCATATTAGGTTAATGGAAGTAGGGTATACAACATTTCACTAAGTTGTTGTTGTTGTTGTTGTTGTTGTTGTTTTGTTTTGTTTTTTTTTTTTTGGGGGGGGGCATGATTCAAAGTGTCCTAAAACCTTGTATAATACATGTATTTAGTTTTGTAGTCACGACTCCTGCTATGTATGATAATTGTTATTTGTTCAATAACTTTTTTTTTTTAATGACCTCTTTGTTATAAGACCTCATTTATAAGTGCTACAATGTACCAAGACACAGGTGTGGTGTATTTGCCATGTTTTATATGGCTTGCAAGTGTATGCATCGTAAGAATGTTTTACAGGTTTATTCCCAGCACACTACCCTCGGCTTTCTCTTCTTAAAACTATTTGATCAGGTGGTTTTATAAAGTTATGCACAAGTCTGTAATTGACATGTGTTCTGGCTATACTGCATCCAAGGGCAGTACTGCTATTGATAAATGTTACAAATAAAATTTGTTATATTACATGATTATGTGGGCATGAAATATGTTGATATATAGAGTGTGATATAAGCTTCACCACAATGCTCTCCCATTTACCTGTCTGTACACCCCTGAAATGGCTCTCATCAGCCTTAATGGTTGAATTTGGGAACATAGGGCCCTCCTTGTTCATTCCGGTGGAAACTGATTTGTGGTAGATCAGTCAGGACTTTTTAACTCCTGAAGCTGATAATATTCTGGTGCTGAGCACATGTACTGATATATCTGAAGGAATCTATCTATTATCGTCACTGGGGCGACAAGACCCTCGTATCTACAAAATGTCAAGTGTTCAAGAGAGGAAAAAAACTTGGCAGTCAAAGCACTGTATCAAATGGGATAGCCTGTCATTTGATATGCCCTGGTGGCTTCATTTTGGGGATGAAACAGCTAGGATTTGGACAGGACATCACTTAACTTATTATCTGACTATTAATCCAAAAAAGTCATTTTCACCAAAATTTCAGATACGAGGTCTTGTCACCCCAGCGACGATATCTTTCTGTTCAAATATATATCTTTAAATACTGTAAAAATTGATATTTTTGAGCCAGTAATTTTTCGTGCTCAGCTAGGCAAAATGAGTTACAGAAATCAAGACATCAACTACACATACTGCAACATATGGCAAGCAAATATATTTGTGTGCTTTTATTTTCGTGCTAGTTTCTGGTTGTGTGAAATGGATGAAAATTTCTACATTTACAGTAAGTGAATATATATATATGTATGTATGTATCTATTGTATATGTATATGTATATGTATATATATATATATATATATATATATTTATATAACATAGCATGTCTGTCTGTTTCTTTTTTTTCTCCCTTTATATGTAAAACACACATACACACACACACACACACACACACACACACACACACACATACAAACAAACAAGAATATACATACATTTGAAGACAGTACATATTGACCTGCCCGATAACGTCCTGACTTAATTTCCCATAAACAGATTAGGATGGCAGGCAATTGACATACCCCCATATTAAGATCTGGCACATCTCAATAATTACAATTAATGCAGCATTGCCAATCAGCTGTACTTTTATTAGGGGGTCAATAGTACATGTACATATGGAAGGATGCTGTGCTTAGATTCTGTGGATCCCCATCCTCCTACAGTGTATACCAAGGGCTGTAAACTAGAGGAGGCCAAGTTTCTGCCTTGGGTTGAAGTGGTTGTGTGATCGTCCTACTGTGAAATTGGCTGTCTTTCCTCTGTGTTGTTTAAAAAAAAAAAAATTAGTAGTGCACTCCAAATGGTTAATGTCGTGGGGTATTATGTAATTGGAAGAAAAGAGTACATGGTGATATTGGTCTATTGCCAATAAAACATGTGCACTGACAAAACATAGATGTTTAAATTCAATATAGCTTTTCCACCCAAGTATTTCTGTGTATAGGATGCTTTGTATCCAAAAATAGAACACAAAACAACCAAAAGACAAAGAACAACCCAAAACACACACACACACACACACACACACACACACAATACCAAACAACAAAAAATGATATCATGGAGATGCCACATGGATAGATGAAACATTGAGCAATTGAGCAATTGTGAAATTTTACTTCCCTTGAGCTTTCAAGATACATTTTGATGTGTGTTTATGTTTAAAAACAAAACAAAACAACAGAAACTGGGGTAGAAACAAAGCACAATCTATGAGTATAATTTCTTTTTTCCATCTGCAAAATCATGTCACATGAACTCTTTGTTCCTCCCAATTATATGTGCGCATATGGTTTGTACGTTTAAGTGTGAGGGGAGGGGATGTGAGTCATTATAATAGATCTCATACATTTGTTTGTTAAATGATTAGACAAGAGGATGTACTAAGAGAAAGCTGCCTCAGTTTGAATTTGACATTTTAAGATTTTTATGCCTCTGCCAACGAAGTGGCCGGAGGCATTATGTTTTCGGGTCGTCCGTCCGTCCGTACGTCCGTCCCGTTTTGTTTTTGTTGATATCTGAAGAACCGTGTGGTGGTTTTACATCAAAGTTGGTATGAGGGTATATCCTGGGGGGATAATACTTTGTTTGGATTTTAGGGTCAGGGGGTCAAAGGTCAAAGATCACAGGTTATTTTGTGAAAAAAAAAAAACTTTTGGTACAGTATTTTACATACTATGAGACATGAACGTTTAACTTGGTGTGAGGGTAGAGTATGACAAGACAAATATTCACTGGTATTTTGGGGTCAAAGCTCAAATGTCACAAAGGTCCTTACGATATAACAAAAATAACATATTTTTATAATATTACAGACGTTAGACCCATAAACTTCAGTTTAAAGATAATAAAAAGTTTTTGTACCTCAAAAGTTTCCCTGAATTTCCGTGTTTTAGGTTAAAGTACCTTTCATATAACTAACACTGTGAGACTTACTCGCCCCAAAGTGCTCTCATTTCCTAGTAATCATGCAATTAACTGCGACCAGCAGCCCCATACGCATAGCGACCAGCAGCCCCATACGCATAGGGTAATGGGGCTTCGCATTGTAGCATTCAGGATCATGACAGATTTAGTATTGCTGGTAAATATCAACTTAAAATCCTAAAAATTCTTCAATTTGAAGACTTACCAATGAAGTTGAAGTCTTGAAAACAGGTTTCGGGTAACGTTTGGTTCTGCCAATAGTCCCTTTCTGTTCGAATTGATGACTGAATGTGACTCTGTCGAGAGGACCTTGGGAGAGCTACATACACTGATTACTACGGCCAGCGCATACGCACACATCACATGCGAACAAATTTCAAATCCATGAACGGATAAGATGTTTGTGTGCGCATGCGCTGGCCGTCAATTCAGTGTAGCTCTCCCAAGGTCTTCTCGACCGAGTCACATTCAGTCATCAATTCGAAAAGAAAGGGACTATTGGCAAAACCAAATGTTGCCCGAAGCCTGTTTTCAATACTTCAACTTAGCTGGTAAGTCTTCAAATCGAAGAAATTTTTGGATTTTAAGTTGATATTTACCCGCGATACTAAATCTGTCATGATCCTGTAAGCTACAATGCGAAGCCCCATTACGCTATGCGTATGGGGCTGCTGGTCGCAGTTAGCTACACAGTATGCGTATGGGGTTGCACGCTGCTGGTCGCAGTTATCATGCAATAATGGTTTTGTACAATACGTGTACTACCTCGCCGCCGTATGGCAGCGGCTCTGGTACGAACCATTATTGCATGATTACTAAGACATGAGAGCACTTTGGGGCGAGTAAGTCTCACAGTGTTAGTTATATGAAAGATACTTTAACCTGAAACACAAACTAAGACAAGGAATTTCAGGGAAACTTTTGAGGTAATGCCAAAACTTTATATTATCTTTAAAGCCACTGATTTAACATTGTGTTTGATCAATTTAAAAAATTCTAAAACTGAGCTGCCTGACCAGTCTAATTATGTTCAGATGGATGACAAAACAAACAAAAATGCAAAAATAATGAAAGTAACACATTAACTATGAAGATATCTATGATAATTGCATTTATTCTCGGTCCGAGAATAATTCTAGCACAGTGGTCTATGGAGGTGATTTCAAAGTGATTATCTTATGAATTTTAGGGTCAAAGGCCAGATGAAAATGGTAACAATTTACTATTCAATACAGAAATTGCACTTTTTCTCCATACCGGTACCTTGATAATTACTCAATGCATAAATGTATGAGTGGGTCAAAGTCAAGTTAAAGTCCTTAAATCCCCAAATACATGCTCTCCTATTCATCCAATTAAATCTAGGTCAAGGAAGGTGAACATTCAACACATTTGTAACAAACTTGTCATTTTAATATTTTGCCAATTTTGTGAAAATGTAATCACACATTGTCCACATGTACTATCTAGACCTATTAGGAGAATCATGCATTATGGCGGAGGCATACCAGTCGCCATAGCGACATTTCTAGTTTTTTCTTACATGCTATTGTCCCCTGAAAATTTTGTGTCTCAACCAGCAAGATTTATTTCACACGCGCTTTCACAAGTTCTTCTTTTGTATGCATTGTCATTGCATTTTTCTTAATGATTCAATTCAATTCAATTTATTTCATTTTTAATTGTCCAATAAGAAAAAAAAAAAAAAACATTACAGGAAATTCAGTGATTAGAAGTCTCAGTCGTGTTTGGCAACAGCAAAGTTGAATTTATCGTTGATATCATATTATATGTTTATGCCGTACTGGCAATGGGAACTTTGAGCAGTTTGATGAGTAACCTATGCTTCAAATGATTTGTTTAATTGTAAGGATGGGGATGGGACTGGAGGACTAAAATTCAACATAATGAAATGTATTGTGATAATGACATTCATGTTGCTTACTTTTGCATTTGATCCAAAGCACTGATTTGTTTGTACTGTTAAGTTTCAGAAGCAAAGCAGGGCTTCCATGTAGATTATAGGTTCCCTTTGCAGATTGTGTCAACAAGCCAAAAATTGAGGAATGACAGAAATTGGGAAGGGAAAAAAGCAGAAATAGAAGAGCAGATAGGCACCAATAGCTGCATGTGAAGCAAACATGGCAGTGTGAATGAATAAGAAGTGAGAGGGTATATCAAGCCTATGAGGGAAAGTGGAGAGCGAGCGGTTCGAGCGGAAAGTGAAAGTGATCGGACCGGGAGAGGAAGTGAGGGACTTGGTCTGAATTGGAGAAACTTAGTCTGAATTGGAGGGATGGAGGGTGGGGGGGGGGGGTAGGGGGCAGAGGAGGGGGCTGGTTCAGAGAATGAGGAACTTGGAAGAGTTTCATAGAGCACTAACTCTGCTGAACAAAGAACAAAGGCAACATTTCCTATTCACTTACCTGTACTTCTTCAGAGGACCCGCGACAAGATAAGTTTCTGAAGTGGCCTGTTCTGATGTAGTGTGCTATTGTTCATGTCAAAATCACCACAAACAAAACAAAGACCAAAATACAACAAAAACAAAACAAGTGAAACATTAAGGAGTGAATCAAATTTGGTGGTGCAGAAAAAAAAAAAAGTTGAGAAGTATAGGGGTAAAGGAGCATCTGAGTTAGCGAGGGAGGTCAGCGGAAGCAGAGGGGCAGACAGTGGAAGTGCTTGGATACAGAGAGGAAATTAAAGACTGGCTCTTTTTGAGAATAAAGGGGGCATGATGGGGGGGGGGGGGGGGGAGGGGAAAAGAGTGCGACTCCAATTTCCCAATGGTTATTCTTAGACTTTAGTTGTGGCTAAACTTTAAAACGAATGTGCATTCTGTTTCTTGCTCTAAAGCATTCTGTATTAACAGAATAGCACCGATAGATGTCTTGCACAGTCTAGGTAATTCAAGTACAATTTTTTCCCCCCTGAGAATGAGTTTTTTCACCGTAGTATCTTAACAATATGTCAGTATTATCTGTTGTGTGTAAACATCAGATATTGAAATTTAGTCAGTGAAGAATGACAACAGAATTCGGGAAAGTTGGTGAGGAGGTCAAAACGTTTGTGTCAATGCACTGTTTCGGCAAAAAAAAAAAAATAAGAGAAATAAGGTGGGGGGCAAAAGTTCAGGGGTGGGTGGGTAATCATCCGGTCTTTAATTAATCGGATTTGCTGACTCTCAGGAGAATCTTCGTCGTCGATTGGAGGAATTGCGCTCAATTTGCCGCTCGCTTATTGGGGATGAAGCCCGAGACACCAGTGAGGACAACAATATTGTCAGAGGGAATTGGGCGGAGAAAGGTCAGGGGGTGTGACCGAGATGGATGGGGGGAGAGGGGTGGGAAACGGGAGGAGATGGCTTAAAGGGGAGCATCAAGCAGAGACGCATATCATCTACAACTCGGTGAGGATGGTGAAATATGACCACAGGAGTCATTTTCTCACTGGAATGCAACCATAGGGTATGGTTTGCCCTTTCCTGAGAGGTGTGAAACAGAGAATAAGGAAAAAGGAAATCTGGGAATATGAAGAATGAGAAAGACACACTATGTTATTTTAAAACACAGTTCACATAAGCTCACACAAACATATATCACTGGTTGAATATTTTGGGTCTGTCGTGGTACTTGTCATATTCTGCACCGACACCAATTTAAGATGAGCAGGACTTAGAATTCAACTCGAAACAAATTTCAAGATTGAAGGAGGCCTCCAACAATCCTGTTGAAAGAAACAAAACAAAACAAAACAAAACAAAACAAAACAAAACATAATATTACAGTGGTTGCTCCTATCGGCTGCTGTTCATAGGAGAAACATGAGACAGCCAAAATTGCCTCCTGAAGTTTGACGAAAAAATTGTGGACACGTCCATATGTGCTTCAAAAAATTATTGCAACTGTGTTTGAGAGGGGAAATGCAATTCTGTCTGTGCCATTGTCAGTATGTGTGTGTGTGGTTTTTTTTAGACGCCCTGAAGCGCAGGGTGTCCCAATAAACACAATCCAAGTAAGTGGATTATCTGTCTTCCTACGCGCGCATAAGAGTTGTTGGTGTGTTCTGAGTAGTGAGTGGCTTCCAGGCATGATTTGGGTTAAGTGTAGCCAAACCGTTGGAGTGTATCAACTGTCTCTCTTTTTCAGAAGATATATTTTTTGCTCTTGCATATGTAGTGCTTGTGGCTTGTTTATCTTGTGGTGTAATGTTTGGATTTGAATGATTGAGTCCCGGTTTGTCTGTTCCATCCACTCTCGTGTCGAAACGTTGATGCAACCTGCTTCAATCTCCTGCAATTTCCACCGACTGTAACTGTTGGAACTGTTACTAGCAATACAAAGAATGGTTGCAACTGTATGTTTTCATATCTGAAGACAGTGGTGAATATTAGCATCTTTCTAATAGATGCTGCATTTCTTGATAGAGTATGTGAACATTTTGATATATTTTGTGAGTCCAAAGTAAATCGCTTCTGCAGTGTGAAAGAATATGAGAGACTTTTTAGAGAGAGATTTTCCTTGTGTGTATGGATATCTTCTGATTCTGTGGTCTTATCACTGAGTTGGACTCGTGCTTGTAAGTTCTATCTTTGCGGTTTATAGGTGTTGTATGGATGCTTGTCATGAAATGAACAAATGCATCAGGATGAAATGCTGGACAAGAATTGAATGAACATACATCTGTTCTAAGAATCTGAAGAAATGGGGGGAAAAAAGGATGGTAACAGATATTTCAACAGCTCCTTTCAGAGTAGACGGCAAAGACGGCTAGATTTCAGACATGGTATTTTTAGCAGGTGATCTGTATGAAATGCTTGTAGCTGGGAACCATTTAAAAGCAATATTTCACCATGTCTGTCATCTTGGACCACTTTAGCTATTAAGCCGTCTCCCTGCCTGGGATCGCACTCTTCGGAAAAGGGCAACAGTTGTTGCGATGTGATGAAACACATAGGAAACACAAGAGTGGGCCGGGTTTGATTTATCAAAATCAAACTGCCAAGGAATGGTTCAGGAACTGCTTCAGATATTTCCTTGTGATATCAAAAAGATTTAAATAGATACATTTTTCTCCTGCCATTTAGCAATGTGAAAGCAGGTGCCCCGACAGTACATTTAGCTAATAACAAGTTAGTTTTTTTTCCTGTAATACAGGCAAAAATGAAAACTATAGACATACAAACTTTATGTATTAAAGATCACTAGCTATTGGAGATATTAGGAAGAAGTTAAGAATAAACAACTGTAAGCTTGGATGTGTGTATTTCTGTATAATGTAACTACATGAATGATATCTCTATACAGTGGTGAGGCATCAGTATCTGAGGAGATGGTTTAAAGCTTAGTATAGCTCTCAGTTGCAAATCATGAAAGGAATATTTGCCCAAATTCATATAAAGTTGTAAGTCGTGCAAATGGTTTAACACATTAAGCAAGATTCCTGCCCCAACAATTCACCAAAAGCTTGCCTTATGTAGCATCAGTTGATTAAATGATGTTGGGCATATTTGATAATGGTTGAAATAGGAAGAAAAAATCAGAATGTCAAACTTAATCACTTGGGCTCTCCATGGTAAATTTTCTGTTGTGTTATTATTTATTCATATATGTAAATATTTGTTTTTGTACCATAAAACTTCCTTTTTTGTTTTCTCCCTGTCTCTTGAATAATACCTTTGAAACAGCATTTTCTGTGTGTGGTATGGCTGGCTCAAACCTGTTCAAACACAATCCTTCTGATTAAACTTTAAGAAGAGAGAGTGATGGTATGACAATCTGTTGTCTTTAATTGTTTCCTGCACTTACAACCAATGGAAAGAAAACAGGATTTTTTCAGAAATATCATTGCAATCTGTCCATGAAAATGAGGAGAGAAATAAAACAGAAATGGATATATTGCCATTTTCTGCTCTGTGGTTTTGTATGTCTTGTTGCAACCTGATCTGTCATTTTCGATGCTGAAACAATATCATACTTTGTGCGATTTGTCTGCGTGCATGACATCTGATGCGTATATAGACTAAGAATACCCAGCGTCAGATGAAGAAAATCCGAAATATGGGTCAAGCTTCTCATGTGTGCTAACGTTGAAGCGTAGTAAGTATCGCACACGAAAAATAAATTGTCATCCCGGGCTACATCCTGTAAGACAATCTGCGACGCCATAACGGAGCTAATGATATGCATCGGGTTACACTCGCAGAGAAATGAGAACTGTCCAGCGCATCAGGAAAAAAAAAAGAAAGGAAAGGAATAGTATTTGAAGACTGATACCTGTCTGGCATTTTTCCTTGTGTCTGTCTTATTTTTTTCATTTCCCATTTAGTTGCAGTCCATATGGATAATGGCTTCACTGTTTTTGTATTGTATGTTGTGTATGCTGGATGAAATTTATCACAAGTTGCTATATAAATGGGAAACATTTATAGTGTAAATTCTGCATTTTGGGGCTTCACAGTAACAACCATAAAATTATAGTGATGTGCAACATTCAGAAGTATGAAGTTATGTACAAAATAACTGTCTTCTGCAAAATTCAAAATATGCACATTTTAGTTACAATTAGCCCAGCATGAAACGGATATATTGTGTAAAAGGGTACATTTCTATGAAACTTGATTGTTTTGTTGCTTTGATAAGGTATTGTGTTCCCTGTTTTACATCTCACTGCTATGCTTGACTCAAGAAATGGGAAACACTCCGCAAGGTCCTTCAATATTTGAAATTGTGTTTCCTATATGTCCTCAAGACAATTTAAACCCACTCCCTCTCCACCCTCTTTTTCGATTGGGTTCATCAGTTTGTGTCGCGCTACGTAAAGGTCAAGAAAAGCATCACCTTTTTGGGGGGATCAATATTTCATCGTCCTCATCCGGGGAAATAAATCTGTCTATCTCTTCTCCCCTACACTCTGTGCCGACAGGTTGTTCACTCCTTGCACCACCAGGGCCCCGTTTTATCAAAAGATAAAATCGATTTTAAATTTCCTTACCACACAGTCTGCCATAGACTTACAGTTGAAATCAACTTTATAATTGATTTTAACTCTTCATAAAACAGGGCCCAGGAAATGTACACAGTAGGGTGGCTGCAAATATGAAAGCTGTGTGAACAAAGTTAAAAGGTATGAGGATTAAATTGCCATGACATTGTCGGTGTTAACTCTTCACCCCCCCCCCCAAAAAAAAAAGAATATATCACTCAACCTCCTGCGACCTACAAGGAATGAAACTGTATACAAGTTGTGAATATGTGTGTGTGTGTGTGTGTGTGTGTGTGTGTGTGTGTGTGTGTGTGTGTGTATGTGTGTGTGTGTGTTTATAGATGACTTCAATATATGGGATATATATTTGTATATAATGCAGTCTGTTTTCGTATGATGTCTTAACTCTTTTGGTTCTGTGAACATTTTTGATTCTTGTGATATGAAATTGAACGAAATTCGAATAAAGAATTATCAAAAAAAATATTGTAATGTTTTAGTTCAAGCAACAAGGGATACATTTTCAAGGCAGGCATATACCTGTTATCCAATCTACTCTCCAATTCAGCAGCGTGTGAAATGTCTTGATATAGGATCATTGCTAATCAGAGTCAACTGAGTATAGATATATAAGTAAAATGGCATATATTCAGGTGTGATGTTCCCTTTTAATATCAATTTCTTGGCATTTGTTGATGTAACTCAAAATGGAGCACCCTCTGTAATCAAACTTTCATGGCAAGATCATTAGCTGGAGCTAAAAGATGATGGTAACAAAAGGTTAAGCTCTCACCAGGGGGAATAGGAGTGATGGTTTTCAGTAGAGGAATTGATATATGAGATTTGGTTAACAATTGAAGACCACAAAAAATCTCTTCCCATCTCTCTCTCTCTCTCTTCCCATTCCGTATCCCATCTCTCCCCTCTCTCTCTTCTTTTATATTTTCTCTCTCTCTCTTTCCATGTCTTTTAATAGGAAGTGACAGTTGTCCCCAAAGTGGGCAATCTCAAGAAATGGAATATCATTCAATTTTCCCTTCAGTTCACTTCAGGGGAGATGAATGCAATTATCCAGCACCCTTCATTTCCCTCGTTCCCGCTGCAAAAAAAGGACAGAGATTGTTTTATTATTGTTTTTTCCCCCCATTTGAAATGTCTAAGTCCTCCTGTCAAATCATTCCCCAGGCTTCTCACATCAATACCGTTAAAATAATATCGCTAAAATAATATTTTTTTATCAATCTGAAAACTTTATGCAGAAATAAAAATGAGATAGAGAGAGGGAAGAGTGAGAGTGAAAGGAAAACATAAATAGGATATTAGAGGGAGAGAAAGAGATAGACAAAAAGAGGGCTGGATAGAAATCAAGAAAAATATGTATATATGGTAAAAGCAAAGAGAAAAGGATGGAGGGAGGGAGACGAAGGAGGAGGAGAAGGAGGAGGAGGAAGAGGAGGAGGAGGAGAAGGAGGAGGAGGAGAAGGAGAAGAAGGAGGAGGAGAAGGAGGAGAAGGAGGAGGAGGAAGAGGAGGAGGAGGAGGAGAAGGAGGAGAAGGAGAAGAAAGAGAAGGAGGAGGAGAAGGAGGAGGAGAGAGAGGAGGAGGAAGAATAGAAGGAAGAGGATGAGGAAGAAGAGGAGAGAGAGGAGAGAGCAACCAATTACTGTAAAAGTGGATATTTTCGCGCGACTAATTTTTCGTGCTTGGCCGGACGAGAAGAGTTTTGCATGTTTTTAGTTCCGTGGAATCAAGACACCAAGTACAGGAACATATGGCAAGCAAAAATATTTGTGTGCTCTTATTTTCGCGCTAGTTTCTGGTTGTGCGAAATGCGCGAAAATTTCGACACCGCGAAAATTTCCACTTTTACAGTATATGAATTTCATATTAGAAAAAGTGAAAACGAGACAACAAATGATGAGTATTATTCAGAGTAAGATATATAAAGACTGGGAGAATGTGAGATATAGGAAAGCAAGAAATACTGATAGCGAGAATAGAGAAATACCTTTACATGTCAAGTCAAAGTGTGTATTCCATTGGAGAAAATGGTGCACGGTTTTGAGGACAGAAGAAAAAAATGATCCTAGAATCAAGGAGAATCCGTCTTCCTGAGATGGATTAATTTTTGTTTTGTCTCACTCCACTCATCCCTGCCTGTACACCAACAACTAACTCGCTGATTTCCTGGGGAATCTCACCGCACCTTAACAGCTCCATGCGGAAGGAGGGACGACGATGCAGTATGATGAATGCTAAGTCGTTGGGCTGCACCGTATCGATTTGTGCAGGTGTATGCTGCTGTATATGGAGCTCTGTGACCATGGGCTGTCTTCAGGGGGGGGGGGGGGGGAAGGGGAGAATTGAGGTTTTTTTCTTTTCTTTTCTTTTTTTGGCTGTTGCTGAAAAATAAGCCTTCCCATTTCCTTCCCAGCTGAGTTTGGAAGTTGTGTGCCCTCTGGTGGTGCTTTATTGCACAGTTTTGTATAGCTGGTATTTCCTTTCCCATCCTGGAACACACAACTGGAGTTTTATCTTTCGTACTTCATTTGCCTGTCAGGAATCCTCGAGAGATATTTCAACTACAGTATCATACGAGCTACCTCGTATCATCACTGACCACATGCAGATGATGCATGGAAATTCCTGTGCATCACAGGTATCAATGACTTGCAGAAATGAGTAAATGCACTGCATGATGTTTAACCCTTTGAAACCTGGAGATTTTATGCAGTGTAAGTTGTGCACCGAAAGAGACAAGCAACTATTTTGCCATTTATGTGAGCTAGCACAAATGAGATTCCTTTTCCTTCCACCAGATGATATTTGTTTGCTAATTGAATTCACTCTAAAGATTAGAAATTGACAGATACTGAGGTACCTATTCGGAGTTGGTTTTGACCTTTCATTTGTTAACAAAGCAAACAGCAAATAAATAGACTCTCGGTGAAGATGTAACTGTGGCTGCTGAATAGTAAACATATCTTGACAGCATTTGAAAACATGCAGTGACAGCCTACACAACAAAATTTCTGTTTTGTGTGGGATGCATAGAAGAAAAAGAGTGGCACTTCTTATTACTTTGTAAGCTAACCTTAGTAAGCTAAACTTAAAGGGGAATGAAATCCAAATATATATATTGGATTAAGTGAATGCAGAAAATTTAAACAACGTATCAATGAAGTTTGAGGAAACTCAAATAATCCTTTCAAAAGTTCTGACTTTTAAAAGTTTGATGCCAAAATCACTGGGGAAGACAACTACAACAATTTGTTTTGTCACAACTGGGCAGTCATTAAACCGTAGACAGACTGGTTTTGCTACAACACTCATTTCCCATAGACACCAACCCGACTCGTCCTCAACGGCTTAAGGAAATATAAAGAAAGTTTCATATTTTATGAAAATTACACATTCCACCTGTTACTGACATATATTGAGGGTAATATTATTCCCACTGCCTTCTGAGGGATATTAGCCAAGTGTTCTTTCATTGTTCTAGAGAAGTGAAAATATGTTGAATTCTCATATTTTCTTCATATTGTCCATGTGACATCCCGAAACTTTCAAATCATATCTTTTGGATGGATTGTCTGATTTTCCTCAAACTCCACTTATGTGTTCCACTAATATTTTTGCATTCATTCAATCCACATATATATCTGGGTTTCATTCCCCTTTAAGAGCAATTGAACACAGAACAAGTAATGTCATATTGTGTACACGACCACCAACCCCTGCCCATGCAAATAGCAATGAGCTTTAACACTGACAGGAATGGGGTCATTGTTTTTTGAAAAGGGACTTACGTTTTGCTTTATTTTCTCCAACCTCATTTAAGCTGGAGGGTGAACTGCAGGTAAGACACATTCAAGACAGAGGTAGTATGTTCCTTTCTTAATATTATCAAATGTCATCTTGTGCCTGCAACTCTGCAAAACTAATGCTGCTGTCTAGGAAATGAGATACACATACATGCAGAAATGTTTCCGATGTTACTACGTGCTTCTTTTTCCACTTACTTTCACTCTCTTGTAGCTGTGTTGATTTTAGTTTCCAGTAACATCATCCTGCTTTTTCGTGTGGGTCATTTCACCCACGTGGCGTCCGCGGGCTTGTGTAGGAGGCTAATTTTTCCGTTTCTTGTTTTTTTCTTTTTTGTACCCAATTTCTCTTTCTCTCTTATTTCCTTCTTCGTCACATCAATACAGTTCACCTTAAAGTTTCCCAGGCTATAACTCTATTAACAGTCTCAGTCCTGATGACAAATGACATAAAGCAAGAATACTGTTGTGCAGTAGCCATTAAAAAGGTGAAGAGAAAATTGACAATATCAATTCCATGCAGTCCTGCGTGCTAAAGTCAATGTGTAGTCTGACAAACTATGACAGTGCCTAGATTGACTGGAGGATAATGCGTGGTAGAGAAAACACTGAATCTAAGAGTGTAGCTTTGGAGAGATTTTGATCAAACTTGGGACTTAAGTGTTTAAAATACTTTCTAGTCCTACAGCATAAGTAGTGTCACTTCACCTTTCACTATCTCTTAGCTGAACTGCATTGATTTTAGTTTCCAGTAACATCTTGCTTTTCTTGTGGGCCATTTTGCTCACGTGATGTCCACAGGGCGGTGAGTTGGCTCAGTCGGTAGCGCGTCTGCCTCATGATCCCAAGGGCCCGGGTTCGAACCCGAGTCTGGACTGAGCAATGTTGTGTGTAAGCATACCGTCCCCTCTAGCAAGAGGCAAAACACTCTGTCCCTTGGATAGGACATAAAATGGAGGTCCTGTGTATGAGAGAGTAACAACTCATGCACGTAAAAGATCCGGCTTCATTCATTCATCACAAAGAGCAGGGTGTTTAACCCGATGAAGTGGTCCCACCTCACATACAGCTGGACCCCGTGGAAGACCAGCTTAAAGTAGCTGAATATGGGCTATCCAGCCATCTTCTCAGATGGAAATAAACAAATGAACAAACAAACAAACAAACAGTGTTTGTGTAGGAAGCTCAATCTTCCATTCTTCTTTCTTTCTTTTTATGCCGAAGTTCCCCGTTGTCTCCTGTTTTCTTCTTGGTCACATTGATACAGTCATTTCATTTCATTTCATTTCATTCAGTTAACAGTTTCCCTGGCTGTTACTCTATCACTAATCTTGGTGTTCTTAAAAGGAAATTTATCGCTAATACCTTTGTCAGTGTGCAAATCAAGGCATACAATCTGTAATTCTAAGTATCTGGCGTTAAATACAAAATTTTGCCTGAAGCTTCCTTTTCTTAAGTGTGTCATCTCTTCAACTTCCTGTCCTTGTCTGTTGTTTACAAAAAAAAAAAAAAAGTCTTCACCATCTACACCAAGAAAAATGAATTTTTTAAGATCAATAATTACATTCAAGGATAAACCTAGTGAAACTTGCATACTGATATATTAACCCATTGAGGACAGGCTGATTTTGCTACAACACGCATTTCCCATAGACCCCTGCCCAAGTATACTCGGGACTCGTCCTTAACGGGTTAAAGTGAAAGTCACAGCTGTGAAAAACATTCAAATAATTTGTCTACAGGAATCAATAACTCTAAAAAATGAAAACAAATGTCATATGAGATGTAAATTAGTTCAAGAGAAGTTTGTTTTTTTTTCAGTTCAATACAGTACTAAAAATTTGTCATAGCTATATTGAATAGAATATATATCTTATATTAACCATATATTGTAACCCAGGCAATGAATTTAATCCATCTACAATTTCCCTTTTTTTTTATAAGTTCATATTTTTTCTTATAAATGTCACATGAAACATTGAATTATGAAATGTCTCAGAATAATCTTTTCCTGTGTCTATCTTACATCTCTTTGTCAGCAATTTGTGACTTAAAAAAAAAAGATTCTCCTCTCACTCCATATATATTTCCCTTTATATCTTTCTCTTCCATATTGTCTCTCCATCTCCCATCCCACACTGTCTCTCTCTTAATTTCTGTCCATCTCCCATTTTCCCACAGCTTCATTGATTTTCTTTCCTTTACTTCATTTGCAGGATTGGTGCAAATTGAATTACATCCTGCCCCCCCCCCTCCAATGAATGCGCTAAGGTTCTGAAACATATTGCGCAAGGAAAATTGTATCCGTGGTCAGAACAGAGAGAATATAAAAGTGTAAGAAGACATGATGGCCAGGTTGATGAAAAGATGATTTCATTAAATCTACTTGTGCCATGGTGTAAAGCCCCTGTGTCCTACATTATTCTGATACTGTGACGTACATGTACTTGCACCTTTATAAACATGCTCTTTTCAAAGCTATGTAACTTTTTATAGAAATGTTTATGCTAGACGTGCAGTGAGCAAATTTGTAGAGAAAATCCTTAACTTTGATCTCGTGTAAAACTTAGGGCAAAATTATGAATATTTTTCCTGCAAATGGCCTGCAGATATGTAATTTTCAATGTCTGCGAGGCATGACTTTTGCAGACATGTGCACAACAATGACAGAAAAAAAAATTGAATTTATTTGAAAAACTCCCCATGGAACAACCTATTCAATCACTATGCAATGCAAACTGTCTGTGTATAGGAAATAATGTAATTGCAAGTGAAGCATTCATTGTACTGTGGCCTTTGGTGATTTATTGATCGGTTTGGGCGGGTTTGTTCGTTTGAGCACAATATGCGAACTTGGCACGCTCTAGAGAAGTACTCTGAGAGCGCTGACCTCCAACAGCTTATTTCCATCGCTGATCTTGTTCTTCCATAGAAATCTGTGATTCCCACCCTTATGTATGCATGCTGAAAGTCGCCCGATTTCCCAATATAGAAGTCTTTCGTTACGTCATAAACTTCCAGCTGCGTGGTGCGCCTTGTCCTAGCAGAAATTAGAGTATGCACTTAAGTGCGCATATGTAAAACTAAAGAAATAGGCCTGCGCAGCTTGAACTCCCAAGTTCATTGACCCTACCTGCCAATATATATATATATATATATATATATATATATATATATATATATATATATATATATATATATATATATGTATATATATATATATATGTAATCCTTCATAAAATCCATGAAACTTCCTGGATCACTACCAAAATTTAATCGTCTGTTCCTTGTGTCATTCTCAACCTTTCATGTAAGTTTTATCCAAATCCGTTTACAACTGTATGAGTTATTTTGCACACAGACAAACTAACCAACTAACCAAAAACAAACCAAAGCCGATGAAAACACCCTCTTCCTTTGGTGGCGGTAATGATTCTGTACAACATATATATTATATATTAAGACACACACACACCATAAAACCATGGTATATATATTTTGTCTTTTAAAAATGGTGAATTTTGTAATCTGACTGGTCTTCAACCATGGAATATTTCCCATATTTTGTGAACAAGGTCATTGCCTACATTGTGTTTTGTGTTTTGCATTGTTTGTGTTGTTCATTTGTGTGCCTCTCAACTGTGTGCACTTGAACTGTTCCAATTTACTACTAGCTAGCAGCATGGCAGAAGAAAGCACAAACAGTGGGTAAACCAAAGTTTCTGAAATATGAATTAGGGGCCTATGTTTTCATTGAAAATGTACTAATGAGATTACACTAAAGGATAAAATTGTTACTCCTTGCTTGATTTTATGAAATATGGGAAATATCTATGGTGTGGTGCCATATTCTATTTGGCCTTCTGCCTCATGGAGTATATGGCACCAGACCTTAGATGTACATATTCCCTTATTCCGTGAACAAGCAGGGGGTAACTTATAATACCATGGACATAGAGGTATGATTTAAAGGGACGGAATAGCATTGGTTGAGGTGAGGATTCAGCTGTTACTGTTTTGTGAGATATTTAGAGACCACTCTATGAAATGTTAAAGAGCATACAATTCTAAGGGAAATTGGAAGTTTATTTGATGAAAGCGGTTTTGAAATCACTGAGATATCCAAAAACAAGGTTAAAAAAACAGTGATCCTAATAAAAGTGTCGGCCTGTCACATTTTATTAGGATCACTCTGTTTGGATATCACAGCCATTTCAAGACCAATTTTCATCAAGTAAACTTTGAATTTCTGTAAGAATTACAAGTGTACATGTTCTTTCATATTTTACAAGAGGTTTCTCATTATCTCACAAACGCACGCACACACACACACACACACACACACACACACACACAAGTTGGAAATCTGTAGCCCCCATCTAAACCAAAACTGTACCATCCCTTTAAAGATTAATATATGAACTAGAGAAGCACTCTGAGAGCGCAGACCTCCGCCAAGCATGCAGCTCATTTCCATCACTGATCTTGTTCTTCCATAGAGATATCAGTGATTTCCACCCATACGTACTTATAGCATTGTGTGCTGAAAGTCGCCCGATTTCCCAATGTAGAAGCCTTTGCTATGTCATAAACCCTCAGCTGCACGGCGCACCTCACCCTAGCAGAAACTATAGAGCACACACTTTAGTGCGCGCATGCAAACCTCAAATATGCGCAGCCTGAACTCCCAAGTTCATTGACGCTACCTGCCAGAATATAAAAAATCCTTCATAAATTCCCCCAAAATTCTCGGATCACTACCAAAAGTTAATCGTTTGTTACTTGTTGCATTCTCAACCTTTCCTGCAAGTTTCATCCCAATCCGTTAACCCGTTGAGGACAAGTCCCGGAAAATGAAATTTGTCGGAAATTTGTCGGAAAATGAAATAAAATTTGTCGGAAAATGAAATAAAACATTGAATTGAATTGAATTGAATACTCGGGCAGGTGTCTATGGGAAATGCATTTGTAGGAAAATCAGTCCGTCCTCAACGGGTTAACTACTTTTTGAGTTATTTTGCACACGGACAAACTAACAAACACACAAACCCACGGTAACGAAAACATAACCTCCTCCCTTGGCAGAGGTAATAAAAGATGAGATAGAGAGAGAGTGAGAGGAGAGGCAGATGATGGTTGATATGTTATTGTTTTGTTTTGCTTTTTTCTTCTTGGGACTTTGCTGGTATCGAGTTTCTGCAGTAAAAAAGAAAATATCTCCAGATTTGTCGGAGAAAATCATTTGATCCTGCACCTGTGCATCATAGCATTTAGACTTGTCCAGTCTGACAGCAACAACCAATATTTTCTTGCACTGTTGATATTATATCATGAACAAAACAAAACAAAACAGTATCATCATTGTGATGCAAGTTACTTTGTTCTGCTGAAGTCTTTTCTTGCACAAATGTATTGCTTTGTTATTGTTTTTTTTTGTGTTCGATGAGCAGTATTTTTGTATTGTCTTGTCTGCAATGTTATTCTGAATGTACACCTGTGTGTGTGTGTATGTGTGTGTGTATGTATGTATGCATGTAGACGTACATATTAGTATGCTTTAGCAATTTCTTCATAATTCAACTATGATGTTTTGCCTTCATTTTTATTCTTCCCTCTTGAATATTGAGGTTCATTATTCTGATCTATTACAATTCAAATGATCTAAACTCTATGAAATATGATATGATACTATACATTAGATAAAACTATTTTGCAATGACATATTTCTTGGTATAGATATATTGGAGGCATGTCTTACCTGTCAAATGCAACCACGGACCTTCCACATGAAATTCTGAGTATGGTATTACTCCAGTATTACTTCAGATGAACCTTTTGTTTTAACTCGCATTGGCAAACATCATTCGTGGCCATATGGCACAATGCTTATTATACATTTAAGTACATTTCTTGCATATAAAATTTCATCACCCATACATAAGCTTGTCAGGCAGAACAGTTGATGACAAACAGCAAAAATAGTGTTGTGCAGTCACCATAAAAAGGTGAAGAGAGAATCGGCAATATCAGTTCTGTGCAGGCCTGTGTGCTAAGTCAGTGTGTGGTCTGACAAACCATGACAGTGCCTACATCATCTGGAAGATTTACTTAGTAGAGAAAACACAAGCTGGAGCAAAAAGAATAGATCTGAAGATATGCAAAGTGAAGTTGAGACATGTTTTCTATTTCTTCTGCATATGAACTGTCATAAATATGTGTCATGAATATGTTTTCAAGCATCCTCTAAATCAAAAGGCAAAACAGGACATGCTCTGAATCTTTTAATGTTTTCATATCTTCTCTGGATAGGCAGCAGCCAAATTTTAACTACAGGTAGAAGTATGGCTTCCTATGTTACCATGTGCACAGTGATGATGGGTGCTATGAATTAGGCATTCTGCCAAAGACATTGCTGTAGGGACAGCTGGGACTTGAACCCACAACCTTATGATGATAGAGTAGAGTGCTCTTACCACACGATCACGACACCTCATTGGTCATTACGCGTTACTGTCATCCATCTTTGTCACTGGACGAATGCCCCAAACAGTCATCACGTATGTGATGGTCATTAAGACCCTTTCCCCGTCGCTTCCGAGGCGGTTTCACACTTAGCCGAGCATTCGTCCTGAACTGCCACTTCATCATGATACACGTATGACTCAAGACTTTGCATGCATGATTGTATAGTTTGGGATGCCAAATCTTGTTTCTGAATCGGACAAGTTTGAACATCCACATTTTTTCTACAAATACACTTACCACTTTCTTCTTCCAGTCTGTATCATCATATCGTTCAAAAGGCTCCAAATTCCTCTCTCTCTTTCTTATTTTTTTTTGTACTTATATATTTATGTTATTACTATATAAGTGTGCATAAATGCATTTGCTAGCATGTCACGCATACTGTATATATATATATATATATGTATATAAATGTGTGTGTGTGTATGTGTGTATGTTTATACATTTGCCATAGAAGTACAAATTTTGTATGTTAGCTTATCCTTGGGTGTTTAAAACATTTATTTACAAACTCAAACACCTGTACATTCACGCTCATTCAGGTATGCAAATGAACATTCACACACTCACACAGACACATGGACACACAGACACAGACACACACACACACACATATGCACACAAACATGCACAATAACATAATGACACCAATAGCTGGCTTGCTGTACTGCATACACATGTGCGTGTATGACCAGCACAATTGATACCACTGCCCTCAATGAGAGATTGAACACCCAAAGCTTGCCGTGTGTATTGATTATTGGCTAATTACACACTTCCATCCAAAGAGATGCATAGGAGTAGAAATTAAGGACAGGGAGATACAGAGAGAGAGAGAGAGTATATATATATATATATATATATATATAAGGTAGAAGATGTAAACATAAGGAGATAGACATGCAGAGTACTGTATAACCTGTTATTTTCGCATACAGATATTTTTGCTCATGGGGAGGTCACAGATATTTTTGTGAGATGCTGTTTTTGTGATTTGACACTAAGGCTTATTGTAAGTGCACTATTAGCCTAGCGTATGGCGACATTTTGGTGTTTTTTTTAAGATGAATTTGCGGTCCAGCAGTGATTCGCGAAATTCACGAAAATTAAACCCTTTTGAAAATATCAGCTTATACAGTATGTAGGAGGAGAGTGAAAGTCATGGTAAAAGACAGGACGAGGAAAGAGAAATGGGGTTGAAATAGAAAGATTGATAGAAATAGACTTCAAATAAAGTGTAACACAGATGGAGAGTTAAAGGGACATTCCAGATGATTTATATAATTTCACATCATGTAGTAGCTTGTACATAAATTGATAGTTCCATATATAGATTTATGGTATTTATTACGGTCCATAAGCTGAGGAACCAATACTCTGAAAAACCCCAAAACACAGTAAACTGAACAAGGATGATGACATAGGAGGGTCGCAATTCATATTCCAGAAATCCAGCAATGTCATTCCATTACAATACCGCTTGGTTGACAAGTTCACTCGTGTAGAATTTGTTTATGCTTTCCCCTCTTGTTCAGCTTCCTTGAACACTGAATCATGCATTCTTAAATGAATCTGCTATGTCATCATCCTTGTTCATTGTGCTTTATTATGAATTTAACTTGTTGAGGACAGGCTGATTTTGCTATAATACACATTTCCCATTTTTTCTCGGGACTAGTCTTAAACAGGTTGAAAACGTTCTTATTCCGCATTCCAACTATTATCAAATCTGAAATTCTGTGACAAGTATTACCAATTTTTAGTTCTTCAAATGTAAAAGTTTGAAAACCATCCAGAGGCCTCCTTTAATGGGAGTGTTTGTGTGAGAGAGGAAGAGAGAAATAAAAGGGGTTGATGGAGTAGAACAGAAGAATACCAAAAACTCTGACCATCGGCAGTGAAGAGGAATACACTTTGGCTGCGAGTGCCGACTCTCTGAATTTCAGACAATGTGTACGGGACGGGCGGAACAGTTATGGATCAATACAGGGAATGTGCCTGTGTAATCCAACTTACACATGCATGCAGGCATAATGGCATCCACTGATGAACCCATCACCTCTTATACAAATACTGATCTCACGCACGTTGGAGCGGGTTGAAAGTTAGTCCAGCGAAATTGATCAACTTTGACAGGGGCGAAGGGTGCCGGAAGACATGGTATTTACTGGGTCATTTATGGAAATCCAACATTGCAGCCCGGGGGCTGAATTGCGTTTGTCCTTAAACTAGTGAAGAAAGAGAGAAATGTATTGACGGTGGCATATCTGGGTAATGTATAAATAAATGATGGCTGATCTGATTTTAAAGGAACTTACGAACTGGTCTTTGGTGTGAAACATGGTATAAAATATAAGTCTTAAGAGGATGTTCTCATAGTATCTGTTAAGAAGTGTAAGGACAATAAAAAGATAATGTAAATGTAGACCATGCAAAACTCAAGACGGCATTTTGATAGAAACCATGGTGAACAGAAAAGAGGGAGATAAAAGAGGAGAGAGAGAGAGAGATGGAAACCTGAGCATGTGTGTGAGATGGAGAGAGAGAGAGACAGAAAATAGAACATGTAAAGAAAAATGATACCAGAGACTAGAGAGAGGGAGAGAGAAAATTGCAAGAGAGGGAGAGAAAAGGAGAAGAGGAAAAGAGAGAGATGGAGTGAAGCTGATACCGGTGTTATCTTCGGTAGGATGCATTTTTCATCACATTGGTCCCCATCCCGCATCCCGCAAGTGGCGTCGTATTAGTGTACAACCCCAATCTCTCTCTCGCTCTCTCTCTCTCTCCCTCACTCGCTGGTACACTCTCTCCCTCTCATATCCCTGTCTTCCAGTTCTATGTTGTGTTTTTTTTTTCCTCCCTCTCTCCTCTTTTCGGTTCGGGAGCAGCATCACCCGCTGCCTCTGCCGCCGCCGTCCCCTGAAAAAGCAATTTTTCAATAATGCGGCGAGCGCTGGGGCTGAACACGGCATTAGCGTGCCAGTAGCTGGAGTGGTGTGAGTTCGGTCACATGCTGGATCATACTAATACCACTGCCTGTACACTCCAGACCTGCTGGAAAATTGCGGTGCTCTTGCCTTACTTGGATGATTGTATTACCTGGATATCTATAACACATTTTCGGATTAATACAAGCCCGAAGCCAACGTCTTGCCGACCTGAAGTGAGTATGAATGCTGCTTTGCCCTTCTTGAAACTTGACTGTAAACGAAACAAGCATTTGATGCTCTTTTTCAGTTAGTTTGAAGTGCTCTGCGCATAGTATTTAGATAAATACAGGTTAAATGTGCAGCAATTTTACACACCTTGTAATTTACCACATGATATGGTAAAAGACTTGCATTTCTTTTGATATTTCTTATTCCTATGTGTTTAAAACACTCATATAATAGTGAGTTTAGGTATGCCTATGTATGATACATACACTTATAGATATAACATTGCTTGTACTAGAGAGACAGATGAATTATTGCTTGCTCTGTGCATGTTTGAGTAGTGTTTAGTTCAACTGTTTTGTTTTCATAAGTTAAAGAAACTCCCTTGTGAAAGAAGACAACTGGAGCTTCAGACTGTAAGAGTGATTTGCCAACAGTGGTGTCGGGTTTAGATTCACTCCATTCACAAGTAGAACCTTGATGTGTGTGTGAGAGAGAAGAGAGAGAAAGAGAAGAAAGAGGGAGAGATGTACCTCTTTATGGCCATAGGAAGGAGCAGTCACTTGGAAACATTCATTGATAAATTTGATAATGCTTACTCCTGTTCGGAGGATTTGGAGTTGATCGGGTCATGTGTGTCTGCATGTGTTTGCTTGTGTGTGCGTGTGCATATGTGTTTCATGTATTGATGTACTTGTGTATACCGAGGTCCAGCTCAGAGAGAACAGGTCTTCCTGTACGAGCAATGATCGAAACCTATGGTGTCCACAATAACTACACAACAAATATAATAGTCCAGATTTTTTCCCCATTTTTTTTTTCTTTCCTAGGTACAATGTATTTGCATATAAGATTTGCGTAATATGACCAAGAGTGAATTCTCATTCTATGAAAGTATTTGAAATGTCTTTCTACCAGAGTGGGCACATTACATGAATAGAAATGAAATAGGAGTGAAATGTGTGCAGTACACTGATACATGTAAATAATGGATGAACAGGATCTAATTCCCTATCCTCCATGCTAATAGACATACTCATGTTCATTTGATCTACTGCATGTGTGCATGCATACATTTCTCGTACTTGTAGTAGATGCATTTGTGTGTAATACATACGGTATGGAACCAGATAATGAATGACCTAACTGCCAGCCATTCACATATCACTGTAAAAGATGTTAAAACTGTCTGTAATGACTGGAAATATCCAGTCATATTATACCTGTGTTATTACTTTTTGTTCTCATTTGGAATAGCGCGCCAGCGCAATTAAGAATTGATGGGACCAAGCATGATGCTCTTGTTATTTTAATGTATGGTATTTCCATCCAGGACATTATCAGAAATAGCAAAGGTCATATCTCAAATTGAACTGTGATGAAACTTGGATTCAGCATACAGAGGCAAGCTGTCACTTCTTGTGCTTTCTAATGTGAGTTATGACATTTGAAATTTGCCCTGAACACTGTAAGTCCTTGACTTGGAATAGAAAAAATGGTCAAAATGCAGCCAATTTCATTTTGTCTATGATAGAAAGAGATTGATTATATATGTATATATATATATATTTTTTTTTTTTTTCCAACAGAAACTGACACATTGTTTCTTGGACCTACTATATCAGTATGATTTTGTGGTCACTGTTTAAGGAAAATTTGAGGTTAATTTTAAACAATATCAAAGGTAGGTATGAAACAACAACTGAAAAGGACTTTATAGTCAATGGGAAAGTCCTCGTACAGTTTGAAGCAGCTTTACTCTGATTTTGGCACTACCTTGTATGACCATTGCAGCCAGCAACCTGTTTATGTTTATCCCATGCATGTAATGGTGTGTGGATGAGGCAAGTCACCCATGATTCAACAACAGTGCATTCACTTCCTCGTACCCAAAGATGTTGATGTAATGCGGAGTCAGATAGTGAGGAACAGAAAAAAAGAGAGAAAGGATATGTTTGTATGTGTGTTTGTATGTGAGAGAGAGGAGAAAGAGAGAGAAAAAGGAACGCAGTAGATAGAGTGAGAGATATAAGAGATGGGAGTACACAGAAAGTAAAATGAAGGGGAAAATAGAGGGACTGAAATAGAATATTAACCCTTTATGTTACCATAAGTCAAATGTGCACAAAGTTCACACACAAGCCTGTAGACTGGAAATTGGTTTGGTACACAGAGGGTTAGAGAGAAATATACATCCTTGTGTGGATGTATATATCCTTGTGTGTATATTTTGTATTCACGACAAAATTCTATTAGCCCACCTTCCATTTATGTATTTATGCCATACTGTTGCGTCATCATCTATACCTCCACACCGACTTAAATCCTTACAATCTCAGTCGTTGTTCTCTCAATGTCCTTACTTGCAGTAGGTTATAGTTGCAACATGTGACCTTTCTGTATTTTATTCTGTATTTTATTTAGTAACACTTATTTGATTTGATCTTTGTTCGTTTTAATCGGATCCCCCAGTTATAGTATGGTCTAAAAAAAATATCTGTACTTATGTTTCCCCTAATCTGATTTTATCACGGGACCTGCGGCTCTATACAAGCTTGCTTTTACACAGGCCCCATCATATTTTTCGCATTATGATCTCAGTTAACTCGCATGTATACAGACCTTGTGTATACCAAGACAAAGTTTTGAACATTCCGGTGAAGTTCTATTTTGAATTATGTTCTGTATAAATTTCGTATCAATTTACTTTATATTGTGATATATGTGAGAAATACAAAAATAAATTGAAATGAAATGAAATATATAGGGAGAGACAGATATAGAGAGATAGGTAGATATTGAGAGAGAATAGATGAATATAAAGGAAGTAAGAAAGACTGGGAAATAATGTAGAACAAGGAGAAAACGTGCATTAAAAGCATGAGTAACAGGGAGACATAGAGAAACAGAAGTGATATGAACAACACAGGAAATATATGTGAGAGATAATGTAATAATATTTTTATATAGCACAGTTCTACTCAGAGATGTTGACAGTAGAGTGGAGAAAAAAAAAACAGAGAGTGAGAAAAATAGTAAGAGAGAGAATTAGAGAGAGAAAAAAAAGAAGTGTGAACTGACAGCTAGTGGCTGAGAGCCATTGGATTACGATATGCCCGGTGATCTACCTCAAAGCCAATCTAGCCACGCACCAAATTTGATTTGTGTCGGTGCATGTAGGTGTATGTGTGTGTGTGTTTGTGTGTGTGTATACGTGGGCTTGTATGTGTCTGTCTTGTCCATGCCATGATCTAGTCTGGCCTGGCCGAGGTATGAGGGTGAGCTATCAACGGCCTGAGCAGACCGGACACCACTCAGGATATGAAGCCAATGACGATACTACACAGGGTTGGGCTTTTTTTTTTTTATGCTCTCCATAGCTTTCCCTATATGAATGTGTCCTTGGGAGGTAATATATTAAAGTGAGGCAACTTTCTCATCACACTCTCACTCTAAAGCAGGGCAGGACATATTTATTACTAGGAAATTTGTTCTCTATAAGCAATTGCCCCCATTAGTAGACCGTCCTAGTTTTCTGCACAATTCCTCTTTTTTTTTTAATCTTCAACCATGAGAATTGTATGTCAGGAATGTTAACTGTCAAAACTTAAAGGTTGTACTGCTTGGTCATCCAGTAAGGGTGTTTAAGATTCTGCAGATAAAAGTTTATTTTCCATTGTTAGAGGATGGTTGATGTAGTGCAGTCATGCACTCTTTTCCCCATGGAAAGCTTACTCAGACACGTTAACAACATGTGCTGTTGATACTTGTATGAACGATTAAAAGGAGAAGAGTACAATTCCTAGAGTAATGCTCTGATGTTGTAGGGTTCTGTCTTCTAACGTAATTTAGTCCTCCAGCTCCCATATATTCCTTGGGAACTCTATTTTTTGTTCAGACTTGGTGGGTGACATGAAAATGACCCAGTGGCACACTATATCACTCTCTTGCATTGGTCCATAGCAACAAACAAACAAACAAACATACATACAAAACAACTAAACGAATAGCTCCCCCCAAAAAAAACAACAACAAACAAACAAACAAACAAACAAACACCAACCAACAACAACAAGCAGATAAACAAGTAAAACACCCCAAAACAATGCCACCTGCCATTCAAGCAACTGTGTGATACATACAATGTAAACATACTATTGCCAGTTGTAAGATAAGGAGGCATTGTGTAAAAAAAAACAACAACCGAGAATGCTCCAAGGGTAGAGTTGACATATACTATGAAAATGATCATGCCGACACAGAACATAAAAACAGGAATGGCTGGATATCCAGGGGAATCGTGCTTTTTACCTTTCGATGGTGCTACGGTTGAAAGTAAATGCATGATTCAGATAGTAATACAGCTATCGCAGGTGGTGTGTCCCTAGCTAACCGTGAAGTTTCTCAGCCATGTTTTTATCTTCCACAAGGATCTCCCCAAGTGGGTTGTGAAGATGGTGCACATTTCAGCCATTTTGTTTTTCCCCAGGGCAGTTTCACATTATGTTTGTGTGTGCGTGTAGGTAATTCCAGGCCCGGAAAGGGAATGCTGCAATGGGTTTCCTAGATGCCGCGCACATCTTAATATCCGCACCACGGGAACCATTTCTACCACAGTGCATACCCTTATATACCGGCCTGTTTCCTGATATACGAGCAAACATGGCCAACGACTATTAGATCTGCCGGCTGCATTGGGGAATATTTGCTCAGTATTATAGTTACGGAGCACAAGAGGCTAGCGGTTATATGGTTGTATTTGACAATGTGAGTCCCATTACTCTAGCCGTGCCGTGAGAAAGTGGACATTAAATCATGGGCTGGAATATGTAGCATTGACGCCATTTACAGCTCTGTTGTTTGCTGTTCTATACAGTATGTTGTACATAGGATTTGGGTTGAATTATTCAGTGTTTGACCAAAATAGAAAAGAAAAAGAAAAGTGGAATATCCCATTCATCTTGTACTCAGCTCTTGTATTCTAGGGATCTTCAATTAGTGCACATATTTCCAGAATCATTGTAGGTTGGTGGTTAATGCTGCACCTTGAATGCATATTGTAATATGCACTTTGACGCCATGGCAAGGTGCGTAAATGACTGTTGTGTTTTCCAACCAGGGATGAATGCTGTCTTGTTAGTTCAGGGCACCACTTGGCCGGGCGGAAAAAGTGTCACTGGTGAATTCCTGGCGGCATTAGTCACCCTGAATCCATTTTATCGCCTGGACGTCCCAGCGTCATGAATAAAAGAAGCGGAAACTGCCCTCTATTCCTTCTGCCCGTGGTATTTCTCGGGCGACGTGAGGACAGTGCCTACTGGTGCTTGTGCCGTTTATCTCACAACTTATTCTCAGAAGCTCTTCACACACATTGTACTTCTCATGAATCTTGCATGAGAAAAAAAGAAACAAAAGCAATAAATGGACCCTGAACAATACCAATAAAGTGTTTTCATACATCGAGTACTTGTTTTCTCTGCTTGAAATTTATTACCCACTTGAACGCAGTTTATGAATCTAAATTGGTCAACAAGAATGCAGTGTGCATGGACAATATACTTTTGATTCTGAACGAGAGAAAGGCTAGCAGGTAGAGATCAAAATGAAAACAACAAAAACAACAACAGCAAATAAAGACAGACAGCAATGTGAATGTTGGAGGTGAGATATTGGCTGACAGAATAACAGAAAGAAAAAGGAAGTTACAGAAAGGAAAATCTATGAACGAAAACCGTATAAATAGAGATGAGAAAGTTGTAATGCGAGATAGAGAAATAAAAAGGGAAATAGATGAATAGGACTGAGGTGAAAGGTCATTAGATAGACTGCCAAAGAAGTAGACGAATATACGGAAGAAGAAAAGGGAGATGGATTGAATTAGGAAAAAGGTTAGACAGTAAAAGATAGGCTGGAAAGAATGATAGATAGTTAGATTGATGGATGAATGGAAAAGAAGACATCAATGATGCAGAGAAATAGAAGTACACAGCAAGTTTAAAAGAACAAACAACCAAAACTATTTCCCCGACAGGAGCCCCCTCAGTCTCCCGAGCTCCCCTTCACGGAAGAAGCGATAGTGCTGCCAAGCGAAGCGATAAAGCCAACCGATAAAGACATGATCATTGCAGAGCTATTCATCAAGGTTGTCAGTGAGGAAGGGAAAATCCTTAAAGGATGATTGTCCTTTTGCTGAATGAGCTCACTTTCTCGGAAAAAGATGTTCATTTCAGTGCTGTTTTCTCACTCCGCAGTTTGTGGTGAAACCAATGGCATATTTCAGATCACTGTTAACATGTTAATGTAAATGCAGTGTGGAAATAACAGGCTTTGAAGCTAGACAAAGGTATGGAATTACCTTGCAAATTGGCCATGGCATTGCTGTCATACCCGTTTCTTATTTTGGCAAAGCGAATTTAGAATTGTTAATGTGATGTGAAGTGCGAAATTAACAAGCATGTAGCAAAATAAAAGTATGGTGATTATCTTTCAAATTGGCTGTAGCATTGGTGTGGTAGCTGTGACTTTATTCTTGCCACACGTTTTCATGCAATCATGATGAATTATACTGTCCACATTGCATGGTTGTTCCCTGTCAGTGACAGAATGCTGTGCTGTGTAACACAGTGGAGTTGAGCTTTATTGCAGAAACTCTTTGTTTTTAATTGATTGCAAAGTTTATAGGTGAAGATAATTATTGAAGTGCTCCTTCTGCTGTTGATAAGATATTGGAGCACACTATAGGTGAAGTCATACAGATCATTTTTGGGGGGCCTATTTAGCTATTCTACAATGTACACACACAGAAGCCAGAACAATTATGATATTTCTTCCGTGAGAGAGTGAAGTCAATTTACCCAAGGAAAAAAAAGAAAAGAGACTGATTTCACCAAACCATCACATAACAGAGCTGCCGACCAGTATTTTCCATATGGAGTATATTTTTTTTAAAATCCTAGATAAGAACCTATGTTTTTGAAGTAAAATGTATGTTTTTCTTGAAATTTGATTTAGCATTTAAATGATGTGTGTACTGTAAAACACGATATATTCGCGGCATGAAAATTTTGCGATTTGGAGCCGACAGCCTTTCTCGAAGCATGAAATTTTTGCGTATTGCCGCTGGCATCCAGTGCATATTGTGTAGGCAAGAACTTTTGCGTGCATTTTAATTTCACAAATGTTGACACTCATGAAATTCGCAAAATTAAAATGCATCCTCGTTCTACTGTTCTTTTCATTTTTTTTTTTTACCAAAAGATGATTTTTGTCTTCAGAATATGTTTTTAATTGTGCCTCAATTTTTTTTTCATATGCAGAAGTTGATAGCAGCTGTGACATGGGTTGCAATTGATAATATCTATTTTAGCAAAAAACACCCAGTATGAGTATCAGCTATGCTGTTTTGTCCTTCAGTGGCATGATGATGTTTTATGTTTTGTAAAGTCTGAACAGTAGGAAAAGTCAAAGAATAAAAAACCGTCCTTTAAGCTCAGCACTGTGGACGGAGCTGGATTTCAGGGCTTGGAAATGAGAAGATCAGATTTTAACGAGCCAGTGTGAATTTGGCTGCTCGCTGAAGAGGCAATTAGGGCAGGTGAAAATCACCGCAGATCACGCCTGACCAGATACTGGAATACAGGTCCCACACCTTTGTCATGTACTTTATCCCCATACCAGCAATATACCGATTGGGCAAATGGCGACAGTGAAATGTTAAATTTCTGGCTGTTATATGCAATAAAAAATGAGAGAGAGCATGGGACAAAGATGGAAAGGCAGATATAAGATGAATAAAATTTGATTTGAGCTTACTTCTCACGAGATGGCATAAACATTGAGCACTTTTGCCTAGAGAGGGACCAAACATGAAATTTGAGTAGGTAAACAAAGGAAATTGCACATCAGACACTTTAAGGCTAGAGCATCAAATGAGATTGTTCACTAAAAGCCTGGTTTAGAAGACAAAAGGAACTGTAAAAGCCTAACAAAACAAACAAACAAAAACTTTTCTCGAAGGGCATTGGAGCATATCAAATCAGTCTTGTAATGATGCAAGTAAGTCTTGTGATGATTGCATTTAAGTCATGATTATGTGGCATACTGTCATAAATGTCTGTTACTATTCATAGCATTTCATGAAGTTCATGAGGTTTTTAAAAAAATATTTTATGCATTGAAAGGAAAATGTTAAATGATTTTTTTTTTCTGTGAATTGGACTAAAACATACAAGTATAAAGCAAGGCACAACATGAATTCAAGAACCTGCAAATAATTATTATGTTTTTGTGCCACTCAGCATGAAAACATTAAGTTTACAGTATAAGAAGTTTGGGGGGGGGATGGTTGGCTACACAAAAGCAAGCTTGTTTGATAATACTGTATATGCCATATATTTAGTCCATCTATTTTTCTTTTTTCAAATAGGGACTTTCCGACAATATCACAAGTGGTTCAATTTGTGATCATGGAGTACCTTAATGAATGGAGAAATGTATGTGTGCATGTTGCAGTCATGTTGAGATGTGAGTTAATGATTTTTTTGTGCTGTTAAATTTGTGAATAGCACCTGACTCCCAAAACTTGTGAAGATAAAAACCTCACAAAATGTATGGCATATACAGTATGTACTATTACAGTAGCCATATTTCCAATATACGTACACAGTTGTACCTAAGGAAGAGGTATGTCTGCGGGAAAGACATCCCTGTTCAAGAAAAGTACTATTTTTGGTAAACATCCATCGGCAAGACGTGCATCCCGAGGAAAAAAACGGCTCAGGAAGGAGCTGGGGGAGGTCTGAGATGCAGATAAGTGGATGTGTGCGACCGCTCGGCTCGGGATTTATTGCTCTGGGAGCGAGACCAAGACGGAATCGCCACTTCCTCCTTGATGAGGCTTTAGTTACCGGTAGGATTGGAGGAAACATGTCGTTGGAAGAACTTAGGGGGACGGTTTAAGTGGGTTGGAGGCCACAGTCCTCATTGATCTCAGAAATTTAAGAAGGTCGTAAAGAGAGTTACAGATGGACTTCACCTTGAGTTTCATTTGCAGAAAGATCCGAGAATCGTGAATTCACTGAAGCCTAAATTCCCTGTCATAGAGGTCATCTCTTTGCAGCGGAAGGTTGTTGCTCTTATGTAAAGTGGTAGATAATTGTGAGCATTACCCAAACAGAGCTATGCCTGACATTCTTCTGATATTTTTCCCGTATGTGATACATTTATGGTGAATTATGACAGGGATGATGTCATTTGACTTTGATTAATCGTTACAGTTATTTGTTTTATTTAGGCCATGATGGTAGGATTACATTCATCTCTTTACACATTTCCTTACCCTTCACATATTTCAGCACATTTTCTCAGAAGTTATTTTGATTTAACCCGTTGAGGACGGGCTGGTTTTGCCAAATAGACCCTTGCCCGAGCATACTCGGGACTCATCGTCATCGGGTTAAGCTATAGATTTGACTTGAATAGATTTAAGTCTTTGGACAAAACAAATAAAAAAAACCCCAAATAAAAACAAAACAAATAAAGATTTGGGCAAGCTAAAAGAAACATTAATGCAAAGCTCTGTTGTGAGAATTTGATCATATTGGTTTCAAAGAATCCAAACAGCTTCAACAGTGTAAGATCTGTAGAAAAATACTACAAGACAAAAATGTTCAAAAGCAAAATGAAATAACAGACTTTTCTTCTTAGACCAAAACCTATCCAAAACTAACATATTTGTTGGCAATTTTTGATTCACTTGAAGGGGTACAGGACACTTTCCTGTGTTTGTAATTGATTTCTTGACATAGTCCATCTTGTTCAAAAGGGAATAAGTGTAATCAGTCATTCAGTCCAAGAATTTTTATCATAATTGGGTTAAGAACAGAATTGCACTTAGAACAAGAAGTCATAAACTGAATGCAGAGCACATGGGGAGGTGACCACTGATTAACCCATTGAGGATGGGCTGATTTTCCTACAACACACATTTCCCATAGACACCTGCCTGAGTATACGGGGGGGGGGGGGGGGGGGGGGGGGGACAAGTCTTCACCGGGTAAAGCTCAAGTATTTCAAAGAATTCAGCCTTCCGATGTCAGCATGAGATATGGAGGGGGATTTGGCTGCATCCCGTGTGCACTTCTACCATGAAATGGTATTTGCATGTCATGTGTGAGTCATCCATTAATGTCCCCGATCCCGTCAAGAGCACGTGGGCTGGTTCCACATCACTTGGGGGGGATTCCCGGTGCCGCATTACTCAACGTTGCCACACGCAAGGAAAGGATCCCTTCTTTGAATTTGATGTCAGCCATTGCGTTTTTTCCCCCCCCCCCCTCCACTCATGTCGCCGGGCCCCCTCAGAATGATTGAGCATCTTTGTAAGGTCTTCAAAGTATGCTACTGTTGTTGTTGTTGTTTTTTAATTGTGTCTTGATGTCAGCGTCATGGTAACCAAACTTCTATAAGGAGGGTGGCTGTGAGCCATAGCTTAACCCGTTGAGGACGGACTGATTTTGCTATAACACACATTTCCCATAGACGCTTGCCCGAGTATACTCGGGACTCATCCTCAACGGGTTAGGCATTTCATTTCATTTTCTGTGAATAGGAAACAGAGGACTAGAAAGTAGACTACATAGGACAGGAGACAAATGAGATGAGGGAACATGAGTACAAGCAGATTTGACATGAATGTTCCAGCTTTATCTGATAGTCTCTAGGATAGAGTCTTCCTTCTATCCGCAAGATATGTTCTACAGTATATTAACTGAGGCATTTTAGATTTATATTCATACAGTGTTTTCATTGATATCATCCACCTCCTTCATTTTGCTTTAAAAAAAAAAGATCATACTTTCTGAGGGTTCGTGTATGGCAGGAAAAATTGATGAGACAAATGACAAATGTGAATATTGATACAGTTGAGAGCATTGATACATACTGGTTGCTGATCATTCCCACTGTCTTATTCTCCCATAACCTTTTAATCTTGAATGCTATTTTTGAACCTGGCTTCAGAATTTGGTTGCGTGTATAGGGCCTCCTGAACGAGCATTTGATCAATGCTTGCGAATTATGTGCTAATGAAAGGGGGTTCTTCACAATGCGGATAACATAGCATGTGTGCGGTGATGTATGCAGTATACATTGCAGGGCATCTGAATGTGTGTAAATGAATGTGTGCATGTGTACATGCATTTGCTCATAGGTGTGAGTTTCTGTGTGTGTGTGTGTGTGTGTGTGTGTTTGTGTATATGTGTATCTATGTATGCACATCTGCAAAAGATCATGGTTACTTTCTGATTGATCATGTGGAAGTTGAAAAAGAGTGCAGTCCGTAGATCCAATATAGATATTGCATGAGATCATGAAATATATATCAGTTATCTATGACTTTTAGCTCAGTCAGGATCTTTCCTTTCCATTATATTTTGCAATGAAAAGAAATGTACAGTTTTAGGTATTGTAGCATTTTCTAAAGAGATTTTCTGGTCGAACGGAGTTCAGATGAGGTCAAGGGGGGGGGGGCGTGTAGGGAGAGATCACTCACACAAAGACCTCTTTTTACTGTGTTCGTATCTGCGGTAGATATGAAAATGCTGGAGGCAGTTATTAATTCAACAGCAGTGGTGTTGGGCACCATGATTCATGATCTGCAGTGCAGTGATACGTTACAGCTAATACCAGTGTGATTTCCTCCGATGCTGCCGCAAAGTCTCCTCCTCCAATTGCGTCAGAGATGATATGCCAGGGCGCTTCAAATTGAGATCATGTCAGAAAACATCTAATCTATAAAGTCTTTCTCATTTTCACGATTTTAGGGTTTTTTTGTCCTCTGGTACATCCTCTCATATAGTGGATTGGGGTATGAGCATCGAAAATGCACCAAGAAAATATGTGTTATAACCCAAGGTGTGGTAATGCTTAGACATCAAAATTTTAATGTGTTGCATTAACTTTATAATGTCCACATGTGTTGGATTTATGAATAACTTGTGTGTGTGTGTGTGTGTGTGTGTGAGTCTATTTGAAAAAAAAGAAAAGTTGAGAAACTTTCCTAAAAACAGGTTCATGTTAATGACAAGCTTACATTTCTCCCTAATTATGAACAGGCTAAATGCATAGCAGTCTTTGTCAATGTATAAGTAAAGATTGTAGGGGAGTTGATAAGAATGTATCAAGTGAACACCCCTCCCTCTGAAAGAGAGAGAAAATGAAAATTTGTGCTCTAAAACTCATATCTGAAATTTACAAGTTATTTTGATTCAAAGAGCATATCTCTGAATAAAATTATAGGTAAAAATTATATATATATATATGTATATATACATATATGTATATATATATATATATATACATATATATATATATATATATATATATATATACAATATATATATATATATATATATATATATATATATATATATATATATATATTATATGTATATATAGATGTAGATACATACATGTATATAATTTTTTTTTTTTTTCATGAAACAAACATGAGGGTTGTCAAGTTATCAAGTGGGACTCATTGCATCAGTCAACTTTACAACCCTTTGATGATTAATGTATTTCTGGATTTAATCCCAGTTGCTTTTTCTTGTACTACTTGATGTACTTTGTTACCACATCATTTGATTCAGTGTATCAATTTCTTTATCATTTCTTAAATATATATATATTTCTCCATTGTATGTGATGACAAAGTTACTGAGTGAAATTAAATAGAAATATATTTACAGTCAAACCTGTCTATAGCGGCCACCCAAGGGAGACAGAAAAAGTGGCCGTTACAGACAGGTGGCCGCTATAGACAGGTAATCCAACTTTGTGCGCATTGCTTTCATGTACATGTATCATCATTGTATCCTTACATGTACATGTATGTGTTTATGTATGCACACACCGTGTGTTTCATACATTTAACCATGCCGGTGTGTATGAAATTATTGCACAGTAGTATGTGTATTGTCGTGAAGAAAGCTTAACACTAGTGCATTATTATGACTTAATGAGGGATGAATGCAGCGGTGACGATCACTGAACATTTCCCGAACAGCTACGAAGCAGAAAAACACATTGAATTATTGGCTCGGCTACGGCTCCATTGGGTTTTTCGCTGCTATAGACAGGTTAAAATATAACGTGGGAAACAAATTTTTTGGCCGCTGGCCGCGTTAGACAGGTGGTCGCTATACGCAGGGTCTTGAACAGGGCTTTTTTCTTGGGGGGATTTTTCAATGGCAGCTATAGACAGGTTGTTGCTATAGACAGGTGGCCACTAAGGCAGGTTTGACTGTATCTTTGTTTATAGCATGATTTCACTTTCATTTCATTTATTCACTTTAATTAAAAAAAATAGAAATATATAAAACAGATCATGCTGGAAAAAATAACAATCGAAAAAAAGCAACAATACACATATCCCATATACTGTGTGTCAAAATGTGGTATAATCACAATATAATCAGCTGTTTTTAAATGCAACATAGCTGACATGCCCTTCTGTATTTGGATTTAGTACAACTGTATGCTAACAATGTTGTACCAGTGTTCAGTGGAGTGTAGTGAGGCCTTGGGGGTGTCTTTCATGCGTCACGGCACCGCTGTCGGGAAATGGATTGGAAACTCTGCATTTGTCCCAAGCAAACATGGAGATTACCACCCTTTTTCAACGTCCCGAAAATGTGTGACTTTGAGATAATGCATGGACGCATCCCGACTGCTTGGGAGCAAGGAGTGAGGGGTACATGCAGGGTGGAAGACATGGTGGGGAGGGGGAGGATAATAGAGCTGGCCCCTTCCCTTCCCCTGAAATGGGTCCTGATAACCTGCATCTATATTTATTGTTGTGGAAATGATCACAAGCCTTCCACATATCACTCTCTAGTAGATGCAATAAACTGTTTATTGACCTTTCTCTTGTTTCATCTCCCTCTATCTTGCTTCTTTTTTTTGGGGGGGGGGGGGGGATGAGGGGATATTGGATGTCATTTATTATAAGTATATTCCTCATAATGCATGAATGGCATCACATCATCAGATTTTACAGCTGGTATCCAGGAAAAGGACAAATGCTTAATAAACCTGATGTATCCTCAAACAAAATAGTGTTACCAGCAATAATGTCATAATTTAGTCCAGAAAGCACAAAGGGAAAATGCAATCAAGGCAATTCTAAATTCTAATGAAAAATATGTCACTAGTGGGCATTATCTCATCTTAAAGTGATGGTATAGCATTGGTTCAGGTGAGGATTCAGCCTTTAACTTTTTGCAAGATACTTTAGAAACCACTTTATGAAATGTTAAAGAGCATACAATTCTAAGAGGAATTCACAATTTATTTGGTGAAAATTGGTTTTGTAATGGCTGAGATATCCAAAAACAAAGACAAACAAGGTGATTTTCATAAAAAAGTGGGTCCCACCTTTCATTAGGATTGCTTTGTTTTGGATATCTCAGCCATTTCAAAACTAATTTTCATTAAATAAGCTTTGAAATTCTCTCAGAATTATGTGCTCTTTCATGAGAGGTTTCTCATGATCTCAAAACAAAAATCATCATTAAAACATGGTGGAAACCTGTTGCCCCATCTCAACCGAAACTGTACCATCCCTTTAACCCGTTGAGGACGAGTCCCGAGTATACTCGGGCAGGTGTCTATGGGAAATGTGTGTTGTAGCAAAATCAGTCCGTCCTCAACGGGTTAACTGAAATATGCAAAGAAAATTAAAAGACACAAAACCTTTACTGCATGTACATGCCAAAGATACATACCACAAACTTTCAATGTTTTATTTCAAAGAGCTTCTAAATCTTTCCTCATATGTGACCCTGCACCTCAAAACAAACAAAAAGTCGCCAGATATGAATTTTTAGTTAAGACCGTATTCTGAAAGAGCAGACTTTAAAGGGTGTGTACAGTTCTGGTCGAGGTGAAGATTTAGCTTTTAACGTTTCGTGAGATATTCAGAAACCACTCTATGAGATGTCAAAGAGCATGCGGTTCTAAGGGGTATCAAAAGTTTATTCGATGAAAATTGGTTTTGAAAGGGCCGAGATATCCAAAAACAAGGTGAAACAAAGAGATACTGATAAAGTTGGGGCATGTCGCCTTTTATTATTAGCACTTTTTGGGATATCTCAGCCATTTGAAAACCAATTTTCATCAAATAAACGTTGAATCCTTCTTAGAATTACATGCTCTTTCATATTTCATAGGAGGCTTTTCATTATCTCACTTAGGAATGTTGAAAACACGAATCCCTACCTCAAACAGTACTGTACAGTCCCTAATGATGTATAACTCAAATCAAATGGACTCTCCTAACCTATCTAAATATTGGAAAGAAAGCACAAACTCAGGAAAAGTGTGAACTGAGAAAAGAGGCTCTGAAGTACAGTGTCTATTCAAGCACTTAATCTTTACCAAACCGTGCTGGCTGTGCGATGAATGGGACAAAAAACAGGAAGTAAACCACCAGAGTGACAGCAATGAAGGGATTATCAGATTAAACTGAAATTAAGCATGCCTCATTAACACATTCTGTCCGTAATCAATGCCAACTTTCAAAGCAGTAGCACTATCCTTTCAAAAGTTATTAGAGTTGAAAGTGAAGAGTGTGGACAAGGTTTTTCAGAAATGAAAAAGGGATTCTAAAGACACACCTAATCACACTATTCTACCAAAAAATGTTCGAGATAAACTGCTAAAAAAACACACTCTCCTGCCCGTTTTATGATACCAAATTTTAGCATAATGTAAAAGAAGACCCGCTCTTTCAGAAAATATGAAAAAGTCAAGTTCGGCTAGGTTGACCCATTTCACTTATTTTCAGTCCTCACGCAAAATCAGTGTGTGCGACTTTATGTTCGTTTTGAGGTGCACGGTCACATATAAGAGAAGTCACATGTGTTTTTGTAGATGCTTTTTGAAGCTTTTTGTTCTTGGATGGCAGATAAGGTTAGAAATAAATAGCTTGCCATATCAAAACAAGAACTTTGGCACTCTTAACTACATCTCTTAATAGCTTGATTGAATTCTCATCCAGCATCAGACTTAAATTTGGAGTATTTGTAAGCCCATCCAAACACTAACTTTCTGATTCAAAAATCTTCTGGTTTATTCCTTTTCTTTAAGATTTTCTTGTGTGTATTTTTTTTCTCTTCCCCCCCCCCCCCTGCATAGCTAGAGTGTCCTCAAAGTTGAATGCTCCGTTGAACCTTAATTTCCTTTGGCTGCTAGTTTGTGCACAATTGTGTATGCTTGAGGTCTTTCCATTGGCCGGTTAGTGTGCTTGGCTGCTCCTGGTCGATTGAGGATGTCATAGTATTTTTTTGTCTTGTTTTATTCCTCTTTGTTTTCACCACTTAATGTGCTGTTACCTTTCTGTGCCTCTAGGTCATTACTGAGTTGGATGTTCGGTCGTGACACTTTCTTATTCTTTCCTCTCTTTTTTCCCTACATTGTAGTCTCTGCCACATTTTTATTTCAGTGCCTTCTTCTGCTTTGTTCTTTTGCTTCCTTTCCATTTACCTATGTTTGCTTCATGTAATTCTCCAGCTATCATAGTAATAATAATATCGATAATATTGATGATAACAATAATCACTGTAATGAAAGTAAGTATGATGGTGATGGTAAAGATGATAATGAAAATAGTAGTAATGATATTGATTATTATTATGACAATGATGATAACATATCTAATTATTATCTAATAATTATTGAGATTCAAATGTGCTACTAATAAACAATAAGGATGTACCGAGAAGAATTGTGTCATGTTGACATACCTTTTATTCTGATGATAAAAGATGAAAATAATACCTTGAATAAAACAAAAATCAAGTCTTAGCTGTGTTCATTTAATTGCCAGGGCAGTTGTATTATCTGTGCGTTTCTTGCACACCTGAATTATGTAAAATAAAAGCTGAACGTGGCAGAATTCCTTTGTGAAGTTTTCCCAGACAGAGATAGACCTGTAAAAAGAATACAGGACCTTCAAGTTTGAGATTTATTACCATTCAAGGTAATGAGGAGATATTAAGCGTGGTCAGACCGGCAAAAGATCGAGAAGTTTAAGATCGCGAAGTTTGGGCCATTCACACGCGTGCAAGAAAGAGTGCGCCGTCCGATGGCTAGTGATTGTGATGTAACAATGCACATCTGAACATGACAATGGCCTCGCGCTTCGGAGACAACGCCCGCAAACAGATCGAGAAGTTTCGCGAGAAGTTTCGGAGGAAGTCTGCGGTCACACTGGCAAAACTTTGAGATCTTAAAGATCGTAATCTTAAACTTCACGATCTTTTGCCAGTCTGACCGCGCATAATGATGTTTAACATTTAAGATGCCAACAATTTAATGTCAAATGTATATAGGTTACCAACATAACACAAATACCATCTATGGATTTTTCTTTTTTATTAAACTCTGAGCTGTCCAAGATATAAAGTGAGAATAAAAATGACACATGTATGCAAAAAACTATCAGGGTTCAAGAAAACTGATGACATCCCCATTTATGCTGTCATATTTGATAGATTTGTAACTTCAGCATATTTAACGTCTAGCAAATTTAAACTCTTATCTCAAATCTGATGTCTTTCTGTTGAACTTTGAGCATGACCTGCTTAATCCTTGCACCAGTTTGAGTTGTACTTGGTGTGATTGTAGAAGGCCGCTTCAACACAAACACCTGACTCCTCGACAACAGCATGTGTACACGAAATGTGTGATGTAGAGGGAGGGAAAAGGAGAACTTCTCCCTTTTCCCCTTTCATTTTCGGTGCCGACATTCGCATCTTTTGCAGGATGTTTGCCGCGAGCAGCTGGCGTGGAATTGTTTGAAGTGGAGTGCTGTGTTGATGAGTGTGGACTGCTTCCATTAATGGTGAAAGTCCTCATTTGGATCAATATCTATTAAAGGTTAAAAAGAAGTCTACTTCAGTTGAAATTGCATGATAATGAAAAAAAAAAAGCAAGGACAATCAAACAAACCAGGAAAACCTTAATTCAAATTGGAAAGATGATGAAAAAAAAAACATGGAATTGGGATGAAACAAACATTGCTATTGGTCTTTGTCATGCATTAATGGATTGCCTTTTTCTATCAAATTCTGCTGTTAAAAGCTGGCTTTACATGGAATTTCCTTTTATGGCCTGTTTCTACAGTATCTCAAACAAAGATAACATGTAGTGGATGGTATTTGTAGTGTATCAAATTTATCTTAGAATAGAAAAACATGAAAAACAGAAAAAGCTGATGAGAATTTGTGGTAATTACATATTGATTCCGGATCTTCGGGAGTTATCATGGAGCAGGGAAAAGAGATGTCTAAGTATCACATTGCACTCTTGCATTGAGAGTAAGAATATGATCTTGTCATGGGTTACCTATTAAATAAATTGCAGTCCAAACCAGCACTGCATGACTCAAGATTTATCTCATTACTATTGTAAGACCTTGCTGCTGTCACATTTTCTTCCTTCAACTCTTCACCCATAACTGATGCCCCATGCCACTGTCACTATTCCATAATTATACATTTTGTAAATGTGATGCTCTGAATAAGGATATGTCATTAGTGAGAAGATTTTGGTGCATTTTGGATAATTTCAATTTGCCCATGCACCGACGCTACTCAGAAATTAGAGCCACAACTCCCAAAGAAATGGTTGTTTGTCTCGTAGCTATGACCCCTAGAACACGAACGAAACAGAAAAAGAATGAAAGGACATGTTGTTTTTCATACCTGTCAAATCGAATGTGTCCCACAACGTGACAGGAATTAGCCCGTCTTGGCACCCACTACATGAAAAATTCATGCTCGGGCTTTTGTACATTGTAAGTTGTAGAAGGCAGCTATGAAGGACCCGAGAAATGAGAGAAAATCACAAACGGATGTCCAATTACTCTCACATGTATTTAGTCAGTACACCAGTGTGTGACATATGTCAAAAGGAGTGGTTAAATGGATGAGTTTTCTTTGATTAATCAGCAAGGGAAAACTCTTTCAAAGGATTTTCTTTTTCATTGTGAATTAAATCTTTGACATAAAGGCAACATTTAAATATGGATAGACCTGACCAAGTTGTGAAGAAAAGTTTTGACCATTTGAATCTTTGCTTCCACCATTTCATTGAAACCCAGTTGTTACACAGAGTATGAGCCTGTGTACAGGTGTATCATGAAATACACAAAAATCACCTGGGTTGATTTTCTAGTAAGCCTAGAAAATGAATTTTGGGTTAACCTCAACTGATTGTTGGTTCATAGCGTTCTTTCTGTCTTCAAAGTTTTAAGGCAAGAATCCAATGGAGGTAATGTTTTTGATAGTTTTTTATGGATCTACTTTCTTTTTCTGTGTCAAGTGGTCTTTTCCATTTCTTTCTGTGAGGTGTATGAATATGAGAATGAAAACCCTGCAGGCACTTTAAAATAACCAATAGTAGCCTCTATACTTTTACATGATCATATAAAATAGAATGTTGTCAATAAGAGTACCTAGTCTGAGATTAGTCCTATAATCCAATCATAGCAGTTACCATAGAGATTTTAATCACCTTTTGTAGCCCTCAATATTAAAGAGGTTATTCAGTGTGCTTGAACAGACCCTTCCCCACATAGCCCCCTTTTATCCACAGTAATATTCGTAGATCCTATGTAAATTTTTCCATATCTTTTGGCAAACGTCCATTCTGATTAGTTATAACTGATTTTAAAGCTAAGAATATCCTTTTTCAGAATTTGACCTCAACTAATAAAAGTGTCATCCGGGTTTCGTGAGGCAGGATTATTAAAAAAAAACCCAAAATTTTTATGCATTTCCGTAAATTTCCAGAAGGCTCCCTGAAAAATTAGGTGATCTCTTAACAAGAGATTCCTGATTTGTGAATCATTTTTTCCCGTTGAGATGCATGGAGCACATAATTATCTTACTGATTGCTCTTTGGCACATTGCTAATTTTGATAAATTATTGTTGGCAGCTTCATACCATGTACCAGCATTTTACAGTACAGTAAACCTCATTTGTGGCTCTACACACAACATGGTCAAATGTGTTTTTTTTTTGTTTTTTTTTTGACTTTGCATCCTTGGGGTATTGTCTGCTTTTGCATTTGTGTCAGAGATGATGGTGATGTTAAGTGTGCAAAACTCATTACGTGGGTGGTGTCATGATTGTTCTACCATGGAAGCAATTTCTGTCATGCATGTTGACTTGCTGCTTCTCAAAAGGTAATGAAATACCATCCAGTTGATACTTTTTTTATGACTTTTCACCGTAATGTTGTTCAAGTTCCGTGACGTTCATCAAAATCACTGTTGTGTTGGAGTAAAATTCTACCCTCGATGACAATGAGCTCTGAAAATTGATAGAGTGTGCATTATTTATTATCTCCATGTTCGCTTTTAAAGGTAAAAGTGACACATGTTTGCATTTCATACGGACAAGTGAACCTCTCAGTTAGTGATTGGATTTATATAATCACATGATAGTTATTTATGATGATGATTTGCACCAATCCATTGCAGAGTGTCGAAAGCGCAGTAGACAAAGAATAAATGAAGGAACATAAGCATAGGCACAATCACTTTAGAAAAGTAAACCTATTTGTATTGAAGTGATTAAGGTTAAATATTAAAGGAGTCTGATGATTTACATTTCTTTATCTTGGACTATTTGTGTGTTCTGCCGTTTGCTGAAAATTTATGGGAGAACATCAGCATGAGGCAAGGTGTCTGAGTATAGACAGCCTACAATATGATTATCTGTAGGCTTTTTGGTGATACTGCAAAAACCTTTCTACCACTGAATATTCAAGTTGAAGTTCTGCGTAGCTTTTAAAGCACTTGGACTGATGTGTCAAGATGTAAGAGTTAAGATGTAGTTTGCTGTAGGGAACATGCAGAATTTTCTGAATGGTATTTCAGGAGACTATCTATTCCCTGACCTCAAATGCAGGACTTGTACTGTCCCCTAATACCACTTCAAACCCTTCTTGGATGGATAATTCTGTTTTTTGGTATCCTACACTAGTCATCATCTCTGTAATATTCCCTCCTCCATGATTTGCGAGAATTCGTCTACTGTTTGAGTGGGTTGTGCACGGATCGGGATCTTAACCTCGGTAGGGAGCGGGGCTCTGCCGCAGGAGAACTGTAGGGCAGGCAGCTGTGCGGTTTTGGAGCCTGAATAATTCATCGCATTTCCAGACCAAAGCGGATTTCAGAAAAAGTGCAACGGAAAGTTGCCTCATGACAATCCAGGCTGTGGTATGCGTAGGTGTATGTGTATGTTTGAGTGAGAGGATGTTGTGAATGACTAGGAATGAATGACTCAGAATTGTGTTACTGCCACTTGAGTGTGCTACCAACCTCCTGCCTGAGGAGGGACCTTTATAACAATACAGTGTCTGTACATTTTTATGGCAAAATTATTTGAGGAGCAGGTGAAATGATTTATTAACTCCTATGTATGTTCTCAATGATTTCCCCCCCCTCCCAATTTTTATAAATTTTTCTCAGATCTCCTGCTTTTGATTCAGTGACCAGATAACCATTTAAATCTTATTTCACCAATCTCTGTCAAGTATTTTCAGATATCCTGCTTTTGTTTCATTGACTCAAATAAAATCAGTCCCTGGTAACATTCATGATTAATCTTCTAACAGATTTCCTGGAAAATCAGAAAGAAATTACATGTATATGTGCACGTCACAACTGTATAATTGCCCCCAAGTTTTTCATTAAAACAGGGAATAAAATTGCCTGATTTAGTGATGAAGCTCATCAGGGTTTAAGTAGGAAGATTTCCCTCTCGATCATGTTATTATCTGCCAGTTTTTAACAAATGATGGTTCAAAATTTTGCAGCAATCCTCCCCAAAATACAGTGTGGGACATGTTTCTCTTGGTTGTTAATGTGCTAGTAGCATAATTTATTTGATTAAATGGATAGCACGAAAATTATGTCTGTTCAGTCAGCTCAATCTATCGTCGGTGAATAATGGATAACTTTTTGTTGTTGTTGTTTTTTTTTGTGATGGTGGACGTCCAGTCTACGGTTCATGGTTGTATGAGCCAACCATATATGCTGAAAGTGCATTTTCGTGTCATGCTATATTTGACCATGATAGATTACTGTCAAAAACAATATTTTCACGGCATGAACTTGTCACGAGTGGCCTCTAACATTCAATGCGTATAGTGTGGACAAGAACTTTCACATGCATTTTAATTTCGCGAATCGTGGCTCTCGCAAAATTCGTGAAATAAGATTGCACGCGAATATTCCTTGCTTTACAGTAAGTCATTTCAATCAAACAGAATGACAGAGGTATGGAATTTGAAAGTTTCACATATTTACACAAAACAGTAATAGGAACCACATATGCAAATGAGATGATCCCATGACCCCGTCTTCCGTTGACACAGATACCAATCCTATCAAATATTACTGCTTTTTTTTTTCCCATAATGAATTGAAAATGAACACTTGCATCCTTCGCATCATTATCATTGTTGTATTGCAGTTCCAGACAGTAATTTTCAATTTCAATTTCAGTTTCAATTTGTTCTCATATTTTTGGGTAAAAAATACATTAAATATAGCACGATGAAAATAATGCATGTTATCCAGCGACGAAGCATAGTAAATTGTTGCAGACATACATGTAGAATATGGTGGTTAATATAAGAAAGTTTGAATCTTAGACTAAATGCTAAAGAAATATGATGAAACCTACTCAGAAGCAAGCTTGTAAAAATTAAGATGAAGAGTACGGGTACAACAAATGACCAAAACATGGGGAAAATGAGAAAAAAAAAAATCTCAGGGATATCGCAAATTCTTCTCTAATACAGGTTTAGAAGTTGGATAAGCCACATGCTGCAAGCGGATGAACAGTTTTTATTATGGCATCATTTACAATATAATACTGTATAGTGATAATGATATAGTTTAGACAATTAGACAAATACACATTTAGTGACCTCTAGTTTGTTAAAAGTTTAAGTTGCTATTAAGTTAATGACCTGAAACTTATCTTAACATTCGGCTATATCAACGCCAGATACCCAGAGTTGACCGTATTAAAGTGAAATTCTGTATGAAAATGATTAATTTCATGTCATGCTGATACTTTTCTAGTTAATTTACCTCTTAGTTAACAGTTTTATGTGACATTACTGATACCCCACTTATGTGATTGTGTCTGAAGCAGTTCTGCTACAAAATGATTATTTTGTTGGCACCAGGATGTTAAGTCAATCAGAGGGTCTACATATAGTCTCTTCTTTTTCTCTCACAATAAAATGTACATTGCCACATACAGCATTGAGAAAGTAATGTTATTTAATCGTGATGGCATACATTTTATAATACTGTATTCATTTCCCCTGGTCTACCAAAGGCATGTACCAATCTCAAAGGTAGCACTGCATTGTTTTCACTCGACTTCAATACAATTGTTGTATTGCGAGACCGAACGGGTGTTTTCTCAGCACTATTTCGGTAATTGCATCTAAAGTTAGCCAGTAAAGATTGAGTGAAATTGTTTTTCAGAGTTGAAGTAGAAAACATAATAAGTGTTTTTCACAAAACTAGATACACCTGCCAGCCTTGATTAAACCTTGTAGGCAGTAGAGCTTGGATTAGAATTTCTGAGACTTGTTTATCATCGCAGTTAGTATCATTGGTGGGGGAAGGCGTATGATTAAAGGGAATAAATTCAACAGGTGGAGTAGATAGCCCATCCCACAATTACAGATCAGTTTCACTTTAAATTGATTTGAGACAAATTTTTCCTGTGTCAGAGGCTCACTATTCTGGCTCAAACTCTTAATATAGAATCCTGTTTAAATAACAATGGATCATTTACCTCGGGGAAAGCAGTATGACAGAGAATGCAGAGAAATCAAGAGAGAAGAGAGAGAGAGAGAGAGGGAGAGAGAGAGGGAGAGAGTGAAGGAGGGAGAGGAAAAAAAAAAGAGATGCCAAAGGCAATATAAAGAAAAAGACACAGACTGAAAAAGAAAGATGTGGATGGAACCTGCCTGTCTCATCTTGAATCTCTCATTCAGATCTCCTTCGGCACTCACTGGGTTGGGAAGATAACTTGGAGTCTATGTCTCCGTGGCAACCTAACACTGTTGTCTTCTTCAGTGACAACTCCTTCCCGTTGAACGGCCTCACATCCAGTGCTTGTTATCATGCAAGCTTAGATGTTTATAAAGTTCTGCAGAGCTGTTATTCATAGTTCCATTAAAAGATGTTTAAAACTTACAAATTATTCCTGTTCCAAATTGATTTTTCAACAGTGATTTTGATGCCCTCTTAACAATCGGGTTACTTTTTTACCCAGAGAAAATGCTAAAGATGTAGTTTTATCTTGTGTAAACAAATTTTTTATGCATTAATAAATTTCGGATAACATTTGTTATGTTTGTAGATTATGCCATCATGCCAAGCAGCCCGAGAATACATCGGACTAGTCTTCAACAAGTTAAAGCAGCAAACTGGTGTCAAATTGGGTTTTTCCTGCCTGGGCATTTTAATTTTCTCTTGTTTGCTCGGTTTAAGATTGGACAACACTGATCATTTTCAGCTCTACTGAATACAGAAGATGAGGCAATAATGTCAGTTCTGATGAAAAAGGGCTTGCCGTGTGTATGACGCATTTACTGTTAATCTTGGCAATTTCACACTAGCCAGTTGAGAGTTTTGTAAGTCAAGTTGAGAGGGGGGGAGGAAAATCTTCCGGAAACAGCGAAGCCCTGGCCAAGATGGGGCACCTGTGGATCGTACCGCGACGACCCCACACTTGACACCTCTCCAATGAGTGGGTGGCTGTGCCTCTCTATGTGCCATTATATCCTGTCTGAGCGTAAATGTATAGATGCGGCAGTGTGTCGCAAACGTGATGCAGTGGTGTCTACCTCCCGCTTTCCTCTCTCTTTTTCTCTTTATGATTGATATTGATACTTGCTGGATTGTCAGCTTGAGTTTTATCCCGGTCACGAAAGTTAAACCACATCTGCCACCGGCAAGGGGGTGCGCTTCTGGATTATTTACGGCCAGCTAATGACATCATGTTGTCGAAAGCCACGTGTCACACTCTGCTGGCCTTATCTTGTTTCCTTTCTCTCAGCCAGGGACATACTCATGATGATAATGTGGCCTTTTCAAAGTATAAAAGTCTTCTTCTTTTTTTTTAAAGGCAAATCCAGGATCGCAAGAACATTACATCCAGAAACAGTAATGTAACTCTCAGTAGACTCAGATACTGATATATATCAAAGAAAATCTTTCTTTTTCTGATTGTAAAGCAATACAAAATTAAAACAAAGATCAACACTGCCAAAGACCCATTGATATTTATCAGTCTGCTGTATCATAATCAGAGATTTTCATTTGAATTGTGTTCTATTTGTGAGTAACCTGACATTAACTTTGTGGTCAATTTGTGTATCTTTGTTTTTCTTGTATATCTGCACAAAACAAACAAACAAACAGACAAACAAACATCTTGTTATTGATCTGGTCAAAAAAATTGGATGAAAAGACTACTATAGCTTGTGATGTCACAGGAGTACAAAGATATAAAGAAAGAATAAAGAAAATTCAACATATTTCCATTTTTCTCCCATAACAAAAGAACACTCAACTTCTCTCTTTCAGAAGTCAGGGGGAATAATATTGCCCTTAACATACGTCAGTAGCAAGTCGAAGAACTCTGCCCTTTATTCAAAAAGTAACGTTTTGTGAAATTCTCTTTTTATTTTCCTTATATAGTTGGACGCATGTGACATCATACACTGTAGTAGTCTTCTCTTCCAGCAGTGACTGCGCAGATACGTAAAATATTCATAACTTTTGAACGGATTGTCCAATTTTCTCTCAATCCTTATGGATATGAAGGTGGACTTGTCCTTTAATTTATTCATACATGTAAGTAAATGGTGGTGGCATGTGGTGCAACAAAACATCCACTTCTAGTTCAGACTTTAAGTAGGGAACTTTAAACTCCATTGATGTTCTGCCTTTTTACCACCTCTATCTATCCTCATCCTCCCCTCTCTCACAAACTCTCTAGTTGTGAGACATAATCTTATTTCTTCTCAAACTACTGCCATGCACATACGATGTTCCAACCATCCATCCGTTGCCGGAGGGTAATAAATTTCACGAGGGCGATGCGGAGGATCCTGACATATATCGTCCCGTGCTAAAATCTGAAATCCAATTTTGGCCGAATTGCCTGACGAGGGCAGTAGCCTGTCATCACGGGACCACGCTAATCGCATGACGATCCAAAAAGGGTGGACAGTATAATCATCCACAGCTCATGAGATGGCCCTTTCCTTCTCCAAGATTAAACGGGAAAGAAAAAGAGAAGCTTGATCTTCTGATGTGGTGAACAACATTTTCGTCTCTCTCTCTCTCTCTCTTTTGTATATCAATGTGATGCAGCCTTTGTATGTTGTTGTTTTTTTTTTTTTTGGGGGGGGGGGGTAGGGAGCTTTTTTCTCAATTTGCCATCATTCAGTTCAATTTTATTTTATTTCATTTTTCGACAAGAACATAGAGACATCACTTTTTTTTGTAACAGAAAATCATTCTGCCCTTAAACTGAAATTAACCATTAGAATCTGATAAAACACCTGTATTTTTAGAGAAAAATGCATTTCAGATGTATGTCTTTCAGTTGAAGGGAATTATTTGCTATTTTTGTTTGCCAAAGAGAAGGTCTTTATCACCCCACAGGCATAGGCCCTATGCATGATACATTGTACGTTTACCCATCTTTACGTATAGGACATTCAGATCTACGTGAAAGATGTTTGGTGTAGGTTTTGCTTCTTTATTTTCATTTGGTTGGGGGTTTGGGTACTTTGATCTTCATTTCTCCCCTAACTCATCATGACAAATGTCTCCTTAAGTATCGCACAAGTACAGAAAATTTGTCATGACAGCTTCTCCTGCTGCTGCAACTGCTTGGACTTTAATATTGGGTTGCGAGATCGAAGATCATGACATATTTAGAGAGCACTCAAACTCGAGAGGCATCCGTGATATGTTGGCGCCAGGCTGGACAGTGGGCTGTTACTAATCTCCTTGCACTGCGCAACACTTTCATATTGACTCTGCCACAGTACAAGCTAGTGTATGGCTTGTCTTTGTTGTTGCAAATTGCCTGCCATTAGTGCCATTCACACTGACAAAAAAGCAGGCTTTTGATCGCAATCCAAATTCCCTATCTTTTTTTTTTTTGTCCATTCAGACAGTCAGAAATATTGTGGTTACCGATTGCAATGATTTGTCAGTCAAACTGTGCATGCCTGAAATCTCCTGAAATGGTGACCCTTGCCCATGTGTTTGTGCACTGTCGTGATGTTTACTTTGAATGAGAAGATAAAAAAGTCTTCAGATTTTTTGCTCCATCCTTCACATGCTTTGGTGTGGTGGGAATTATCATGCTATTTCTCAATTTATCACAGTAATTCTAGAATAATTGCAAGATTTGTTGGGATTTGGGTCTTATTTCTAATTACACTGTTTAAGGAGAATATCATGTCCATTGCACACAAGGCAAATATCTTGAGATTTAGATCGCAATGTAAACCCCGAGATTTTTGTCCCACAATTTGTGTCAGTGTGAATCCCACTTTCGTTTCCACATTGTCTTCCCATCAGATTGCCAAGAGAGATTTCTTCAAGATCTTCAAGAACCTATTAGTCTCTGTTTGAGTGGGTGTTTGCCGAAGGTGATTTGACAATTGCTGAAGATGAGCAAAAATCTTCTAATCATTGTGAAGATGCGCAGGGATATTGTAGTGTGATCATCATTGAGCAATGGAGGACTAAATGACTTTAGAGAATTCCCAATATTTCATTCAAAATGAAGTTACAAATGTATTCTTTTAAGGCATTGCATTCTAGGACAATAACCCAGATTTTTCTTTTTCATATAATCATGTTTTTTTTTGTCTCAATCCAAAATGCCCCCCTAAAAAATGCAAATGAAACGACAATGTGTGTTTCTCCATATCTTCACCTCCTAAACTCAATGTAGTGTTTCACTGAGGTTATAAATTGTAAGAAATATTCATTCTTAAATCAAGTCACTTTTCATACGATAATTGGTTAATCATTGACTGAGTTGTCTTATCATTGATTGACTTGGTGTGTTTTTTTAAGGGCTTTCTTTTGTTTTCAAAATTTAGTTAATCATGCTTATTATATGCAATTTCCAGAATGAATGTAGGTATATTTCCTTTCAGTCTTCAGTGTGTGTTGTAGTGTTTTACTGCGCATGAGTATGTTTTTTTTTTTTTTTTCAATCCAGAATTTTTCAAGTATGAAAGTGGAATAGGGCTAGCCCAGGAAGGTGAGAAGTATAAGTTTGTTTGTTTGTTTTTTTAATTCAAGCTTCATTTCATCCATAAGACTTAATCATATGTTTGATGCAGATGCATGACACTTCAAGAACAGGTGCATATGTGACCCTGCACCTCAAAGCGAACAAAAATTCGCCAGACATGAATTTTTAGTTAAGACCATATTCTGAAAGAGCAGACTTTAAGCTTTAAAATGATGTATAATTCAAATCAAATGGACTCTCCTAACCTATCTAAATATCGGAAAGAAAGCACAAACTCAGGAAAAGTGTGAACTGAGAAAAGAGGCTCTGAAGTACAATGTCTATTCAAGTGCTTAATCTTTACCAAACCGTGCTTGCTATGCGATGAATAGGACAAAAAACAGGACGTAAACCACCAGAGTAACAACAATGAAGGGATTATGAGATTAAACTGAAATTAAGCATGCCTCATTAACACATTCTGTCCATAATTAATGCCAGCTTTCAAAGCAGTAGCACTATCCTTTTAAAAGTTATTAGAGTTGAAAGTGAAGAGAGCGGACAAGGTTTTTCAGAAATGAAAAAGGGATTCTAAAGACACAACTAATCACACTATTCTACCAAAAATGTTCGAGATAAACTGCTAAAAAACACACTTTCCTGCCCGTTTTATGATACCAAATTTTAGCATAATGTAAAAGAAGATCCACCCTTTCAGAAAATACGAAAAAGTCAAGTTCGGCTAGGTTGACCCATGTCACTTATTTTCAGTCCTCACGCAAACTCAGTGTGTGCGACTTTATGTTCGTTTTGAGGTGCGCGGTCACATATATAAGATTGTGGATGAGTATATATTCACTCAAACAAAAATTCATACTAAAAAGATAGATAGAGAGATGGAGGGGAAAAGAAAAAGATACAACAAAGAGAGTGAGAGAGAAAGAGGTAGAGAGCAAAAAAGAGAGAGAGAGCATTGACTCTTCATGTGGTGATGGATTTTACACTTCTTTGGCAAGATCTTGCTTCGTTGGTTCTGACAGTTGAGAAAGATAAATGAAAGTGAAGACTTTTTTTTTTGGAAAATTATTCACACTTCTGTAGTTTACTCTTGACTTTAGGGGATTTTGAAGAGATTTTGAGGTGAAAAAAATGTAGTGTCTGAAATTTGCAGCATTTGGATCCAGGGCTGTGAATGCATTGAGCCTTTTTTCGTTTATTTGTTGGTGTTGTTGTTGGGTTTTTTTTTTTTGGGGGGGGGGGTTGGTTTTATTTTTTCTTAAAGCAAAAGGAATCAAATTACTTTGAGCATCAATGCTGACAATAAAAGGCAAGCCTTGTGAAATCGCACTGTAGTAGAATTGATTTTTGCCTCCAGAAATATGTTGTAGCAAATGAATGGATGAGCAATACATGTATAATGGATGCCTGTGATATAGGCTACTGGTGTTGGATTCAGATATACATCGCAAACTTTCACAATTCTTTTTTTCAATATGTTTGGTGATATGCATTTTTTGAATGGTACACACATGCTCACAAATAAGGACATGAATACATAAATACATTATATAGAAATAAATTTGGTTTTTATTTGTTTACATTTCATTTCATGATATGTAGCAACACTTCTCCAAATTTGAAAGGGACCAATTGTCTCAAGTAATGCATTAATTGCATATTCAACAAAGTCCACTTTGAATGTTTCTAAGTAGAAAATAAAAAAAAATCCAGATGATAGATGAAACCACATGGTTTCTGAGTGTTCTTGGTGTCATTAGAGCAGAACATTGATTTTAATGTCACAAATGTTGCAATTGCTATGATTTTATCATTTCCAGCATTTTTGTTATCAGTCATCTGTCTAAAACCAGAGAGCCGATAGGAGCAAATTTTCTGTCAACATGAGAACAAAGTGATAATGACGATAATATTGTAATCATTTGTTTGTGATTTTTGCCACAGTATGAGGCATTACAGTCAGACATATCAGTCATTATGTATGTGTGTGTGTGTGTGTGTATGTGTGTGTATGTCTTTTTGTTGCTATTGAAAAGCTCAGTTGCTCATGGCACAAGAGTAAATGCTACTGTACATTTACATTTAGTGTTAAGCGAAGGTCTTGCTCTCACTCAATTCGGGCGGTCGCGGCGATGCAGCTCTAGGGAGTCTTTCATTTAAACAATTGGCTGGTGGCTTTAGAGTGCTTTAAATCCACATCACCATGGATGCCTGAATAGCAAGATAGGAAAAATGCAGACTGATTTATTTTCATATTCAAATTAACACATAAAATGCCTCTGAAATTAAGCTTATTACATTGAAATTTACATTTTTATCTTCGTTGGTTCATTGAAAAATATGTAATGTTTACTTCAAGAGCGTGTGTAATTGATGATTGGTAAATGGGATAAGTCCAATATATACAGCATAGAGTCATTTTGAATATTATTTTGTATTGATTTTAGTCCAAATAAAAAGGAATTTAGAATGATAAGAGGTAGTCGTAGAATATAACAATATTGAATTCTAAATGTTGCATCAAGCTGCAAATGAGTTTTACTGATGATCGCAAATGACAGAATGAGTGTGCATCACGAATGGAAAGTTGCAAGAAGACATCCATGCATTTAAGCGTTTGCATGTTTCATGGGCATAGTTGATGCTGCTCATCGCATTTTATCTTAGTTTAGAGCACTGCAAAGGAGCCGATCTTCAAGAATAATTAATGATCATCCGCAGCCGCTCCGAGAGAATGGCCAAAGTGTGCCATCGATCTCGAGTAATTGACCCCTTTAACCGTAAAATTGACAGGCAGCAATAATGAGGCGGATGCTGCGCATTGTGTATCAAGGGAATATTTCATTGTGTTCCAATGTTTGCCCTCTTCATCATGCAAAGAGGCATTGATTTTTTTCCTTTTATCGTGGCAGCTCATGTGTTTTTTTTTTTTCTGTTTCTCTTTTCTCTCCCTCCCTGACATTTTTGTGCATGATTAAGGTAAGAAGTAATTTCCTGCTTTGCTGAAATTAGAGAGTAGTTTAGAAGTAGGTGAGTCCACAGCTGAAAAATTGGCAGTATCGATATAGTGTTTTTAGGTACATATTGCTTGTGACTTATTGAGGGCAGCACAGCAGTCAATTTGATGGCTATCCAAAGATGTAACAGTATGTGTGTTTGTGGTTGGGTAGTATTATTTTATTTTATTATGTTTTTGGTACAATTGTTCTTGTATTTATCAGAGTTTAGAGTCTAGTTTGCTAAATATATTGGGATGCTGAATATGATTTTTTATTCTTTTTGTATGAGTTACTGTTTACCCCCTATAAATCCTTCAGTTCCATAATCTTCACAGCTAGATGGAAAGACCGAGTTCAGAGTATTCAGAGCATCATTCCTGTAAGCAATATCCAGTCTGTTAGAAAATGATATGAATGACTTCACATCCGAACATTTGTGCTTCCAGGATATAAATCTCATCTCCATTGGATCATAGCAATGATAACATCTCGCCATCTAATACTGATAGCACAACAACATTGATTGGCACTGACTTTTAATACATACCATCCAGTTACCGCAGAAGGGGGACAGAGTGCATGGACATACACCTTAATTGAAATAAAGTGGTTGTGACATTCCTTGATATGGTAAGCAAACAACAGACCATGATTGGCTATTTGCAGTCACATGCTTCCAGCTTTATGGGATTATGCCCCGAGTCAACAGAAACCCGAAGGACATAATATTATACTCAAATGCCACATCAAACAATGCAATGCATGACTTGCAAACAATTGTGAATAAGAAAATCTCTCTGAATGTTCTCTAGTTAACCCTTCCAGGACCGTGTTGTCAGAAGCCCATAGACATTGTACACAAGCAGGCGTCCATGTGAATATTAACAGTGTCAAAGCTGTAATTACAACCTCATGGTAGGTAGATACATGGCTTTTCTGACATCAGACATTTGGAATAAAACTTTCAGTGAACTACATTGTACGATGCCATCATTACTGCAAGGATATCTTGTCATTGTCAACTTTACACCACACTATTACTGGTTCACTTGTTTGATGTCATTTTCCATCTGGTAAAGGCGCTGGATTATACCCGTGTTAAAAGCTGCACTATTCGGGCTTACATGAGGCCCAGTTGTATGTACACATGCACTTGGGGCAGACCGATTCACAGGGTTATACACCCTGCTCTTTGCAATAAATGAATGAAGTGGGTTGCGACTCTCTCTTACATACGGGAACTCCATTTGATGTGTATATCTGAAAGACTAGAATGCCTCTACAAGAGGGGACAGTATGATTACATACAGCATTGCTCAGTAATACTCACTCGGGTTTGAACCTGTGCCCGAACCCGAGCCATTCAGGGGAAAGGCAGATACGGAATAACAAGTGAGCCACCTTACCACCCTGAACTTGTACTACATTACAACAGAAAGTGGTGGTGCAAGAGAGAAAGAGAGGGAGAGATAGATAGATAGATAGATAGATAGAGAGGGAAAGAAAGATAGATAGAGATGTGTGGGGGAGAGAGGGAAGAGGAAGCTGGAGGAAGAGGAGAAAGAGGAAAGAGTGAGAGAAGAGTGGAAGAAGGGAAGAGGTTGAGAATAGATAGGGAGGGAGAGGGGAGAGTTAAGATCAAGTGAGAGAAATTTTCAAAGACGGATGCAAATGAAGGACTCATGTTTTGACATATGATCCAGGACTGCCTCTCGTCCAGAATCAAAATAGAGTTTGTCAGAAATATAAGTTGGTAATAGAGAAGGAGAGAACGATAATTAGCTGAAAGAGGGAGCGGAGATGAGATGAGATTCGTAGAGTTTAGGAAATCAACCCCAGAGAGAGAGAGAGAGAGACCACATGGAGTGACGTTACTCATTTAGACCTCTAACTATCTCCTTGTAACATTTGATACATCACTCACATTATCTCTCTTTATATATATTTATCTCTCACTTTCTCTTTCTCTTTCGGTCTCTTTCTTTCTCCCCATCAATCTTTCCACACGCCAATATATTTCTCGACGTCGAGCTGTTGACAATTGTGTCTGTGGTTCAGAAAGCTTTCTTCTTGATGCTGGGAGCAAAAGGTAATCAGGGGAGAATGGAAGAAGGGGAAGTCAGACGTCATCGCAGCGGAAATGCAGATGAACTCATGTAATTGGGTATAGAGCAATAAATATTGGGTGTTGTTAACGAGCGGGCATGGGAGGAGAAGAGTCCAACCAGGCACTGAGTGCTCATCTGGTTTGCTTCTATCTCTAGCCCCAAGCTCGAAAATGCAAAACAAAACACACACACACATACACACACACAAGCAAATCATTTTGAAATATGCAATATTGTTTCAAGAGGTTATATCCTGTATGATTTATCATCAGCTGGCATCTACAATGTAGAAGACTGATTAGAGAAAAGTTCCATTTTTCCTAATTTAATTACAAGCTTTTCAACTTTACCATACCCACATTTAGACAAGCTTTAAGCTTATATGACTGACGTCTGTGTTGATGTATGTTTTCTAGTGTGTGAAATACAACACATGCTGCTTGTACTGGTGTCCCCCATGCATATATTACTACCCTTAATGGGTAAAGTAATGATTAGCCATTAATTTCATGCCATTTTGGTTTTATGAGAAACTTTAATTTGGGAATAGGTTAACCCAATTTTAGCATCAAAATGATGGGGAATGGATTTTTGAAAATGATATAAATCAATGTTCCCAAAGAATTGTTTAAATCTCAGCTCCTTGAATATTCTGTTGTTTGTTTTCAGTACAATGTGTAATTGAGATATTTGGACACAAGCCATCCCTGGTAGTCATCCATTAAATCATCAAGTGTTGATCGCATTCTTGATTTGTGATTTCATTGTAGATGTGCAATGTTTAATTGCTACATTTCTGAAAGACAAGGTGTTTTTCATCTAAATGAGGCATAAATTTCAGAGGTGTATAAAAGCTGGCATGCAAGGTTGGTCCTGACCCTTTAAATTCTGTTATGGTCAGGATCATTTCTTTAATTTTAAATTGTGATTTGTATATTTTCAGACAAACATTTATAACACAAAATAAAGCAATTTTAGAAGTTAGGAAAGGTATAAAGTCACGTACAGCCCATCAAAATTCAAAATGTTTAGTTTTGGTCAGTAGATAAATCTGAAAAACATGTATAAATGACATACATTTCAAATTTGCATCTAACTTTATAGTAGTGTGCAAAATAGGCTAACAATTAAAACAGTTATCTGAAAATGACATTCAACAAAATGGTAGATAAAAGTATGACTGAAAAATGTGCAGTTGTGGAAATAAAAAGATTTAAGAAAAATCTGAGCATTATGGGTGCATAAGAAAAAAATCCATATTTCATTTATTTTTTTAGATTAGGAAAGATATGAAGGTACAACTGAATGCTCTCACCGTGCATAAATGCAATTTACAGAAAGGTCAATGACAGTAATGCTGAATTACCGAACGAATATGGAGAAATTTCATGAGGCATATGATTTGATTTAGCTGCTCTATGATTTATATATGACATGATATGTCACTTTAATATATATGAAAGGGGGAGGGGGAGGGGGATGCACTTCAAGTCTCTGTGTGGGCATTCCTGCAACATGTGATGTAATTATGCTTAAGCAGTTTGCCCTTGGGGGCTGGCATGTATATTGACTTTCATATTTGATGAAGTATTCTCATCACTTACCCATCAAGATGGCAAGAATGGGGGGAGGGGTGGATGCGTCCAGACATCCATTTTTCCTTCAAGCTTTTTGTGATGTGATAGAGATAACATGTATCTGGAGAGTTACGCATAAGCGTGTCGTCTGTCTTTACTGATATTATCTACCTTAAAGGATCTTAAGTATCTGGAACAATTTGTGGTATTTTGCATCACTGAAATTTCACTTTGCTATAAGGTGTTGATATGGCTCTTTTGTTGTATCATATATTTTCTTTCTACGATAACTGATTGCTGATGTAGTTCTACTCCTATTCCCCCCCCAAAAAAAAAAAACAAACAACAACAACAACAACTTAGAATTCCTTTTTTTTTTTAATGGGGGGGGGGGGGTTATTTTCCATTAATATATCTTTAGTAGACTTGAAATCCTTGTCCATGGTCCAATTCTTGTTGTAAATGGAAAATAATGAAATGAAATGAGAAACAATTTCAAAGTTAATTGTTTCTTTCTCCAGACTCTAAGATTTCCAGTGGTAGAAATACATTTTCTCCTTTGGTCTTATTTCCAGTAGAAATTGGTGGGAAGGCTAACCTGCAGATAACTCATCCACTCTTTGGAAACCCACTCTAAAGTTTACTTGCAGTCACATGTGCAATAGAGAGAAAAACAATAACACCTGAACAACTTTTGCATTTCAGAATATTTTAACCTATTATTAAACTTGATATCATGCTTTGATTAAAAAAAAAATATTGTTTTTTTTTTTTTGGTAGCCACATTATCCTATTTTGCAGGTTTTGTTCAGTTTAATGTCCACAACTTTATCAGGATAAAATTGCAACAATGACAATGTGAAAGAAGAGACAGAGAATATGCGGTTATCTTAAATGGGCCACCATGACACCAAATAAGAGTTGGATCCTCCAAGGTATTCTGAGAGAACTAGTTTTTTTGACCACCAGCATTTAGCACCAGATTTCTTACTTGTAGCAACCTAGATCAACTGCCACATCAGCGGTTCATTTGAATTCTCAAATGTTTTTAGTAGGGGCAACACATTGACAATTTGGCAGAATTCCATAGTACCCAAGAGGCATGTAATATGATGAAAAGTTGCATATTTGTCTTAGATACTTTTGACACGTGGGATTGGTGATGCGGATGATACCTACAATTCTCAACCCCTGTAGGATTCAGGACTGCAGAATTTGAGTATAAAACAAAAAGAACGAAGGATCTCCATACTCCTTTCTCATTCCGCTTTCTCCAGACTTTATGCTTTTCCAAGGATATAAGATATACTCTACTCTATCACCAATAGTGCTCCACAGACAAGGTAAGAAAGCTGAACAGCAGATAACTTCAATTCCTCGGAAAACAAGCTCTGATGTTTAGATGCTGTCACTTGCGTTGAAGATCAATCATTTAGGAATGAATGATCGATTCAATATTCCCTGATAACTTGCTTCATGAGAAAATTAAAAAAAAAATCCTCAAATCCTTTGCATTTCAAGATGTTTTTGACCTTTGAAGTTTGGACATAAGCTAGTCAAGACATCTAATTTCAATATGATTAGACAGGATTCAATTCAATTCGATTTTATTGTCCGTTTCTGGAAATTTGTTTTGTTTGCATGCATACATGTTACATTTATACATACATCTACAAAGCACACGTATAACATAGATACATAGACATGATAGACAATACAATATCAATGTCATTGTCAAAAATACATAACATTAAAAGAAATATTAATCTGTACGAGTCAACATTGTGTTGGATGTGATGTGCATATAACATGTACGGGTGAGTAAGCATGTATCAAATTAATAATAACTATATAAGAGTTTTAAACAATACAAACGAATGCATGTTTATGTCTAGATAAATGATTGCATAGAAATCTTGAAGGTTATATACGTGCGTGCGTGTGCGTGTATGTGTGTGAACATACAAAAATGTGAGGTCTATGTATTTTTAACAAAAATGTAATTTCACACCACGGTCGTTATCATTCTTCTCCTGTATTGGATGGTCCATTTCAAACAATTTCTATCATTTTAGAATTCACTTTGGCTTACTCTTTGTGGGTTTTGAGCCATCGGTCACAAATGATATGATATGAGTATCTTACATTATATATTTCAATAGTTGTGTAAAGCAAATTCATGTATATATATTTGTATGATGTTTTTATTTGGTTATTTAGTTATATGGTTTACCTATTACACATTCAGCTTAAATAGCAAAGTTTTGTGTTTGTTTGTAGTGGTCTTTTTTTGTACTTGTCTCCCATAAATGAATCCAAGTCCATCCAATCAATCAATCAATCAATCAATCAATCAATCAATCAATCAATCAATCAATCAATCAATCAATCAATCAATCAATCAATCAATCAATCAATCAATCAATCAATCAATCAATTAATTTAAAATGATTTGCAAAGAGATTAAGATTTATTCATGTCATTATCTGTGATATTTATGTCCTAATGTGAATTAAGAAGGCTTTGATGGTATTGGAAACTGACTGTAGCAGAAATGGAGAGTGTTGTGTATGCTGACTACTAGTATATGGGCAACATTATTTCATTACTTGAAGAAGTTAGTCACATTTGTTGTGTCACAATTTACTGTCAAAATGACAATAACTTGCAGTTCAGGTGACAGATGAATCGACAAAAAGACATGTGGACTGTCACCACTATATTGTGACTTTGTTGTCAACAAAGTCACAAGCAGAAATGTGTGGAAATCCACTCCAGCGCCATATTTCAAATTCATGTTTTGACAAGCATGCACCCTCCATCTCCGCGATGTTCCGGATGGAAAAGTTAAATGGACAAGTATGACAAATCTAATTTCATGTGCTGCAAGGCTGTCCATCCAATGAACAGCATTTTTCAGGTTCACAAAGCTTCCTACGTGGGTAATGGGTGATTATTCCTCCCATGCATGTACAGTATGCTCCATTGCAAATTTATGAATCGAAGAAGTCAGACATTTTTTTTTTTTGTTATGTTTGATAAACATGAAAGATCAAGGGTGAACTAGCAGAGGTTTGCATGCTTCTATGAAGTTACATGTTACAAATATACATTGATCTACTGGAAGTAAGTTGCATTTTTCACCGGTTTATGGTTTTTAAGAGCTTTTATTTTTGAAATTCTACAATGATGGCATGTTAGCATTAGCATGTGATGTTTATATTGGCAGATGACAAACAAATGTGTGTGAAGATAGCAAACTTAGACCTCCAAGTGCAATGGAATCAACCTTGGCATAATCAGATGGGGAATTGCAACTCTGTGACATAGATCAGTCCTATCACATCGAACTTTGTATAAATCATAGCTGCTAAATCTAATACTGCTCACATACACACCCACCCACACAGACACAAAAGAGGAGAAGAAAAAACAAAAAGCTTCAGTTTTCTCCAGTTTTTTTTTTATTTTTTTTTATTTATTTATTTATTTTTTTTTTTTTGGGGGGGGGGAGTATATTATGAGTAAAGTTGTAAAGGAGAATTTCTGTAGAAATTGTTCATTTGAGTATGATGATTTTTTTCCCCCAAAGATATTGTTATGTGGTTGACTAGCAATAAAAGGCAGAGAAAATATGAATGTTACTAAATCTTATGTAGTCACAGTCATATGACAAGTCATGCAAAATTTGCAACTGCAGAGAACATTGTATTAACATAGAAAAGGAAAACAACTCATTGCATTTCATTTCACTTCATTTAATTTACTTCATATATTTCATTTTCAGCAAAGAGGGTCTGTGTGCAAAACATAGCATAAAAAGCAATGTACTTATGTTATATTCATCAAAATATAATATAAACAATAAATTGAAAAGACAATAAATTAGTAATATTTACTACATAATGTTAGAAATGTTGAAAATGGAGAGGAAGCTAAAAGCTGAGCTTGTAATATGCTTTCCTCTCAAAACAATTATTGATAAGATACAAAAAGAAAATATAACCATGTATGGATAGAGAAACATAACTATAAAGTGACTACAACACATCAAACATTGATGACACAACTAAAAACCGTACACCCTCATAAAAGCTTTTACAAAGCTGTGACAGTGAAGAATTGTCAATATATTGGTGGCATTTGCACCAGATTTCTTAGATATTGATATAATACAAAATCAGAGCAAAAAAACAACAACAAAACAACCAAAAAAAAAAACAACAACAACCACAAACAACAAACAAACAAACATATTTTTGTTTAACTTAAACAAACATATTTTTATTTTATTTATTTATATAACATTTCTGGTAGTTTTCCCTTTGTTTGCATTTATTATAGATTTCTAAGATATGATGGATCATACTGGAACAAGATGACTCAAACTTAGAATGCATGAACCTTCAGAGCAGTTTGTGTATGTGCATATTTAATAGTCATGGCAGCAGAACACATGACCGATATTCCGTGTTAGGAGCATCTTGTATTTAGACATTGTATCTGTTTTGTCAGGGTTTTACATAAATCCTCATGTAGCCTTTTTTGCAGTCTGCAACCTCCATCAATGCGTAAAATATTCATCAATCTATTCACCTGTGTATCTACCTATCTATCTATCTATCTATCTATGGACATATCTATCTACCTATCTATCTACCTTTGTGAATATATTTATGCACATGTCTTGGTGGCTACTGGGCTGCGTTTTATTCAAGAAAACTTACCTCCCTTTACATTTTTTTTCCCGTAAAAAAAGACAAAAATAGAAATTCAACAGGAAAGAATAAAGCAGGAAAATATATCCCCACCGCAGTTTCCTGCTTATCCAGGCTGTAGAGAATGTAAATATGCCTTTTCAAAAGCCGACAAATAGCATGAGTAATGGTCCAATCTGGCTGAGATAGGGCTAAATGGGCCCACTGCTTCTCTTCCTGTTTTTTTCCCCCCTGCATACTATGAAGTTTCACAAAAGTTCAAAGCCATATATGCCAGATGGTGATGAATTGAGGTGCATCACCCAGGTAGGCAAGACAAAAATAACTCAAAGCTTGTACCTTTGTTGTTGTTTCTGTTATAATGTTCGGCTGGATGGAAACTTTGAGAAAAAGGGAATACTTTTGATGAGCTTACATGACTGATTTTTTTAGAAAATTATTAAGAAGGACTTGTTTCGTTCATAACAGCTGTAAGTCTGTCATCAAGTTGACTGAATGGGTTATTTTTCATATAATATGGCAAGTAATGGGCTGCTTGATAAATGACTTGATCATTTGATCAGTTATTGATGTATGGCAGCAGTTTGGTATAATATACTAACATTGAAAATATGAAATGGACATTATTTTACATAAATTGTTTGTAAGGAAGTGATCCATTTATCATGTTTCTTCCCAAGGGACATAAAAAACCCCAGAAGATGTAAGTACTGAAAAAAATGGACATATAATCTCTGTGTCCATCTGTAAATGTATCTACTATCTATCTATCTATCTATCAATCTGTCTATGTATTGATTTATCTCTCTATCTGTATACCTACACAAAGTGTTGCAGACATTAATATTCCGCATATCTATGTGCAAGATCTCCATAGCACTAGGAAAAAGATTATCTTGCCAGGATAATATCAGTTCAAACAATGAACATCCACTATATCATTGCTAATGTATGGCAGTTTGAAAGAAATGCTCAAACTGCAACAACATTATATGGGAATCTTAGTTTGTATTTTATGAGTAAATTCTCCAGTCTTTTCTTTGGTAACTTTTGGATGGTGTATACATGCATTCAATGTAACTCCACCTTTAAGAAAAAAATCAAAGCTTCCCCCGTGCAGCTATCTGTTTGAATGGAAAGGTTAGTTTAATATGGAAATTAATATGACTAAATCTCGGCAAATTTAGCATAATGAAAGCACCCCCATCGCCAGTAGTATTCTCCTTTAGGACTATTCTTCATAATACCCCAAGCAGCAGTAAGCTTCATAATCAGAACAATTTGTGTAATGAGCATTACTAATGACAAGTAATTATTGAAGTGATGCACTGACATTATGATAAAAACATATGTACATGATATTTGTATTTACATAGTTTATGTATATATATATATATATATATATACATATATATATATATACGCATGTGTGTATATGTATGTATATTTCTTTATTCATATACACACACAAGTGTGTGTGTGTGTATAGATGCAGCTTTCCTATAAATGCGTAATTTCAGAAAATTACAAAATTTGGAGCTAACATATATTGGAAGAAATGTTGCATAGAATAAAAGTCTGACACATAGCCTATGTGGTATATGTGAATAGGTATTGAAGATGAATCTTTTTTTTTTTCTGTTCTCTCTTTCTTATGTATTAAGATGCCGTCAGATCATTTGATGGACTTGATCAATATCCATTAATTTCAGTACACTAATTAAGTACAGGCTTAAAGATGCTTCCTTACATGTATGTACAATAGAGACTACTATGTGAGCCAGCTGTTTCTCTTTTTTTCCTTCCCTGCAAATATGCTCACATAGGAAGTAATCAATCTGTCAATCAATACCCATTTTATCAGCTTCAATGATGTGGTTGTCTGAAAGAATCCTCTCCAAAATGTAAACTGTATTGCAATACATTTTTAGGGCATTGAACAATTGAAGAAAGCTGTTGTAACCTTGGGTCCACTGCCTGTAAGCCATTTCGAGGTTCCACTCTGCGACACATGAGAAGAAAAAGGCCATTTTTACAAACAGGGTATGAGACATAGCATCTGTGATGTAATGATTATTCAAGTAGCCCTCATAAATGCAGCAAGCCGGCACATATCCACATGACAGGAAAGCTGCTATTTGGCAGTGTCAATAGAAAAAAAAGAAGATTGATAATACATTCAGTGCAAACCAACGAAATGGTTACTTTCCCAACTGTTGATTAAGGGACCATTCTGGTCATTTGGTCGACGCAAGTTCATCCTTTGTTTGAGCATGATTGATGAATCCCATAAATTGTTATGTTGGGCTAGCTTATGCATTATGTTGTCTTGAAAAAGACTGAAGTGTCTAACCAACTGAGAAAATGAAGGTCATTTGTACCCAGGTGCACATGAGCTAACTCCAAAATAACCTATTTTTCTGCATAGAGTCAGCGGTGGTATTTTGAGCACCATAAACTTTAATGCTATCTTTAATGCCAAATTTTGTATTTGTTTTCCTTGCTTTACCATGCATTGACTGAAGTTGAGAATTGATACCAGTGGAAACCATCAAACTTTTGGTTATGATGTTATTGGTGCTTTAATGATACCATCATAAGTCTTGTAGGCTTTAGGAGACATTTGGATAAGCCTTGTAGTAATATTCCCAGTGCTTCTTTAAAAAAAAACCCAAACAACAACAACAACAACAACAACAACCAACCAACCAACCAACCAACCAACAACTAACCAACCAACCAACCAACCATCCAAACAAACAATCAAACAAATATATTAAGAATTATAGTATAAAGGACAAATAACAGGTCCCTACTCATTATCCTAAACGGAGGTTTTGCAGTTAAAAGTAAATAAATAAATGAATTAAGGCAACTTCCACATAATTATTTTAGCCAATATTATCTCAGAACATGCAACATTTATGTTTACACTCTACTGACCAAGCACTACATGCATGCTTTCCTATATACATTGATTGTGCCTCTTGACCTTGACAGATCGTATTGTGTAAATGACAAATTTAGTGTCTTAAGCAGTCCTCCAGCATGCCAGTTTTAATTATTCTTCTGATGGAATCAACAACTGCTATTCATCTTAAGTCTCCAATCAAAATTGTGCACTTGAGGATTGAAACTCTGGCACTGGCTGAAAATTCAGCTGGCACAAGGTTGATTTAGAGGTCTGGTCTACACAAGTCTTATTACACTTCATTTCAAACTTGATTAGCATCAATAAATGAATTTGCATCTTTTATACTAGTATCTCATTAGCTTGGTCTTCTGATTTCAGACTCAGTGTTGTGTCATGATGAATGATGCACTCATAGTCTAAAAGTCAGAACATATCAATTATGCTGCCTAATCTGACTGATATAATAATTCAGTTTCCTATCCTATGTGTTGCTCATTTTACCTGCACAGAAATAAGAAAACTAGAAAAGCACTCTGAGAGCACAGACCTCCGCCAAGCAGTTACTTTCCACTGATGATCTTGCTCTTCCCAAAGAGATTTTTCTCCTCTCTACCACTGCGGAAAAGCTCTTTGGACTCTTCCATAGAGATCAGTGATTTCCACCCATTATACGTACTGCATTGTGTGCTGAAAGCCGCCCAATTTCCCAATATAGAAGCCTTTGTTACGTCATAAACCCTCAGTTGCACAGCGCGCCTCGCCCTAGCAGAAAGTGGAGCACGCACTTTAGTGCGCGCATGCAAACCTCAAATATGCGCAGCCTGAAGTTCATTGACCCTACCTGCCAAAATATCAAAAATCCTTCATAAATTCCCCCAAAATTCTGGGATCACTACCAAAAGTTAGTCGTTTGTTACTTGTGTCATTCTCAGCCTTTCCTGAAAGTTTCATCCCAATCCGTTAACTACTTTTTGAGTTATTTTGCACACGGACAAACAAACGAACTAACTAACAAACAAACCAACGGTAACGAAAACATAACCTCCCCCCCTTGGCGGAGGTAATAAATGCATATGGGGAAAAGACAATAACTTTATTTGATGATTTGTTAATATAGGGTTGGGTTCTGATATTGTACTCAAGGAAACTTTTTATCTCAGTTTTAAGAATGTGTGTGTGTGTGTGTGTGTGTGTGTGTGTGTGTTTGTGTAAGTGTGTGAGTCATGACGACATTAGATAAAAACATATCCAGTGGCGGATCGGGGGAGGGGGGTGCACCGTTCGTGCGCCCCCTTTATTTTTTGTTAAAACAAAATGAATAAAAAGAAAAAAAGGATGCATGCGCCCCCCCCCCCTTTAATTTTTTAAAGGTGCCCCCTCTTTACGGAATTCCTGGATCTGCCCCTGACATCTAACATTGTGCAGCTCCATTGTTCAGTGCCACTAGACATGATTAATACAACATACAAAAAGTGGGCCACTCACACACCACTTACATGTATATGTTTTACCATGATATTTTGCAATTCTGGACTTTAATGGCAATTCTTACATGAGGTTAGCTTTGCAATCGAGGGCACTGCAACCATAAAATGCTAAATAGGTGTTATCCCTCTTTTGAGAAGCAAAGCCAGCAATTCAGTACCTTGGAGGTAATATAAATTCTGTTTATATGTTGTGGTGGTGGTGGTGGTATATACAAATATATTCATATGTATCCCTGAGAGTAAACATATTGTTGTACAATTCATAATACATATGTATTTATTTGTGGGTTTTTTTTTTGGTTGGTATATTGGTACAGTATATTATGTCAACTTTTCATATCTTAGTCTCACTGCTGTTCAAATGGTGATGTTTGCAATCATATCAAAGTACTGCATACGCCGAATATTTTGTGAGGTTTTTATTTTCGCAAATTTCGCGAGTCAGCTGCTGTTCGCGAAATTAAAAACACACGAAAATATTGACTTTAGTGCCAATATGAATGCGACGTACGCGTATACATTTCTCCGTTCAGTACAGGACTCCACGATCGCAAATTTAACCACTCATGAAATTGTCGGGAAGTCCCGATTCGCGAAAATTTAGACTCGCGAAATATATGGCATACACAGTTTTTGATGCATAGATTTTTTTTTTTTTCAAATCTGAGCCAATGTTAACCTGGAACCGCAAGGAACAATCTTTTTAAGCTCTGTCAGTTTAATGGGGTCCAATTATATGCTTCCATGATGGAATGGCAATATTTCTAGAGGTCCAAACTGATGACAATGATGTTATGCTAAAATATTTCCTGAAGCCGTAACATGAGGCGATTCACATCGGTGCTGGCCATGCATCGAAGGCAGTGCTATTCAAGTACAGTGGTTGTGATAGCCTACTATTCATCAGTCAGGGTGTATTATTTCCAGTGCTTGAATCCTTTGGTCTACATGCCTGGGAGTGACAGTGACAGTAAGTGCATGCTAGCCATAAAATCAGTGCATTAGGCTGCCATCGCCAATGACGCTGTATCTTTGAGAGTGGATTTAGCATCCTGTTGTTGGTTTTATCAATGTCTGTACTCCATGGGTCCTAGTGGCATTGTTTTTTTTTTTCTGTTTTCTTTAAAGACAGTGTTGATGTGCAAAATGTCCATGGGCTCTTATGAAAGTCAACGAACTCACAGAATTCACCTAATTCATGGGAGGTAATGATATTCATGTAATTCAAGATTCATCTAAGTTAGTACAAGAGTATACAGTGATTTTACAAGAATATACAATGATTTTATGGCTAGTGCTGGTGGGGCCAAAATGTTTGGTGTGTAATGAATCAAAGAGTATAAGTTATACCTTCTTACATACATTCACACAGGGTGATATTCATTTGTAAGAATCCGCAATGCGTTTATCAAAATCACTGAAGCTATAGATATTTTGCAATGTATTATGTAGTCTATACATGCTACACAATGACTGAAATCATATGAGAACAAGTCTTGAATGGCTTTTGTAGTGACAGCATTTAAGACAGGTATATTTTGTGCATGTGTGATGGGGGGGGGGGGGGTGCACAGAAGGCCACAGCAGACAATACAAATAAGGTTAAGTGAGAAATAAACAAGGAAATTGGTGTTAGAAGCATGGCATATATTTTGTGATGATTGTATTGTAGAAATGTGTTTATATTTTTTTTATAGTTTGTTTTGTTTGTTTTGTCGGAAGAGACAGCAAACAAGCATGTCAAATGAGGTTAAGTGATAAATAGACAAGAAATAGATACATATTACTTATATAGACACAGCAGATATGGTTGGAGGGAAACAGAATAAAAGACAGAGAGAGAGAGATAGACTGAATGAGAAAAAGATAGGAAAGCAGGTAGTGCACAAGATGTTTTCAGCAGTGCTTTAGGGAAAACAACTTCTTATTTTTTCTTGGTTTCACATCCTCCAGCAGTTGTTTGGTAAGTAAATCTGCCCCCAACTGCAGACGGCGGTAAAATCAATGCACATCAACATTTAAGTTTCCTACCTCTGGAGTAACTCGTACGGAGAGGGGGTGTTATCCACCTTGGTTGTGTCCCGAGTCGGTCAATATTAAGGAGCTTTTATTCTTGGGGGACAGTGGGTAATTGAGTTGAGGGGGTGTAGTGAGACACACAGAGAAAGTGGTCAAACAATTTAGACACAGCATGAGGTGAAAAAAAAAAACATGAGAAAAAAGAAAAGAAAGAAAACGAGACAGATAGACTAGAGAGAGGATTGATGTATGAAATGACGCAACATAGAAAAATATGTAAACATATATAATAAAATATAGATTTGTTGTCAATACATACATATGTATGTAGATTGATAGGTGGATAGGCAGATAGATAGATAGATAGATAGACAGATATAGATATATATGTGAGAGAATAAGGGAGAAAATGAGAGTGAGGGAGAGTAATAACTTCTTTACATTGAGTCAATTTGTGATGAATGTTTTTTGTAAATGAGTCAATGCCACAATAGAGTGAGGCACTATGCATTGCTTGAATAAAACATGGCTGCCCAGTTTACTCATCTGTTTTCTAGTCACCTTGCTGAATGAAATATAGTTCACCGTCGTGACTTGAGTATGAGTAATCAAAGGGTGAATCAAAAGAGTTAAAGAGAAAACATGATAAAGAGAGAGAGGGAGAGAGTTTGAGAGAGAGTGAGAAAGAGGGGGGGGGGGAGGAGGGGGGAGAAAGGGGTGGGGAGGAAGAATTTTGTCTTCTTGCATTCAAAATGTGAGTCATTATTGGTGAACAGATGTTTCAAGTGACAAAACCTTTTCATGCGCAGTAATCATGAGTAGAGCGCAGTATGACAGATGATTTGATCTCTTAGTTGGAGAGAGAGAGAGAGAGAGAGAAAGAAAGAGATAAAGAAATACAGATAGAAATAAATAACAATGAAGATAAAGAGCCAGAAAAATTGAATATCCTACAATTTTTCAGAGAGATAAGATAAAAAAGCAAAAGACTGTTGAAAAGATATTAGCATAATATAAGCACAAATAAATAAATATGTATGCAGACATAGAAAGAGAGAGAGAGAGAGTAAGAAAATACAAGAGAAAGCAAAACATTCTGTAATTCATTCATCTATTTTCCCTTCCTCAACAAAACTTGTAGATATAATTTCTCTAAATTAGATATAAGTGCATAAATATGTCAACATTACAAAACATGATATACACATGTGAAATTTATGGCTATACCGTATATACAGTAAAAAGGAAAAAAACACAAAAAGCATACTGAATTTTGGAAAATGCAGGAAATGGGGAGAAATGCTAAAGAAAAACGCTGATATGGTGCATTTTCCCCGGACATAGAAACTGGAATTATAAAATGAATTACACAAACTAAGAATGAAAACCTAATCAGCCCTAGACAAACACCCAGACAAATCCCACCACTAAGACGCTGTCATGCAGAAAATGAAATAGGAAAAAAAGAAGGAGAAGAAAAAAAAAACAATGTCAAATGTCAAAAACAATAGCAAAGACAAAAAGTAATGAGTGAACGGTGCCGCTGAGCTATACGCATAATGTTAAAGAAAAATTAAATGTACTGGTACTTTTACAATCATTGAGAAATCAGCAGAAATTTATCCTTTTTCAATTTGAACATTAAAAAAAAAATCATGTTTAATGATGAAGTCTAAATGATTTTTTGTAAATCATTTTTAAAGTTCTTTAAATCAATTTGGTACATAAAGCTATAGAACATAAAGCCATAGTAGCCATTAGTCTGGAAGACATCGTCCCAATTTCTACAGGGTATTGGAAGATAATGAGTCTTGCAGTATTCAGGGCACACTGCAGATGGGGTGCGTACACATGAGGTGTGATGGTAAGGAAGGTAGACCCCAATTCACACTCTGAAAACGAGAAAGCATTTTGTCGAAAACACTGCACACTTCAGCGCATGACTTCCCTCCTAAGTGATACCAAATAGGTTTGTAAGATAACTCCTCTCACATTCACAAAATAAGATTGCATTTGTTTAGGGACATCCAGCCACTCGAGTAAACTTGTTCCACTTGCAAAGTTACTGAAGAGGTTGTTGCCTGGCCAGCATTGGTTAAACATTGAGTCTGAGTTAAGTGTCTGAACATTTTTATCTGATTGGCTCTAGATTTTAGAGTGGTCTTAAAAGCTCCCCAAGCTCCCAGACCACTTTTGTGGGCTAGGGACTGGGGATACCCTGGAGAGTTGCCTCACAGCATGGTTGTGCCTTCGAACTTATGCAAGATCACTCGCAATGATGAGAGAGACACAGCGCCCTGCCCTCCTTTCATATTTTGAGTGTGAATCGGGTCATTGTCTGGCTGGGATAGATGATTAGACATGTCTGATGTGCCAGAGGCATGGTCACGCTTGACTGCTCACGCCTCTCACCAACAATACCAGATGATGTACGTGAGAGCTGAGAATGATGCTAATATTCCCCTCCTATCAGCTATTCAAGCACACATCAACACATAGCTTACAGCCTATTTCATAGTATCGTGAGCTGATACAATCAAGATTTTTCTTGTAGATAATTGCCTTTGTTAATTGTCGATTGCTCCTCATTCGTCCATGGTATATTTCATTAGAGTTTGATTGTTTCATGTCATTGGTTTTCCCATTAGCATGAGTACTGTTATTTATATTGCCAAAAGCATTTTTGCAGCCCAAAGACTTGATTCATTTGTTTATTTATTTTTTACTATTCCATAAGCATGAAGTACATTAGGTGTAAAAACATGAGATAAACATACACAACTAAGTGAAAATATCTTAAGTATTACACTCGACTTAATTTATGACTTAGTATTAAACTAACATATCTTTTTGTATGACTTGTAAAATGAATTTGGTTCATAGATCAAAACAGTAGGCTACTCTCAAAATCTACTTGAAGGGAATGTGTACGGAGAGAGAATATGTGAAAGGATATGTCTACTTTTGAGCCATTTCATCCCTATTTTTCAGTTAGAAATGATAGCAGGTCTTCAAGTGCAAAGTATAACCCAACTGCACCGATAGACTTTTGATGACAATTTCCTTTCTACTATAATGTTAAATGGAGATTCCCATTACATGTTTGACAAAAAGTGTACATTGGGTCACCTTAGCACAGAGGCCGTGAGCCAAGGTCGTGCACCCCCTCAAATATGCAAATTGGCGTACGACGTTGCACGCATTACGAGGGTCGCGCCAGACGCGAGAGATCAAGCCTAATTACCAGGTTTGCGGAGATTCTGCCACCTCCAATGTGCCATGCGATAGCTGCAAAAAGGTCAGGACATGGTAAACATGTGTGCAGTTCTTAATTGAGTTGCTGGTCTCTCAGGGAGAGCCATGTGATATGTTTTGCAACACTGTTCATTTGAAATGGTGATAAATATTGCTATAGAATGGATTTCATGCTCAAAGTGACATTTTTTAGTTTGTTTTCTTCTTCTTCTTGGCTTTATAATCATTATTATTTTTTAATTAATAATATTATGAATATAATCATTATGGTTATTATTATTATTATTATTTTGATTATTATTATCATTATTATTATCATTATTATTATTATTATTATTATCATTATCATAATTATAACTACTACGACTACTATCACTACGACTACTACTATTTCTACTATTATTATTTGTCATCAATATCATCATCGTAATTATCATCAGTATGTCAAGGTAATCCTTCAAAAAAAAATTAAAGTATCCTGGATCCAGATGGTTACTGTAAAAGTGGAAATTTTCGCGGTGTTCAAATTTTCGCGCATTTCGCGCAACCAGAAACTAGCGCGAAAATAAAAGCACGCGAATATTTTTGCTTGCCATATGTGCCTGTGCGTAATGTCTTGATTCCGCGGAATTAAAAAGACGCGAAACTCTTCCGGCCCAGTCAAGCGCGAAAAATTAGTCATGCAAAAATATCCACTTTTACAGTATGCTGATCACCACCAAAATGTGATCATCTGTTTCTTGTGTAATGATCAGCTTTTCCCGTAAATTTCATCCAAATCTGTGTACAACTTTCTAACATATTTTACAAACAGACAGACTGAGAGACAAACAAGCAAACCAATGCCGGCAAAAAAAAACAACAAGAAGAACAAACAAATCCAAAACATAACTTCCTTGGCGGAGGTAAAAACTTGCTAAAGGCTAAAGCAGAATCTTGATGTGGCACATAAACATTTCTGACAGCAGCAGGCTTTTAATCTCTCACGTTCAAATGATTGGCCGTTTTGCTTCACTGAGATTGCATGTTCAAACTCTTGGGTCAGACAAGTGCAGCAGTCATAGGGTTAAACTCTTGGCACCTAGTTGAAGGGAGAAAAGGGTTTGGGGACTTTGTGATTCTCAGTCATATCTCAGTGATACTCATTTGCATCAATTATGGTGAAATCTACACCACACTATTCTGGCTTGCATTTTGATGACCTGCAGTCGGCGGAAGAAGGGCTCTAATTCCCAGTGTGTGTTAACAACTGTTTAGCTGTATGGTCACACAACTTGTGACTGTGAAAATATACTGCATGTAGATTTTGCCCCATTCTTGACACATTTGACTTTCTGTATGTGAAATGGGAACCCCAACAGACATTGCTCCATTTTCATTTATGCAGACTGGCAAAAGGAAGAAAATGCCTATTTTTGGTTTTGTATATTAAAGCGGTGACACATGAATTGTGGACTAGCCCACTTAATTCTTCATTAATTTATATCATTGCGAATCACCAGGATCCAATATCAAATAAATCTGAATTGTAATCAGAATTTGTCACTGCGAATTTTCTGGCAAACTGCTCCCCAAATAAATCCCCTGTCAAAGGAATTGCATGTCTAACACTAACTATTGTGTGCATGGAACCCAGCTATGCTGAATTATAACGAAGAGGTTTGTTTTTTTTGTTTTTGTTTTTTGTGTTTTGTTGCTATTGTGGTGCACAGAGAAATACAAGTGCTGCCCCCAAAAACTCATTACTCTGCAATAAAGGGAACTTGGGAATTCCCCTTTCCCTCTTGTTTAGTGGTCAAGTTAGATGTAGAGTAGCATTTCTGAAATGCAACTGCCATTTGGAATTGCCAAGAGACTGGCCCGATTGCTGTTTCTTGACGGCCAAGAGTGACAGGAAAGGTTGGTACAAGAGCATCATGGGAATGTTCAAGGGGACAGTGGTCACAACCGCTGGAGTGAGAAGTTCCCCCACCCTTAATGCGGCAGAGATGTCAGCCTCGGGGTCAATTACTCCGGTCATCTAAGCGTCAGAGACAGACTCTCCGCGGTTTGTTTTTGCGACACTAGAGCCGAAGCGGTGCTTAAGTTTCGAGCATCAATTTTGAGTGTGTGTCTCTTCCCCTCCCCCCCCCCCCCATGTACCGTTCCCAAATGTCATTGATTTGTGAGGAAACCTCCAGATGGATTTTGGGGGTTTCATTATTGTTTGGGTGTCTAGATCCATGGTAATGAAACCTCAGCCAGTTTTTCATGTCAGCTCTGTGTGGAAAAAAAAAATGCTGCTTCGGTTTCATTCTTGTTACTTTGTTTCCCCTGTGAGGTTGAATCATATCGATGTTTAAATGAATTGACATTAGTTTCTATAATTTTTCAGCCTGTCATTTGTCAGCAAGATTGACAACTTTAAAGACAAGGAAGGAAATGTATCGTGATACTTCTCAAAACATTAGTTCCACTGTGCAAATTGATACATCAGTTTCTGTGGAAGAAGGACTTTCATTGTATGTCTAGTCTACCTGCGCACTATGGCTTTTTGCAGTGCTGTCTGGTTACAGGGGTATCAGCAGTCGGTCCTAAATGTCACATGGTCACAATGAGCGACTTAATTTGAGACAAATCGAGGAATCGGGACAGACGGATGCTGACCCAACTAACAAACCAGAAGACAATCAATATTGGTAGTGTTACCGTGCTGACCCCCTTCCCTCCCCCCCCCCCCCTTGACTCAAAAAAGGTTAGCAGGCAAGGAAAGGAAATGAGCTATCCAGTGGATTGTCATATGGCAACGACCGCCTTTCTCACAGTACAGGATATTACAGGCTGGTCAGAGACTTCTCAGGCAGCGTGTTCATGATGGGAGAACTGCTGATAATAAATGGAGAGTTAATCACCATCCATTTATAGCCCATTGGCTATGATGATATGAAGAAGTCGCCAAGGCAACTATAAATGCTATGAACGTGCATTCGGTAAAACATCTTCTATTACGTTGTCACGTTTCGTTAATCTGCTAACTATTAAATCGTTCACTTCTCATTTCCATTACAGTTAGAGGAAATAGAGGTGGAAACATTATATCTATATGTGTGCATTATGCGTATATGTACAAGGTTGTAGATGCACAGGATTTATCACATCATCGTATACAGAAGACAAGAAATTCTGGTCGTATCCACTAGGGGCAAGGCTTGTCCAATGTTACAGTGATGATTAAGACATTTTTATCAGATTTATAAATTATAGTCCCCTTGTATTGTAGTATTTACCCCTTTATGATGCTCCATAGGCTATATCAAACTGTATAAAAAAAAACAAACAACCCAACAAACTAGTATTCACACCCAAGCATGCACACACACACACACACACACACACACACACATGCACACAGAGTCCTCCATGGGTATACACAATACATGCGAACGCACCATCCAGAATTTATGATTGTTTCAACTAAACCCATTTAGGAAATTAACTGCGCTTGCTTGCACTTTTATGGAAGTAATCAGTGCTAGTTATTTATTTACGTGGATGGGGAGATCAATTTTTAGGATTTTGCAGTTTATCTTGGTGCCGTAATCCATTCTTGTGCTCACTGATGGTGCTTTTTATATCAGGGTCTGAGTATATTTTTATCTTACTTAAAATTTACCGCACATGCCCTTTGAAAATGGGCTTTGATGATAAGTTCTTATGCATTTCATTTCAGCATTGATGTTGTTTTTTTCTTTCCCTGAGCACTTTATCAAATCATTTCATTATGCTTTCATTTCCTTTGAATGTCAAAGGCATCTTTGAATTGGAGGAATGTAAAAAGAGTCTTTGAAAAGTTTTATTGTACAAGGTTAATGACGGAAACTAAGTATTGCAAGTCTTGGTTTCTCTGCCATACATAGTACCAGTCTTAGCTACACACTGCATTATCTTATAGCTACAACAAGCTGAATTCTGTTCGGTACTCCACCACTGCTGTTCTGCAGATAAGAATTAGCACTGACGAGAGTAATACACAACGGAAGCCTATTAATCTCATTTATGAGAGCGTACATGCTGACATTCAAGGTCACTTTTTAAAAATAGATAACTAACTCTTATAAGCTAAACAATGTGCGGTCTGAATATACCTCTTTTTTTTGGGGGGGGGGATGGGCTTAATTAGTACATGCGTATAATTTGCTCCACAGTTCAAAACAGGGCCACAATGTTCCAGTCTCACTGCCTTTTATGTCATGATTCTCATAGCATTGGTAGGATGATATTAGCTTGCTTCATATGATTCTCATTGCATTGGTAGGATAATATTAGCTTACTTCATATGATTCTCATTGCATTGGTAGGATGATATTAGCTTGCTTCATTATGCTCAAAGTTAATTGTTTAAATTCCATTCCAGCACAATGAGTCACACAGGCCTTTGTTATAAATTAATTCAATTTGTTGATAGACTGTCAAGGGCAGTGGAATTTGCCTCATTAGGCCCAGCCTGCAATTTCAGGTGGACTAGCTGTATATGCGAAACCAGTTAAGTTACCTATGAAATCTTGTTTTTGTTTTTATTTTTGTTTTTGTTGTTATGCTGTTTGGCATATTTGGTGCAGGGGGGTGAATTTGTAAAATATGATGCGCATGATTCATGCGTTCGAAGTTGTATCTTTACTTACTTGTAAGCCTCTACCATGTAGCACCTGCAAGGTCTCTTTTGTTTGTCTGTCTGTCTGTCCATTACTCTGCATGACTGTCACATTTCACATTGAATATATGTATAGTTATATTAGCATATATTTTTGTATTTTTTATAGATACTTTTTAAAAATGAACATTTGTGTATATGTACAGTATGTATTTTGTTTGTGTACATATGTATGTATACTGTATAAGCTGTTATTTTCGCAAGGGTTTGATTTGCGCGAATTTTGCGAATCACAGTTGGATCGCGAATTTAGCAACGCGTAATGTCTACATGTGCTTTGTTAATACAGCACTAACGTAAAGGTCAGCGTCGATTCGCAAAAACAACATCTCACGAATGTCAATGTCTATGACCTCGTCATTCGCGAAAATATCAGTACGCGAAAATAACAGCATACACAGTATATACACACACACAGACTCATTTAAACAATTTTGGTTACCTTCAAGGCAATCTGAAGTAGATCTGAAAACAGTGTTTAAAACACACACACATATTTATGTATGCACACGCATAAGGGAATAAATATGTACACACACACACAGACGCGCGCGCTCACACACACACTCCTCATAAAAGGTGTGTGCTTCTGGCGTCCTTGTGGTTTATCAGAGAGGATATGAAGAGCAATACTTGACCGCAAACTTGAGCAAACCGTGGCTTTTGAAACAAGAGATGTGATGCCATGGCACGCTGTTTGTGTCTTCGCTCGAATGATAATCTTCCTCCAAAAAGATGTCGCGGGGGGGGGGGGGGGGGAGGGGACGGAGAGGGGGGCAATCAATACTTTACTTAAGTTCCTTGATTGGGGAAACAAAATATCAGACAACCACCTGCTCTTCTATCTTTGATGGCTCTCTAGAGTACACCCCCTCGGCTTGCCTTGCCTTCTTTCCCCCATGGGCCATTTGGAAGGTTATCAGAGTTTGGGTCCACCTCGAGTGGCGGGGTGGTTGGCGTTATCACGGCATTTTCTCGTCTGTGTGGGTTTCTTCTTTCTTATCGCGACACTTTGCTGTCTTCCGATTTTATATTCTGATTGGGTGCCTGCCCGCTGACACACAATCTGCCTGAAAGTGCTCAATGATTTATAAGCTAGGGAGCAGGACATGATGTGAATATTTCTGTCAAGTTTCAGCCCAAGGGAAGATGGGGAGGGGGGGGGGGGGAGATGGGGGGTGGGGGATGGGGGTAGGGGAGGGGGGAGAAAGGCTGTTCCTGCTCATACTGAGCCCCAGAGAAAGAAGATGAAATGAAACTGCCGTTTGCACCTTCATGATTCTGCGTTACTCTGTCCTTCTCAAGGGAATCATCAACTTTTGGGCTTTTTTGTTCCAATTTGAATCACATTAGAAGACTGTTGGATCTTTTTAGACTGCATGCATGTATTATCTTTTCTCTTCACTTTGAATATGTGAAATTCCTCCTAACCTTTCCTCTGAATAAAGATTTGATTATAGTTTCCATTTAAATGTAAAGATTGATAGTGATAATGATAGAATTGATGATTTTGACAATGATGATGATTGTGACTAGAAAAAGAAGAAGACAAATGATAGTAGTAATAATGATAGTGAAAATGATAGCTGTGGTACTTTTAATTTTGATTATCATTGCAATATGACTGCCATGTTAAGCCCTAATACTAACACCGCAGTTTATGAAGATAGCAATAATCATTAACATCATTACACTTTCATCTTTATGACAATGACAAAAATTATAATTATACCAGCTCTTGTGATGCAGGTACATGTACTGCTGTTCTCACATCAATGTGTGTTGTGTAGATAATTTAGGATATAGAAGAATTGATGGTTTCAAAAAGAATCTCAAGACATATATTTTCAATTTAAATTGACCATACCTGTATGTGTACGTATATATCGTTTGTTGGTTTATTGTCTTATCATTTTCTGTGATACTGTTGTAACGTGACACAATATGTACTCTGTTCTATGTATAGTGCCTGAGTATCTTTTTTAGGTAGAAATGAGCGCTTTATAAGAGTCTCACTATTATTATTATTAATTAAGAATTAAAAACATATATGAGAGATACATTGTGCATAGTTTTTCTGTAGTAGTTTGTTAGTCCATGATGATAATGAACTTCAATGAGATAATTCAAAATAAATATGTTGATGCCTCGTTGGATGCCACATTGCTCGCTTTTGACTGATGTCCACATTTGACTTTGTTCTCAACTACAGACATGCTGATTTTGTTTAATGTAACACTGTATTCAGTCTGTCTGTAATACAGAATGCAATTGGAAATACACATGTGTGGTCTACTGTGAGCATGTGTCATTCATGGTGGAAAAATTCTGAAGCAGACTTCTAGTTGTATTTGTTTGTAGTTCATGATAATAACAGTGTATATGATTTGCGAGGTTCCAAATTTATTGGAAATCATAAGATGCAACTAGTGCAAAAGACGGAATTACATACAACACATAGACGTACATGGAAGTACAATTGAAGAGTTTATTCGCAAAAACCGATAAGTCCATTTTTGAAGATTTTGAAGTACGTTCTCTGTCGTAAAGTTCAAAATAATACCTTTTAAATGATATATTGGTCACTACATATAAAGGTACATTTTTTGAAGTTATGGTCAAAAGAAGTAAAAATTTTCTTATTATGCTCTTTATTTTTCTTGACCTTTAATCGCAAATATCTCCATTTGTCAAATATGGACTTATCAGTTTTTGTGAACAAACTCTTCACTTGGAGAGGAACAGAGGGGAGAGGAAATAACATTTGGTTTGATGTTTTAGTTTCATATTTCTTCATGCAGCTTTCTAGAGATTGAAAATAATGTTGTGACCACAAAACAGTTTTAGTTACCCATGCCTGTGAATGGCAATGAACAATTTGCTAATGTTATCACTTTGTCACTGAGGATTTTTTAAAGACCTTCTTGGACACACAATGAAATAAAAGAATAATATCAATTATTTTATCTGATGCAAAAAAAAAAAAAAATGGAGATCAGTGTAATTTTACAGTTTCGAGCCATTACCATTTTATCTGCCACTGAATAAATCCATACCTAAGAATGAGGAATTACATGGTAACAATGTAGTTGTCTTGTGTTGCAAGTTGCATCATCAGTCTATTGTACATATCATCAAATGAATGCATTAAAATTCTGAAGCTTTGCTCCATATATGAATGAATATATTCATATATATATATATATATATATATATATATATATATATATATTCCCAATGAAGGAATGCCAGAACACCTGCTTTGTCTGTTGCTGTTGTTATTCATCACTCACTCCCCTTTGTGTAATCAGTTTAGGAGATAAGGGGATGTGTTTTTATGGACCAAAGAAGCATCGGTGAGGTATCTAAATTCATCTCTGCTCTTCTTCCTGCCACAACTCATCATTCCTCCAAACAAAGTGTCCCCTTGCTAATGTAATTAACGTTGGAAGACAAACCCAGTGATGGATGGCAGCGATGATAGAATTCGAGGGTAGATCAGAGCTGTGATAGTCTGTTAGAGCCTGGGTGTTTATTTTGAATTTTCCTCCCCCCCCCCCATTCCCTATGCAGAAAGTATTCTTTATTTTAGTTCGAGAGGGATGAACTGAGCTGGCCAATTGGTATACTGTAAAACCAGAAATGTTTGTGTATATTTTAATATTTTCGAATTTCAGGAGAGCCAAGATTCGCAAAATTAAAATGCATGCGAAAGTTGTTTTTTTTCTACACTATATGCATTGAATGCCAGTAGCAAGTCACAAAACTTTCATGCTGCCATAAAGGCCATCGACTCCAATCATCAAAAATAGCATGCTACAAAAATAGCTGGCTTTACAGTATCCTGTAGCTCAAGGAGACACATAAATCGTTGAAATAAATTGTTTTCTGGTCAATTGATACAACTTCACTTCTTTCTCAATAAGAAACTGTAGACAAAGTTGCTTGGGCTATTGCTCTGTCTGACATCAAAATTTAGTTTCCATCTCTCTCTCTTTCTCTCTCTCTCTCAAAAAAAAAAAAGAAAAAAAAAAGATAGCACAACATTTTATTCATTAGCCCACCAAGACCATGCAGTGGAGAATTTTGCAAATTGCAAATTAAATTGATACATGTGAATGTATTAAATTTTGTATATCTTTCACTGAAGAAGATTTTTCATTTTTGAATTTCAGTTCATTAATACTCGAAAAAAAAAATGACAGCTGTCTACAAATCTGAGAAGAGAAAGAGGAAGGTTACCTTCTGAAATTTGCTGCTGATTTTATACTTATTTACAAATTTTGCAATTGATAAGCCTGTTTAAAATTCTGAGATTCACAATAAACACTTTGAGTGACAACTGACTCACATAAAAGTTTTTGAGGCAGCCTTTTGAACTGCTAGAAATGAATATAAAAAATCACTGAAAAAAAAAACCCTGCCAAATCATAGGTGTGTGGCACCTGAGACCTGCTGTAATTGTATTATTGTCAGTTTACAGTAGAACAGCTTTTGGTATTATAGAAATCATACTCTCAGCACTAAACATAAAAAAAAAAACAAATGAAAAAAAAAAAGCAGACTATGTAGCAAAATATTCAAAGTTTTGTTTTGCTGCCAGATCTTTTGATGCTCGCCACTGCCGCTGATATTTATAGCTGTGAGCTGGTGAAATCTGTCAGAAATTGTATGGCTCAAAGGAGAGGCTCTGTTTGATAGATGGCACGTTTTGTTTGCTGGTGTATGGATTTCAGCCAACTCTTTAAGTAGTCACTTCCATAGTAGCTGCAGTGAAGTGGTCGCAGTATAAAAAGTCAAGCGTAAATTTATATTCTGAAATTAGGATTTGAAGCATTCTTCCCAGCACTAGCAGTGGGAAATCCTTGTAAAACCTTGGTCATTATACTTATTTTCACAATTTCTCTTGTTATACAACTTATAGCTTTAGGGAATCAAAGATGGCTGTTAGATTTTAAAAGGTAGCAAATATTCTTTTTGCTTATTCTTAATTCAGCAATGAACATCTGGCCCATTGTGGTCTTTTGAAAGCTGCATCATTGGACTAAATCTGCCTGGCATATAATGCACCTGTCTTGATGCACTGCCTGTGATCTTTCGTTTGTACCATGCTTGCATGCAATCTGGTAATTTCAAGGTTGCAGACATCTCAAGGTTACTGTAATCATTCACTTTGCTAGGCGGTTCCTTTTTAGTTTATTTCTGCAACCTTTTCTTGATACAAAACTCAAAAGAAGTTTTTATAAAAAACAAAATACCTACTGTAAATGCATAATACGTAAACAGATATATGCAATTATGATTTCAGAGATGTACATGAAAATTTTATAGTGTAGAGTAGGTGAATAGCTGATTATTTTTATTTTTTATCAAAGAAAGAATATAAAAGATCAGTTTGCTATTCCGAAAGTTTGTTAATCCAAAAATAAAGTGAGTTTTGTTGTCCCGAAGGTTCGCCAATTCGAAAATGACTTTGGTTCGTCATTCTAAAGGTCCATCATTCTGAAGGATTGTCAGTATGCACCTTGTGTTCATTTTCAGATTTTTTTTCTCCTTTCCTTTGTGTCACTTCCTAAAGTAAAAGGTCATGGTATTAATCAACTGTAATCTGGGCTGGACATGAAAACTTTCGCAAGCGCATACTGTAAAAGGAGATATTTTTTGCTCTGTGGAAACTTTCATGCATTTTGCACGACATGACATCAGCGCAAGTATAAAGTCGAGTAAATTTGTTGCTTGTATATGTACTGCTATTGTGAACATAATCCCAGATACTGTTCAGCCTTGGCCAAAAAAAAAAAGAAAAGAAAAGAAAAGAAAATAGAAATAGCAGTGAAAAGTGCACATAGGGTGCAGGAGCACGGAGTATAGCTGGCAGTGTTTTGAAGGCATCCTGCCTGGTTAAGTTGTTGAAACAAATCATATGTTGGCACTCACCTATCAAAGGCAACAACAAAGAAGAAAACGAAGCAGTGTGTATCTGAAAGATTGTCTGAAGTGACTTTTGTTTTATGGAATGAAGGAATCATTGCAGTCTTGTGTAGGGCCTACAGCTTTGCGAAAGGTGAACACGACCGAGTCAAAATTGTTTTAATTTCCAATTCCTTTATTATTATTATTATTATTATTATTATTATTATTATTATTATTATTATTATTATTATTATTATTATTATTATTATTATTATTATTATTATCATTATTATTATTTATTCGGCAATTGCAAAACAATACAAGTGACAACAGAGAAACAAATAAAACAAGCAAAACACAAGAAAACAAAGTGTCAGGCTTTCCCTGTTGAGCTTCCCTAAGGAGCCGGGTTTATTTATTATTTATTTATTTACATGATTTTATAGGATTTGAACCAGACGCTTGGACACACACACAAAAAAAAAAAAATAAGTATGTGGATAAGAATCTGAAAAGGAAGCAAGAGAAATAAGTGTGAGCGGGGAAAAAAAAAAACCAGCGTGATGGAGAACTCCCATTTGTGTTGAATAATGAATGATTTCCTAGTCCCATCACCCCACTGGCACCCATGGCTTACCCTGCTAATGGTCCCCTACAGAGCTGTAAGTGTTGGGGTGATACCCAGCCGAGATTTTATGTGGGGGGAAAAATATAGATACCAAAAAGAATGGGAGGAGGGGCATGAATAAATGCCTTATTGTTAGAATAGGGATGAGGCAAATAAATCTTGGATGACCTGTCCATCTTAATGCTTCTAAATGGCTTCCAAGCTGAGAGCATAGATCAAATTGTCAGACCAGTGGACTTTTGTAGGACTGCAAAGAAAGGCTATATAATTGTGAGGGATGTGAAGTATTGGCCGATGCATTTTATCCCCTCCCCCCACATCCATCTACAAATCAGAAGAGATATGCGACTATCCTTGTTATAGGCCAACCCATAATAAATATGTATCCCTAGTTACAATGTTGATGCACTACTATGTCATTCCATGTTTGACATGGGGTGGTCACTGTACACATGGAATCTTTTCCATTTTACTGTCTCTACTGTTTGCAAAACAGGAACTATGTCACTAAAACAAACAAACACACACACACACACACACACACACACACATAATGTGTTTATGTGTCTCTTTGAAAGTCATTCAATATTGTCTTCATTTAGCAAAATCAAGAGATGAGCAGTGGTCTCGTGAAGGTTGAAAAATTGTTTCCATAACACTGTTGTGTCCTGTGTATGTGGTGACAGAAATCCTGTATCTTAAATGATATTTTCTTATTCATTCTATCACAGATGTATCATGGATATACTGGGATGCACCTGTTGTATGCACACAAAGATAATATGTGTATTACCCGCCAAGTGTACTGTATATACTCTGAATATTTCGCGAGGTTTTTATTTTCGCAAATTTCGCGAGTCAGCTTCTTTTCCCAAAATAAAAAGCACGCGAAAATATTGACTCTAATGCCTATAATTATTTGTTTAATAGATACTTTATTTTCTGCAAATCAACAGATCAATCAGCAAATCAATATACATAAGGCACATGATCATGAATATGTGGAAAATATACAAAATAGATTCAAAACAGAGTCGTTTGACTTGCGTAAACAAAGATATAAAAGGTAATTAATGATACAATATACAGTATGCATGTCTATGCAGCGGGGATTACAACAATTATAATTATGGAGCGATAATGCAGAGGGCCGCCATTGTAAGCATAGCTTGAAAAGATGGCCGGCCAGAGGAAAAGGTAGGGGAGTGTACTGGTAATACTACAATACAATACAGATTCTGCTGCGAAGATAGCAGGGGAAAAACGTGATGGTGGTGGTGGTGGTGGATGTGCGTGCAAGTGCTAGAAAGTGCAGAAGGGCAGATATGCTGGAATGTAGAATAATCGAATTGGTTTGCTGAAAAAGGGAACGGTATGCGATGTTGCTATTTGGGAGACCAACATTAATCATATAAATTATTTGTTTTTAATTTGTATTTGAAGTATACTGTAATAAAATGTGCTTCTTTAAGTTTGCTTTAAATGAAAACAAGGAGGCACATTGTTTCAACTCCTCAGGAAGAGTGTTCCATGTATCCGGACCGTGATGTCTAATCGATTTTTGAGCAAGTAAAAGCTTTGGATTAGTTAAATGAAAATCATGGGAACGACGGGTTGGGTATGAATGAATATGGTCATTGGTTACTAAGGCATTATGAAAAAATGGTAATAAATTTCGAGTGTGTTTATACATAAATATAGCAGTTAGATATATATGTATGTCATGGGCTTTTAAAGTTTTTAGGCGATGAAATATAGGATCGGTGTGAGCCAAAAAATTTGAGTGTGTGCATATACGAAGAGCCTTTTTCTGAAGAATAAAAATTGTATTCAATTTACTTTTGCTACAGTTGCCCCATACAATATTGCAATACATTACATATGGTAAAAATAAAGTGTTATATAACATTATTAAAGTTTGATCATTAATCAAATACTTTATTCTCCTTAAAACACCAGTTGTTTTAGATATTGCTGTAGTAATATTCTGCGCATGAGTATTCCAAGTTAAATTGCTATCTAGGGTCACTCCTAGAAACTTGGTTGAGTGTTTCTCAGCAATGTTTATACCATCAATATAAATACTTTTGGGAAGGGTGGGTTGGGATTGAAGAGTATGAAAATATATAAAACATGTCTTATCAATATTCAATGAAAGCTTGTTACTTCTAAACCATTTCGAAATATTACCTAATTCCATATTAAGTGTATCAATCAGTGTTGCAATATCCTTATGAGAATAAAAAACGTTAGTGTCGTCTGCAAATAAGATGAAGTTCAAACGAGGGGAGCAATTGGTGATGTCATTAATGTAAATCAAAAAAAGTAGGGGACCGAGGATAGATCCCTGAGGGACACCACATGACACGTTAGAATATAATGAGTGACTAGATTTAAATGCAACATATTGTTTGCGATGACTTAGATAACTTCTGAACCATGACAAAGTAATCCCTCTCACGCCATAATTCTGTAATTTTCCAAGTAAAATGTCATGATCAATAGTGTCAAATGCCTTACTAAGATCCATAAAAACTCCAATTATATGTTCTTTTTTACTAAGCGCATCAATAATATTATCGACAGATTTGATTATAGCATAATCGGTAGAAAATCCTTTCCTAAAACCAAACTGATTCGTATTCAATATATCATTTCCAATCATAAACGAGTAAAGACGCTTGTAAACTACTTTTTCTAAGATTTTCGATAGAACAGGCAACAATGAGATGGGTCTATAATTTTTCACCATTAATGGATTTTCTCTTTTATAGATGGGGATAACTTTGGCGATTTTAAAAGAGTCTGGAAACTTGCCATTAAGTAGGGATAGATTGAATATATGGGTGAGAGGGGCTGCTAGGGGGTAAATTATCTTTTTCAATAAATTCACCCTCAAATTATCGGGCCCACAGGATTTACTACATTTCAAAAGTCGAACAATATCAATAATTTCAGATTCATTAATTGGAGTAAAAAACAAAGAATTTTGATTATTTTCAGATAAATATTCTTTATAATTTTTTATATCATTTATGGGAATAGATGCTGCTAAAGAAGGACCAACATTAACAAAAAAATTATTAAAAATATTTGCAATTTGGTCAGGATTAGTGATAACATTATCATTATGAGTAATACTATCAGGACATTCCATAGGTTTCTTCTTAAGTATTTCATTAACAGTCCGCCAAAGAGCACTTTTATCATCCTTATTAGATTCGAGTTTATTTGAAATATATGATTTACGTGAAACTCGAATTAAAGTAGTTAATTTATTTCTATATGTTTTATACCTTTTCACATTTTCAGGAGTGGGTTTTCTCAGAGATATCTTATAAAGACGGTTTCGAGTAAGAATGGCATGTATAAGACCTTGAGTAATCCAGGGTTGCCACGCTCTTTTCCTTCCATTTCTCTTTGTAGTTAAAGGAATATGTTTGTCATAATAATCTAATAATTTTTGTAAAAAAATTTCATAAGAAGAATCAACGTCTTGGAGTTCAAAGACGTCATCCCATTGTTCTTCAAATAAATCTTGATTCAATGAATCAATACTTTGTGGTGTTTCATTTCTATACATTTTCAAGTATTGTTTGGGTTGGCGGCGTATTGGGGTTGTTACAGATTTGTCTTTAATCATAAAAATCGGTAGATGATCAGATATGTCTGAATAAAGAATGCCGTTCGTACAGGTTTCAGTAATGACATTAGACAGTATATTATCTATTAATGTTTTACTATGGGTGTTATTGTTTATTCTGGTGGGTTTATTGATGTGGGGATGCAGTGAGTTGGAAAGTAATATGTCATGAAAATGGGTGGGTTGTAATAAATCTATATTGTAATCTCCCATCAAAAAAATTGATTTTCTCTCTCCAAGAATTTCATTAGCACATTGATCGAAATTGTCAAAAAAAGATTGAATATCATTTTGCGGAGGACGGTAGATGGTACCAACTATAATATTTTTCTCATTGTCATTTAAAATTTCAATAAATAAGCTTTCTGCTCCTTGAATATGCAAATCAGTTCGAATTCTGAACTTAATTTGATTATTAACATACATGGCAACCCCACCTCCTATGCCATGCTTTCTGTCATTACGAATAAAATTGTAATTGTCAATGCCAAACAGGTCCGGGGAATTGGAGTGCAACCATGTTTCATTATATGTGACGTACGCATATACATTTCACCGTTCAGTACAGGACTACACAATCGCAAATTTAACCACTCCCGAAATTGTCGAGAGGTCCCGTTTTGCAAAAATTTAGACTCACAAAATATATGGTGTATACGGTATATTTTTTCTCAAAGTAGTAGTTCTGTGCAATCGTTGCCTCAGTCACGTCACCCTTGTGACTGAGGTTCCCATTGTCTGCTGTGCTAAATGCCTTTTTGTTACAGCAATTGCTGTGAGTTTTCTTTATATCTCAATATGGCAGCTATTGAGAGAATGAAAACTGAGCTGTTAATGGTTCATGTGGCTATTTTGACGCCATGCAAGTAATAGCAGTGCTATTTGTAGAGCTGTTATATTGCTAATAATACTGTATTTCCCATACTCTCAGTCTACCAAAAATCATACAGAAAATTCTTTGCCAGCCCTCTGTAGTTGTATAAAAAAAAAGTCTTTAAGCAGAGTTTTTGAAGAAATATTCTATCCCGTATGAAAAAAAGAAATGTCACCTGCAAGGGAAATATTCAGCCTGAAATTTATGCCATTTTAGTCAGAATTTGGAAAGATTGGCAGAGTTCGGATTCAGAGCCTCTCTTTCTAACCTACCCTTCTCCATTTTCACTAGAATCTATTACGGTAGAGAACCCATGACGTTGTGAAACATATATATCATCAATCCAGAAGAACCATGATGGACATGTCTTGAAGCTGCAATGTCCCAAGAGGCCTTTCTTGGTGTTGTCGTGAGAGGTCCCCTCTCCCTTGCAAACACCTTCCTCAATATCATGTCGCCGACGCTGCGAGTTGGAGAGGACACCCTTCTGCTCTTGACAGGAACAAAGTGCCGCTATCATCCAGGCGAGTCCTTGGTTACCCTTCTGCGGGCAAAATGAGGAGCTTGCCTGGGATGAGCAGAATGGTACTTGATCCACTCTTGGTATGGTGGGCTACTGTACAATGATCTTTCCTCCATTGAGTGTCTTTTCCCTTTTTGTCATTTGGTTAAACAAATGCTAGGAAAAAAAGAGAACACGGTCAGGGATCTATGTTTGAATGAGTAATCTTGATGTACTTATACATTTTCCTAACATCGTTTTGCAATTTGATGGTATACATGTAGCTGATGTAAGCAAGAAAAGTAACATACTGAAAAACATGCCATTTATAGACTGTACAAATGTACGGGGGCAGTAGTGTGTTGGACTTCGTCTCATGGCAGTAGTGTGTTAACTTCTTCCGTTTTGGTGCAGGTGAATTTCTCCACATTATACCAAATTCCAAAAGGTATTCATGAAAGAAAGACTAAAAATTATCTGCATCAACTTGTTAAAGTTGATATCATGTTGTTTATAGATGTAGCTCTCCTTCTGTGCAGATTCTAACCAGACTGCACACAGGACTAATAGTGATGTAGGTTTTTTAAAGTTTTGAATAGGGTAAGGGCACGAGTATTCGGTCGGGCACCGGTATTCGGTCACTTATCACTAGTCACTAGCCAGTAAGTTCAACTGTCACAACACACGCAAATCACACTAATTCACATACTTGCACACTCATTCACAACAGGAAACTCCGTTAGCCCCCTCCAAAAATCCAGCCAAAATCCCAAATTTTACCGTCAAAAGTGCAGAATCGGCGCTACTTTCCAAAAGCGTGTGCGGATAAGGCCCAGTTTTAAGAGTACGGGTCACCGAAAAAGCGCTAAAAATCGAAAAATATGCCGTTCTCTCGCGGGATTTTTCACTTATCGCAAGCTTGGAGTGTAATGGTATCCTCAAAAACGCAAAAGAAAAACAAAATGTCCGTACGTGCTGATACAGTGTCCCAATGTACAAGGGTTGAATGCAAGTGCCGAGGCCCCAGTATTCGGTCACCAACGGTCGCCGCAACGTCCCCGATGCAATTTTGCGCCAACAAGGTAGCGCGTACGCGCGTTTTTCAGCTGCCTTGAACACGCATTGACTTTGAACGCGCACATCGCGTGACCGAATACTGGAGCTGATGACCGTATACTGGGGAATTTTCAAGGTGAAATATTTCGCGATTTTGTGCAATTCTGTGAGATATTTAACAAAACGAAAGTTGAGATTAAAGAAATTTGATATATTTCACATACATTGCTGTAGATATGATGTATGTATGTATTATTTTAGTTTGAAAAATATTGCAAAAAAGCTTAAGTGACTGAATACTGGGGATGTTACCCTAAAGAAAATTCAAAATATTTTCATTTTTCCAGCATAATGAAAGAGCACTTGATTTACAATGCCTCTTTCATAAAGCAGAGTACATGGATTTCCCCTTAACGTATATATCCATAAAAAGTCAAGAGAGTGTGTACTTTTCATTAAAAAAATGATATCTTGTGGAGTTTTTTCTATATTATTGTCCTGCTGCAGTGATGTCATGAACTCTTCTAATCCTCTCATCCAGCATTGGTACCAAAAACTTCAAAAAATCATAACTTTTAAACAGATTGTCTAGTTTTCCTCAAGCATCACTGATGAATTCTACTAATATTACTGCATTCACTCCATCCATATATATTTGGTTATCATTCCCCTTTAACATTGTGTGTCAAAAGTAGGGCAGCTGGGGCAGTGACTCTCTATATAGGGTTAACACCCTTACCGTTCTCGGCGGCCCGATCCTCGTGAATTATTTTTCACCAGTTTCGCTGAGCCCGGATCTGCTCTCCAGTGCGTCATTCCCCTTTATGTGGCAGGGAGACAAGGTGGTACCAGCATCCGCTCACAATACAGCATATCCCCGATGAATATCAACGTCCCAAGAGGCTGGCAATGTCCGTGTTTCCAAAGATGAGGATGATACCGATGTAATCATTAATTCTATTTGGTTTCAAAGTGATTAATACCATTCACCTCATTATGGCCCCTCCTTAATCCATTCAACCCCCTTATTTGTTTTTGTTTGTCTCTTTCATATACACTCCTGAGTAGGTTGATATATCTATCCAGGTCCAGTGTTTTGAATGATGAACAGGTGCATCAAATATTTAGCAACCAGGGTCATTGAGGCTACCCTCATTTACTTTGCAGACTTGGTCATTATCTTACCTGTATGAGGAATAAAGTTCTGTGCAAGAGGAGGGTTCCGTTGCCATTGTTAAATTGGGACAACCTATAAAGAGGATTACCTTAAATTACAGCATATTTTATCAACAGTAAAGAAAAATCCCCCTCTGTGTCATTGGTTGATTGTTCGGTCAGCCATTAGTGTTAATATACATGGGACAGTAAATCTTGTATGCATCATTCTGCAAATTAGAGCAGAAGCTCATCTGTATTGGAAATTCAACTGAAATTGATGTTAAACTTTTGATCTCAAGATCTCCAGATATTTACCTCTGGAATTTTCAGCTGTCAACGCTACAGCCTGTATCATTGGAATGACCCATCTTCACCTTGATCAAGTGACGGTCAATAGGTGAAAATTTCGGAGGTGAATATCTTGTGTTGAGATCAAAAGTTGAATACTAATTTCATTCTGCAAATTGTTTGGCAACCAGCTACTGTATTATGTGATGGTGATGAAAATGCAGGAAATTCAAAATCCCAAGCTGCTCTTAAATAGTCCTTTAAACTTGTCGATTCTTTGATCATTCAGTATTTTGTCTTCATTACCTATGACCAGATTTTGTCGTACATCATTTCATTTCATCCCTCTTTCTAATATTGGAGAATTACAGTAAAGTGTGACGAGTCCTCTTTGCTTTAATTGATGCTCATAATTGCTATCATTTTTGCATCATGCTGTTATGGTTTGTGGCAACCATAGAGCAAGGATTCCCTATGTGCAATTTCCTGATGTACAAGTGGATCTTTGTGCCATCCGACTTTACTCATTTCATTTCATTTCATTTCATTTCATTTCATTTCATTTCATTTCATTTCATTTCATTTCATTTCATTTCATTTCATTTCATTTCATTTCATTTCATTTCATTTCATTTCATTTCATTTCATTTTGTATTTCTCAAATTAAATACAGCAAAAAGGAAGTACAATACAAGTGAATACTCAAATTAAATTTGTAGCTCAAACTCAAATTTACCAAGTGGTAAATAGTACAGTAATGTTGAGGTAGCAAAGGAAATAAAGAAATAAATACACTGTATCATGGTGTCTATACAGAAGTATTAAAGCTTGCTTGATTGCAGGTCCCATTAAATCTGAGGTGATGTAAGATTGCGGAGATCAGACAGAAAAGTAATGACTGGAAAACAGAATTAATGAAATAACTGAAGTTGATGACTATACATGAAAAGAGTGGTAACCACAGAAGCATATTTCTGTTTATAAAGTAATCACAATTTCAGTATGTAAACATGATAACCATTCGAGTTAATGCTGTGCTTTGGATGTTGAACAACAGAAATCATTGATTAAAGAGAATGTGATTATAAGACATACCATAAAGGTATACAGTCTGATGTATAGCTCGGTTGGAAGAATATCATGATTTCAGCAGTGGTGAAATTGATGGTCTTCCATGGACCATAAACAGTACTGGGAAGATACATTGTACAACCACCACTTTGCAAACATTTTGTGTTAATACTGTTATCATTTTTCTACCTCTACATTTGTTTATTCTTTCTTTTGGTGCAGCAAGCAGGGACGGGGTGTAATACCATGCATTTTTTTAATCGGAAAGTCAGGCAGGGGCAGTGGAGTGAGACCGATGACATTATCGCATCATTTTGCCCTCATTAGCTAGTTGGATAATCATTGGAACAGAGTCATTTGGTTGATGACAGAATGTTTTGACCCGGCGATGCTAATGGATGGGGGGGGGGGGGGGGGCCATCAAGTCCGAGTGACAACTCTGCAAGCAATTAAATCTATTACCGCGTTGTGATGGGAGAGTGGGTAATCGGACATTTAATTTGCGCTAGGAGCATTGTTATTGATACCGTCGTGACAGATTCTCATTGCAATTTCTGACTTTTTCTTTGCATGCTTGAGAAGAGATGCTCAAACTCGGTCTGTGATAGAAATGATATATCAAGCATTTGGTCACGCGAGAGGAAGTACCATGTCATGATTGATCGCAAAATTGTCTTTTATGTTTTAAAGAATGGATCATGTAATGAAAGAATGTGACAAAGTAAGCGGTTATTTCTTTCTTTTGGTGCAGCAAGGGGGAGGGGGTGAGTGCCATGAAGTTTTTAATCGGAACTTATTTACCTCGATGTACGATCAATTTGTCAATCAGTTGCAAATTGAGGGGTTATTGATTTAAAAAAAAGAAATACAAAAATGGATTTGATTCATGTTTTGTATTGTTGTGAACACTTTCTTTCTCCATAATACAAATGTCGGCATGTTATATTAGAAGTGAAGTTTGGAGGACTGCAGTTCTTTGTATATAAAGACCATTGTACTTTCTAATCTGGGTACAGGTATTAGTCTTTATTATTCATGGCGGGATATGTACCTTCTGCACACGGTGCATTGAAATTACCCCAACCTCTCTCCTGTGCACGCCACCATTGTGCAGGCACCTGGGCAATCAATTTACCTCTTGATTAAGTTCTCAAATTTACTCCGGAGGAGAATGGCATGTTTTGCCAATTTGATGGATGTTCTGACTTCCTTGGCTAAGAAGCTCAGGAAAAATAAAACAACAACAACAACAAAAATTAATGTTACAACCATACTTTGGACAGTTATAAATTTCTTGAACATTACACTTCAACTAAAATAGAAATGGGATATGATTTTCACTAGTTGGAGAGGATATGATTTGAATGTTTGTCCACTTCTTGTGGACATGTATGATTTTTGTAAAGTGTTCATGAAACAAAGATACATATATTTGTCTCCAGACAATCTTGTTATTTCAATGACGAATGGGCTGAAATGATTAATTTTGATCTAAATTGAGAGACCAGAGAGAATCTTGTTTCCATTATGAAAGAAAATAATGAAAACTTTGTCCTTTCTCTTTGGTTTGAGTATGAACGCAAACATTTAGAAACGTGGTTGTACTGCACAAAGTCAAAGATCTTGCATCCACTCAAGTTATTTCATTGTTGCAAAGTTTCCATTTTCATTTGAAAAGTACTCCTATGAGTCAACAGCCTGATCTTGCTGCATTTCTACTCTATGTACACATGTAGAATGTCTAAAGGATGTTATATTGGGAACTTAGAAGGCTGTTTGTCACATTTTCTTTCCTGGAATTTCTTAAAGTCATTTTGAGGTCATTGTACGCAGAGTTAATGGCAGCTTGCCTGCGGGTGGGGGCTCACTTGAGTATGATTACGTACATTATTCCCAGGAGAGAGATCATTCATAATGTATGCATACACATTAATAGATCATGCGGGACTGGAGTAGGGGGATAATAGCCCCCCACCCCCCCCCCCCCCCCACCCCTCCTGCCTTCATCCTCTAAAAGCAACTACAACTAACAAGCAAAAAACGTAGATGCTAATTAATTCCACAAATCTTGGCTCCTTGCAAGTTTGTGAAAAATTTCATGGGCACAAACAAATTCTGGTTTTACAGTACACATTCAAACTGTCAATGTAGCGCCTGTTGCAATGTGTTGGAATGTTGCTGTAGACTTGTGGAGAAATGCACTTTGTACAAGGTGTTTTTTTTTTTTTTTTTTTTTTTTTTTAGTGTGATGATGTCAGTAGAAACTCGGATAGGTTTGGCCGTGTTGTTAGGTCTATCACAGTACAACCAGGCCTTATCCTCGTTCATATGGTAATGCGTTAGCAGTCATTCAGATAAGACTTTGGGGTGAAAAGCGGTATACATTTTTCTTGCTGAATTGCCGATTGCCAACTATGCCATTCTTTTGTCCCCTTTTCTCTTTTTAAGCTTAGTTGAAGTGGGAAAAAAAATGGAATGGTGAATGTTACCAATGATGTGGGAGAGGTAAAAATCAACCCTCACAGGTTATGGAACAGTTCCATAATAGTCTAGAGTAAAAAGATTTCGTTATTCCGATTCCCAATAAACATGACTCCCCATCTTGTGACATTGCACTTGACTGAAAAGTGCAGTCACGTCTGAAATTTAAGAAGGAGTTTGTGGAATCTGGAGTCTAGGGGATCCTCGTTTTTTGTCGTGACTGCCAGAGACTCTTCGTAGGCACGCCCCCCTAGGGATCCACATTTGACCAAGCAGATGGCAGTCTGCATGCACTTTCCCATCACTCCTAGAAAGCGCCACCGAGCACTCGCCGTTCAACGACGCGATACGATACGAGATGCGAAGTGTACCATCAAGTGTCCTCGTCTTGAGCCAGCGGAGTTTTTTTTCTCTTTCTCTCTTTTTGATGGCATATACAATAGCATCTCTTGATCGGACAGTCAATCAAATATTTGTTGATCTGTTACATTCTGATTTTTTCTTTCTCTGACTTGTTGCCTATATTATTTGATCCCCTGTCAAAGGTGTTCTAAGAATGTCATTTTTTTTTTCACAAGGGCAAAATAAAAGCAGCCTCAAACTCTATTCTGAAAAAAAGAAAAGGACAGGAAAAGCAGGCTGTCATTTCACTGTGAAGAATGCACTTGATGCTGCTATGAGAAGTGTATGAGATGTAACATCACAGCTTGAAGTCAAGCTTTGATGTGTGTCTGTGCAAGTTTGTGTGTTAATGTGTTCTTTAACATTTATGAAGCACCAGAGATTCTGTCCAACAGTGAGTTCATTTGAGGTGTACATTCAAAGTACCTCGGCAGATGTTGAAATAAAAGAACATAAAAAGAGATACATTGCTTTTTTATCTGCAGTAAAAATTATGCAGACTAAACAGAATAACAGTGAAATCATTGCATGTCATCCAGTTTGATATGACTGAAGAGTGGGAAAAGATTTTATTAATATTTTGAAGTGCAATCGGTATTACTTTGTCATACTTGCCAGCTAGTAAGATTTTATCAGATTCAGTAAGATTTTTTTATGTTAAAAATAGCAAAATCAGATTTTCTGTCAGAGAAATCAGATTAAAAAAAAATATTTAGATATACCTTTCATGTATATTTTCTGAAGATTTGACCGAAAGTAAGATTTTTAACTTCAGTTTGCATATAAAATAAGATTTTTGCAATCCACGAGTAAGATATTTCATCTTGAAATGTTGACAGGTATTCTTTGTTGTTGATAACACCTGTATAAGATCATCATTGGAAAATAAATGCAGATTTGATTTCATTTTCAGATTTCATTATATAGTTGTCGATACTTGGGGCAATTCTAAAATTTGTTTTTATATATTCCAATTTCTATTCTTACCACTGCAGTGAGCTGTCGAGGAAGGCATCAAGGATTGCATGCTACAGATACTACATTACCTTGAATTGGCAAGAAAGCTGAACAACTTTTTGAAAATCAGCCTAACCTTCTGTCCATTTCTTCAACACGGATGCTGCAATTGTCGCCAGTCTGGATTTTCTTGGGATCTATAATTGGATATATATCACAATCACAATAGCGGATATCAAGCTAAGGCCCTTTTGGATGTGTCGCATTGCTTCAGCATTTTTCCCGTCAGATTTTAGTTGCCTGTTGCTTCCTCAGTGAAAGTTGCATGTGCGGCAGCTTGAAAGACGGTAAAAATCACATTAGCAAGAGCTACATTTTGAGTAGAGATTATCATCTTTGAAAATTCATGGACAACTTGTGGTGGATTAAGCGACCAATTTAAACCATCTCCTTAAGTCTCAAAAACCTCGGTCTGGATATATTTCAGAGGTGCTCAAGGGGGCAAACCTCATCTTTTTTTAACATTGGTGGAATAACATCCCTCCTTTGGAAAGATTCTACTCGCCATTGCTGGAGGATTTGCTTCGCGAATTCATAGCGGGATTACGATTCAAGGTTGGCTGCTGGGAATCGGGAGCAATAGAATTTTGAGGTAAGTCCATGCTTCATCCAGCTTACAACAACAAATCTAGAAAATGATGACAAGAAATCAATAGCTCCCTCCTGTTTTTTTATTCCTTTAACCCATAGCATGCAGCATCAGATTTTGTCTCATCTGACCTCCTTCTGCACACATGCAAATGGTAAAAAAAAAAACACACACACACAAAAGAAAAAAGGCAGTGCTGTATAATAATGGGACTTCTTTTACTTTGCTGTGTACATATATATTTGTGATGTCATAGCCGGCTTAAAACAATGAATATGTTTGCATTAAAATATACAATGATAGTAAATATGTTTGTTGTAAACACAAAGGGAAAAAAAATGTTGTCATTGTTGATGACTATGTAATGAACAAAAAGCTAGACAAGGAAAGGTCTCCTCCCCTCTCCCTTAAAAAAAGAAGAAGAAGAAAGAATTAAGAGAAAAATAAAAAGTGATAGAATGAACTAAAAACAAAGAGTAGTTGCACAGATGTTTCTTTCCGAGTCTGTTCAGCTTACAGTAGTTTTAATGAATATTCAGTTTCTAGCTCAGCATTATTTTGTCCTCTTCTCCAACCACCAAGGAAGCACAAGAAAAAAATCAGTCAGCGATGATGAATTATCTCCGCCGGAGGTTCTCTGACCCCAACGCCATGACCGGCCTGCCGGACGGCTACTTCCAGAACATAGGGCGCGAGGAGGGCCCCAAGGAACGTACGGCCATCAGCAACTCCAGCAGCCCTACCATGCCCCGCCGGGACACGAGCCTGGGGTTCCTCAGCACCCTCTCGGGCACGGGACCGCGGCAGGACAAGGGCAAGTTTAAGACCCTCCTGGTTATCGATGATCCCCACACAGACTGGTAAGTGACCCCTGTCCATCTTCTATCCAGTATAAGTACTCACTGTCCGATTGAGACACAAGGATTACCACATGTATCGTATAAAGGGTGAGCACACCAAACATAGCAAGCTCCTATTTGAGAGGCGAGGTACCCGGTACTGTATAAAACTACACCTTGGTCGGCAAATTAATGGAAAACTGGCATAAGCAATTTGTTTCGTTAAATAGGTTAAAGGTTAAACCATTTTCCTGGAAAGATTGTGTGTCTATGAAATTGTGAAAATTTTTTATCAAAGGCATTTACTCCACTGCAGAAACATGGATGAAAAACACACAAACCTGTACAGATACATGAATAATTAAGTGAAGTACAGTTTCATTGGAACAGTGTTATTCTTCTCACGTGGCAGTAATTTCATATCTTCCTAAGATTTGTAATCATACTAATATTTGTCATCCATAATGTGTTTGAAGATGGCTGTCCATCATCCTGTTTACATCACTTACGTGATATAGTAGTATCTTACATTAAAATACATCAAATATCTTTTATTACAGCAAAGAACAGAGCACTTTACATTTGCAAACAACAGTATCCACTTTAGGATTATGTAAGAGTTTAATACATTGAGCAGGCACTTAACCTTTTTTATGTGTCACTCAACTTTTTTCAGTCAATCGGGGCAAACTGGGATGTGGTTTCTAACTCTGCTACTTCACTGCCAAAATATGAAGTCTGTAAAAATGGCTGTATAAATCTGACTTGTGCATTAATAGGACAGACATGATGCAAGTGGCAATGTTGTCCTTTCGAGGCAAGATGCAGCATTCTCCCAAGAGTAATTGGTAATGGATTTATACTGCAGTCTGAATCCACAAACCTTTCAATAAATGATGATCTTGTCATTAGGTGTAGGTGGATTGATGCCATTTTATTACCCATGCATTTCCAGAGCTTTTCTGTGGCAGCTCCCGAAGCTAATCACTTTACTGGAGTTCCAAAAAATCCTTTGAAAAAAAGGGAGAAAAGAGGGACTTTTTTTTGATCGGATGTATTCTACTGGGCAAGATTGATTTTTTTTTTTTTGTGACTGATGAATTTTGTCATATTTTTCAGCGAGGATGCAAGAATTGAATCCACCAGCTGTAAATATATTGACAGTGGTTGCAGGTAATGCTTGCAGGTTATTGCTTGAAAAATTTGTTTGACATGCTTAAACTACACCATGAATATAAATAAAACAACAACAACCTGCATTTGCGACCACCTTACTTAGTATCCACCTGTTAATGATGGGTGGAGGTAGAGATCATTGTAACTCTACTGTCACCATTGACAACCTAACATTATATGATACTTTTGGCATTTGTAAATGATGGGTATGAGAGGGGTATTGATACTATGCATATTGACTGCCCAAGTTGTTATACTTTGTGAAACATGCCTGTAAGAATCATTGCACTTGTATGCACATTATAGCAAAGGAATTAAAGCTATTTCTCAGGACAATGTAAATAGAATGGAAAAGTCTTTAAAAGAAGAAGTGCTTTATTGCAACCATAGCCAAATTGCCAAATTTCTCAGCGTACCCTTTCAAACCTAGCCACCACCAATGGTAAAACCAACCTTCCAAATAGACATCTTGAACATTTTAGTATTCTCTCGTTTCTTCATTTTCTGAACTGTATAATTATCCGAACATCTTTAATCCACAGTTCAGCACGAAGTAGGACAAGTATGAAAAGTGAAAGAGTATAACCCGTTGAGGACTAGCTGATTTTGCGATATCACACATGTCTCATAGACACCTGTCAGTACTCTCGTGACTAGTTTTCAACAGGTTAACCCAGTTCATACTGAACTCTGAAATGCCCATAGACTTGATACGCAGGCCACCAGATTCCTGTATGAAATGGGTTAAAAGGGAGGTGAACTAAATTCACCAACTTTGCTTGTGTGTGTCTATTTTCAACATGTTTGTGACTATTTCAAATGAGATGGACATTCCAAGTTTAAATGACATATCTGTTATTTCTGGCAGCATTGCAAAATACAAAAGCAGTGGTGAGGGAATCTTTCAGAGGAATATTGTCTCAGTGTGCCAGGGTTCAGCTGATATTATTCAGATGAATCTAAGCTGTTTCAGCTGATCCCTTTTGTGAATACCAGTGCATGTCTGTCAAGTGTATATAATGATTGTAGTTTCCAAACATTATGTGAAGACCATCTTTGAGCTGGTGAAAGCTTGCTTTCTTCATGGCTACAGTCCAGTTAGTATGGAAAGAGCAAATTTCATTGCTGACCAGAGCATGTGTACATTATCTTACCACTTTTGAATAGTGTGATAGATGCCTCTGAATACTGTTCTATGTCTTATCTATCTTGACTCAAATTTTACAATCACTAAAGGAACTATGTAGGATGAGCTACATGCAGCAGCAAAAAAAAAAAAAAAAAAGAAAAAAAAAAAGAAAAAAGAAGAAGAAATATGTATTATATATATATATATACATGTAAGGTGAAGTTGGCTCGGCTTTGTACGTGATGGGTGCTGCATTATTTTTAGGTATAGTTGTGACGGAGGATAAACATGTATGTATGTATGTATGTCTCTGCATTGTCAAATGTGCATTTATGTGCACTATGTGAGCATTACTGTTCAGAATTCTGTAACCTCCAACTATTGAAGTTAGAATGTTGTTGATGTTGGGAGACAAGCTACAATAACATGACCCTTACTTTGCTGTCAAATAGACCGAAGCCAGTCCCCCCCCCCCCCCCATGTCTCACTCTCTGGAAGGGGATACGGGGGCAGACGAAAATTTCTCCCGGAATCGAATCCCTATCAATTATACTGGACTAACAGTTGTGAAGCGTCTGTGTAAGGTGATAGCGCGGGAAAGGGAAATTTTTGCTCTGACGCATTACCTGACATTGATATGACAGGAATACGGGAACAGGCCTCGGGTACATTAGCAGCATTAACACAGCTCGGACGGAGTAATCCGATCCGCACGCCTGTTTTTCCTTTTCCCAAGGGAGCTCCACGTATAATTTGATTTTAGGTCTTGGACCTCTCGAAAGTTGATGCGGTCGTAAAAACAAGTGAAGAGATAGGGCCACATATAACCGAGGAGCCCAAATTTGATCTCCCACTTGACGAGACTGGGCTTGAGCTTGCTGTATTTGTCTTGGCTTAATAGGAAATATTGAATTGGAAAAAAAAAATCTCTCTCTCTTAAAAATAGGACAAAAGAAAAAGAAGAAATGATTCATTACGTGTCATGCTCAATAGGCAGGTAAACTGTGTTGTTTCACTTCAATTCTAAAATTTGAAGGGGAATTACTTGGCTCCAGCCTTGATGGATGGTTTGATTTTTTGATTTGATTTGATTTGATTTATTTCTGCATTCAATCAAATACAAATTGAATACAAATTTCAAAAGCACAAAGACAAAAAATAACAAGTGGAGTGAAATAAAATGATAACAGCTCACACAGATAGATACACATAAGTGATTGCATGGAGCATTATACATACACAGAAACAGAAAATAAAATATACAGTATTTTTCAGTAGAATAACAGAGATAATTGAATGCAGGAGACCGCCATCGTGAGCAGTTTAGCTTGAAATGGATGGGGCTTCATAAAAAGACTATCTGGCGACACAACTCTCTTGGAGGAAATTAAGTGATCAGGTGGGTGCAGTGCAGTTGTAGGTGTGGGTGCAAAATGCAGTTGAAGGAAGAAAATATAGATTGAATAAAAATAACAATCACTCACCAAAAATATATGTTATCTTAACGTTATAAGTGAGGAGCATATGATTGTATCAAATACTGCTTTAGTGAAGCTTTCAAAGAATAAATAGTTGAGCAAGACTTTATGTTGTCCGGGAGATTATTCCAAATATCCATGGTCCTTGTACGCAGGCTACATTTTTTTTTTTGTGTTGCTTCTTATTTCACTCAAGCTTTAATGATTATTCATTAACCTCTCTTTTATTTCGAAGAGAAATTTGTTTAATTTGAAGAATGCATCTTAGGTTTCAAACAGGCATGTTGATTACTACAACTTTTTGATTAAATGAAAGCAAGAGATTGTTAAGCAGAGGGGAGCAGAGGGGTTCCTTTATATATATATTCATATGTTTGTTAATATTTTATATCAACAGTTCTGATCTTACAAATTTCATTTGAACAGAGGGAGACAAATTGAAGAAGACTCATACCTCAACATTTTGGTCATAGCAAGTTAATGAATGTTTCTGCACTGTCACAAATCATTAAGTTAATGTTTAAATTGGCAACCCCAGCTCGTATAGTATGAAAACAACAAGTTGATCATAAAGGACTACGTATTTGATTCTGTATGTCTTCAGTGTCTTGTAGGATTTAATCTCCACATATATGATTTAAGAAACCATATCATTGGTTTGCAGATGCAATCATTAATATCAGTCAGCATCTATTAATCTGCCCTTTGCCCTCAACCCATGTTGATAAGAAAACAAAGGCAAATGAAAACATTAGAAATACCAAGCTTCTTCCTAGTGGCTAGGTTTGCAGGGTATCTATTGTACATTTGCTGGCTGATTCTTGGCATGTAATATATACCAGGTTGGGTATAGATGTGAAGAATCTTCAGCCATGCACGACGACCTGTCATCAACTCTTAATACATCGTCTGCCTCTCACGACCTCTCTCCCTCTTTCTCTCTCTCACATGCTGTGCCATGAACTGTTTATGCACTGATAGTTAGGAGCGAGTGTAGTGGAATTTGTCTAAGTTGTACTGCCTGATCGCTTAAATGTCAGACCCGGCAACTAATAGTGATTAAAAGGTGTACAAGACTGTGAGTTATACGTACCTTGTTGCATTTGTGACTATGATTAAACCTCTAAGGTAAAATTTTGATATGACTGCCTTATCTATTGTATCATTGCTGTTACGATATTTAATTACTGCTTTCAGCTATTATTTCGCACATTCTAGAATTCGTACAATATCATTGGTTGAAAAGCAAGCACATAACAAAAATATAGTTTCCAAACAAGTCAGACAACTGACTTCTAAAAATTTATGAGCCATACCAAGAAAATTACCATAGGATTGTACTCCTTTTTTGCCGACATAAGATAGTGCTTTTTCAATATTGAGAGAAATCGCCATTTCTTCATGGTCTGAGTGGATGCCACTGGCATTGCCATCGGCAACTCCTGCAAGGATGAGGTCACAAGAATTTTCAATATATATATGCACAAGCCCCATCATGAATTGATTTTCCCCCTTGCATCCTGTGTGCACGACACCGAGACTTCAAGTTATGATGGGGCAACGCAAAATATATCATTTGAACAGAATGCACTACTAACACCTTCAGCCTTTTAGACGTGATCACCTAGGCTGGATTTAAATTTGGTAAACCGAAACATAAAGAAAAAACTTTGCTTACAATATAAGAAACATAAAGAAATACTTATGTTTGCAAGAGATGTGGGATGTTTTATAAAACAAATAACCCACTTCTTTTTTAGATGGTGAGACCAATGCTTAATTCTTCAGTGATTCAGATTTAAATGCTATATCCCTTGGTACTAGTACCTCAAACAAACAGTACATCCTGATCATCATTACTTTATCTAAATGTCAAGTCATCCTCATCGTCACTGGTGATATCTTGACTGTCAGTGTGGCCATCAACATTTCTATCTTTGTCATTAATATGGCTATCATAGAATAATCAGTACGTGTTTGGTATTTGGAAACATAACATGTATGTTCGAACCACACTTACTCAGGTCTTAAAAGAGGATGATGTGTAGCATTCTTGTTAAAAATAATGTGTACTTTTCAAAGATTATTTTCACTCAAGTTAACAATGTGCATGGTCACAATCTCTGAGGAAGATGCATAACATTTGTAATTTACTGTATTGCATTTATGGTGATCTGTCAACATTGCGCTTTGCCTTGATACTCAGATAAGAATCTAAGTGTTTAGAATGGGTATGTGATATAATTCAGCTAGTGTTACAACCTGTACCAGAGATGCAATGATTTTTTTTTTTTTTTGTCATCATTAATAATTTACCAGCATTCTCTCCTATCTTGTGTATGTCTTGCAGGGCAAAGTACTTCAAGGGCAAACTGATTCATGGTGAATTTGAAATCAAGGTGGAACAGGTAAGCAATGACAAATACATGGTTTTCATTGTTTTGTATGAAAGTTTTTATGTTTTTCATCCTGTATTTTTCTTCATCAGAGATTTATTATCACCTTTTATGCAAGTTTTGTACATTTCGGTCTCAGAAAAGAGGACAGAGTCAATACTGCAGCAGCATGTTAGATGTTTAATAACATCCATGGTTACTTCAGGAGCAAACTTTACCCACTGATCACTTTGGATTCACACCACAGACTGGCAAATTAATTTCCTATCTTGCCAAACATGAGAGACACGCATTAGGAGAATTACAGTGCAGTCATGAAGTTCTAGTTTCAGACATGGGTTTGTTTCGGACATCTGGAGAGTGAAACATGAAATTTCAAAAGGTTTGCAGTGTAGTTCAAGAATCTTACAGGAAAAAACTAGAGAGGGTTGAAATGAATCATTTAGAAGTCAGTGAATTTTGTAAAGCAGATTTTCACATGGATGAGAAACTCTCTCACAAGGGATGGTCAGGCCGTTAACTTTGTCTGTGGATAAAATCCTTACATTCACTCTCAAGAAAAGACCAGGAATGTGGTGATCAGTGATCTCGTGAGTTTGTGTGTGCAATAATATGGAAAGAAAGATTGTGTGCATGTCTTGCTACATTTGTGCCTAAAGTAGCAATTGATGAGTGAGCACATGTGCTAAAGGTATCAACTGGTAAGCAAGGTGTCAAGGTGGTGATTATGATGACACTTACTGCACGCACAACAATAAGAGGAAATGCATATTGTAATTGTCGTGGTATTATTTGAAATGCATCCAAACCAGCATCACTTAGACTTTTGAGATGTTATTGCTCTCTGTTACATTTCAAACTTCAGCTAGTGCTGTAAAGTGACTTTGTCCACAAATGTGTTCCCTGTCCTCACAAGGCTTCGCAGACAATTATGGGAAGCTCCTAGTCCTGGCAGCAACGAATAAACATGCCCCCCCCCCCCCCCATTTCGCTCAGAACCTCTCTCCCATCCAATCCAATCCAATTCCCAGGTCCCTTGTTTTGCTCCTACACAGCAATTACAGAGCACATCATCTGAAGACGGATACATTTACCATGGGCATCAACTTAAGTCACCTGCCCTCCATCTTTTAACCCCCTCTCCTATGTTCTCAGAACAGACGACTGCTCCCCTCCTCTCCCCCTTCCTCCCCCCCCCACCCCATCATCCACTTTCCTCCAGATATCTTCTCTGCCTGTAGCCAACGAAGAGATTGCGAAACTGATTGAATTTGGGCAATGCTTCGGCTGATGTGTATTCACCAACACCCCATCATACTCGCTCATTTTGTATTGTGTGCTAACCCCATGCCTCCCCCCCCCCTTTCCCAATGGTACATGGTGGCCTCTTCTTTCACACCAGTCTTCCTTCCCTTCTGCTTAAAGGGAAATACCAACCTGTGATCAGGATAACTTTGACCCTTTGTATGCTTTGAGTGCCGATTGGCACAGAAAACCCCACAGCATTGTACACACTGTCCAATGTCACTGACACACAAAGGGTTAGTCGTGAAATTGAATAAATCAAACAAACAGAGCGTAAGAGAATCATTAAAAAAATCAACAAATTATGAAAGAATTATGAAATATAATTCAACATGGTATTGCAAAACTGTAACATCAGTGACAATCGGGTATTCATACTTGAAGAGGGGTTGGCATCATAGTCTTACAACTCTTATTAGTTTAGATATTAGAATGTTATTAAACTCAATTTACTCACTATAGCCTCTTTCCATTTAAAAGTTAAGACAGCGGAATTGTCACACCTTTGGAACAGTCTGCTTTGCAGGGTTTATTTCCTTATTCATTAATTTATGCCAGAGAGGAAAATTTGATGAAGACTTTGTATGCAAATGAGATTTTGTGGCCTATGTCATCATCAACTTCTCTAAATGTGTATAATTAGATGTGACTGATATGACTGTCCGAAGCAAACTGTCTTTCTTTGGATTTCCGTAGTTTTTCTGTTCTTTATTTCTCGATCTTCATGAATCTCTCACTGTTTTGTTGGTCTGATTTTCCTTGACAAGTCAACTATAAGTCAAATGGACCAGAGAGTTGATTTTCACTTTAATTACATCAACATCAGTGTACATTAATATATCCTCCTACCGGAAAAATAATGTTGTCCGTCCCGGATTCCTGCTATCACCATGAGTGTTTACATGGGAGTGATTCATCATCCAGAAGATGAGCGTGTTATCTCCTCCGATCGTCGGGGGAGCTAATTCAATCACGTGAAATAGTCTGTCTGCCCGCTTTCCAGACTCCGAAGCCAACCACCGTTTGAGAAATGCCGTACTTGAGTTGGCCCTCTTTCAGCTGTCGTCTGTCACGTCTTGGCTACGGTTGCAAAAAAAAAATCAATCAATTCCCTTCGAGGCAGTTCAACTCTGATCCATGTGTCACTTTCAAGCAATTTTGCATACATGACCCTGCATCACAAAACCTACAAATGATCACCAAACATGGATTTTTAATAAAGGGCAGATCCTGAAAGAGCAGACTTTAAGCTTTAAAATGATACATTACTCAATTCAGATGGACTCTCCTAACCAATCTGAATATTGGAAAGAAGGCACACACTCTGGAAAAGTGTGAACTGAGAAAAGAGGGTCTATTCAAGTGTTCAATCTTACCAAGCTGTGTAAGCTGTGCAATGAATGGGACAAAAACATGACTTAAACACCATAGCAGCAGCTGAAAGGGGTTTTCATATTAAGCTGGAATTCAACATGCTCTATTAACACATTCTATCTATTACTAATACTAACTTTTATAGCAGTAGTACCATCCTTTCAAAAGTTATTAGAGTAAAAGTGAAGAGTGTGTAAGGAATTTTGAAGAAATGAAAAAGGGCCTCTAAGACATACCTAATCACACTATTCTGCAAAAAAAAAAGTGTTCTAGAAAAACTGCTAAAAACACAACTTCCATTTCATTTTATGATCCCAACCTATGTAATGATGTAGAGGAAGAATTGTTCTTTTAGAAAATATGAAAAAAAAAAAATCAAGATCCACTAGTTTGACCCATTTCACGTATTTTGAGTCCTCACTTAAAATCAGTGTGCAACTTTCTGTTGGTTTTGTGATTCACGGTCACATATTGATGGAGTCCCTGGTTTGTTAGTACACTCATAGACATCACACTTGATTAAATGCCAATCACACTGCCGAGATCAGATTAATTCTACACATGAGTGGGTGTGTCTTTTAATTTACCACATCTATCTCTTTTCCACTTAAGGTCCACTTATAGCAGAAAAAAAAAAAGAAAGAAAAAAGAGGGTTATTATTCTAATACAAATGCTTAGACAATTAACTTTGCCTTTGAAGTAAACCAAGCACTAGCATAAGAACAACTTTGTAATGTTTGAAATGCTCTATGAGCAAATTAAGGGTTTGAACCAGAGGATTTTTGTTTCTGATATGATAAAGAGTTGTCTTGCATGGCTAACACACTGAACTTAAGTCTTTTTACTTATTGAGTTATTTGAGTTATCTTATCCGAGTTATGATAGTCTGAGAGGAGACAGAGCAAAACATTCGCATGAATCTTGCTATCTAATGCAGATGTGTAATGATTTTTGTTTGTTTGCTTAATCTAAAAAAAAAAAATTTACATGCTCAATTGTTTTGTAAGATTTGAAGTATATGAAAGTTAGTTCTCTGCTGTGATGTATTGCTGGGAGCATGTTTGCTGTTTCTACATTATGATTGTCATGATAAGTCAAGTGTACACATATCCACTCAAGTGACTATTTACCAGTACAACTGAGTATCGGAACAGTTTTACACAAATCTACTCGACTGAGTATTTATTACTATAACTGAGTATTGGTTACGTGTAAAGTAGCTACTCTGCTGAATATTTAAAGAGTTTAATCGCAAAACAAGTCACTTCCATTTTTGTCAATTCAGATATTGTGATTAAACCTGCTGATAAACAAAGAAAATAATAAGAAAATATGTAATATTATTAACCATAACTTCAAGAATATTCCTTCTTATGTAACAAGTAAGGTATTAGTGGAAATGTTGTATTTTGCTCTATCTGATGATGATCTTACTATAAAATGTTAAAAAATGACTCTTGACCCATTTTGCAATCAAGCTCTTCAGTTGTATTCCCAGTTTGCAGTAGTTGTGTTTTATATCATATACGGTAAATCAAAAAGAAAAAAAAATTAAAGACCTTTTTTCTGCCTTTTGATGGGAGTTGGGCATAGGATGGAAGGGGTGATGGGGAAACACGGATGTGAATCCATTGTAGTTACCGCTTCTAAGATATTCCAATCTTGCATTCCAGTCCGATCCATTACTCCAGATATAGTTGTGAAAAGGAAATGAATCACAACAAAGTGCCTGCAAGCCGAGAGCGGTTGATATTTCACACGCCGATCGGGCTTCTGTTTTGATGGCATTTAGGGATCATTGGACCCCTAGCTTGCCTGTCCGAACCTATTGTTTATTCAACGGCAGTTTGGGACGTGGAATGTTTACTGTGCTTAGCACGATGAAAATTCAACAGCCTCTTTGATTACAGACTGAGTTTTGCAAGGAAGGTTCCAAACCAAGATCTGCCGGGGATATATTCAGACCCATTAGCACAACAACATGAAATTGGAGATGATGAGTATGTTAATGTGAATTTTAGATTTTCATGCCTACTTTCAAGAATCTGCAGGTCAGTTCTGAGGTAGGTTAGCAATAAATTCACCAGCACGACAAAAAAAAAGTGAAAATTTGACTTTCTAAATCAAATTCAAATTACAAAATGGTGAGATCCATTTAAAAATAACCACTGGGGATGTCATTTAGTTCAAGACATTTGTAAAAGAAAGCAAAAATTGTTGTTAAATGCAAGGTGTCCAGATTATGTTTTGAATTGTGCTTTAGCAGTTTTACAGGGAGAATAACATTAAGCACAGGGAAAAAAAAAGGAAAGTGAGTCCTTACCCATTCAAATCTGAGGTGAAAGATCTTGCATGAAATAATTTGTAGAATTGAAAATTGCCTTTTGCAGATTTTGCAGCTCAGTTCATTCTTTTGGCTTCTTTTTTTTTTTTGGGGGGGGGGGGAGAGCCTTATGAATCAAAACTGCATGTATTGAATAATCATTACAATGAATGTAAGTCAGAGGGCAAGTTTGTAAAGTTTTATGTGTTTTGAGAATCAAGTTTTATACCCCATCATCATCCTGTCAGGCTTTTAATGTTTATTACTGTGTCTGGTTCTCGTCCAATAGTGTGAATTCTCCGAGCTGAACCTGGCTGCATACAGCGACGCTGGGGTGACCATTGACATGCGGGGCATCAGGCAGGGTCAGCGAGTCGTAAGGTAATTATGGCGAGGAAAAAAAATTATACTTCTTTTCTGAAATACTTTGTGGGAAAATTCATAAGAAGTTGAGGCTCAGTAGATTAGCCCTTACACTTTTAATCTTGTGCTCCTGGTTTGAAACCTGTGGCAGCAGTGTCCGTGCCCCAGGGCAAAACACTTTATACTCATTACCAAGGCCTTCGTAGGGGACTTAAAGGTAGGGGATACCTTTTACAGACCTCCCAAAATGCAGCAAAACATTAAATATGAACCTCAGGGGACTTGTTTAGGCCACTGCTGAGAAATTTGGAAGTCAACAGTTATCTACAATTTGAATTATGCACAAAATTAAACTACTCAGTAGTTCTGTGTGTCAGCCACACTTAAGCCTTTTTGTTGCAATCTTCTGTATTCTTTTTTATCTATAAACATAAATCTAAAAGTATAAGAGCTGATGTAATAACATATAGAGTGTGTGGCAAGAATGTATATAGAAATGTTTGTAAGTTTTGATGAACTTTCTTCACAAAATATACATGATGGACACACATGCAGTGCATGGGTCTGCAAAGGTAGCCTAGTAATGTACTGGAATTTACGGTGAGCCCCGAAAAAAATTCAATTCAAAATCTAACGGTCAATAAAAATGTACTAAATGCTACCTTCCACTTTCAATACTTTATTGGAGTTTCTAAAATGATAATCTCTTCAGCATATCACTGTATTTATACAACTCTTCATTTAAGGCATGCAAATGGGATTCCCTACCTTTAAAGCCATTGGCCGCATATCTTTTTAAAAAGCACAACAATTGTGTAAAAAGACTGATGAAAGCCCACAAAAGAAAGCTTAAACAACAGCAAACTCTTAGATGATTAAGCATTTTGATAAAAATGGAATGGAGTTGTAACATTTTCTGGCAAAAAAAAAGAGAGAAAGTAAAATCAGGTTTAGAAATATGATTCTGCAAGGAAATGTAATTATGAGTCAAATAGTAATCCGCTCTAGGGTGGCCAATTCTGAAATTCACATTAGGATTTCATGAGAACAGCCTCTTCACAAAGTGCTACCTTCTCCAATATCCATTAGCAGAATGAGATAATGTGCTGTCTGGTGGCAAAATGGAGGTTAATGGAATTACCAAGGCACATTAATGGAATGATAGGCACAAGTACACAACTGCTACATTATCTGAGTTTGTGACCTAATTGGGCCACACTCTGAATGTATCCCATTATCCAGTAATGAACATTGTGGGTACGGGCTTCATATGTGCAAAGGGGTTCTCCCTCATTTATGCATTGAGCAATAGAGGGCAGCATTTGGAGGTAGACGTGCAACGCATTAACTACAACTCCTGAAGTGATAGACATTCTCTAGCTATGATCATCAGTTGAATGATGACATCGTTTAAAAGAAAACAAGTAAGAAGTGATGAATAAAAGAAGAAAAGTAAAATTCTGGACTTACAATCCTCAGAGTCTTCTCTTTTTAATAGCAGACAATGATTGGGACAGCAATGCTGTGATAGAACAGTGGCAGGGTGTAATGAAAATTGTGTTTAGAGAAAACTAATAAGGGACAGTATCTGGCAGGAGGTGGTCCCCTGTCATGTGTATACTGGGCAAGAGAGGGCAGCATTTCATTTTGGAGGTCTTGTAGCATTAATAATCACTACTGAAGCGCAAAATTTCTTTCAAACACTCAGCACTGACTCTCACTATCAGGGGCCTGATGTTTAATCAATAATATAAAAGAATAAGTTAACATTCTGTAAGAAATCATTACTTAACATACAAACAAAGATGTCACAAGAAGGGTGAACAGAGCAGTTTTGTTTTAATGTAAAATGAATCAAATTGAAAACTGCAAAATTCACCATTGGCAGGTCATTACACAACCACAGATCTTTTATTTGATAGGTATAAATGACATAAAAGTAGGTTTCCAATGCTTCCCTCTTTCATAGGTATTTCTTTTTTTTTTCTTTTTTATATCTTTCATTATATCTTTTCTTCTTCCTTTCTCCACTTTGTTATTCAGTTTGCTCCATAGCTTATTTCTCTGTATTTCCATCTCACTGACCCCTTTGCTCTCCTCTTGTTTTGTTCCCTCAGCCAAAGAAGGAGGAAGTTATATGATCGTCGGCATTGGTTTGTCTGTTTGGAAAATAACTCCAAATGACGTGAACAGACTTGAATGAAACCTGCAGAAAAATTCAATAATGGCACAAGGAACAGATGATTAAATTTTGGTAGTGATCTGGATATATGATTATAGATCTTTCAAGGATTCTTTATCTTTTAGCATATATGTGACCGTGCATCACAAAACGAACAAAAAGTCGCACACACTGATTTTGTGTGAGGACTGAAAATAGGTGATATGGGTCAACCTAGCCGATCTTGACTTTTTCATATTTTCTGAAAGAACAAGTTTTCTTCTACATTATGCTAAAAATTTGAGATCATAAAACGGGCAGGAAAGTGTGTATTTAGCAGTTTATCTCGAACAGTTTTTTGGTAGAATAATGTGATTAGGTGTGTCTTTAGAGTCCCTTTTTCATTTCTTAAAAACCTTGTACACATTCTTCAATTTCAACTCTAATAACTTTTGAAAGGATAATGCTACTACTTTGAAAGTTGGCATTGGTTATGAACAGAATGTGTTAATGAGGCATGCTTAATTTCAGTTTAATTTGATAGTCCCTTCATTGTTGTTACTCTGCTGGTTCACATCCTGTTTTTTTTTTTTTTGTCCCATTCATCGCACAGCCAACACGGCTTGGTAAAAATTTAGCGCTTGAATAGACACCGTATTTCAGAGCCCCTTTTCTCAGTTCACACTTTTCCTGAGTGTGTGCTTTCTTTCCAATATTTAGATGGGTTAGGAGAGTCCATTTGATTTGAGTTGTACATCATTTTAAAGCTTAAAGACTGCTCTTTCAGAATATGCTCTTAACTAAAATTTCATGTCTGGCGACTTTGTGTCCGTTTTGTGATACAGGGTCACATATAAAGGTCAATGAACTTGGGAGTTCTAGTTGCACACACTGGAGATACACATACACGCACTAAGTGCGTGCTGTGCTTGGGCAAGGCGCTGTGCAGCTTGGAGGCTGATGATGTAACAAACGCTTCTATATAGGGAAATTTAATGCATGTATGGTATGGCTTGATGGAGGTCTGCGCTCTCTAAGTGATTTTCTAGTTTATATTTTGCCTACCTTTAACCATCTCTCTGTTCAACTCCACTGCTTTTGGCTTTTCACAGCCTTGTCTTGTAATTTTTGCTGTGCTTACTTCCTTATTTTCATCTGTTTTCTTTCCTTTATCACCCTCTCTATACTAATCTGTCTTCCTATCTTTCTTTCTCTGCTTTTCTTTGTTTCATCCAGCCTGTCTTTCCTGTCATCCCTCTGTCAACTACCTTATCCTTTTTTTTTTTTATTTAACTATGGTCTGACCTCTCTCTCAATCTCTCTTTTTCTCACTTCTGTTATATATCTCTCTCTGACTTCTTTCCTTCTATTTTGTATCTCTCCTCCTTCTCTGCTCACCCTTGTCCCTTCTATCTACCCCCTCTATCTCCCTCTCTATCTATAATTCTGTCTATTTATTTATTTATTTATTTGTTTATTTATTTATTTACTTATTTATTTATTTATTTATTTATTTATCTATCCATGTCTCTCTCTCTCTCTCTCTCTCTATCTATCTATCTATTTTATCTATCTATCTATTTATCTGTCTATTTATCTATCTTTATCTGTCTACCTGTCTATCTATCTATCTCTATTTACCTTTCTATCTATCTGTCTATTTATCTATCTTAATCTACTATACCTGTCTATCTATCTATCTATCTATCTATCTATCTATAACCTGTCTCCCTATGTATCTATTCCTCTCACTTACTCCATCTATCTTCCTGTCCTTTCTTAACCATCTATCCAATTTATGCCGTATTCTTCAATTTTCTTTCCATCCAACAGGACCTTCAAGCCCGATTTTGTCTTGGTACGCCAGCATGCTCGCAGTATGGAGGTCCAGGAGGACTGGCGGAATCTGGTGATTGGCTTCCAATACGGCAACGTGCCCAGCGTCAACTCTTGGCACGTCGTCTACAACTTTATGGACAAGCCCTGGGTGGTTAGCTTTCAATTTGATGACTTATCAGATCACACATTCTTTTAAAACCCGTTGAGGACGGGCTGATCTTGTTACAACACGCATTTCCCGTAGACACTTGCCCGAGTATATTCGGGACTCGTCCTCAATGGGTTAAGGAACAGTTTTGAGTTTGTTTTCATTTGTTTTCTTCTCTTTTGTTTGGGGGCGAGATAGGAGGGAATGGGATTCTTTCAAAAATTGTCTGTAGGATTTGTAAATTAAGCCCAGATTTAGTTGCAGTTATTTTCAAATGCAGTTTATTTCATGAAGATTTGCTTCAGTGACATCCAGTGATATTTTGTCAGAGAATACTTACAGTATCTTACTGAAGACATTGTGGCAATTTGTATAAAACCAAAACGTAGAACTTACGTTGTAAGATTCATTAACTCTTTATGTGCCACTATGGAAACAACCTGTGTGCCACATTATTCTGAGACACCAACAATGTCATGCTTTGAGAAAATATTCTGTATTTTCAAATCTATGTTACTTCCATAGATTTTTGTTCAGCTGGACATATAGTGAGAAAAATTGTAGAGAACGTGGCACATAAAGAGTTAAGTTTCAAACAACATGAGACGGTGGAGTGCTACAATTATCTGCTGAGCAAGTGATGAGTTCAATTCTTGGCATTTCAGACATTTTTTTTTTTTTTTTTTTTTGCCATTGCCATTGCCATTGCCATTGCCTGGCTTTTTTTTTTTTTTTTTTTGGAAATGAATGAAGTTAAGTCAGTAATTTGTCAGTTCTCAGAATCTGTGAGTCACACTGACAAAATCTGTGTTGTGAAATTATCTCTTCTGCCCTGTTAAAGCAAAGAGATGTATTTTATGTTTACATTTGTGCCATTCTTTAGTTTTCATTTGGCCTGTCATAATCTCTGAAAGCAATCTCATGCATTATGTACTTTTTTCTGATTTTTATGCCTCCGCCACGAAGTGGTGCCTGAGGCATTATGTTTTCGGGTTGTCCGTCCGTCCGTCCGTCGTAGCGTCCGTCCGTCCGTCCGTCCGTCGTAGCGTCCGTCCGTCCTTCCGTCCGTCCGTAATGAATTTTGTGGACAAGGTAACTATCAAAACCTGTTGAGGTATCCTAATGAAACTTGGCATGTATGTGTATTAGGGGGTGAAGTTGTGCCTATCAACTTTTGGGTGCACATGCTCAAGGTCAAAGGTCAAAAGGTCAAGGTCAAATATATAAAATTTCACTATTTCCACCATATCTATTGAATGCCTGAAGATATTTTCTGGAAACTTAATGTATACATGTATTACCCAATTAAGATTCTCTGGTGAAAGTTTGGGTCATGAGGTCAAAGGTCAAAGGTCAAAAGGTCAGGGTCAAATACATAAAATTTCACTATTGCCACCATATCTATTGAATGCCTGAAGATATTTTCTTGAAACTTAGTGTTTACATGTATTACCCAATGAAGATTATCTGGTGAAAGTTTGGGTCATGAGGTCAAAGGTCAAAGGTCAAAAGGTCAAGTAAAAATATCAAAACTTCTTTTTTTTTCTCCATACCTTGGAAAATTGTTCAAGGTATCTTCATGGAACATAGTATATACATATACCGACTGGAAGTGATTATCTAGAGAATGTAGGGTTCATGGGGTCAAAGGTCAGTGGTCGAAGGTCAAGTGCAACACTTCAAAATTTTACTATTTCCCTCCTATCATGCAATGCCAGCAGGGTTATTTTTTTTTTACACTTGGTGTATGCATACATGTGTAACCTAATAGAAATTCTCTGGAAAGTTTTTTTTTCTTCTTTTTTTGCCTCAAATGTCAAAAGGTCAAAGATCAAGTGAAAGTGCTGAACTAACTTTTTCCTCCATATCTCGGAAGTGGCTCAAGTTATCTTGAAACATAGTACATATTACGCATGTTCTACCTGAAAGTGATTATCTTATGAATTTTAGGGTCAAGGGCCAGATGAAAATGGTAGCAATTTACTATTCAATTCAGAAATTGCACTTTTTCTCCACACCTGTACCTTGAAAATTACTCAATGTCTAAATGTATGAATGGGTCAAAGTCGAGTTAAAGTCCTTAAATCCCTAGATACATGCTCTCCTATTCATCCAATTTAACCTAGGTAAAGGAAGGTGAACATTCAACACATTTGTGACAAACTTGTCATTTCAATATTTTGCCAATTTTGTGAAAATGTAATCACACATTGTCCACATGTACTATCTAGACCTATTGGGAAAATCATGCATTATGGCGGAGGCATACCAGTCGCCAAAGCGACATTTCTAGTTTTTTTTTTAGAAGCTGTGAAATAATGACAGTAATGAAATATCTCCAGCTGGCATCTCCAATGTGATGAATAAACCAGCCATTTTAGCTCTCACAACAGTTTGAATTGAATTGATTTTTATAAATACAGTTGAATATTGTACTTGTGACATCATGTCTTTAGATTATATACCACATCTACTGCACTGAATTTCTCTTTAAATCTCCCCAGTTTTCACAGCTCAACAAGCTACAGGAAAAGCACGGGCGAGAGAAGTTCCCCCTCATCGACCAAGCTTTCTTTCCCAACCATCGCGAAATGGTAAGTCTGTGGAACGGACCTAGAAACACTCATAAATGTCTCTTAAAATACCAAAAAGGTATCAAACTTTGTGCGACTTGCTCGATGTATGGTCGATGTATGGTTACTGCTGATCATTGACGGTTGGTATGCAAATTCGCGAGTATATGTGTGAGAATAATATTGACACATTATATAATATACTGTCTGTTGAGGGTGATAGCAGCTTGAATATACTGACTCAGTTTTTTCTGACTCTCAACTGGTCAGTTTGCAAGTTAGAGGTTGTATGTGTGAGAAAAATGACTGACCACTTAATTATGCTTTCCCTTGAGTGCAAGATGGGCATGATTACCATCATAGGACCTCCTGTCTAAATTTTTCTTTCAGTAAGCTTCTTTATGCTTCTGAACTGACATTTTCAGTGAAAATCTATGAGAAAAGTGGGTAAACTATCAGAGAATGTGATGCAAAAGTGTGCAGATGTTGAGTGGTAATCTTGTTACTGAATTTTATTAATCTTTTGTTTGTTATTTTGGGCTCAACATACCTAGTTGTTGATATATCAATTAGCATTACTGTAAATAAGGAATTGGTCATGGTTCACTAAGTTTTGCTTATTTTGCACTACTTTTGGCCAAATGCGATTTCAATAACCCGTGAAAATATCTTCACAACTTTTTCTGCACATTTAACATGGGTTGAATTGTGCACTTTGTCAATGATGACTCCCTGGTGAGAGTGTGAGTGTGTGCATGTGCCCTGGTACTATGAGTAGGATTCATGTGTGTATGCAGTAGTTCACTGCAGGTCATACGGTCAAATGGATCAGGCAGTACAGCAATTTTCATGCATTTTTTTGTGTGAACTTGATAAAAAAAAAAACAACAACAACAACAATATGACTATAAAGCAATTGTGTAGTGTGATTTCAAGAACCTGCAAAATATGTTTTTGAACCGCAGAACATGAAAAATCAAATCGCATGAAAATACTGACATTTACAGTATATAGCTTAGAAGTATTGACCGCGAAATGCTGGTGACATATAAATATGTTGTTTCTAGTATGTGTGCTCTGATGAGGGCTGTCTTACTTTTATGTTACATTTTATTAGAAGTGATATAGAACAACCCTCCCTTTAGGTCATGGACTTTGGCTATCGTACTGTCAGAATGACCACTCAGTATCTCACGTAGGGTGACAGAAAAGGAGGCATGGTCACACTTCCAACTTTGCATCAGTCATCAGCGGTATCCTTATGGGATTTGAACCAGGAACCTGCCGGGTCTTGAACAGACGTGCCGTCCTCTGAGCCAATGTGCCTCTTTCCTGCGGCATGCATGTGATGAAAGAATGACAATGGGTGCTGGAAATTGACATGATTGTGAGTCTCTTCCCAGTACGACCAGTTTGTCCATTGACACTGATGATGGATAGCAGTTATGATAGTGGAGTTGACTGATTATGTCATTGAATGAGTAATAATGTTCATGCCCATAGGGAATAAGACATTCTAACATATACAACAAACAATGACGACTTTTCCATTGTCTTCACTCCTAAGGTTTCTTCTATGCTTTTTTATGCCTCCGCCGGAGGCATTACATTTTCGGGATGTCCGTCCGTCCTTCCGTCCATAATAAATTTTGTGGACAGGGTAATTAAAAAACTGTTAGAGGTATGTAAAACATATATTCGCGGCATGAATTTTTCGCGAATTGGAGCCGACAGCCTTTTTTGCGGCATGAAATTTTCGCGAACCACCTCTGGTATTCAATGCATATAGTGTAGACAAGAACTTTCGCGTGCATTTTAATTGCGCAAAATTCGAGAAATTAAAATGCACGCAAACATTCCTTGTTTTACAGTATCCTAATGAAACTTGGCATGTATATGTATGAGTGGGCGAAGTTGTGCCTATCAACTTTTAGGTGCACATGCTAAAGGTCAAAAGGTCAAGGTCAAATGCTCCAAATTTCACTATTTCCCCCATGTCCATGTAATGTCCGAAGGTATTTTCTTGAAACTTAGTGTATACATGTACTACCAAATAAAGATTCTCCAGAGAGAGTTTCGGGTCATGAGGTCAAAGGTCAAGTCAAAATGTTGAAATTTCATGTTTTTCTCCATATCTCGCAAATGGTTCAAGGTGACCTAGTATATATGCATGTACTAGCTGGCGGTGATTATCTAGGGAATTTGGGGGTTGTGGGTCAAAGGTCAAGGTCAACTTCTCAAAAAGCACTACTTCCCTCATATTTATGCGATCCATGCAGGATTTTTCTTGAAACTTGATATATACATGTACATGTATTACCCAATAGAGATTCTGTGGGAAATTTCTTGCCCAAAAGGTCAAGTGAAAGTGCTGAATTTCATTTCTTCCTCCATATCTCGAAAGTGACTCAAGAAGGTATCATCATGAAACTTTTTTTTTAATGCATGTTCTGTCTGACAGTGATTCTCATGGGAACTGTGGGGTCACAAGGTCAAAGGTCAAGGGTCAAATGCCAGGTTTAAATGGTAATATGTTACCATTTTATACTTTATACTTTATCTCCATACCTTGAAAATTACTCAATGCATAAACTTATGAAAGGGTGAAAAGTCAAGTAAAAATCCTCAAATCCCCAAATACCTGCACTCTTAGACAATTTAGCCATTCATTCAATTAAAGCTAGTTCAAGGAAAGTGAATATTCAGCACATTTGTGATAAACCTGTCATTTTAATATTTTGCCAATTATGTGGAACTGTCATCACACATTGTTAAGACATTGTACTGTAGACCTATTAGGAGAACCATGCATTATAGTGGAGGCATACCAGTCGCCATAGCGACATTTCTATATCTTTTTTTTTTTTTGGGGGGGGGGAGGGGGAAAATTACTACTTTGTATATGTCTGTACTCCGTACAATGGAAATAAACATACCATTTTTATTTTGAAGGGATGCTAGCCAATAATGAAAAGTGTTTTTTTTTTTTTAATCTCCTGCCGAATTGTAGGTGGACAAGGGATAGAAAAGAAAAAAAAAAGAGAAAAAGAATCTTAAAAGTAATGCGTAAACAAATATTAATTAGCTCATTGGTGCAGATGGTTAAGTTTACGATGTCGTTAAAAGAAGCACAGTTGGAATTTGGAGGACAATGATGAATTGATATGAGAGCTTCATTCTTTCCAGAAGTGGACGGGGGATGACAGGTTTTGTGGACGTCGGCCTCCGATGACAATTTGTAGCAGTGCTGGCCGCAAATCTGCACAAATATTTATGGAGGCGTGTCTGGTGATATCAGCTGGAGGAGTGATTCATACTGTGGGCTGGGCTGAGTGACATGCACAAGCTCCTCCTTCCCTTATAATCCCCCTATCATAGTATCTCATCAGTGTATGTATATACAGCATGCAGTATCTCATGCTATTTCCCATAATTCTCAACTACATCTACACTTTGTAACAAAGTAAACTGGACTTTCTCTTTGAACATATTACACTGCATATCAAGGAATTAACAGTTGGAAGTCTCTCAGAATTTATACTTTATTGTTTGGATAATCGATATACTATGAAACACGATATTTTTGCGGCATGAAATTTTCACGAATTGGAGCCGACGGCCTTTTTCGCGGCATGAAATTTTTGCGAGTTGCCTCTAAAATTCATTGCGTACATATAGTGTAGACAAGAACTTTCATGTGCATTTTAATATCGCAAATTTTGGCTCTTGCGAAATTCGCAAAATTAAGATGCATGTGAACATTCCTCATTTTGCAGCATTTCAAATATGAATTGCAAAGTAAAAATTTATTAAACTGTGTATTCTGAGTGCCACCCATGAGTATCTACATTGCAGAATCTCTTGCAAGTATTCATATGGAGGCAGAGCCTCATGGTTTTAGACATTTTTTTTTCTAGCTCGTTTATGGCATATCAAGTGCTTCTAACCTTTTAGATTCACACAAAAGAGCTGTTTTGTTGGACAATTATTAAGACATTTTTGATGCAAACTTAAATGGCAAGTTTCTTGGTAACTCAACTTTCCTGAGATCTGGCAAAATGGTCTTTGCTCAATTTCTGCCTCAACCTTTGATATGCAATCTCTGGAATGATTATGATCTAATGCATTAGCTTTTATTTCCTATCAAGTTGATGGCAGTGTGATGAGTGTAAGTACCCTATCCTGAAGTGCCTACATGCATGGTGACAATACCACAGTCTCCAAGCACTGAGTACAGCTTTCTGCCAGTGAAGGAGCATTTGAAATGAGTCCTTGTGATATAAGCAATGACAAAAAATATTACTGACATATTGTATATGCCATATATTTCGCAGTATTTTTCTTCTTTTTTGTGTGTGCAAATTTTGTGAATTGAGTGATGTTTGCAAAATTAACAACTTAACAAATGTGACCGTGCATCACAAAATGAACAAAAAGTCGCACCCCTTGATTTTACGTGAGGACTCAAAAAAGGTGGAATAGGTCAACCGAGTCAATATTGAGTTTTTCATACCGTTTTCTGAAAGAGCTGTCCTTCTTCTACATTATTCTTTAGTTTGGGATCATAACATCAATGAGAAAGTGTGTTTTCAGCAGTTTTTCTACAACCCTATTATGGGGGAGAATAGCAAGATTGGGTATGTCTTAGAGTCCCCTTTTCATTTCTTGAAATGCTTTACACACTCTTCACTTTCAAGTCTGGTAACGTTTGAAAGGATAACTCTACTTCTTTGAAAGTTGGCATTAATCATGGACAGAATGTGTTAATAGAACATAGAAATTTTAGCTTAATCTGATAATCTCTTCATTGTTGTTGCTCCAGTGGTTTACATCCTGTTTGTTGTCCCTTTTGTTGCACAGCTAGCACGGCTTGGTAAAGATTATGCGCTTGAATAGATCCTGTACTTCAGAGCCTCTTTTCTCAGTTCACACTTTTCCAGAGTGTGTGCTTTCTTCCTAATATTTAGATAGGTTAGGGGAGTTCATTGGAAATGAGTTATACATCATTTTAAAGCTTAGAGTCTGCTCTTTAACTCTTTATGTGCCATGGTGGAAACCCCCTGTGTGCCACATTATTCTGAGACACACCAACCTTGTCATGTTTTGAGAAAACATTCTGTTTTTCAAATCTATGTCACTTCTATAGACTTCTGTTAAACTGGACATATAGTGAGTTAAGTTGGAGAGAAAATGCCAAGCTTTGATTTGATTCTTATGATTGTTTTTCTTTCAAATGACTAGTAGCTAAATTACAGTAAAGGCATGACTTTTGCTTACAAACAGTGACAGAAACTTAGAATTTACACGCAAATCCAGTACGGAACACCGCCTGTTGGTCTATCACAACATAAAATACAAGCTATATGTACGAGGAATGGAAGCATGAGGAACGCTTGCATTGTATTGCGGCATTTGGCGATTTATCGATCGGTTTTGGCGGATTTGTACATTTGAGGAGAATTTTTTATGCGAAGTTGGCACGCCGCTGACCGAGTCGGACGTGCGAACGTGGCACATACAGAGTTAAGAATCTGCCCTTAACCCGTTGAGGATGGACTGATTTTGCTACAACACGCATTTCCCATAGACCCCTGCCCGAGTATACTCGGGACTCGTCCTCAACGGGTTAACTAAAATTCCATGTCTGGTGACTTTTTGTTGGTTTTGTGATGCAGGGTCACAAATATGGACTGTTGTAACACAAATGTACTGTATACCATATCCAAGGTCAGAATTTTTTTTTTCCACCTGAAAAGGGATCATAATTTATATATATATTTCTCATTCAATCACAGAAATACTCAATCATGAATTCAGCCACTTGCAAAATTGTCTCTGAAGTCCCAATTTGTACAACATTATGCTCACAAAATATATGGCCTGGGCATTTCATGATGGTGAATTGCCATTGGCATTCACTGCATATAGTGTAGACAAGAACTTTCACATGCATTTTAATTTCGTGAACCTTGGCTCTTGCGAAATTTGCGAAATCAAAATGCAAACAAACATTTTGGGTTTTACTTTCTTCTTTTTTTTTTTCTATATCCCTATCCAGAGTAGTGATCTTATAATTATGACTTAGTTAAGTTTCCCCGAGCTTTATGATGTGGATGCAGCAGATGGCGAAAGCTCTGTTAAACATTCGGTGAGAGTCTGACAGAATATCAGATAATCAGTTATTTTTTTTTTCAGTTTTGGTTTATTTTAGATGGTAACACTTCAACAATTTGTGGTGTCACATTAGTAGAGTAAAATAAAGAAAATGTAAGTTAAATTTTGCAAAATGTCCTTTTTCAGGACATTAAATGAACACTTGCCACAGCTCCTGTAACAGGCATGGAGAGTAATATTTACTGCAACATTTCTCAGTGAGAAGTTTAGTGCCATGTCATATTTATTGAAGAAATAGAAATATGCAATATTCCTGCTGTATGTTTTATTCATTCCATGTATCATTCTATTACGTTGGCATCACAATCTGTTGCCATATAGAGAGGGCAGTACATGCAAATAAACAAATCTGTAAAATCCAATTTTATTATCTTTCTAGGCAAAGCTACCCCTTTAACATAAATGAAAATTTGGGTTGCCCCTGTCAGCCTGGTCTTTTCCACTCCAAGGCACCCATTCAGGTGCCACACTTCACTCCAAGTTGATAATTAACCGACATCTGTAAATCATTGTCAAGAAAGCCAGTCAATGAAATATGCTAGTAGTAACTCGTATAACTGGAGGATGAGAACAATGTAAAGGGGATAGGATGGTGTCTTGCCTTTGTTTTAGTTATCATTTTTGGTGTGTGTGAGTGGGGATACCAGCTACTGTACATGCCTTATGGTAGTGCTAAACTTAAAAAAGGGGGGTTTAAGATGTAAGATGGGTGGAGCGGAGTAGATGAGAATTGCACAGGGTAGGAGATGAGATGTGTGAAAGGAAGCATCCAGACATTTCTGGTTGATTGATGGGACTTAGCGTCATAAATCCAGGATATGTTATTAAGGTGTCTGGGCATCCCCAGGGACTATGTTTGGCTTGCAGTGAAACATTCACTAGAAATTGCTCCTTTTTTCCCCTTTTTCATCTTAAATATGCAATTATTACTGTCTCTGTTGCATGACAGTCAGCTGATTTTGAAAATGCATCCATCTCTGATGGACCTGAAAAAGGTTGGTAGAAGGGAATGAGGATTCAATGACTAACGTACAGTGGGTCAGTTTGGGTATAAAGCCCCTGTGTGAGATACAGTATATGTTGTGACTGATGACACAACTTTGTGTTACCGATTTTGATGTCAAGCACATTTTTGTACATCTTGAACATGCCAAAGTCAAGATTGATTTCCATGGGTATGTCTGACTACAAGGATTTATTGAAAATATGGCACAACAGTCCTACAGTTTCATGGCTCATGAATGGACATGTAGCATATTATACAAATAATGAATGTTTATGAGTGCAATGGACAGAATATTTCATGAGGTGAAAGATGAAAATGATCCATTCAACTCAGCTGCGCCTCGTTGAATGGATCTATATTTCATCTTTCACCGAATGAAATATTCTGTCCATAGCACGAATGAAAAACATTTATTATTTGTTTTATATTACGCCTAAAATAGATCATTGTCATCTGAGATCGCGAGAGTGCTCACTGAGCGCTTTACGCTTAGCCTAGCGCTTAGCGCGCTGTCGCATACACCCACTGCAAATGCGTAGTAAGCCGGGCTTTCAGCGAGCGTGCAATGGAGCAAATCGTATGGATCCAAAATTGCACGGTAAATGGAGCCGCAATTGCACAGGTGATGACGTCATAGTGAAATGGGCCAAATGACCAATGTCAAACAACCAATCAAATGACAGGGATCTCTTCAGGCGTTATATAAAGTAATCTTTTCTGTGTTCTTTTAACATAGATTTTATTATGAGTTGTTTATACTTCCTTAAAAATGATCATGGACAAAAAATAGTTTTATAAAAATCATGCTTTGAGTTAAAGTCCTACTTTGTTCATGTGATGGTAAAAAAACCCAAAACAAAACGAAAATAAGTTAATTTCGACCATTATACCATAAAAGGCCATCCCTAGGGCCGGATGGCCAAACAAATGCTAATAATGCATGTGTAGGTTGTTGTTAAGTTCAAACCCATAAACTACATGGTTAATAATGTGCAGACATAACCAGACTGAAGGAAAGGCAGCGCACAAAAGCATGAATCATACACAGACAGAGAGACAGAAAGACACGCACACGTGCACAGAAACAAATAATTGTGAATAAATGTTCATGCAAACTGACATATTTAAGGCTGCAGCTTCTGTTTCCTTGTGAGAGGACAGCTCATTTGCTAATCTAGATAATACTTCAAGCTACCCAAAAATGCTGTTCACTTCATACAGTGAATATGTATGATACCGCTATTACAAAACCATGAAAAGTAAAGATTGCAGTGAACATACCACCAAACAAGACAAGCCTTGAGCGAGGATTTTTATTAGATTACATTTCTCTTTATTGAAAAAAAAAAAGAGAGGAAAAAATGTTTCATTACAGGCACACTTAAGGTTAGTGCGAAAGACTTCTCTTACATTATAACACATAGGAGTACATTGTGCAGACTGGGGAAAAAAACAATAATAACAAATGGTTTAAGGAAAGTGAAGCAAATTGCCACTTTTTTTCAAGATGCCATCAGTAAGGGTAACTATGAAAAACTAGTGCTTAATTCCTAACAAACTTCCAGTAAAATGACTTTAGTACAAGTGTCAAGAAAGCATAATGGCATTTCTTATTGTTACATGTACTCAAAGGACAACTTCACCTAAATAAATGTCATCGTGGATTGACTGAATGCAGCAATATTAGTAGAAGACATCAGTGAAATTTGAGGAAAATCATACTGTCCCTTCAAACTGTGATTTTTTTTTTTAAGTTTTAGCGCCATAATTGCTGGATGAGAAGACTACAACAGTTTGTGACATTACAACAAGACATTGATATAAAGAAAACGTAAAGAGAATTCCACAAATTGTCATTTTTTATTGGAAGTACACATTCCCTTGACTTAACTCACATGTTAATGGTAATATTGTTGCAAAAGGGTATTTACCACTTCATGAATTTGTGCTCTGTCAGCACCTTTCTGCCATCTCTAAATGGTGTTTCAAGGTGAAAGTTATGGCAGAAGTGTTCCTTTTATCAGAGCAACTGTGGCAGCTAATACATTGTACTTCATGGAATCATAATATCTTTTAGTAATGTTAACCCATTGAGGACGAGTCTCGAGTATACTCGGGACTCTATGGGAGATGCGAAATTCTATGGGAAGTAGTCTATGGGAAATGCATGTTGTAGCAAAATCAGCCCATCCTCAACGGGTTAAATTCTGATGGCGGTGCTCCAAGTTAAATGCCAGGATGCTTGCTATTGCTTGAGGGATGTTTTACTCTTTAGGAACTGCACTTGCCTTCCTAAAATTCAATTGAATTGTTTGCCAAATTTCTGCAAATTGCTCAAACACATCAGTACTTCACCTGAATTATTATTGAACAATGAAGGAGCTTAAGTTGTACCAAATGTTCTGCAGTAGGCCATTTCTCTTTTAATGTATAATTACAAGATTGTGGGTGCTACGTGGCAATGGGTGGAGAATCGTTTGGCAACATAAAATCAGTATTAATGAGCAGGTTTATCTGATATTATTGAGGAAGTCACATGTGAACTTGACACCATGTTGACTGAGTCAACAGAAAATGACACGTACTGTATTAATGAGCTACTGGACTGTGCACATTCACATTTGATAGTCTGACTTTTTATATAATGCTTTATTGTGGTATACAAAACTTGAATAGTTAAGTTCAGACGGTGATCCTCAAGGATAAGCTAACTTAAGGATAAGCTCTATGGGGCACCAAGTCTCGCACGGTCCATTTCACGACGAAATGACTGATTTTGAAACAAAATGACCGTGTGACACTTGGTGCCCCATAGAGCTTATCCTCAAAGTTAAGGATCACTGTCTGAATGTAACAAATGTGGCAATTCTCTTAAAATACTGTAAAAGTGGATATCCTCAAGGATAAGCTAACTTAAGGATAAGCTCTATGGGGCACCAAGTCTCGCACGGTCCATTTCACGACGAAATGACTGATTTTGAAACAAAATGACCGTGTGACACTTGGTGCCCCATAGAGCTTATCCTCAAAGTTAAGGATCACTGTCTGAATGTAACAAATGTGACAATTCTCTTAAAATACTGTAAAAGTGGATATTTTTATGTAGGTAATTTTTCACACTCTGCTGAATAAGATGAATTTTGTGTGTTTTTCATTCGATGGAATCAAGGCATTACATGGTGGTGCATATAACACGAAAAAGTATTTGCTTGCTTTCATTTTCACTTTAGTTTCTGGTCATGTGAAATGCACAAAAGTTTTCCACACCGCAAAAATTTCCACTTTTACAGTAGTCAAAATCTAAACACATCTACAGGTATTGTAAAAAATCAACAGAACCACTCGTGTAAGAAGTGTGAGTGGAAACGGGTCTGTATAACAACACGTTTCAATATACATCATATGATAAAAAAGAAATTACATCACACAAACTGATTCATACATATGTACACTTTAGATATTTTACATTTCATTTATCTTAAAAAAGATATCACACAATCAAGGCAAGTTTGATCTTTAAGAAAATATCACAGTACAGAGATAATTCCAGTCCATTACCAAAGAATTTGGGCCTCAGTTTTCAATCCCAGGAAAATAAGAATATAAAAAAGAAAATGGTGAGACTTCTGTCTGTCTGTGCTTAATTGCTCAGTTGCTCTGTGGAAATGGCAGCTGACACTGATGTTAATCTTCAACAAACCCATGAATTATTGAGAACAATTTTTCTTCTTTGAACGGCGACAAAATAGTAATGAAATCGTCATCTTGTTTTATCACCAATGACAAGAAGATATAAAACATCTTTTTCAATTTAACATATCATGTAGGCATAAGAGAGATACATTAAAAAAAAAATTCTTGTGACTTAAAAATTGGATGGTGCTCAGCACAGATTGATACTGTCTGGATCCAATACTGATAGATGTACAGTGGTAGCCATCTTGGTTCTTGCACCACATTATGTAACTTTCTCTTTTTTTGACATCTGACACTATCACCCTTTGTGTGTTTGTGTATGCAATGTGTATGTGTGTGTGTGTGTATTTAAGTTTGTCTGTGTGTGTTTAAGTTTGTGTATGTGTACTGTATGGGTGTGTGTATATGTGTTTGCTTGTGTATCAAGGTCTTTTCAAGCACTCTGCAAACTCTTTGGACTGGTGCCAGCTGCATCCTTTCGATGTCATCACGCATGCCGTGTGGTGGTTGGTGCAGGCGCTGTGCCACGCGTCCCACTCGCAGCTCATCGTGGGCGCGTCCTCCTTCGTGCCTTCACCACAGGGATGCCTGAGCCCGCACGTGTCAACCTGTGTGTGTGTGTGTAGATGAAAGGAGGAAAGTGAAAGGAGGAAATTTGCTCAAATGGGTACTGTAACCATGAAGAAAGTTAACATCACAGATGATGACTACCAAGGCTGATACATTCATCATCACAACCTCATCATCCTTGATGAATTTGAGTGGTAGGAATGCTCACATCCGGTATCATCCATTAAGAGTATTGTCATTGACTAGTTACTCATCCCATACAATTTTGTAAGGCAATATAAAAAAACAACAACAACAACAACAAAATCTTAATCAACATAACGACGATAACAAATAATGGATAAAAGAAACAATTAACACAGGAAGGTAATCAATTTCATTGCATGTGCACTAATGGTACCACCACGAGAGGTGGGATTAAAGAGAAAGAGAAAAAAACAAAAACCCTGAATGAATCATGCTGATTTGCTGAGTGGATAGAAGCAGTTATAGGAATATTTGACCTGTGGATAAAGCTCACAAAATCTTGTTCTAGGTAAGAGATTCTAAATAGGGACAAAATGCAATTTCTTACACTTTTCAGGTCAAAAAGAAAATATTTTGCTTCAGTTTGGTGCTTGACAAATCCCATGAAACATTAAGGATAGATATTATTCTTTTTTTTCTGAGTGTTTAGTGTTATTTTAAATGTCAACCCTAAACCTACCTCTAGTGTGTTCTATGTGGCATGTCATGCAAAGATTTCACACTTTAAATAGTTAAATGCATTGTTCCATAACAGGGCCAAAGTCATATCACACTGTATAACAGTTAATTATATCACATGGTTCTCATTTGTCGTGTCTTGGTGAAATTTACATACTAATGAAAAGTTAATCTGATAAGATGTTGACGGACATAACCATGTAAAGATAATTATGATAAGAAAGGAATAATTCAGTGATATTATTCTCCATAATATTGAAGATGTCAAAGTGTCTTTAATTGGGGTAGCACAGCTACCCAAATCAGAAAGAATTAAGCAGCTACCCCAAATCAGAGAGAATGAAATTATAAAGTACAAGCCAGCCTGCTCTGAAAAGACTCCAACCATTAAAACATGACTCATTGCATTTCACCCCCCTTGTTTTGCCCCCCACTAAGGCAACAGGATTTCATCCCAATCAAAAGCTTCATTGTTTCTCCAAAACTGACAAATGTATACACATACACTGTACACACACACACACACGCACAGCATTACCTAGCAGTCTCGATACTGTGCATGAATATTACTCCACATGGTCTATGTGCTTGTTTGTTTGTTTTTGTTTTCAGTGTCTGTTGGTTTGAGAAATATTTTGGCCAATTTGAGCAATGTCTCTACCATCCTCGCAATAGCACACTGCGAGTCACAGCTACAACACTTTACAATTCTTTTGAGAATGCGAGACGGAGATATCTCCTTGCTCCTTAAAAATCTACAGTGTCATTCCACATGCCAGAGCAGACGAGACGCGGGCGTAAATTTCGTCTGGTGCGCCTGTGGCCACGGCGTCTGCATCACCGAGAGGAATGGAACTGCAGATGTGCGCTTATCAAAAGCTGGCCATGTTAGATCAATCGATGGCCATTATTTGATTAGGTGGGTGCAGAGAAAGCCACTCTCTGACCTAGGGATGACTTGCTGAATTATTTCGCTTCAAAGCTCTGATATTTCTCTTTTCTTCCATCCTGTCTTCCAATCTAGAACTCTTTTAACCTCATCTCCAGTCATGATGAGAAGACTCCTATATGCAGAGGCTATTGCTTTCAAGCACATTCTCGAAATTTCAGGCTGTGTAAACTTCTTGTAGTGAGCCTAGCAATCATTTTCTTTTTGTTTCTTCTTCATCTTTCCTCAGTCTACTTGGTGTAAGGTAGATGTTGAAACTTACTTGACACAAGCAGTTCTCAGCATACCAGTAGCGCAGGCCCCGCCTCTGCTTCGACGTTACCGTCTTCCACTGGGGGTGCCAGTCGCAAAAGTTGAAGTTCAACCCTCTTTTACCAAATGTGCCTGTTAACAATAAGAATTACGGCATGAAAAAAAGCACACACCAACAATGTTTATTCAGTAAGGGAGAAGTGAATTGTGGCATTGTGAGTCATGGTTTGGTTCAATAGGTGCAAGACAAGAATCTTAAATCCAAGTTTTCCTGGAGAAGTACGTAATTAGGCAGTGCAGAAGAATAGGCCAGTTTAAGATATGTTTTCAAGGTTTGTGTAAATCTACTTTGTAACTAAGGTTGTTCTTTGAACCAGGAAGCTAGTCCAAGTCTTGCCTGACATAGCAACAAGTAATGCATGTGAAAGGGCTCAAAGTGTTGAAATGTATCTAATAGGAATATATAGGGGAAATGAATAGCTTGTTACTATGTCTTAAGGAGAGAATATGATTTTAATACGTTAATGAACCAGCATATTTCCATTCTGTAATCATTCCTGCATGCATCTATGTATGTGAACATTAAAAAAAAAGAGACATTGAGAGATCTTACCCACTATAACATAGACCTCATCGCTAATAAGTGTGCCCACTCCACACATGGAATCGAAGAATGGCGAGTAAAGTTTGACCGTTGACGACAGCCGTGTGAACTTGCTGAACCCCTTGTAGACCTTCTGTACGTGGCCGGTCCACTCGCGTTGCGACTGGCTGAGCTCCCCCAGAGGTAGCTCGGAGATTTTTGGGTCACTGATGTTGAAGCGCTGACCATTGGGAAGCTTTAATACTTGGTTGTATATTTTCACTCTAATGGCTGTGAAACAAAGCAAGCAAAATGGAAGCAGCAAATTAATGGAAATCACTCAAAAAGAGATGGAAATCACTCAAAAAGAGATGGAAAAAATGACACATTTATTTAGATTGGCAAAACCTCTGAGTGATATTGAGTCAACAGTCTTTTTTTAAATGTGTTTACACAATACACAAACCCTCATTGGCATAATTTGCAAAACAAACAAAAAACTATTTAACAAAACTAAAAAACGAAACAAAACAAAACATGTAAATGATGTCTTCCAATATGGGTTGTCTGATGTGTGGATCTTGTTTAGCTGAATTGCATCAAAGTGATGTTTTGGGGGTCTTTTTTTATTGTTTTGGTATATATTTCAGTTATATCTGTTTCGCCAAGTCTTGTTTTGGTTTTTTATTCTTAACTGTCATTCCTTGAGTTATTTTTTGTTTTTGTTTTTTGTTTTACTGTGGTAACTTCTGTCATCACATATGACATCAAAGTTAATCAGGGAATGATTGTGTCCTCATATTTGCAAGGTTGATTGTCTGGCCGAAGTGCCAGATGACCGCCTGCATGCTTGACCTTTGAGATCATGTGTACTTCACATCCTAGTGGAAGGCGATGAGGAAGGCGTACAATATCAGTCCTCAGTCTTTCAAGCTTCATTGCCATCTGCTTCTTGGACAGGGGCTAAATGTATCAATGTGTGAGCATATCGCACAAATGCAAGTGTTACAAACAGCTTACATTAAGTGGAGAATGCCTTGTTAAATCCAGGGAACATTTTTCACCCGCTTGTTTGTTGTTATTTATCATTTTTATATCAACAGCATGTGTGTGAAAAATATGTATGAGATTTACTCAAGATGATTAGATCTGCAGTTGCAGATATAAAGTAATCACTTACTTTGAGATTTATTAAGTCTGCAGGTTAATGTTTTCTTCATCTTGTCTTCACAAAAACAACACCAAAATGCTGCAGTGCTACCATATGGTTATATTTCCCTCAACTATGAAATGAACAAAATAAATGATGAAATGATTTGTTTTTATCCCCCCCCCAAAAAAAAAGTGACCTCTAGCTTTAACGTACACTGCTGTGTAATTGCCCTGTGTAATTGGGTATCTTGTTGAGACTCAGCATGGTAGGAGTGAGCGGTCTAATTCCTTGCAGCCGAGCTCTCGTCTTAAGTGTAGACCCTACATCCGTGCCACTCAGCAGGAAGAAATTGCAACTTCAACAACTATACAGCACTAATAGGCATTCAAATTTCTGTTTTCATTGTCAGCAAACTTGTAGCCCCCCCCCCCCAGTTTTTGTATCAATTTTGCCACAAGAGAGAGACATTCATATGTTGCAGCCCCATCTGCTGCAGCCGTGAATTAGTAGTTTCAATTCGTTGAACTCGATGTTCTTTAATTGGGAGAGCAGGTTTGATTGTAATGTGGCTTCAGTTGTTGGTGCAGAACCAGATGACTCATTTGGGACTGATTAAGGGTCAGTATAGAGTCAATGTACCCAGTGGGATTAGCTGGTTTTACATGTATTTTTGGTTTCATTTGTTAATGCTAGAATAATTACTGAGCTATTTCTTGTCTCATTGTATGACCCTTGCCTCATTCAACCCCAAAAGAACAGGGTGGAAAAGAAATGAAAACACAACAAGTAGATTGACCACTTTAGTCCAGAGGCAAGCTATCAGGGACTATACAATGTAGGTTCCACACTCCATGTGACCATATATGGCCCTCGTCTAGGGAGAGGTCAAATTTAATATACTGCCCCTCCCCCAACCCCTTGTGTGGCAAAAAAGAAAAAGATGAAGTAATTTTTTGCTCTCTCTGACTTTGATCCAAACCACGCAATCTTTGACAAAATCATTTACTAATCTCCTCTTAGTGATTATCATACAGCAAATATGTAATAAAGGAAATACATAATCTATGTTGAGGGTATCAACTTCCCTACATGAACTTTTCAGATGAAAAAAACAAACAAAAAAGGGTCATAATGTATAACAACCCATTGAGGACAAGTCCCGAGTATACTTGGGCAAGCGTCTATGCGAAATGTGTATTGTAGCAAAATGACCGACCATGATAGCTTACACCACTGCACTGACATTCAATGCATTGTTAAGACAAAAAAAAAAAAAAAAAAACTTTCCTGTGCATTTTACTTTCGTGAATCATGGCTCCTTGCAAAATTAGTGAATCTTGTCTCCTCCTTGGAATTAACAAAAGCTATGTGAATGTGAAAATTTCTGGTTTTACAGTATATGACTTGACGCAGTCATTCACAATACCTGAAGACGAAATCGTGCATACCTACCCAAAGGAATATACTTCCATATATTTTTTATATTTTCTATTGCTTTTGTAAAGCTTTAAAAGAAAGAAAAAAGTGATACACTGTATTTGTAAAAGTGTGAATTCAAATTGAACACATTTAAGCAAATCTATCTTCAAAAAAAAAAAGGCAATTTGAGAACCTTGACCACAACCTACTCATATGCCACCTCGTTTATCTCAATCATTTGACAAATCTTATCACAAAGTTGGAGTCCAAAATTCATCTCTATCCCCTATCACTGCTCATTGTGCACCATCCCGGTGTGCTTCACCACACCTTCCCTGAAGTGTATTCACTCGTTTCTTAGAGAGGAGATAATCTGTAAATAATTTAGCAAGCCAGGTGCACCATTTTCCACAAGAAAAGTCAAGTCTGAATCCATTATATCATTGGCTTTTATCCTTGAAAACGGAAGAATATCAACAATGGTTTCATTGAGATCGGCAGAATCGGTGTCATGGAAGAAGGTAAAAGAAAAAAAGACAGAAATATCAGCAAAAAAATAAATCGTCCGTGACTGGAAATAATTCTAAACTTGTTGGCCGACTTCATCTTTTTTTCTATATTTTTTGGGGTGGAGACCATCAATGTGTTCAGCAGGCTATGGCAGTGTCCATTGTCCCAAATAATGCATAGCTGGCACTGTAAAGTTTACGGTGGTTTTTCTTATGCTCAATGGCATGACAATCTTCGTTTGTCATGGTCTCTTCATTGAAAAGTTTATCATGCATCAAACTCTTGCTTAGTGCACTCTGCCGAGCTCAAAACTAATTTTTTTTTCTCTCTGATGGCATATTTGGGCCATTAAAATCATGAAATCTGAAAACTTGGTAGCCCGAAAAAGGAATGAATTGGTCTGAAATAAAAAGAAACACAAACATCTCTTCTGACTCTTCATTGCCTGATCAAGCCACCAAAAGATGGCCTTTTTGGAAGTTTGGTGGCCAGACATCATTTTTGTAATCTTATTAGTGGTCACTGGGCCACAGCTACTGTTAAGCTGTCTCTGGTTTGAATGATATCTGAAACTCAGCGCAGTGTCCATCAAGATCTCTACAGCAATGCACTCAGAAGATTAGTCCCAAGTATACTTGAGCAGGTGTCTACAGGAAATGCTTGTTGTATATAACAAAATCAGTTTGTCCTCACTGGGTTAAAGTGAATGGCAATTGCAAAAGATTACTTGCTTTTATACATACAAAATACTCCATCAGTGTGATTAAAATTATGAATATGACAACATGGATGTGATAATGTAATAAATCATTTAAAAAAAAGCCATTTTAGTTTTGATAATTATTGATCCATTACCTTTGAGACATCACCAGGACTGTTCACTGCACGAAACTGTATCACATATCTACTTTTACTATAATCAGTATCTGGCCATGGTTTTCGGAGGGGGCTTAAAATCATTGATCCCTTGGCTGCTTACTTACAAGCATTTATTACTTCTTTAGCAGTCTTTTTAAGGGGATGGCTGGTAACTGATCAGTGGGAATCAGTGGGAATGCTGGGGATAATTGCTCCAATCCATGTGGGATTCATTTAAGAGTACATTATATATCTATTGTTGTGTGAAAATCATTTGCTTCAGAATGGTCTCATATTCAAGTAATGTGCAGTTTAATGTTTCCAGGTTAGCATTCCTGTACAGTGACGGGTGATCGTTAACGGCCTGTTAACGGGCCGTTAACGATTACCCCATCATACAACAATAGATGAAGAGTTTGTTTGCAAAAACTGATAAGTCCATATTTGTCAAATGGAGATATTTGCGATGAAAGGTCAAGAAAAATAAAGAGAATAATAAGAACATTTCTGCTTCTTTTGACCATAACTTCAAAAATGTACCTTCATATGTAGTGACCAATATATCATTTAAAAGGTATTATTTTGTACTTTGTGACAAAGACCGTACTTCAAAATCTTCAAAAATGGACTTATCGGTTTTTGCAAACAAACTCTTCAGATGTATAATGTACTCTTAAATGAATCCCACAAGGATTGGAACAATCATCCCCCAGCATTCCTCCCACTGATCAGTTACTACCCATCCCCTTTAACCTGTTGAGGACGGTTTGATTTTGCTACAACACGCATTTCCCATAGACACCTGCCCGAGTATACTCGGGACTCGTCCTCAACGGGTTAAAGCAAATCAATTCAGTACTCTGTATCACCTTCATCATCATAGATAATAATTTTTGTAACTGTGACAGCAGCAAAACTGAGCATTATTGATGTCAATGTTTTGAGTGTTGTCCAAGTTTACATTTTCATTTTGGTAGAGGATTGCCTTCCATCACAACCTCTACCCCCTCCCCCCCCCCCCCAAAAAAAAAAAAAAAAAAATCTTTACAGCAGCAAACAACACAGTGCAGCTATTTATACCTATTTCCTTGACTAAAAAGGGATTGTAGAAACTTCGTGAACCATGTCCAATTTGCCTCCTTCTTCATAGTTGGTTTATGACGCATGCATCATATCTTCTTTTAACCCATTGAAGACTAGTCCCGAGTATACTCGGGCATGTGTCTATGTTATAACAAAATCAGTTTGTCCTTAGAGGGTTATAACCCATCTCCTACCACATTTGATCTCCCCTTAACCCGTTGAGGACGGTTTGATTTTGCTACAACACGCATTTCCCATAGACACTTGCCCGAGTAGACTCGGGACTCGTCCTCAACGGGTTAAAGCCCTCACAGGACCACTGAGTTTCTGTAGACAATTGATTTCAGAGATCATCCAGAAGAGAAAGAGCTTGGCACCAATCAAAGGGGAGACTGTGGTACATAAAAATGAGAAAGACACTCAGGTAATGAGGTGTGTCCATTCATGGTTGATATCAGAATGATACAATGGGACCATAGGGGACGTAGACCGGATAAAGACACCTTGTTGGGGGGTAAATGAAAAGAACTGTGAGGTGTTCGAAATGCATCAAGTATTCACTTACAGGATACAGTCAGTGGGTTTGAAACAGGTTTCCTGTTATTTGTTTTTGGATGCATGACTCCATTGTTCTTGAGGTTTTTTTTTGAAACTCTGCAGTTATCACAGCACATATACAAATCTGTTTATTGCAGCACATATACAAATCTGTTTATTGCAGCAGCTTGTGATTGCGAATTGCCCATTTTCTAACTTGTGGTAATCTCAAGAAAAGGACACACTAACTAAAGGGAAAAAATTGATTGTAATGTATTGATGATAAGAATTGTCAATCTTTTTTTTTCTTGTCTGAAGTAGAGGTTGATTGATTAAGATCAAATCATTTATTGATTTCCAGTTCAAGCAATTTCTCAGAAAAGGGAAATAAAACCTTCTTGAAATGGCAGTTAAAATGCTGGGATAGGTTATCGAACCCTTTATACAACTTGCTGTATGGAAACTTGCTGTATGGAAATACAGGCTTGAAAAAGAAACAGACAGAGAAAGAGGGAGATAGATGAGAGAATTATAGAAAGGTGGACAGAACTTTGATGTATATGTATATATATATATTTTTTCTTAATTTATTATTATTATTTTTTTTAAAGGAAGGTATAGTTTTCGTTGAAATAGGGTTTCAGGTTTCCAACTTCTTTGTAAGACTGCAAAACTTCTTATGAAATATGAGAAAGCATACAATTCAAGAGGATTTTGAAGTTTATGATGTAGCAAAATCAGCCCATCCTCAACGGGTTAACTGTGTTTTGGGGGGATTACAGCCATTTCAATAACAATAAGCCAGTTCTGGGTTCCACTTTGAGCATGAGCAGAAAAAGGTCATCAGTACCGGCAGAGCATGTTGGTTTTTTATTCACTGAGATAAGCATCTGTGATGTAATGATTATTCAAGTGATCATTATGAGTGGTGCTTGCCAGCACATCCACCTGACAGCAAAAACGGAATTTGACAATATCAATAGAAAAAGATTGTTAATACATTCAATGAGAAATAATGAAATGGATGCTTTCAAAAGTGTTAATTGATGGATCATTCTGGTCACTTGGTCTACGCAAGTTCATTCTTTGTTTGAGCATGACTGATGAATTCCATAAATTGTTACATCGGGTAAGCTGAAATACCTTCTCTCGCTTGAAAACTCGTGGAGTGCCTAATCAACTGAAAAAGAAGAAAGGTCATTTGTACCGATGTGCCCATGAGCTAACCCCGAACTGGCTTATTTTATCAAACAAACATGGAAGTCATCTTTGAATTGTATGCTCTTTAATTGCAATTTCATTACAAGTTCAATGGTATAAGCTTGATTGAAATCGGATGGAAAATAAGGAAGTTACGATATTTTGAAGTTTCGCTATTTTTTCAGGAAACAGTTCTTGAACGGTCAATATGAATATGCAAATGCAAAGTGAGCATGTCATTCCCTCACAACTTACCATATATATAGTTTGAATATAAATTTTTTTTTGAAATTTCCAATTTTTAAAGCAAACGTAATTATGCTCAAGGCTCAAATCCTCGTATATCTAACTGATCACTATTCTGAACATCCTCAACCAGGAATAACATCATGTTTCAGACTTCAATGGCAGAAACATTGAATTTTCGTCATTTGTTTTTTAATGCAATCAATGGAAAAATGTGAGGTTATGATATGGTTAGCTCACTCATTTGCATATTCAAATCCACTGTGCAAGAACTGTTTTGCAGAAATTAGCAAAAGTTCAAAATGCCTTAACTTTCTTATTTTTCATCTGATTTCAGTCATATTTTTATCATTGAATTCGTCAGATTTTACTCTTATCCTTTTTATCAGACTAACTTATTTTTGGACTGGATTTCCCCTTTAAAAGCATTGACAGGGAGAGAGAAGAAGGGGAGAAGAGTGAGTGAGACAGATGTGTGTTGGAAAGGGAGAGAGATAGATAAATGAAGACCTGCAAAGGGCCAGGAGATAAATTTGGAAGAAGAGAGAAGAGATAGAAAGAGGGGAGGGGGAGATGGAGAGATCAAGAGAGAGAGAGTAGAAATAGAAGAGAGAGAATGAGAGAAAAAGTAAGTGGGAGAAGGCATCGCTGGAATGCACTTTTGATAGCAACAATTACCTTGAGGTCACCAAGTGGATGAGTGATCAATTTATTAAAATAGAACTGAGAAGAAGTTGCAACTCACTTATAGAGATTGCACGTGTTCAGCTTACATGCAAAAATGCACATTATCACACCTATTGTATTCGTATCTTGAATTTATTTATATGCATTCCATAATTATATATATCTATATACATTTATCTATATATTCACATACATATTTATGCAGAAAAAAGGAGAGAGAGATAGAAATAGATAGATAAATATATATTACGTACATATCATTTAACATTAAGTAGAAAAAGGCCTGTCTGTATTTTTGAGCTTTCTGTACACACAGCGAATGCTTGAAAAGTAAGCAGAGAGCATTTAAGCCTTGCACTCATTCTAAATCTCCTTTGCGCTTGCTGGCCCAGTTTACAAAATCTTTCTCGTCATGGAAATGCCAATCCAATGGAATGGTCACCCTCACCTTCTGTCAAAGGTATCATATCATATCACGTGGCCGGTGAGCGATCCTCGCTCTCACCGATCGGGGTCAGTGCGTAGGAGAGGCCGCGCACCACGTTTCGTCTTCCCCCACGCCATGATTGACTGGTCTTTACAGGCATGTGTGGGATTTGCCGGGCGAGATGCGATTTCGGCTCGGACGAGGCTTTTACTCGGGGATTACGGGCAAATCAGGGTGGATTTGGAGAGTCCAGGGCAGTGATGATTATGACATTTGCGGCGATGAAAAGTAAAAAAAAGAAAAAAAAAAGGAAGAAGAAGAAGAAGAAGAGAGGAGTAAAAGTGATACGGATGTGGAGGATGGTAGGAGAATGTTAAATACCGCGAGGTCAAAATATTTTTTCCCTCCCTTGAGTTCAATATTTCACAGTGGGCCTTGAGTTAATCCCCCCCCCCCCCCATAACTTGAGTAAATATTTTTGAGATATCGTTTTGCTGTGGCCTGCATCCTATTTCATTATCCTTTTTGGATGATCACGAATAAATAATCCTTTGGAACATCTGGAGTAAAGACTACCCCAAAGAAAACAATGGCTATCTACATGTACTTGCAAAGCTGCTGAGAAGTGGTGGCAGTTTGAGATGAAAAAGTATTCCATTCTAGATAATTAAAATGAAAATAATGATGAAAATAAAATAATTTATGAGAAATTGTAATGTTCATTTTTTAATTATCATGGAAACCATTAAAGTTCTATCCCTCATTTGTAATGATATAAATAAGAAATATAATTTGTTTCAGTTGCTTGAAATACAAGCCTTCTGGCCTTTGCAAAATAGTAGCAATTCAAATGAAAATGAATTAGCTTCCATTATGTCTTCTTTCATTTAATTTTCTATGCCAAAAGTGTGGGCAGATTGAGTTCAACAAGTACATTGTATTGATTCCAGTAGAGCTCCTTGGTTAAATATTGTGGTAGAGTATAAAGTCAAAATTTCCTCCTTTGTGTCATGCAAGCCTTCTGGGATAGGATGCTATTTCACACACAAGCTGGAAAGTAATTAACACTCTCTTGTCATCATCCTCCTGCCCAGATCTGTCTGAGGGAAGTCTTTTGTCCCATGGTCAACAATCAGATGTGTCCAATTGGTTTTAGGCAAGCTGTGTCCAAAACAAGACCTGTTTCAAAAGCAATCATTGTCTGGATTGATCGCGGCCTCATTATACACTGCCTTTAGCATTTTCTTTTTAACAATCTTTGTCACCTTTCTCCCATCCCCTTCCTGTTTTCAGTCATTTTTGTGAGTGAATTAAGCTTCTTCAGTGCCCCAACATGCCCAACAAGTCTCCTGTTTTAATGTTTTCTCTCTGCAAACAGACAACCAAACTTGCTGATAGCTGTGTCTGCACTATACCTGTCTTCCTAGGTAATAATTACCCACTGATCAGCCATTGTTTGTTAACCTGCTTTACTGGGACTATGTCCATTGTATACCCAGCTGGAGGCCTGTAGAAATTATACCCCATCATAACTTTAACCCCCTAAGTGCCAATGGATACCAACTTGTACATGTCGATGGAATGTTAAAGGGATGGTATAGTATTGGTTGAAATTAAGGATTGAGCTTTTAACTTTTTGCAAGACACCAAGAAACCACTTTATATGAAATGTTACAGAGCATACAATTCTAAGAGGAATTCAAAGTTAATTTACTTTATGAAAATTGGTTTTGGAATGGATGGGATATCCAAAAACAGTGCAAAACAAAGTAATCCTAATAAAAGGTGGGTCCCACCTTTTACCAGGATCCCTTTGCTTTTGGATATCTCAGCCATTTCAAAACCAATTTTCATCGAGTAAATTTTGAATCCCTCTGAGAATTACATGCTATTTCATATTTTATAAGAGGTTTCTTATCATCTCATGAAAAAAAGTTGGAAACCTGAAGCCTCATCTCGACCAAAACTACGCCATCCCTTTAAGGTTGATGTCTAGAGAAGTGTTAAGTCAATGTGAGATCATTCTGCAATGACTTGAGGTTTGAATAACTTCATGATTTTTTCACATACTCCCTGATATAACATATTTGATAGATATTACATTTAAGTAAACTAATGCATAATATAAAAAAAAAGAGAAAAAATGTTCAAATTTATGCTTAAGGGGACGGTGGCAGAGAGAAGTTTGCTCGGTGCTGAAAAGGTTAAATTGTATCATGTTTTGTTGCCATGCCATGTCACAACATTTCATTCATGGTTAATAATTGTTATGCGTGTATCATATTAAATCTCCTTGGGTTGACATTCAAATGTAAGCATAAAGACACCATTACAAAATTGTTGTAAGGAGAACCAAAAAAAAAAAAGAGAAAATAAAACAAAAAATGAAGCTAGTGACAAAAGATTCATACAAAGTAAACCAATTAGACAAGAAACCAATTGATGTGATTCTCACTGGTAAGGCATATTCACACTAAAAAGTTATCAGTTTTGGGATCATGATGGAAATATTGTTTGTTTGTTTTTTTCTATGTGTGGACAGGTCTATATATCATGACTTTGATAGAGTATACATTCTGAATGAATATCAAGTCAATTCTATCTCCTTCATATCTCTGACAATGATTATGTGACTGTGTGAGTGTGCACTGGGGATGTATTTTTTATGATGTGAGGATCTCTTAACTACAGTGATGCTTGCTTTTTCAACGACAGCCCCATTCCAACGTTTAGCATGAATGGTATTTCATCATGCCACTAGTGAAGATATATCGTCTTCACCAAATTAGAACAACTCTCTTCCTGAATCTATCTTGACAGGGCCTTTATTCTTCATGTTATGTCTCTAAAGTATAAAAGATAAGAAAATAGGTTAAAAAAAAAATCAATTACCAGCAGATGCTCCCCATGCTGGAGTTGTGGTCACTGATGGTTATTGTCATCCTATCTCTTGTTATTACTGAATGGTGTAATTACGGACTCATCCCTTTGTCCGTATTGGGAAGCGAGGGACGCTCTCCGATGCTTTGGGCAGAGCTGCCCTTCTCCATTTATCCCCCCCCCCACCCCCACCCCACTCCTCGTCCGCATCCCCCATTGTTTGAGAGTAAATGATGCGCAGAGCCTGGCTGTCACAACATACACACGTGTTGGCTTTGCAGTGTGACAATAATGATTACATGCTTGTTATGGACTGCACAAAAAGGAACCTATAAAATCCTGAACTATTAAGTTCTGGCATTTGTCTAGTTGGTGCTCATCAGATAATGTACAGTGTATCTTTTCCCACTTTTTGGTCTCCACATTTTTCAATCTAAAGTAATTCTACTTGGTTGTAATCATTTATTAAACATGAAACTCTAGTATGAACTCTAATCTCATCATGATGATGTGTGCAAGCATAAAAAATAGAAATATCCACCCCCTTCCGATCAAAAAGCATGTCAGACATGTAGGCCCTACAGAAATTGATGTAATCAAAATCAAATGGGATATATTATCAAAATTTTATCCTTCAGCAACTTTTGAGAATACATTGTACAGCAGATATAAATCCTTAGGGTAACATCACAACTATGATCACCATGTAAAACAAGCATTCAGTGTTAAATCTAAAAATATGCAGCTTAAAAGAAGAAATAATATTGTTTTTGTAATGTTGCTGGTTTTATGTGCCTGTATCTATCATCAATATTTTGAGATCCTTTGGTGTTCGGAAACTTTTCATAATGTATATCTGAAATGAGTGGATGGCTATGTATTTGCTGCATCATACACACATTCATACAAAGGTTAGCCATCATCAGAAGATTATATATTTTATCTTTCTTGCCAAAATTTACATGCCGGGTTTTTGGAGCCATTTGGCTGAGAAATCTATCTAAAAAGAAGGATCAGTCTCACAGAGGCTTTGGACAAAACTAAGTGGACTATGAGTTTAGGGTGGATAATCCCATTTTGTGAAGCCATAGATTCCTGCAGCACACTGCATCAACAAGAGGACTTGTTGCCTTCCCCTAAGCCATTGTTCCTTGCCAAATTCTTGCACTTGAAAACACCAGCCTGCACGCTCCCAAGACAAAAGGCAGGCGGGTGTGGTCACTCGCACACCACGCGCCCATGCATTCTGCAGCACTATACCATGGCTCTCTGCATGACACTGCACCGTCAACCCGCCCAGGAGCTCCCCACTGCTCCCTGCCAAACAAGTGACTGCATCCCAGCTGCCGACTACCCAAACTCCTCAAGCCTATAATCCTCCCTATGTACCTCAATTAACATCTGCTCCATGGGGTTCTTTCTACCCTAAATAAGTGCTGGAACATTTCTTTCTTTCCCCTCTCCATCCCCCCCCCCCCTCTCTCTTTCTCTGTGTTGGTTGTTATTGTTGTTTCTTCTCAACAGTTGGTACAACTTTGCGTGCACCTCTTTCAAACAAAACAAGGGGACTAAGACACATTTCCATCAATAGAATCCTCTCAATTTTTTCCCCCTTTTTTTTCAACCCATTCTCCTGGTCCCTCAAAGTCTATTGTTCAGGGGCTATTGTGCTGTCTTGGCTTTATAGGATGGGCGCGTGCCGCTCGCCCTGCTCCAGCAGACCCCAGACCACATCGCTCCATACAATGGCCCTCGTGCCTGGCGACAAAAGCTTGGCTTTGCCTAACTCCATAAAGCTCGAATGAAATGATGTTTAAAAATCAATAAATTGTATTTTTTACAAAAAGATGCGCCGTTAGCTGTGAAGGCGCACTGATGAACTCGCCCTTTTTGTATAAACAAGAATGCGTTCGACACGTGTGTTGCTATTTGTTTGTTTGCATGCTATATGTTATATAGCTATAAATACCATAGTGGATATATATACATGTATACATAAATATATCGTCTATGATTAATATTCTTCCATAGCCATTTGCAAGAAGATAATCTAACCTCTCCTGGAGCAGAACCATACTGCATGATGGTGATAATGCTCTATTGACTCTCATTTTCCCACTTGGAGATGTACATATTATTAGACTAGTCATCTGCCGCTTTGAAAGTTTCAGAAATGAGCATCCCTGAGGGTTGTTTTCAATTCATTAAGCAGTTCTTTTTCTTTTTCTATGTATGTGTGTTTGTCTTTATGTGTCCGTGTATAGATGCAAGTGAAAAGCTTGCTGCAAGAAGGGAGGAGAGTTAAAGTTGATTTAATACATCAAAAACACTGCCCCTTCTTTTCTTCGTTGAGAAGGGCATTCTATTATCCAGCAAGGATGGAGAAACCTGTGTAAAGAAACCAAAAATCAAGGGGATTTGTGGTCTTTTCTCTGCTTTCCCCCGTCTTTCTATACAATGATTTGATAAGAAAGATAGAATTGCAAATTTCCTCTCTTTTCTGGTGGCAACAATGTGTTTCTCTTTTCATATAGGGCTACACATATATTTTTGTAATGCCAGACTATTCAAAATAGATTCTTAGTGAAGGCTTAACGAAATTTACTAGAGGCTAGGATTACACATTTAGCAATTTCTGGTGGGCTTACGATCTCGACTTCTTTATCTGATTGCACATACATTTAGTCCTTTTTGTGTTTGAAGTGCTTTTGTACGATTGAAACAAATTGGGAGTTATTCACAATAAGCCAGCAGCTAGTGATGAATTGACCACATGTAGAGATAATGTTCATTGTTTTCATTCATACAGAGAGAGAGAGAGAGAGAAAGAGCAAAGGTCAGAGAAAGAGAACAAGTGACGAAGAAATTTGATGAATCATCCTGTTGAAGTCACTAATTGGTGAAGATTTCATTGAACTTCACAGTCTTCCACCCCACGAGCTCCCATTAGAGTCCAGAAATTGTAATGCCCAATCTTCTATGATGATTCTAATCCCCTCAAGCCATCTTCCCTGAGCTATATCTTTATCTCATCTAATCCCCTGCCGTCCTCCGAACACTTCTGCTCCTAATTCTGTGCACGTTGGAGTCAAAAAGAATTATTGCCATGTGAAGAAGAGAGGGCCCTCCTTGAACGCAGATTTGCAAATCCAAAGGGGGAACAATGTATGAGTCGTGTAGACAATTTTCAGCATTGCTCCATATCCCTACATAAGGAATTATGCCGTAAGGGGTTAGTGCTTTCACACACATATGTATCAGTCCACATTTGTTATTCTACATTCAAAGCCAATTGAAGCCTACCCTGTTATATCAGCAGTCTGGAAACGACATGAGTATTCTTGAGGAAACTGGGGTTGGATGTGAGTCTTTTAGCCATTGGTATAGCTTCAGGCTATATATCGGATAATCTCTGTCTCTCCCGTATCCACATCCTGTGCAAATTTTATCCATTGTTACCAAACAGTGACAATAAAGAAACATGATAACAAGTTAAGCCACTGGTAATGATGCCTCATTACCAACCTACATCCCCTCCCTCCCCCCCCCATCACCACCGCTGGCTTTCTACTGGTATAAAGAATCATCCTCCCTAACAATTAGCGCTGGTCAGGGCAATACACAGTGGGGGAGGGAAGCCTTTGTATGTAAGCACATCATTTCTCTCCAAAGAAGATTTAAGATGGATGAGGGGCATGTCGAGCGAAAACATAAGAGGAGGGAGGTGGCAAGTGTGTGTCCCTTTGTTTGATCAATATTATAAGTAGTTATACACTGTAGCTTCTTCTCTTCTACAAGTGGCACCAATTAGTTTGCAGTGACAGGCCTGCTTTCTTTTCTTTTCTTTTCTTTTTTGTCCATATCCTCCCCATCTGATATGTTTCTAAAACAAGGAACACCTGATGCGGTGCAAGGATCGGGACAAGAGCCTCGATCTTTCTTTGACCATCTGCCTTACATATTGATTGACTAGTGCTCAATCAATACTATGAAAGGGGCAGTTTTGAACAAAAAAGTGGGATTGTTTCTTTTGACAACATAACGTCTGAACATCGTGGTAAAGCTTTTTCTGAACCTTGGTTTGGATCTTCTCTAGTCAGACTTTTGGGATTTACTTTTTGCGTTGCTTTCTTTCTACAGCGTTGGTTGTTTCTTGAACAAAAATAAACAAATGGACAAACAAAATGTGCTAATCACTGTATCTTGGTGTAAATGAATGAAGCTATTAAAGGGTCGGGTGATAAGGGTGTTAAGTTCAGACAGTTTTGTCGCATTCGCACAGACAAACTACAGGGATATTGATTCAATCATTCATATTTTGAATGACGGGACAAAAATAGGCATTCACACAAACCGCAGTGCAAATTATCATGATAATTCCACAATAATCATATAGGATATATTAGAGTTTGCATGGCGATGCTAATCATGCTATCTAGTGGGAGTTTCATGACCAAACAGGCAAAATTCTAAAGATTTGGATGGCGATGTAAATCTCGAGATATGTATGTATTTCGCTAATTTCTGTCAGGGCAAATCCCACTATTGTCTTTTGGAAACAAGTGTGGTCAATCTAGTAATGACCATCTCTTCCCAATCGTCCAAATTATATCAAGTTGACCATGGCTTTATTAAATTGAAAGATTTAATATCATTACAAAATGACTCCACGATCATAATCTTGATGTGCACTTGTGCCTGCACAAAATTCAATTACACTTCCCTGACCCACTATTATAGTATTAAGTAGAGCACATGCTATTGTAAATGTAGGCATTGGAAGTGTGTTAGCTGAATTTCTGGAATGGTTGTGTCTGAACAAAAGGTTCATGAACACTTGGTCAAAAATGTCAATGCCGCGTGCTTAGACTATCCGCTACTTGCTCACTCACAAATTGTGAAACATTGATTTAGTAATGGCAAGGGCATCAAACAGCTTAGTTGCACAGCCAAATGAGATCGTATCAGTGTGACAGAGTAAGTCATACAATTTGGCAGTTGAGTCATAATTTATCAGTGTAGGATTTGTCAACTTTCAGATGAAGACCATTATGAGAGCAAATACTTTATGAGTTATGCTTGGCTGTTGTTTACCTTTTTCCTCCTTTGCTTGCATAAAATATTTGCTCAGTTCAGAGACTTTGAATTCATATTGCTCCGGCAACTTCAGCTTCAGAACCATACAACTTTACAACTGCATAATACAACTATCACACTCTAGTAAGTGCAACTCACTCCCCACTGACAATCATGACTCTGTGGTGAAAATCAAATTTTTTTTTTCCAGCCTCAAATGATGGCAATGAGCATTTCAGTCATTTTGTTCAGTAAAAAACTGTCAGTTATTTGAAATCAGTAACCTTTTTTTTTTTGGGGGGGGGGAGGGGGACAGTGAAATGAAAATAAATAAAATATGGAATCTGAAAAACATCTGTCCTTCGGATGGTTGCTGATAAGGCCCATATCTCATATTGTCTTGCCTAAATTTTTTTATTTTATAAACATTTCAAGCAAGACCAAATTTGAGTGTAGTAAAAGCAGAGGTTTAGACAGAGGTGAGAGCTTGAATATTGTCGGGCTTTGTCCTATCGATCTGTACTCACCATAGTCGGAGTCACAGTAATGCTGCTGGGGGTGCTTTGGTAGGCAGGTGCAGGCCTGTACGAGGTCCGACTGGATGACCACGGAGATGATGACGACAAAGAGATAGGTGACCACCATCATCCCCAGTTTGGCACAAGCTTGTTCCATCTTGTCTGGAGTGACGTTTGTTTATCACCAGATCGCCTTGCCCCCGCTGGATGGATGAAGGGGGGTTCTGCGTGGCTGGGAGTGGGTTCTATTAACCTGCGGTGTCAGAGCGTAACTTCAGGCGTAGAATTCCAGGCGAATTAGATTACATACCCCGTGAGTATCCCATTCAGATTCTTGCCAGCGTTTGAGTCTGATGCAGTTTACCTCAATTTTTTTTTTCCCCGTATCCCCACGGACTATGATGGTAAGGGTGCAAAGGAGCTGAGAGGTGACGTGTAGTAGGGGAAGAAAGGGTGAAATTATTTGAAGCAGAAAATAAGAATTATTTTCTCCTGAAATTGGAGATACAAAGTCACACTGGTTGGAGATGTCTAGTAAATGTTCACCAGCGTCTTTCCTGCAGAGTGCAACAAGGATTTATCTTTCTCGTCTGTTCACGAGGTCTGTCGTAATCCCATTGCAGAAATGAAAATCTTGGCTGCTAGTACAGTGTGTGCAGGGAGGCACTATATAGGCCCACCAAGTACCTTCGTCCTCTGCACTTGACTCAGTCTTGACTCTCCTCGTTGATGCAGCACCCACACCAGTCACTTCAGTTCTTCAGATGAAGGTGATTAGGAGGAGGGATGGGGTGTGCTGTTCATGAGACATCGCACCAATCAAGATGAGGCACGCGAGGGCACGTGGAGCGGAAGATATCTTGTGGATGAATGGGTCCAACACCACAGCCAGACCGCAAACAAAGTCTGTTGTCTAAGCTGGAAAGAAAAAAAAAAGCAGAGCCGGCTGCCTGTAGTGGATTGCCACTACCAGAACGAATGTGGGCTTGCTCTGCACCCCTAAAACCAAGGCTGATTATGATTATGAGCCAGGAAAAAAAAAAGGGGGGGGGGGTTAGGAAAAAGAGGGAGGTAGAGCAGAGGAAAATATGAGAGAGAGGGGAAGACTGAACATGAAAAGAGTTGTACCCCTGTGGCCAACACGCTCTTCAACGAATACGCTCCACCTTCCAATGATGCCAAGCCCTTTTTGCTCCCTAGAGCCCCCAGACTCGTCTCTCTCTCTCTCCTGTTTGCACTCCAGAGCTGAGGGTGGAAACAAAAGAAGTCATGTGGCAGTGTGCCCAAGTAGCCAGCCTGCCAGCGCACACGGGTGAGCGAGCGAGCAAGCGTTGGGGGTACAGAGTTTTTTGGCTTGGGTTAAGCCAGGGCACGCTCTAGTCAAATCAATAACCTCCCCCACCCCCCAAACTCTTGCCTTGCATCGACGCACATAGATAGACTTTGGAAGCACAGTAAGCTTATGTATAATAGATGAGTAGGCCAGCCAATACATAGATATTTAGTGAGGATTTAATGGTTCGTGGCACGAGCCTTCAGCACCTGGCGTATTCCCCCTTTGTTTACCCACGCGCCTGTGGGTGTACTATGTATCCTCTCTTTGGTTTAGATAGTTCCCTCTCTTTTTTTTTTTATTGCCCCCTACCAATCTTTCATTTATCATCCAAACTGAACCCCCATAAATGGAGATAAGTGCTGGAAATCGGCCAGACAAGGGCATATTTGTTTGTTCTCTCCCTCTCTCTCTCTCCCTATCTCTCCCTTTTCTCCTCTCTCTCTCCCTCTATCCACCTCTCCCCCCCCCCCCCTCTCTCTATACTGAGTATACCAGATAATGATTTTGAATTGGATTTACAGGTGTACTTGGTATGGGTCCATATTCCGCTCCTTGTTGCTCGTTCTGTACTAGTTGCGATAGTTCCTTCTTTGCCATATCTCTGCTTTCAAAGATTCTACTGTCTTTCGGTTTCATATTGCAAGCAAGATTGCACTCAGACCATCTTCATTAAAATAAAGATGTTAATTGAAATGGACTCATCACAGTTTATAATAAACTTCCACATATGACATGCCATTAGAATATCAAAGTGCATTATGATTACATGTTTTCAATATACTACACTGACTTGTTCCCCCCCCCTCCCAAATTTTGATACCTTTTCTGTGGTATTTGTTCTGCAAAATCCTTTGAACACTCCTCTTTACACACAGCGTTTTGGATCACCATTTCAAAAGACTGATCCCAGCCTGGCAAATAATCTATTGAACCATTTATTTATATTGCTCAGAATTTGTTCATAAATCAAGAGTTTTCATACTTTAACTACTTGTACTGTACTTCATTTCTGCACTTCCAAGTGGGAATGTCATATTACCTCAAACCAATAATATCAACATCAGTTGTTGTTGTTGTTTTAAAAGAACAAAAGAAGAGAGAGAGAAAAGGAAAAAAAAAACATCAGAAGGTCAATATTTGATAAATTCATCAGGCTTTCTTGGTGATACATAGTATGTACTGTGCAGATGACTCCCATTAAATTGAAGTCCTCGGGACCATCAGTTTTTTCTCATAATAGCCAAACAAGTGAAGTATATGAAAACATAACTACAGGTAATAATTGTGGGACCTAAAATGTTTACTTTGTTCTATCAAAGTTTTGTTATAACTGTGTTCGTTAGATGACGGGAGTGCATGGCATAGCTGTCTAAGTTATCTCATCTTTTTTTTTTTCCTGCTGCTCTGTTTAACAATCAACCGCGCATAAGTCGAATCTATTTGGACTGAAGAAATGGCTTCGACTTTAAGAGAAAATTTGACTTATGAGGGATTAAAGTCAATGGAATATAAAGAGAAGCGGACTTGAAAAGACCTTTGACATAGGCAATTATTCGACTTACATATGTGAGGTCGACTTCAGCAAGGTTGACTGTATTTCATTACTTCACAAACACAACAACAACAACCATATTTTATTTACTCTTTGAGGGAAAATTCTTTGGAATCAAATTTTCTTTCTTTTTCTTGCCATTTCTAAATAAACCCTCCTCTCCTCTCTACCATCTGCTCTGTGAAGATTCTTGCTGTGGCAAAAACAGTCGTTAGGAAGGAATTTTTTGTTGCACAAATATTTAATGTCAATCCTCTTAGCTGCAAGCTGTTTCAATTCCACCCCCTACAGCAGTGTAAACTCCGTCTCCAGGGGCTAGCAGAGGCTTACTCAACAATTACAGCTTATCAATTAATCTCCTGTCATTATCATAAGCTCACAATTGATATTAGGGCACATGCCACTTCAAACGATCTGCCTTATTGGAAAAAGTGTGCACATGCTTTGCTGGCCTGGAACCTAGAATGCTTCCAAGAGTAAAGAGCAAAGTACATTAGTACTTCATGCTGGGCCAAAGAATAGAGTAAAACCAAAATACACTGGCAGAAACCAATCCCTCCCCCCCCCCCCCCAAGAAAAAAATAATAATAACAATAATAACAAATTTTCTTTTTTGACTTCTTGTATATCCTTCTTAAATAAAAGTTACCTTATTATCACTCATTGTTTGTTTTTGAGAAGTAACAGTCATGTCCTGATAACTTTATTGTTTTTTTTTGTTTTTTTTTTGGGGGGGGGGGGTATAAAGACAAAAGGAACAAGCTAATGAGAAGAGTAACACACACACACACACACACACACACATTATTTCAAACAACATTTCAGTAGCAAGTGGAGAATAAGCATGTATACCAGCTATTAAACATATCAAATACAAATGGCAGAAGACCAGCTTAGTTTAAAGATTAAAAAAAAAAAATGATAATAATGGTTGTAATAATTTGGATTTTTTTCTGAGAATAACTTAACTTGCCTGTTTATTCTAAAGTAACCATCCTATTCAGTATATTTCTGACAGGTTTGGCAGAGAGAAAGACAAGTATTGCATTATGGTATGCAACTTCTACTCTAATTTCTAAATCAAATAACGTCTGTCAGTTATAGGAGCTGACATTTTTGTAGTGTCATTGAATTTGGAATTTTGAATGGGAAGGTTCTGTAACTATAAGGTTTCAGACTTCATACAAAATAGTTACATTTATTCTATATGCAAATTATACCCCTTTTATACAGGGCACAACTTTTAGCTGGCTTCTGAAGCGAGCTAGCTTTAGCTCGGGCCAAGTCGTTTTATACTGCCATTCTCAACCCAACAAGGTTACGTGCGAGACAAGACCTATCCCCCCCCCCCCCATTAGCCTGCTGTCTTTCCGACGAGTGCGAAAATTCAGTGACAGTTTTCATGCTTACTTACGAGTACAAATTCAGTTCCGTTGTTATACAGTACATTACTCGCGAAATTCAAGCAGTCATCGGCATATATATGATATATATATATGTGTATAGTTTATACGTACTGACCTGGTCTATTTCTTTTTTCTTATGATTTAATCATTTCGTTTGCTAGTTCAAATGGTTCATTGCATTGAGAGTTATACTGAACAGCGAACACACCAATGCGCTGCGTAATACACAGCGCGCCGGTGGCAACAGTGTACAGCAGTAAACGTACATATTGGCAACCCGGAAGCAACCGTACACACTTTCCGGTCATGGGTCAGTGAATTTAGCCGTGGCTAAACTCGCGAACCTTTTATACTGAAGTTAGCTCGCTTCTGAACCTGACCTGATCCCCCCCCCCCCCCCTAGAGGGGACTAACTTTAGCTAGGACTAACTATTTTTTGACCTTTTATACTGAGAGTTGGCTCGCTTCAGGTCCGCACCTGAAGCGAGCTAACGCCCAATATAAAAGGGGTATTAGATAGATATTGATGTCACCACTTCCAAAATCTGTATATGATTTGACTCTGAATAGATATAGCATCACATGATTGTAGAGTGGCATTAAAGACACTATTTACCATTTGCAGACGAAACAAAAACCCAGATTTCGTGCTTCAAAATAGTTCTAAAATGTGAGTTAGGGATAGAAACAACCCATGCAAAATGTTCATCAGTATAATTAATGTACGTATTGTTATGTATACAAAATGTAAACAATAGTTATGATGACATTGTTTCTAGAATAAACTGTCTGCAGTTATGGTTTATTGAGAAAAATAGTGATATCTCCTTATGTTTTAAGCTTTATTGCAAAATTTTTATATGGTAGCATGTTTTGTGATACAACTGACCTACACACATGCATCAAATGAGATATGTTTGAAAACATGGTTGCATTTATCTACTGCATGGAATGCCTCATTGCTTGTTTGCGATCATGATTCTGCCTCAGAATTTTTTTAGATAAACGCACCCACTATTGCTGGTACAGTTCTGATCAATATAGCTGTTGGTGAAATCATGTGGGAATGTGACATTGATCACATCTCTTATTGATTTTTTTTTTATCTAACACACTATTTGTTTAGTTTTTAATGCAGAAATACATTGATATGCTGGATATTGTTAAATGTTTCTTCTGATCTCAATGATTTTGTCAATGAAATTAATGTACATTAGCATTAATGTTACTATTATCATTATTATTTTTTTTTTTTTTTTTTTTTTTTTTTTACTCATGTAGGCCTGCATTGTAATCCACATATCAATGTTTTCTGTGATATCACTGGAAAGAAATTTGATTTTGATTTTGACATTATGTCAAAGAAAATAATATCAAACACACAAACAAACAAACAGGCAATCAAACAAACAAACAAAATATTCCTTTTCAGAAGCAACACATTGTAAAAATCCGAACACCAAGGAAGAGCATTTTTTTTCTATCAAAGAATATTTATTGAATTTATTTGAAGAAAGCAAGCTCAATAGAACAATCAAAGCATGTACACTAAAACAATGTTTTTTTTTTCAGTTTTTCAATTCCAAGACTGCCAGACTTTTCTTAAAGCAAATCAATGATGAGAGGGGGAAAAAGATAGATAAAACCAACAATAAAGAAAAAAAACAGACTTGGAGAAAAATCCTTTTTAGAAAGCAGACGAGGAGCATTGCCAGTTATGGAAATAGAAGGCATTTGTGTCACAATTTTTTGCAATACATCACAACTTACATCACACAAAACTTTTTTTTTTTTCTGCATCTCAACTGATAGTACTTCAGCGAGGTCTTTAATTAAGTGTACGGAAGACTTGAACACAATCATATACAAAGACAAACCTGTCTACAATATCAGGGAAGTATGCACAACATTATTTGTTGTATCTAAGCCAATAAAATCATTCTAAGTTATTGGTTGTACACTTCTTCATTTATTTGAGATGACATGTTTATTCATACATTGTTGCCGATCAATAATATGAATGAAATGACATAGGCTTGAAAACACTGGTAAATCATTTTTGTTTTCGTCCACATGAACTTACAGGTGTGGGACTAGCGATTCAGATATTTTTGCTCCATTGAATTCTTGTGTGAACATTGTATGATCAACAGACTGTTATTTTTATGACTGATTAGGTACATTGTTGTTAGAAATATCAATTTAGAGAGAGAGAGAGAGAGAGAGAATGTGTGTGTGTGACAGTGACAGACAGACACACAGACAGAAAAGGTACAACTTCAGCAGAAATGCTCATGATAAGAAAACTGAGGGGTTATTTTCTGTGGAGAATCAAAGATGGATAAACATACCATAACCAATATGAATATTTACACAAAAATATATATATTTGACATAATGCTCAAAGTAGCAAGTCATATCATAATGTATGAATATTTACACAAAGTTTTACTTGACTTTTATTTTTCCAAATGAGTATGTATGACAACCATATTTATCTGAATATGTAGGATCAAAATACGTCTGATTCTTTTGTTGAGGAAGTAAAGATTAAACAATCATAAACTAAAATAGAACAAATGCGATGTAACGAAACGAACATTGCTGACCAATGTCATGGTTTAATTAGCATAACAGAAAAAAAATCTCAATTGTTAGCAAAGGCATTGGTATTGAGATGCTTAGCAGTTTACAATATCAAGTTTTGAGGCAGTTTGATATTTTTAGAGGACAACTGACAAATATCAACAAATATTTGTGGATTTTGAGCTGTAGAGGGCAGCAGATAAATGTCAAAACCATGTTCATTTTATCTCAACATTTAGGTTAGGAACTTTGCTTCGTTGAAAAAAAAAATGTATTAGAAAAGGGAGAGATTGTGATAAGGAACATTATGATTTTATAATTTTTATTTGTGGGTGCATCTTGCCAAGTAGACTGAAATGAATAATTACTTTGAAAAACATACAACTTCAATTCTAATACATCTGGGTTTATGTTTAATAGGAAGATTAAAATAAATAAACTAGCAATGCAAAATGACATAGTAACAATACCCTTCATTATCTGTACACTTTACTTTACAAAATATACAGTACCTTTCAAATTTCGTTAAAAAGCCTCTGATTTGTGGTATCTGGGCCTGAATTCTCAACAATTCCTTCTTTCTTTCCCGTAACGACTCCCATTCCAAGTCAGTCTGTTCACATATCAAGTCAATAAAACATCAAGAAGAGACAGGTTTCTTTGTGAAAGAAAAAAAAAATGACGCTATCGCACCGATCTTTGTTGTACTAGAGTAGTGCCAATGTGCGATAAATGGGTAGATATGTACATTGTACACAATAAAGAGGGTTTCACTCCCTAGCAATAGGCAGTTATCTGAAACCATTCATTCCATGAGTCCATTTCAGTCCTGTTGGTACCAACTGCCATGAGAGCCATGATAGCTGGGGATGGTCATGATGATGATGAGGAGGAGGAGGACGTGGAGGAGGAAGAAGAGGAGGAGGAGAAGGAGGATGGTGGGGCGGGGCAGTGTGATGCTCACGGCAGGAAATCCTGGTTTCGCCTCCTGCTTTTCACCCTCCTCCGCACACACCTCTTCATGTCCCCCTTGCCGTACCAATTGCACTGGTCTTGCGCATCGCGCGTGCAATAGGCGAACTGGCTCTCGCAGTCGGTACGCAGATTGGCCATGTCCCACATGCACAGGTTGGGGACGGGGTCCGTTGGGCAGTACCGTCCATAGCAGGGGGAAATCTGCAAGAGAATTGAGAGGAAAATGTGCGGAATGCATCAGTTTTCATGCATTTTTTTTTTATTAATTGCTTTTAAGCACATCTACTTTGGGAGGTCGCTGAGGTGAGCTGAAAATGTTGAGCAAAAGAGATTCCTTAGTCTTCTCTGCAATATCATGATTTTGATCATTAAGATTGATGGAGAAAATTATCTGCTACAGGATCTCTATTTTTAGGTAATTTAATATTCTGACTATATTTATCAACACTAAAGGCAGATCATAAAATTTGGCTTGACCATGCAACAGAGTAGACTTTGAATCTGCTTCAAATCACTATAATGTCAAAGTGTATATATTTATGAAAAGATTGGGATTAGTGATGTTTCAGTGACAGGGACTTATGCAATGTACACCCTTTTAGTCACTTGTTATGCATGTGTAGATTTGCTTATTTATTAGACATTATAGTGCAGTGGATGTTCTCATTATTCCCAACATCATTGCAGGGTAGTAGGCCTATAAATATGCATCTGATTTTTTATTTACAGTAGATAAGTAAAAATGTTGTCATAGACCCCGTTTACAGTGCGGGGCTGGGCTCGGCCGCGGCTCGGCTGCGGCCGAGTCCGGCCTCAATTGCGCGGCCGAGCCTCGCAATTTTGTCCGTTTACACTGCTGGGCTCGGCCGCGCTTTTGATTCAAACCTTTCAATATTTTGTCGTAGTGGCGCTCTGCTTGTAAACAAACGCAATTTGGTATTGTCTGGTTTTCAGACCCTTTGCCAAATGAATTCCGTGGCGACGAAGTCGCCGTTCGGGCAAAGGCCTTTGCCGAAGGAAAAAATCCTTTGCAGGACAAAACCACCTTAAACTATACTAGTTTTCGACGTTGAGGGGGTTAATATCCTGAATAGCGAAAGATACAGGCAGAGGGTTTTGAAGCCAGACTAAAATTGGCCGCGCAATTGGCCGCGCATTTGGCCCAGTTTGCGTTTACACCAAGAAGAGGCCGAAGAAGAGGCCGGCTGCGGCCGAGCCGCGGCCGAGCCGCGGCCGAGACCACCGCCAGAGCGAGGCCAAATGCGAGGCCAATTTGGCCTTGCATTTGGCCTTTTGCGCGTTTACACTGAAGCGGGAATGGGCTCGGCCGCGGCTCGGCCGCGGCCGAGCCTCGCACTGTAAACAGGGTCTTAGTTGAATTTATTTTAGAAATGAAGGCTGCTGCCAATCAAACCCAAAAATGTTTCTGCATTATATTAAGATTGATTGAAGGGATGGTATAGTTTTGTTTGAGATGGGGATTCAAGTTTTATCATTTTGCAAGGTAATACAAAAAATATGTATCTGAGATATTGAAAAGCATACAATTCTAAGAGTAATCAAAAGTTTGTTTGATGAAAATCAGTTTTCAAATGGGTGAGTTATATGCAAAACAAAGTGGTCCTACCTAGTGAAAGACAGGTACAAACTTTTGTTATGACCTCTTTGTTTTACTTTGTTTTTGGATATCTCAGCCATTTCAGAAGCGATTTTCATCAAAGAAACTTTTTTATCCTCTTAGAATCGTATGCCTTTTAATATTTCAACTACATGGTTTTTAATTAAATTGCAAAAATGTTAAAACCTGAATCCCCATCTAAACCAAAACTATACAATTCCTTTAAGTTTTAATTTTATGGAAGAGAATCAAAGAGATTTCCTTTGTATTTTCAAAAATATATAACTGATGGGGCTGCTCAACACTGAACTTAAAAAGCAAAATTTAGTCTGTGTGACTGCCTGTGAGTTATGGAGGACAAGATGTCAATGAACCAGTCAATCTTTCAGCAGTGACTTTTGTCTAATAGCGCCCTCATGTGGCCACAGCAGTGAACCCAGTTGGAGCTGGTAGACTTTTAAACCCATGATGCATGGGTCTTATTACGGATGATGTCATAGGATCATCTTTCTAAACTTGCAGGCGAGGAATACTGGGTTAAAGGGATCACACAATCACAGCCACTCTATGAATATGAAACACAGCCAGTCCCAGATACAGCTGACATTGAAATGAATTGATACTTTGGGTACATTCACTTCAAATACTTCAAATTGGCCCCCTCCCCATATTGTTTTTATCTCGCGAGTTATATTTACACTCTGTACAGATGCAAAATAAATTCTACACCCCCCCCCCCAAAAAAAAAAAAAAAATGGAGAAAGAGTAAACAACAAGATATAGAATATCTTCATGGTAGTAATTCAATGGTTATTTATTTTTCTTTTTTTTTCTTCTGTTTTTGAGGGAGGGGGCAAGGGAAATATTTGGTATATTCTATCATGACATATGCATGATGTGTTAAACGAACAGTATAGTATTGTTTGAGGTGAGGATTCAGCTTTTAACTTTTTGCTAGATACTTCGAAAACACTTTATGAAATGTGCAAGAGCATGCAACTCTATGAGGAATTCAAAGTTTATTTGATGACAATCGGTTTTGAAATGGCTGGGATATCCAAAAACAAAGTAAAACAAAGCAATCCCAATGAAAGATGGGTCCCACCTTATATCAGGATTGCTTTGTTTTGGATATCTCAGCCATTTCAAAACCAATTATCACCAAATACACTTTGAACTCCTCCTAGAATTATATGCTCTTTCATATTTCAGAAGAGGTTTCTCATTATCTCAAAAAAGTAATCATAAAATAATAGTGGAAACCTGAAGCCCCATTTGAACTGAAACTGTTTAATCCCTTTAAGCCTTTATGAAGCACATTTCTTAAATATTACTGCTGGCAGATTGTTATGGTCAGCCCTAAATCATAAAACATTCACGAGGGGGCATGTCCAGGAATAGGATAATGATTGCAAGGAAATGATGAGACTAAAATTACAACCATACCAAAAGATTAATCTCATGGCCAAATTGTACTGTTTACTTAGAACTGAGCAAACATTTGGTAAAGCCCATAAGCACCCAAATGACATATATATATTTTTTTTCAGGAAGTTTCTATTTGTGGTAATATAACCCTTGTGTTATTTCCATGTAGATATGTAGATATGTTGTATTTTGTTGTCGCTTGTTGCCCATGGACATACAATAGATTTGCTAGTTGTTCATGATGGTACTCATGCCAGAATGACAAATTATAGGCCTACTGCCAAAATCTAGTCAGTGTAATTGCTGACACCAGTATGTCCTTCAAATAAAATATGTATTTCAGGAATAAAAAATCCCTTGTCTCAACCTGAGATTTTTAAACATTCATGACAGAGAATGCAATATATATATATATATATATATATATATATATATATATATATATATATATATATATATATATTTTTTTTTTTTTTTTTTTTAGGGAGGTGGTTATGAGTTTGACTAAAGTGTTACTGTAGGTGAAAACCATGAATTTATGGTTGATAACCTGTATTTAGATCTGTGTACAGTATGTTGTCAGTATTGTTAATATTATCATAACTATCATGATTACTGTAATCATTATTACTATTTCTAATGTTTTTATTACTATAATCATTATTACTTCAATGATTATTATCATACTTCTTATTATTATCTCATCACCAGTATTATTAGTAATTCTAGTAATAGTCAGGTATTACTATCATTGTTTTTGTTGCTCTTAGTATCTTCACTGTAGTTTATCAAATTGATTTTGCCCCCTCCCTCTTGGTAAAAGAAGGCAGGTTGTGTATGCTCTCCAATAGACCTTAAAGGGATGGGTACAGTATTGGTGGAGATGAGAATTGGGCTTTTAACTTTTTCCGAGATACCAAGAAAACACTTATGATATAGTACAGAGCATACTATTTTAAGAGGAATTCAAAGTTTATTTGATGAAAATTGGGTTTGGAATGACTGAAACAGCCAAAAACAAAGTAAAACAAAGTGATTGTAATAAAGTGTGCGTCCCACACTTTATTACAGTCGCTCTTTTTTGGATATGTCAGCCATTTCAAAACCAATTTTCATCAAATAAACATTGAATTCCTCATAGAATTACATGCTCTTTCATATTTCATAAGAGGTTTCTCATTATTTCCCACCAAAAATGTCAGGAACCTGAAATTAGGTCTCAACCAAAACTGTACGATCCCTTTAACAGAAGGAATACTCACATCACACTTTCCACACTGCATCTTGTAGTTGTGCTTTATGCCCTGTCTTTGTCGCTTGGTGATGTTCTTGTAGCCCGCAATCCAGTTACAGGTCGAGAGCCTCAGTTCTGCATTGTAGAATGTACCTGTGAGAGATTTAGAAAGATATGGACAGAAAACTCAAGTAAAGCATTGCATCAAATCTTCATGCACCCTGTTCACATGCCCTAATCTGTCCACGGCTTGCCTCTTTGCATGTTTTGCTTGGCTGCACAACCATGCACAAATGAATTCATTTTGAATACTGGCCGTTTGCAAGAACAATAGCCATAACTTTGTTGTGAAATTTACATCATTGTCAAAGCTTGTAACCTTGTCTAAAATTTTGCTGTACTGCATTTCTACCATGAATGCTTCTTTAAAAAGTAACGTGGACTTGAAGAACAGAATAGTTATCGAAAGCGCTCATGCGTCTCAGAATAATGTGGCACACAGGGAGTTTATACCATGGCACACAAATTGTTAAGACCTGACAAGGCATGTTATTTTTCTTCAATGATGACTGGAAACTAATAGAATAACATTTGAAAAAGTTTTCATGATCAAGCTGTGTCAATTTGTTTGTGTTTTGTAATCTTTTCTTAGCAATCAAACCCATTGACATGTGCCAAGTGCACTAATCCACAAGTCGTGGACCTTGGCTCATTTTTTTGCCGTCACATGTTGGGTGCCTGTTACCGGGCTGAATCTAGGTGACATTTTATGCTTATTATCATAGGGGTACGTTGCCGAACAGCCCACCGGTTTCTGGCTCGGCCCCAACCCCGTAGGTGAGGGGAATGACGCAGGTTGAACTTGACTTGTGCTATGTTGATGGCCACGCCCTTTATCCTTTTTTTTTTTTTTTTTGCCCCTCTCTCTCTTTCTCTTTGGACAGGTAACCCATTTCACACTCGAACAATTATCCTTCACTTGTAGTATATATTATGTGTCAGTGCAGGGTCATTGTTTTTGTATATTGCTCGGATTCAACAGTAAGTGAGGGGACAGCCAAAACATATGAGGAAACAATTCCCCATGTTGTATTTTAATGTGTCGTCATTTTTGTCTTCTGTAAAATCAAAACCACATCAGGGGTCTTCAAGGGAGCTGTTCTCTCCTCGACATTTTTAATCATGGTGGGACTTTTCATGTGTGATAATGGCTTTTCAATGAAAGATTCTTGTCACTTTGTTTTTGCTTTATTTTCCTTTTTATTCACAATGACAGCTAATCATTTGTAAATTTTGTGATTTTATGTGATTTTGAAACAATAAAACATATAATTACAAAACATCACATCCGTGAAACCAGACAATTACATTAGCAGTGGTAGATCCAGAGGGGGGCACACCGGGCGCGCACCCCCTCTTTATTTGTTGTCAAAACAAAACAAATGAAAAAAAAAAATGAAATGAAACCTAGAAGTAGCAACAGAAATATTGTTTGCGCCACCCCCCCTTTACGAAATTCCTGGATCTACCCCTAATTTAGACTTTCCCTTCACAAATGAGGAAAAACAACAAGGAATGCACATGGAAAATGAGACTCCATTGTATTTCTAATTTTCCATCATCCACAATATTCAGCAAAAGTACATTATCAGCAGTACACATCTCTCAGAAAACACCCACAATGATTGCTAATCATTTGTAGATTTTGTGATTTTACGTGATTTTGAAACAATAAAACATATAATCAAAAAATATCACATCCGCGAAACCAGACAGTTACAGTAGCAGTGGCAGATCCAGAGAACACACACAGAAATAGATCCCGTTGTGTTTGAAATGTCACGCATGCTTGGGACTGGTGTTCATATGTGCAAATATATTTCTCTTAGCTTTGGCAGAGAGGACGCGGAGCTGTATCGCTTCAAATATCACGGCTGACGCAGCTGTAGTGTTTGCATCACGTCATATGTACTTTCCCCAGCCTGTTGCTTTTAAGTCTTTTCTTACGGTCGAGGAAGAGGACTGCAGTTGCACTCTTGATATGTATCTCCACTGATAGGCTGTTATGTTTTGGTTTCATATTCAATTCATTGCATTTTCTTTTAGGGACATCCATCTATTTGTTATTATCACTTCTGCAAACAGCTTGTCAACGAGAGAGAATTATGTCCCCTATCAACCAGAGTCAGAGAAAAACGGACAGGATGTTTGGGAATATTTGCCGGATGTCAGTTTTTAATTGAAGGCAATCTTTTGAAGGTGGTCTCGACGGCACCCATGTCAATATTTGGTACCTGTTGCACGGACTACAGCTACCCGTGAACTCTGTACTTCTGATGTATGTTAAAGGGGAAGTCTCCCAAAATCCACATGCTGATGAATTTTTTTGTAGGACGTTGATAAAATGCATGGCCTAGCTCTTGTGGAGGCTGAGCATGGAGAAAGATAATATTTGCCTTAGCGTATCTCAGTAATGAGTCAAATCAAATCAACTTTTGTGACATTCTTTATAATTGGTTTTATTGTTCTATTACGCACAAATTGTTCTAAATTTTCCATCAGAGAAGGTGGCATCACTTGAAAAAGAATCCCCCCTTTCCTGAAAAATGTTTTAGTAATTCTTCTGATGCGCTGAATCTCTGTATATGTTTTGGGAAACTTTCCCCTTTAAAGTGTGTGTGTGTCCCTTTTGCAACCCTGAAAATTATATTCCTATTTAAAGTGTTTTATATTTAGAGGTGGTAATTCAGACCTTTCCTCAGAATAATAAAACTGAAAAAAATTTCCATGATGGAGGTGTACACAATATTATAGAATCCCAAGGAATTATTAGGACCAAAGGGAAAAAAAAAAGATCCCAGCTTTTATTCTTGGTAGAAAAGGAGAACATATCCTCAAGTTACTTGCTGTTTTTTTTTTCTGATGTTTGTTACCATAATATTTCATACACAATTTTTGAAGACATTATTCTTCAACCATGCAAAAATTTGCGACATTTCCAAAAGGGATATACAACCGATCCTTTAACTTGACTAAGATTTGTGCAGCATACAGGTAGTCACTGATGTAGATTTGCTGAACACACATGTAGCCAAGATTTGTCATGTGCACATCAAACTGGAGATTTGTTTAACACCACTGTGGCATGTATATCACACTGTCCATACCTGTAGACACGTATTTGTTATGATATTCATATACATACAGACAAAGACTTGTTAGCTTTCATGTAACCAAAGATTTTGTTCAAATACACTTTTGTCGAAGAGTTGCTAACTGCATCTAAAGCCGAAGATGTTTCTGCGATATGTTTAGATATCTGATGAATCATGGACAATCTAAATCAAATAATATCAGTTGCATATTCTACCATGCAGTAGGGAATTTATGATGACATGATTTAACCTGACCAATACCTTGACTGAGTGTATTATAATGCATAATGAGATCAGTTTGTTATAGAATGTTTTCACTTGATTTTTTTTTCTGTCTGTATGAATTCTTATTGAACACATGTTGGTCATGCTAGCAAATTGAAATATACCCCACACTTTCCCTAAATATCACAGAAACAAAATGTTGATCATGAAAAAATGTATGAAATGCAAAGAATGTGCTGTGCATTTAGATTACAAGGGTTATAAACTGTTGCAGTTTCTGTGGATTGGACAGTATACTAAAAAGTGGAGTGTAGGACCCTACCCCCATTGTGCCTACAAGTATCCTACCATGTGGTGATGAGTTGAAGAATATTGTCATTTGAGACAAGTAACAATAAAGAGTAATATCAAAATGCTGGACAGCATCTTCGCTTTTGGGAGAGTACTCATTCAAGGTTCAAGGCTGCTAAAACTGCCCAATGAAACCCCTTGTAACTCCACATTGGAACTCTGAACTGAGAAATGATTTGACTGCTCATCATTGCAAGTGGAGCTGCAGAGAAACCAGTCCACAATGACCGATGCAAAAATTAATCCGCATTGTATGCCAAAAGTCCTGTTATGTCATGTATTATTTACAGGAAGAACTTGGCTGGAAACAGTACGCTGACAGAGTCTTGACCTTTTGGTGGTTGGCTGCATGCAGTTATAAAGTGCACCTTTAAAATATGAAGTAAGAACAAGAGAGTTCAAGTATAAGATAGAGGGAGAAAAAAAAAAAGAGTAGAAGGAGGGTGGAGTTTGGGGCTGGATGTTTTCTATCTTTATTTGCTTACAGGGAGAACATGCCCTGTCATTGTTTAGAAGCCAGACCGGGCAACCTGCCACAGCGAAGGGCGAAAAATATCGACAACTGATTTTCTGACTAGACCAAAGTGCACCCAACTCGGTACTGGCACTTCTAAAACTGGTTGAAACTTTCCCTGCCCACCTCCAAATGGACTTTCCAGTCTCTCCTCTGTCTGCCCCCTTCTCCGCCTTTCCTTTTCAGCTATAAAAGTCATCATAAAGACCTACTTTTTGGAGCGTACTTTATATAGTATTGTTTTCTTACTATTAACTTGTACAGACCAGTTTTTGTAGATGTGGGAGAAATGGGTAAGGGGGAGGGATGGGAGCTGATAAGGAGAGGCCTTTTACCTTTTGATTTGCATTAGATTTTGTCATTTTTCTGTGAAACTAAATGTGAAGTGCAATGATCAACCAATAATGGACAAAGAAATTATCAATATCAGAAGGACACAGAAAGCAAGAGGGGAAAAAAAAGATGAAGGCAAGAGCAGAAAAGGTGGAAGAAGAGGATAAAAGGAAAGGCAAATATTAAGATGTAAAAGAAGAAGCAGAGAAAAAATGAGAAGGAGTGGACAAGGTGAGGAAGAGGGCATATTTGACAGCTACATCGCTCACGCCCCCTCATCCTCCGGTATAGCAACACCCATCCAACCCATGCATGGATGACATATCTTCCCCAGCTCATCAGCAGATCTCAGGGAGAAAAATAAAACAAGATGAAACAAAACAAAGCAAAACAGAAAAGAAGAATAAGATGACATATTGGCAGGGACCGAGGCAATCTCTTTGCCAAAAGTCCACCAGGAGAGGTGTGACCATCTGTTTATGACATAAATATGAGCTTCGGAAGGAACAGCCGCCCAGAAACCAGAGCACTGTTATGCATAACACACACTGAAAGCTGCATGAGATGATGAAGGTGGGGGGGGGGGGGGCGAGCAGAGAATGACAGAGATTGAGGTAGAGAAAGAACCAGAGGAGTTTCAGACTTAACAAAGAGACAGTTCTTTTGTATGTGTGTACAGGCATATTTCAGGTCATGTGACTAACTCTGTTAGTGTGAAAGCAAATGTGAATCATGTTTTTAAAGTCACTTGTTGCTAACTATAAGGTTGGAAGGTGTTTTTTTTTCCTTTCATTTGAGTTTGACTTGATTCTTAATGGTTACATGTTAATGATGTGACCTCTAAATCCTAATTGAGGAGATGAATTATACCTAAACATTGTGTTAACTTCCGTCATCATGCACGCACATCACATGCATACTGCTGAATGCTATAGAATATCGAGAGTTATGCTTGACTGACATGCCATTGGGTTTAGTGGCACAGCTGTTGCATGGAATGTTGTTTGTGGTTAGTGGCACGTGGCACAGGTGTTTCATGGAATGTTGTATGTGGTTAGTGGCACAGGTGTTGCATGGCATGTTCTTTGTGGGTAGTGGCACAGGTGTTGCATGGAAAGTTCTTTGTGGTTAGTGGCACAGGTGTTGCATGGAATGTTGTATGCGGTTAGTGACACAGATGTTGCTTGGAATGTTGTTTGTGGTTAGTGGCACAGGTGTTGCATGGAATGTTGTTTGTGGTTAGTGGCACAGGTTTTGCATGAATTGTTGTTGGTGATTCCTGGCACAGGTGTTGCATGGAATGTTGTTTGTGGTTAGTGGTACAGATGTTGCTTGGAATGTTGTTTGTGGTTAGTGGCACAGGTATGGCATGGAATGTTGTTTGTGGTTAGTTGCACAGATGTTGCTTGGAATGTTGTTTGTGGTTAGTGGCACAGATGTTGCTTGGAATATTGTTTGTGGTTAGTGGCACAGGTGTTGCATGGAATGTTGTTTGTGGTTAGTGGCACAGGTGTTGCATGGAATGTTGTTTGTGGTTAGTGGCATAGGTGTTGCATAGAATGTTGTTTGTGGTTAGTAGCACAGGTGTTGCATGAAATGTTGTTTGTGGTTAGTGGCACAGGTGTTGCCTGGAATGTTGTTTGCAGTTGACACTCAGCGAGGGGACTCTTTTTGTCATCTGAAAACTCCATACATAAGCTTCAGGCATGTTTAAAGTGGATTTCACAAACGTGATTACAAACAAGCACTCTTGCAAATATGAAACATCTCACTAGGCGCGGTCAGACTGGCAAAAGATCGAGAAGTTTAAGATCGCGAAGTTTGGGCCATTGGTACGCGCGCAAGCAAGAGTGCGCCGTCCGATGGCTAGGGATTGTGACGTAACAATGCACATCTGTACATGACAATGGCCTCGCGCTTCGGAGGCACCGCCCGCAAACAGATCGAGAAGTTTCGCGGGAAGTTTGCGGTCACACTGGCAAAACTTCGAGATCTTAAAGATCGCGATCTTAAACTTCGCGATCTTTTGCCAGTCTGACCGCGCCTTATGACAGAGCTAGGCAGATGTGGATGCTGATGAGGAAAAGCAAGTAGAAAACAAGACAGAGACAGAAAGAGGCAGCGAGAGGAAACGCTGGTCTAAAAGTAACCTTCTCCAACCAATCAGACAGGAAGCGTTATAAGTAGAAATAAACAGACAGAGCTTTGAAAGGGAAAATGAGGTAAACTGACAACTTAGTGAAAGCCAGTATGAAGATGATGGATGGCAAAAAAGGGGAGAAAAGTACATGGCATGAAATTTGAAGAACATGGTAAGGAGAATTCCCCCCCCCCCCAAAAAAAAAAAAGGTTGAGAAATTTCATCGCAGAGCAGAGGATATAGTATTAAAAAAAGTTGCAAAGAATGAATGTGTTAAAAAGTAGAGTAGAGAGAACTTGGTTATCAGATGAAAGAAAAAGAAAAAGAAAATGTTAAAATTGGTAATCATGAAGATGCTGAGAAAAATAGTGTTAAAGACCTGTGAACATGTTGGTGAACATTTGACATAGTACTTTGTTTCATGCTCACAAACATTCAGAGATATAAATGATGCATGTAAAATATGCATAGATGTTAATATAATTTTTATAGTGGCTACTTGATGTGTATCCTATTCTAAAACTGTATTAAAATTACTAATTCATACCAGACTCTATAAATCTTGTCCTGACTGATGGCATTTCTGACTGGTAAATGTTGACTTATTAACAACAATCTTGAACAAACTATATTTCTTTCTTGCTTTTAAACATATTATCAATCATCTTGCGTAAGAATTAACACAATTTGCACATGGTCATACATGAGCCAGCACCTGCAGTGCTCTAGTTTAACCCATTACTGCCAAGATCGCATAATTGGCCATTGGGCGAAAGGGTGGTAGACCCACTCCTGGTAAGCAGTGCATTAACCTAGATTACATCAATTGCTAATTTTGATGAAGAGGGGTTGTGATTGGCGAGGAAATTGATGCTCGTCATTAAAGGGAAGGGTCCGTTTGACCCGGACGGAAAGTATGTCGAAGATGATCTTCCAAGGGTGTCTGCTCAGAGAACGCTTGTTTAGAGATGTGCATACCATGCCAGTGACCTATCGGTTGAGCGTTGATGCGCAATTACACTGGCGCAAGGTCATATACATTTATATTTTTCTTCTATGTTGAGATGTTGAGCTATTAAACCCACAGCCTCTAGCCCACTTACCCTTTTTGGCTCCCCTACACACCCCAATGCCCACCAATTCCCTTCCATCCGTCAACCCCTCTCCCCTTCCTCCCCCTTACTCCGCCCCTTTCCCCTCTCATCTCCTTTGCTGTATCACCGTGGGCTCTTTCCCGATTCCGGGCAGGGACGGTGGCACGTAGGCTCACAATGTATCTGCCATGTTTCTCTCCTCTGCGTAGCACTCATGCTAGCGCACTGACAAATTTCTGGCATAGCGTCATTCTCGATTTTACATGGCAGGAGACGGGGAAGTTGGCAGTTTGGAATGGTTATCTCCCTTTGTGCTTTTGTGCTGCCATTGTATTCCATAATCGTAGGTGACAAACAGAGGCCGTTCCAGCAGATGTTGTTGGCTCTGTTCCCATCACCGGAACATTCTACTACAGAAGGGGAAACAAAAATCAAGTGACACCCCAGAGATATAAACATGCAGCCTGTAATGAATTGCATGTCACTATGATAGTTATGATAAGGTTGCCCCATTGAGACTTTCAAACCTGTTACATCAGTTAACACACTCTATAAACCAAGACAGCCCAAATGATAATATGAGGAAATACAGAGGATGCCTTTCAGAAGCTGTCATCCGGTTCTCTCGCATCATTCTTGTTGAATCCTCCGAGTATGTAAAGATTAGAGTCACTTAGGTCCTTATCATAGTCCTGATTAGATAGACTACTATATTCCAGTTTGTCAGTGTCTTAATTTCTATCACTGGCTGGGGCATCAGCCTCATTCTCAAACCAATTCCAAGATGTGGTTTTGGTATCTTAAAAAAAAAAAAAAAAAAAAAAAATCTGCTCGACACCTCCTGAGATGAACTGAACTGAACTAAATTTAACTGAACTGAACTGAACTGATTTGTCAGCATGCACTTGTTAGGCAAAGTGAACGTTTATTATATTCTAAAATTCAAGCATACAGAAAAACAAGGCCCCCCCCCCCCCGAAAAAAGTACAATCCCAAGAAAAAACAACAACAACACTTCAATATACAAACATTGAATTGTGACAGAGTTCTGTAATGAGCAACTTATTTTGATGATAATCTCAAGTAATAGTAGACAGTATCGAAGGCAGAGAGGCATATTTTATTTGCAAAGACAACAAGAACATCAAAAACTGTGAGATCATGAAATGATTTTTCTGTTACTCCCTCATTATCAGGTCCTTTAATAGCATGCCCCATATTTAGTCGGCTCAGGTGAGAACTGTAAAAATTAGGATATATACACAAAATTGAAATAAAGGTCTTGTCTTAAGGGAAGGCCAGTCATCCAAATAATGACAGGTGTCCAAGTCTCTATCTATAATGTTTATTTCCTTTTTTTTTTTTTGCAAATAATGTTTTCCACGAAATGGGAGAGGTATCAGCAGGAAGTTGCGCATGCTCTCGACGCGTATCTCGAACGTGCAGCAAGGTCTGGCGCAGCGTGGACGTGCGACCACCAGGACGCTTCCTGTCTAGCCGATGTCCATTGCTTGGTGATTGGCCGGCAGATGCTTTCACTCCTGCTGCCATGCCATGGAGAGTAATACATGCCTTTTTCCCAGACAGCCATGTCCATTTTTTTTTTGACATGACAGTTTGTGCACATGTGTATGAATGCGCATGTATATATGTTTGCTTGCTAGAAGTAGAATCAATCTCCATTTTCAAATTGATTGCAAGGACTTTTATAAAGTTAACAGTATTGAGCTCATTCATTTTTCAAATGTGTAGTATTACTGAAGATGAGGATAGTATAGAAATGTAGATGGTTCAGACACCTAGAGCTGTATATCTTAAAGAAGAAAGATCATTACTTGATTATTTATGGGGGTGATTTTTTTTTTTTAAGAATCAAAAAGAGTATTTCATTGATATAAAGTGGAAGGAAGAGCAGGCATTGTTCTTGAGTTGAGAAGGTGTGACATATCATCTGGGCTTGACATTGATACTGAGATTGATTAGGAGGTTACGCACTTTGCGAGGACCGAGCATCTGCATAGGTCATTACAAGGTTGTCGCATATGCGCATGCCTTGTGCTGATGTGGTTTCTGACTCCAAGTCGAGCGTGGAAAGAGACACCCTACCTCAATCCATCCACCCCCTCCCCCAAAAATTTGGATGGTGTCCCCCTCCCCTCAAAAAAGAAGAACTTCTGCCTCACAATTTCTTGTCATAATGTAGGCACGTGCCAGTAATTTTGAAAATGAAACCACTTCAGGTTGATCAAAGAAGTATTGCGTCGATATGATTCTGCAGTGATGATACATATCAAGAAATTTCTATCTCTGTTGTTTTGCTTTTACAGATTCCCTCCCCCCCCCCCCATTCTCTGCGTGGTGGAAAGTCGGTGATGCGTGCCGGTGCTTAGACGCGATACCTGAGATGCTTGTTGCATTTGGGTTTTTAAATGTCATGGTCATGACGCGAGGGAGGGTGAGAGAGACAGATGTAGTAAACGAGAGAGAGAATGAGAGAGTAAAAGATAGAAAAGGAGAGAGAGAGGAACCATCCGAACCATCCATCAGCGCCGAGTCCGGCAGCAACTGATGTTTTAATGATGGTGTGGCCAGAGGGGAAGGATACAGCATTGGAAGGGATGCGTGGACAATGACATTCTTACCCCAGATTACCCCAGATTATTAGTTGCACCATCTGAATAAGAGCACAGTGTACAGGGATCCCCCTGGTAGTAAGGGCTGGTGGGCATCACTCATTTTTTTTTTTTTTAAATCTGATGAAGCTTGTTTAACCATGAAATGTTAGCTCTTAACCCAGAATTACCCCTTTCATGCAAGTCACTCGGGGGAAACTGTGGAGATTCAAACATTCTTTTAAACTAGTGAATGGGTTCCTGTTGAAGTTCTCTCTGTCACTCTTCTGCAGTGAAAGTATACATTATGGTGCATGCGTGAAATGGCCAGTAAGATGTTGTTGGCATGCCTAACCTTCGCTTATTGCCTTGGAGTTTACCCGGGATGGTTCAAGAGTAAGATTTCCGAAAAGTCACCTAGCATTTTACCTGCTATGGGATTTAATCCGTAGGACCTTTCTTACTACAAGATCTCCTAGCCTTGAATGAAGACATGGGAGTGTTTGGACAGTTTTTCTTTTGTACCCTCTCCATGAATGATTTGATTCAATGTTTTGTCCACCCCACCTTTTGTCAAATCAATCTAATACTTAACTCAACTAAATGACAATTATCAAATTTAATGATAAAATGTATATGTGCATGTGGATATAAAGTGTGTGTGTGAAGAAAAACACACACAAACATGTGAATCATATATCAAAAATTGTTATGAAAGTTTAATTTAATTAATTTGCTATAGTCATGATAACATTGAATATAAATCCATGATGCTACCATTCCTATCCAAATTTTTAGTTGAAAAAGGACTTTCAAGACTGAAAACACATAATCAGATATGTTATCTAATGGAAAAGAGGGATACAAAAATCCCAAAGGAAAGTTCAGAGGAACAAGTAAGAATAAAAGAAAATAAAGAAAATAACAGAGCAGAGTTGAAAAAAAAATCCACATGTGCTAGAGGGTTAAATCAAAAGTAAAAGTGGTTCAGGAAATATAAAAGTGAAAAACAGTATGACATCCAAGGGCGTTGCTATGGGTTACCTGCAAGGATGTAGACCCCATCTATTTCCAGATCAGTGACGCCACAAGCTGCGTCGATGGCTGCCGTGGTGATCTTAGCATTTGATTTGGCCATCAACAGGTCATCGCCTTTGTAGATTTTCTCCACCTTGACTGTGTACTCCAACTTGATTGGTCGATTCTCGTCCATGTACATTGGTTCAACCCCGGCTGGAAGTTTGACCTGTAGCAAATGGATCCATGAATTATAAAACCAAATTGAAAGTATAGAGTGGTTTGTGGTGATCATGACATTTTTGCTTGTTTGTCATGAAGTGAAGTAGCTGGACTACTTTCCGATGTAGAGTTTTGAAACATATTCCAAAAGCATGCAATGAAGCTGTCTCCAGCTGTATCAAGCCTTACATCAATTAGAGTTTAACTTGAGTTTTTCTCAAGCTTTGAACATCTTTCATATGTCACTTAAATTGCCAACCCTTTATTGTACATTTATATCAGATAGCTTTTGTAACTTCTTCCAACATTAGCTGTTTCCTAGAAATTTGCCTACAGATACATCAATAGAATTACATGTTGCTATATTCTCCCTCCTGATTCCAGTGCAGAAAGGCATTGTTTGTTTTGGTTGCAATGAATGAAAATGACCAATGAAGAATGCCTACATGAAATTACAGTATGTAGTTGTATTTGCAAAATACCACTTTTACATCTACTGAAGATGATGAAAGATGAAGACTGACTTTCTCTTTACACTCATGTTATGACACTGAACAAACACAGCAGATTTTTATAATACAAATATTAAAGATCATATTACTGTTACTTGATCCATCACTTGTAGCTTATTGTAAAAATGAGTTACTGTCTCACTGACTAAATAAGCGGATGTGTATTTGCAACATTCCCATTTGATTTTTCTTAAATTTCTAAAATGAATATAAATGAAACTAATGACTGAGCAGGAACACAAATAGTCAGTGACAGATAATGCCGTATCACCTAAGTAAACAATGTGTATGTTAGGTTCTGCATACAAACATAAAAGCTTTCTTAAATGCAGTGCATATTTAATTATTTGATGTTATTAGATCTGCTATTGTGTAATAAATTTAAGATCAGATAGGATTTCCTTTCCAATTTATCATCAGAATTGATTGATATGGATGATTTCAGTGGATGCCTTGGGCTTTTGTATGTATGTACAGTATGTTTGTGTGGTTGTTTGAATACATGTTTATTCATTCAATCATCCATTCATTCATTTTTCTATCTCCAACAAAAGATATGAATACATATATATTTTTTTTTAAACAAAAGATATAAGTGCATATTTATGATATATAACATTCTGAAATATTGGAAATTGAAAGTTGATACTTATATAATGGGGGGGGGGGGATGAGGGGAGGGAGTCCTTGATTGGTTGGTTGCTTCAGGCATTAGACTTACCTCAGGCTCCCTTGGCTTAGCAGCCAGGCCCAGGGGTGCAGCGATTAACCCCTCCACCGGTGGGATGAGCCCCTCATTGGTTTCCAGTGCCACCATGTCGGAGTCGGAGAAGGAGACCTCACTGAAAGAGGAGGACTCGGCCATTGGTTCTGGTTGGGGCTCGGGGTAGATCAGCTCCTTTCCTTTTATTCTGGCTCTGATCACTGTGACAGAATGAGAGAAAGAATATGATGATATCAAATAACATCGAAACAGAGAATTGGCAGATTTTCATCCAGAATTCTCTGAAAATTGTTGCTATTCATGCAGATCAAGTGGTCTGTAGGGGTTATAAATGGATAGCAAACTCTCTAATTGGCATGAAAGATAGCTACAGACAGACAGACAGACATTCAGATGGATATATTGACAGACAGCAAAAAAAAAAAAAAAAAAAGATCAGAAAGAAAGCAAGATGCTATAAAAACGCATTGAAACTTATTACCAGTATATCTTGGAATTTTATGAGATTTATCAGCAGTGGCTCTTTTCACTCAAACAATGCTTGATTAATCATTGGAGAGAGAAAGAGAAAGAGGGAAGGAAGGAGGGAAGAGGGAATAGAAGGGGCTTCAGAGTGATATGATGAAGTAGGAATGATATGAAGAAACAGGTGCCATATACTTGTTTAAAAAGACAGTGAGTGCATAAAGCCAACTCCCACTCCTTCCTGTGGGAGATGACGTAAGAATGGATCAATCAATTATTTCTGGTTCACTCACACCCAGGGCTCTCAATTAGGGCCAGCGTGATAGAACCTGCAATCAAAACACACGAGCAAAAAAGAAAAAAGAAAGAAAAAAAACTAAGACCGCAGCAACTTTCAGAAAAGTTGCCGAGCAGTTTTTGACGTCGAAGGTGGTTCGTTAGTCACACGCTCTCGAAAGTCCACTGATGAGCTGTCAGTTCCAGTCTTTTTGGAACTGCTTGACACGAGGCGATATCTCCTGTGACTCACACTTAACCATCCTGTGAATTTGATCAGATTTTCTCAACCCCATTGTCGCCTACCCCTCTTTCTCGCTTCTTCCTCCCCCTTCCTGTCACTCCACTCCTTTCCCCTCCCTACCCTGCCAATATCAACTACAGTACTAGTATTTACGTTGCTGAAGCGCCCAGAAGCACTGGTCACCTTGAAACAATGCAACAAGTACAAGAGCCCTCGGGAAGAAGTTGCCACAAATGATTTCCCAAAGTAGCTGTTCCAAAGGTTCGTCTCCCGTGAACAACCAGATCTTGCATGCCTGTGAGCCATTCTTGAAAAATAGTTGGAGACATCTGTCATAATTTTGGGGAAATATGGACCAGATTGCTCAAAATATGAGTATGGTGTTTACTGCGTATAAACATAAACATCTGTTACGGTGAAAAGATACTGAGAAAAATTGGTTAGGAAAAATTCCCCCAGATTATGATCAAAACTTGAAAGTCAGTGGCCTTATTATGCCAATCAAATTGATGTTGTTATTCTTAATGTCTTTTGAAACTTTGGAGTTACATTCGAAAGGCTTATGAACTTCTCATAATCGGAAAAGTCCAACTTTTAAAACTCCAACAAAAAACTGTTTGTTGATCACAGGCATACTAGTGGATTTTCTGCTGTAAGACAACATTTGCAGCCTGCTGCCAATGTTTCAGTTGACCTATGTGTATGAGTTGGCTAGTTTATGAATCATTGGATGTAAGGACCATAGTTCAAAAATAATTTGGCTATATGAATTATATACTTTATGCCTCATTTGAGGGTGATGGCAAGTTATAGTAATATGCTCTGAGAAGCTCAGCATTATCTGTGATTGCAATTTGACTGGCTTGCTTGGATCAATCTAGCAACTGCAAATGCAGTGATGTTCGAGAAATCAGCTCTTTCTAGAGCTAAAAAAAAAAAATAGTGTAGACTATACCCATGTGAACAGTGTTTTGGATCAGCATTTCGAATTACCATTTCAAAACACTGATTGTGCCTTTGGAAATTGGACATCAGATGCACCCTTTGTCTGTTTAGCTAAAAGAATAAAGAGGACACAATCTTGTGAAAATGCAAAGTACATAGAGATATAATAGTTTTGTTTTATTTTTTTTTGTTGTTTTTGTTTTGTTTTTTTAATGCATGATAACCATGCTTTGAATGTGCCCGATACTACACTGCACAGAGCGGTATTGGGTAAGGACCGGTATACCAAGAGCCATCATTCCCCCTCCCCCTCCCCCTCCCCCATGACGTCAATGCAGTTAAAGCCTCTCCCTTCTAATTATGTGGTCTTGAGTGATTAAGCCATTAATGTTTTCCAGTTCTGATGTCTAGGCTATTTTGGCAATATATGACAAGCATATCACATTGGCCACCTATACCTTGCACATACACTATACGCCTCAGGGGAACATAGTGAGGAAGTATAAGGACTGGGATTTCTTTTTAAGCCTATTTGTGATGTATGAAACCACACAGTCTTGACTTCTGTAAATGCCTGGTGTAAGGATAGTGTAATATGTTCATAAAATACTTCATCAATCATCAAGATGTAATAAGAAAACTGGTGTGTGTGTGTGGGGGGGGGGGGGGGGAGGGGAAGTGGGCGGGGAAGTAATATGTGTAGTCTCCGACACAACTTCTTGCCCGCAAACACCGGGAGTGTTGACCTGCCGGCCAATCATTTTAGGCCTGTTGAAATATCTGTCGGACAGAAAAAATATGAATGGCCTGTTTTCCCTGCTTTTTTTTTTTATTTGGTCACTCTCGACTGCATTCTTGATTTTTCTCCAGCTGTAAACTTTGCATTAAAGCAGGAAATTAGATACAGGAAGCTGTTATATTGACATTTTTTTTTGTCCAAAATGAAATGGGAGAGCTAGTAGTGTGCCACCAGTACTTCTTCAGTGCTTGCTGTTGTGTGTTGTGTTTTTTAGATACCATGTAGCATTTCGTGCTTGATAAATACTTTAATGTTTACTATAAGAATCAAGTGCAAGGGAAAATATGATTTATTTCAATCTGTATCTTCTGCATTCGTACAATTTTCAGTGAAAGATAGAAGGTTCACAAAATAAAGCTGACTCAAACCCGATACTCCTTTCTTTTTTAGTCAGGAAATTGCTTGTTTTTGTGCACCTATTGCATTTTATGTTTTCCATTTAAGGAGTCCTTCACAAAGTTTCTAATAAGATGTCAATTATAGAGTCCACATGAATTCTAATATCAAATGATAACATATCTATTAAACAAATCAAAATTTGGAAGAATGCATTTAAGGAAACATGTCTTCACATAGCTTGACTTCTCTCTCTTTTTTTCATCAGAGTGTGGTTATATAGTCATGACCATGAACACATTACAAAGGAAAATGCAAGGAAAATTGCAATCCTAGCAGCCTGTAGTTATTAATGAATTACATTTACTCTTATGTCTCATACAGTGCTTTAATCCATTATATTGCAGTCACTTAAAATCATAATGAGGTAGGTATTTCCAGTAGCACTCAAGAAATGCCACTTAACCCCACCAGATTTCCAAATTTCCTCTGACTAGATGCATGACCACTCGGGCTCCTATAGGCAGTGGATTAAATAATGAATATGGTGCATGAAAGAAACATGCTACTTGTGTATTCAAGAGTGAAAGTGATAACCGATGGCTGTGGATTGCATGGTTGCATATCAGCAACCCAAATAATTGATCAAGATTACTGTCAGGTGACAGCTTAGTGTAAAATTTTTATGAGGCATCGACATTGCCAAGGTTGCACGATGTTCAGGTGACATCTTATTCACCCATGCAGTACAACATTTAATGTCACATGCGCAGACTCATTCCTGCCACGCAACATTCAGATGTGGATGTTCCGGCTTAAAACACTTAAAACCAGTCTATTGCTCAAGCTGTCACAGATTATGTGAGAAATGAAATCTTCCTCTAAGCCTGAAATAGTGCTACACAGAGTGAGTAACATAACAACCATGTTTCCATAATCAGAAGCATATTGAGACATCAGATTGAAAACAAAAAGAAAGAAAGAAAAATGTAAACAACAGCAACAACTCATGATATGAAACTGGAATTTCATCCAATAGGTAAACACATTTGATATCAGCTGTCATAATAGTATGTTGCATTCCAAACCAGAAGGTGTAGTCCATTTCTACCTTTGGGGTTATCTAAAACCTACATGAGCAGTCACATTCACTCCGTTATCAAAACAAGCCCCATTCAAAATATTCCAGATGGGTTGTAAGCAAACATATCCTTTTGCCGAAGGAGAATGGATCCCAAAGATTTGTCTGTTTGTATGATTATTTATCAAACAACACCTTTTCTCTCAACAACTCTGCTACAGGAGACACAGACAGACAGACAGACAAACTGAGAGATGAAAAATGTTGACATTGTTTTCTTCCGTGGTACCTTTTTTTCCTCTCTGGAATCTGGAATCTTCTGTGATTTCTTCAGTGTAAAGAAGAAGAAGAAGCATAAAGAAGAAGAAGAAGAAGAAGAAGAAGAAGAAGAAGAAGAAGAAGAAGAAGAAGAAGAAGAAGCATAAAGAAGAAGAAGAAGAAGAAGAAGCATAAAGAAGAAGAAGAAGAAGAAGAATCTGGAATCTTCTGTGATTTCTTCAGCATAAAGAAGAAGAAGCATAAAGAAGAAGAAGAAGAAGGAGGAGGAGGAGAAGGATAAAACACATTCTTGACACTCCCCCCCCCCTTTCTACTGCATACATACACATATATGAGACAAAAACATGGAGAAGAATTGTTATTTGTGTATGTTGTTCTGGCAGATGCCATCTGGCAAGTGGTATTTTATGACAAGAGGTTGGTGTTCTTTAAATATCACAGAACCCACCAGCTGACAAAGACAGGATTTCTGTTTTTATTCTCCTTCCTTAAAGGAGACCTCCGGATAATTTTCAGATTTTTACATTTGAACAACTATAAATTAGTTATACAGAGGACAGAGTTTCAGTATTTGTGATGATTGGGATGAAAAATAAGAATATTTTCAAAATTTAGAACAAATTGCAATGAACAAGGATGATGACATGGCAGAGTCACCATAAGACTGCATGAGTTGGGGCTCAAGGAAGCAGAACAAAAGAAGAAGGCATGCATAGATTATACACAGGTGAACTCGCAAGCAAGCGGTATTGTAATGGAATTACACAGCTACATTTCTGAAATATGTGAACCTCCTATGTCATCATCCTTGTTCAGTGTAATTTGTTTAAGGTTTTTCAAAGTATTGTTTCTCTGCTCAAGAACCACAATAAATTCCACAAATCTATACATGGAGTTGTCGATTTATGTACTACATGATGTGAAATTATGAAAATCGTCTGGAATTTCCCTTTAAGTTCTGAGGGAGTTCATGCAGACCAGGGAAAAACAAAACAAAACAAAAACTACTGTAGGACCAGAAATTGTTGTGTGTATGAAACTTCTGTTAATATCACAAGAAGCCAAGATTCATAAAAGTAAAATGCACTCTAAAGTTTATGTCAACACGATGTATTGAATTCCGGATGCCACTCCGCAAAAGTTTCATCCCGTGAAAAAGGCCGTCCGCTCCAATTCGCAAAAAGTTTCATGCCGCAGATGTTTCTGGTTTTACAGTTAAGAAGAAATTCTTGTCACATAACAAATATTGCAAAAAGAAGACCCAAAACAACAACAGCAAACCCAAATGTGCAGCACTGTTGGAAAAAATTCAGCAAAAGTTGTGATTACTTGACTTTTTTTCGGCAGGATCATATACCCTTGCATGTGTCCTGATCACCAACAAGCAAACGTGATGTTGTGCTTTATTTGCTAATTGCCACAGTAATCATCCATTTGGTTGAATGCTGTGGTGGGGAGAGAAATGAGTTATGTTTAGAATACAAACTTTGAATTCCTTCGTCTCACTGAGCCTGAATCAGGATATCACTTTCCCCTTTTAGAGACATGAAAATATGTGAGCAAATGCCAGCTATATTTCGAAGATAAGCAGAGCAGACATCATCTATTCACATCCGTTCTCTGTGAACAAATTTGGCACGTTCGGAGACACAATCATTACGCAGAGATTCTTGATAGTAATTCCTTGTTTTCCCCGTTGCGACACGTACCTCATTATTTGAAAATGAGATTATTTTTCATGTGACCCTGATGAAACTACCTGATGAAAACACGTTCTTGAAATGGAATCAAAGCAGAAATTTCTCTAGAAATGAACTTCTTGTGACTCTCATCGTCAGAAACTTTGGTTGAAATCGATTTTGAGCATGACTGAGATGAAGGAAAATGGGGAGAAATAAGTGATAGAGAAGGAAAAGCCATTATGACACAAAATTGGGGGAAGAGTGTTTTGATATCAATTTACAACCCCCCTGAGCAGCTTTAAGGGGGCAGACGAAAATTGATTTTCTGGCAGCCTGTCGGCATTCATTGCTAGCAAAAATGTCTAACTTATATGCTAGATGAACTTCTACATCCCCCTCCACCCCCCCCCCCCAAAAAAAAAAGAAAAATAAAGAAAGGAATAGAGAAACAGTCAACCATAAAGAGGAGAAAAAAGAAAAATGAAGTAGCGTCAATGGGCTTTGGATGTACAGTATATGTCGCCAGAGAACATATTTGTGCTCATAGATGTGTTGGTGAGCTGCGAGCATGACACACTACATAAAACGGGAGAGCAAAAATGCATGGTCTGTCATGATCAATAACCATATTTTATGTAAAAATAAACAAACAAAACTAGGTTGTTTTACATGACACATCACGTACATGTAAGCTGACTCAAAGTGAAATGAGCCCCTAGTTTGTTTTTATTCCAAGAGACTATTATGGAGGCTGAACCTGACATGTTTATTTCGCCGAAATAAATCACACTGTGTGGGACTGTGATTGTTATCCCCTGTGCGCAGCCCAGTCCATCGTATCCGTATCGTTCTGTACTCTCAAGCGGACAATTTTCCATCAATTCTCTGCGGACTAAAATTGGCAAAAGCTGATGGCATTACCTGTGGGTCTGCACTAATTTTGAGGCTAAATTTGACCCATTGTAACCTGGCGTGGGTGAATCTAGAACACAATCTTGATGATATTTTGGGTCTATGTTTTCCAAAGATACTTGACTCTGTTTTGCTGTAAAACTTTGGGAATATCAATAGCCACAGGATATGAAAATTATGATTTTTTTTTTTTAAATATAGTTTTTAATCATGGCAAGTTGGGAGCCAAAGCCCAAGATAAACCAAGCAGAGATAGATGTCACTATCCTTAATTTACCATAAGCATGTGAAGCTGAGCAAAGACTATAGTTGTTTGTTTGTTTGTTTTTTGGGGGGTTGACATTAGAGTACCAGTTGAGTAGAGGAAATGTATCATAATTCTATTTGAAGGGGAAAAAATGTATGTTTTCACTGTAACAAATACTACCATAATACTTAATTATTACATATCACTTTTTTTTTTTTTTTTGCTTTTAATAAAATTTCTGCCCTGCTTCCAGTATAGCATGTCATGTGACAGGATCTGTTCCAAATGGAGGATAGGAACTCATAATGCCTCTGTCATATACACATGTATATAGTATGTGCACATATACATATAATATGTGCACATATAAATAGAACATGTATATATACACATTTAGTATGTGCACATAAAAGTAGAACATGTATTTATTTAGATGTATGCCTATGCATAATGCCTATATACCATTAGGAGGTCATTGACCTGGAGAACGCACTTCTCAAGTTTGTATCTGATGACCGATTCTCACACCCAAAGCCATACTGCATCCACCTATTCATTCGAATCTCATGGAGGTCCACTAACCCTTCCTGACTTTAACTGACCAACTGCATGGGCAATACAAGTTGATGCATTTTGATGACAAATATCATAACTTTTGTCATAGATTTCTTAACCTGTTGATGATGGGCTGATTTTGCTACAACAGGCATTTTCGGTAGACACTTGCCCGAGTATACTCGGGACTCGTCTTCAATGGGTTAAAATTAATTTTCATCTTTCTCAGCTCAAAAGACAAGTGACTTACTTACAAAAGAAGGAAGCAAAGTATGGATTTATATTGCAAGTTAGCTTGTAACAAGGTTTTTTCCCTTTTTTTTTCAATATTTTGAATTGTGCCACAATTGATATATCAAGTTTTCAGCTGCTATCTGATTACCCCTTGTGCTGGTGTCAAATAAAACTTTATGCATCTTACATTCTGCTCAGAGTACGAGCCTTCCTCTGCCATGTCTCTTCTTCACATAAAATGTGATACCGTGTGTTCTTACAGCCGAGAGAACATTCACACAGGAGACATTCATGTCATAATTTGTCACTTGGAATTACTCAGCAGATCTACAAGTGTAAGTGAGTCTGGTATACGTGAGGGAAGTGCTATATTAAACTCGTAACTGGTATGGTATGAATTTGCTGGTAGAACGTCACAACTGAATCTGCTTTTAATATACCCGGTACTTAATGCATTTCTTTCCGTGTCAGATCGTTTTCCAGTCGCATATATATCATGCCATAGTTCTGACGGGAAGAATTTGATTCAATTTAACTGAAATGAATTGAATCGTGCCATAGCTCTCTTGAAGAATTTGAATTAAATTGAATTGAATTGGATTGAATTGAAGTGAATTAAATTGAAATGAATTGAATTGAATTGAATTGAATTGAAATGAATTGAAATGAATTGAAATGAATTGAATTGAAATGAATTGAATTGAATTGAATTGAATTGAAATGAATTGAATTGAATTGAATTGAATTGAATTGAATGGGATTGAATGGAACTGAATTGAATTGATTTTTTTTTTCATGGGTAAGAAGGAAAAAGAATGATGAATGCTTACAACAAGCACAAATGGACAGATGGCCCTCTACAGGACTAGGCGATGAGGATTAAGTACCTTGCCATGGCGCACAATTGCTGCAACCAGGGGACTTGAACCGGAAACCTTTCTGATTGATAGTCTGTAGTCTTAACCACTGGATCACAGCAGCTCCTCAATATTTTGTTGAAGAGTATATATATAATTTTTTTTTTCATTACACTCAATTCATTTTTTCCATTTCCAACAGAAACATAAATACAAAATTTTACAAAAATTAAGTCCGTATATCTATATTACAATGTACATTAAAGAGAATTTATAAGTTTTCAAAACATTTTGAGTATACAACAATGCTGGAATTTGGGAGAGGAATGCTAAAGAAGAACAGATGCTTGTAGGGTGCATTCTCCCCAATTATAATGATATAAATTGCATAATTGGTATATCATTATACATAAAAAAAAAACAGAATTACAGAAGAGTTAAAACAGAATTGAAACTCAGTTACACAAATTATTTAAGAATGATTGTGAATGTATATGTATATACATGAAAACATCCTTGATTTCTTCTTTGTCATCTTTTAATGACTTTGTTGCCAAGCTACAAAACTGTTGTGAAACTAGTAATGTGGTTTCAAATCTAACTTTAATGAATTTACTATTAAGGACGTTTATCTTTCCCATGTCTCTTCACCCTACGTGAGGAGTGATGAATTTTGTTAGGCTGCTGGTAACTTGCTCAAACTCAGTTCTACAGTTGCAAGGATTCTGTTGTGCTAGGACTTTGACTTTTTTTGTTGTTGTGATCACTATAGTGACACATTGATCAGCCAAGGATGATGATTACTGTATGTTTGTGGTCCCTTGATTATCTCTCCCGGTCCAGCTTAAAACTTGTCCTCAAGAGAAGTGTCAGGATTATTCTGGAATGAATACTCCAGTGCCAACAGATGAAAGAAGGAAAGAAAGAAAGAAAGAAAAACCCACATCATCACATGTGTTTAATTAATCACTACCTGAATTATTTTTGGTATCTAAAGCTGTGCACAGTCATGCTTTAGGGACTCTCAAGGCTGTTTGAGTCAGGTGTTTGCGATCAGTTGTCTAACTTTACATTTACCCCACCCCCACCCGCATCAAAATGTATACGAAACCGACGGGGTCAGACTCATTCTTGCCATTAACTTGGCGAACATTCTTGCAAGGTGCCAATAACTGTCATTCCAGCGTGAAACCGACATAGAATTATTCAGCAAATGTCGCACACTGCATGTTTTTCGGCAGTGTTTGAGCTAAATATAGTTTGACGGTCATGAATGTGTTAGATTTGGTACAGAAGGTAGATTTTTGCTGTTTTTGCTGTTTTGATGCTAACTCTTATCTTTTTATTAGCTGTTGTCTAAGATCACAACAGACACGCCTGGCATACGAACGACGAGTTGTGGTGTTGTCGTAAATTTGTCATAATCTGCATCACGTTCCACAACTGGAGAAAAACACGTCTGAAGCGTGTATTGTTTCCTGTGAATAATATCTTCCGCATCTCTTGAGGCGGCATTCCACTGTGCATACTACATCCTGTTCAGGTGATTGTGGTTTAAAGCCACTTTTTTACATTGGGAGCAGTGATTGAAAAAATGTTCGAATTATCACATTAGATGCGTGTGTACAGTTCAGTTGTATCACAGAACATCTTACATACAAAATATCCCTATAAAACTGCAAATATAAGGAGATATCATTAATTTTCTCAATAAACCAATATGGTGACGGTTTATTGTAGAAATAGTTTCTAATGAAACTATTGTTTGTACTTTGTATATTTAACAATGCTCAACATTGGTTATACCGATTAACATTTCCATATTCATTAGTTTTATTTCTAACTGACATTTTATAACTATTTTGAAGCACCAAAGCTATATTTTTTTTTGGTCTCCATCTGAGAATGTGAGCAAGGGGCTTTAAAAGGGGTTTTTGACTGATACATAGATGCCTCAACATGAATGTACACGACTCTTCCATTACATTTACCGAGTGTCTGCAAGACTTTCTGGTATTACCTTTTAAGGTAAGTCAAGGAATATGTATCAGTATACTCTGGCCTCTGTTCTTCATGAACATGATGATCCCCATACAACAAAACTACCAGGAATCCTGCTTGGAAGATACATGCACTAATTACGACCTATCTGCACCAAGAAGGGGATGGTTTTGTTGGCAATTTGCAAAGAAATACATGCTCCTTCCGTCTTTTCGTCTTCATTAATCCATCCATCCATCCATCCATCCATCCATCCATCCATCCATTCAAATATCCATTTGTCCAAAACTCCCGAACTCTGATAAATCAGATACAGACGACACTTTGACAAATATTGTCAAGTTGTTGACATGTCAAATGGTCAGTTTTATATTGTGTATATGAATATTTTTGTGCACTATTTTTCGTTTTTGTATTTTTTTTTTTGTCTCCTTTATAGCTGATTCCACTTCAGTGCCACATGTGAATCTAATATGTACTCCTTGACTGGAGAGCATTTATTCTTTCTTTCTTTCTTTTTTGTCACTCCCAGTGGGGTTGACACTCAACTGCCCTGGCATAGCTGTGTGGGCCCTACAATTAACCGAAAATGTGACACTTTATGTAAGCCACATGCATGACTTAGACGTAAATGGGGCTGAAAAAAAGAGGAAAAAAAAGACAGAAAAAAGAAAACAGTTTTGAAGTGAGATGACAAGCTTGAACAGATCTTAAATCTGTGGATTTCAATTGCATTCGTACAGTTTTATCATGAGGGTTTGGATATATATTTACACTTTCGTAAGCCACAAATCTTTTTATATTGTAAACTGTTGTAGTCTACATATTGTTTAGGCAGTGCATGGAAATCTTGCATCATCAGGAATGGAATATAATTCACTAAGATGGTTTGAAAACCTAATAGACATCTAAACTTTACATTGAGGGGAGGGGGATTTTAGTTTGATGAAGTGTTCTTAATTTGTTTGGTATTTCACCTTCATAGATATATTCAAAGAAAACCATTTCATGTGTGTAATGAACAGGCTGGTAAATCCTTTATACTTATTTGGCCAACTATGCAGGTGTGCATGTGTTCTTTAGTAATCATATACCCATGCATCTATTTCACTAATGCAGCTTTAAGAAGTCAAAGGATCAGATACAGTATTTGATACCTGTTACCATGGGTGCCATAAATGCTTATCTTTTTATCAAACTGCTGTTATTTTTCCTTGAGGAGTATGTTGAATGTACCCATAAAAAAAAACCAACACAACTACAACAAAGACAGAATATATATATATATAAAAAAAAAAAAAAACTTTTGCGACATCGCAGACACTGAATCATTTTATGGAACATGCAACTCCCAGTCCCTTGTGTTTTACCTTTCCTCCAGCTGTGATGATGCTTTACTGCTTAACCCTTTTTGTGCCTATTTGTTTAACTGCTACATATAAATTTATTCAATTGCTTTCTTATTATACAATTGAACCCCCCTCCTCCCCATAAAAGCACCACAACAACAACTTAGAAGCAATTATGTCAGAGCCATCAAGGCATAAATTAATAGTCCCATACCAAGGACATCGTAATGCAAAAGAGATAAATACTTGTTGTATTTATATGATTACTTTTCATTAACTATTAACCCATTGAGGACGGTTTGATTTTGCTACAACATGCATATCCCATAGGCACCTGCCCGAGTATACTCAGGACTCGTCCTCAACGGGTTAAAGTGTCAGGGCATTAACTACTGAAGGTAGGCAAACCAGGATACCCTGGTGAACAAAGCATGCTGAGGCTTAAAGAAAGATTTTCATCGGGGCTTTCTCCCGGCAGACATATGACTCAAACACAAGTGATATTTATGATTGAATATCTTGATTTTTATGGCTGTATAAATATTGTGGTCCAGGAGCAGGTTATTTTTTTTTATGTTGCCCAGGCTATATTTCATAGAAAATCATCTGTGTCCATCAATTTCATAAACTCGTGAAGTCTTGAGGGGCTATAGTCATGATCAAGCTGTGCTTCATTTTTTTTTTCCCCAGCTTCTCTCTTTTTTTTAAATAGTTTTTTTTTTTCTGTCATGAGAGATGCATTGAAAGTGGAGAGAAAAAAACTATTGACCCCAAGTTTTACCTCCCGCTGTTTGGAAAGTCTCAGAGACAGGATAGGGTATCTATAATTCATCTCCAGCAGACATTCTAGAAACAGAGCGGTGTTGCGCCCCTTTGTGTTGGAAATGCAGCAACAATTATGAATTGTGCATTGTATTTTTTTACCTATCTTTTAAACCTATTTTTACCTTTTTACCGACGGATTTATTAAGTGTTCTTTTTCATTGCATTGCCCTGAATTCCACTACAAGAAACATTTTGAAGAGGCAAGTGTCTTTTATCAGGCATGCACTTTGTACAGACTTATATCCTTCAAATTCCATTCAACAGTGCAAACTTTATTTAACTTTTCCAAACATTTTTAGTTCTTATGATGAGATTTTCTAAATATTCTTCATTCATTTATAACCACATTAAACTACCTGTAGCAATGCTTTACGTTTTCATGTGTGATAGATTTGTTAGTTTCAGAGATAATTTTTTTTCTCTGATAAGTTTGTAAGTTCCCCCTCCCCCCCCCCCCTTTGCCCTTTAGTATCTTGGTACTATTGAATGAGTAGATGTAGAAATTCTCAATGATTGATGACTAGAGTATTCATTTTTCTTTTTCTAATGGTGTAATTGAAGCATTTTATCTTAAAATCGGAGTTAAATTAGTCAAGGAACCCATAACAAGCACTTTTAATCCTCCTTGAATGTGATAATGCTTCCTTATCCTTCTCAATTCTCTTTTATCCCACTATCATCTTTCTTTATTCCCCTTCATATCTTACCTATCTTCTTATGCTCAGTCTGATCCGGGCGTGAAGTGGATACACCATGTCATATATCATATATTTTAAACTCAATATGTCATCAAGTAGACTTGGTCATGGTAGCTGGGGAATTAATTCAACACTCCAGCAAGTATTGGCCTGGTTAGGGATAATTTGTGTCTTTTTAAAGGATTTTTTTTTCCCTCCTTTTTTTTTTTGCCCCTCTTGGCTTCTTCATGTCTATCAGGAATTTGACAAATTGTGAATACCATACCTCAAGCTCAATATGCTTTTTAAGGCCCCATCTCCGGATTTGCATCAATTTGGACCAATCATGGTACTGGCGAGACAGACCAATTTTGTGGTCAATGGCAGACTTAAGAGCAGCCGTGATAGATTTCAGGTTCACAGGCAGTGAAATGTCCCCTCCCTGTCCCCCCCCCCCCCCCAAAATAATGATAATAATGAAGCACAAGTGAACCGCATCAGCATGGATTACTCACCCTCTCTCTCTCCTTCTCTTTCACTCTCTGTAGCTGCTGTCACACTGGCAAAACATTGCAAAGTTTAAGTTCTTGAAGTTTTGCCAGTGTGACTGCAAACTTCCCAAAAACTTTTTGCAAAACTTCTCTCAAAACTTCCCACTAAAATTAGGGAAACCCCCACAAGCCTCCTTGAAGTTTGTGAGGTCTGAATGCTCACAACTGAAATTTCTCAAAGTTTGTCATGTAACCAGTCCACCACCTGTTTGCAGGGGGTGCCTCCGAAGAGCGCACTCATTGGGATGTATGCATGTGTACTGTTACATCACTATCATTAGCTTATCAGACAGCATGTGCTTTCTTCTTTGCTATGGTTATGCACCAGTGACCATAACTTTAAAGGACAAGTTCACCTTCATAGACATGTGGGTGAAGTGAATGCAGCTATATTAGTAGAACACATCAGTGAGAGTTTGAGGAAAATCGGACAATCCGTTCAAAAGTTATGAATTTTTGAAGTTTCTGCTCAGTCACGGCTGGATGAGAAGACTGCTATAGCTTGTGATGTCACATGTGTACAATGATATAAAGAAAGAATAAAGAAAATTCAACATATTTTCACTTTTATCGCATAACAAAAGAACGCTCGACTCCGCTCTTTCAGAAGGCAGGGGGAATAATATTATCCATAACATACATCAGTGACAAGTTGAAGAAATGTGCACTTTATTCAAAAAGTAGTTTCGTGAAATTCTCTTTTATTTTCCTTATATCGTTGTACGCATGTGACATCATACACTGTAGTAGTCTTTTCATCCAGCAGTCACTGTGCAGATACTTTAAAAATTCACAACTTTTGAACGGATTGTCCGATTTTACCCAAATTATCACTGATGTGTTCTACTAATATTGTTGCCTTCACTCAATCCACATGTTTATGAAGGTGGACTTGTCCTTTAAGAACTGAAACTTTGAAAAGTTAGGCTGCTAGTGCGAATGGATGAGCAAAGTTCTTGAAGGGTTCTCAAAGTTAGAGAAGTTTTGCCACTGCAACCATGGCTTGTTTATCTGTCCCTGGAGGAATAAGCAAGATGTTTGCTGGCAAGGGGGTTGCCCCTGGAAACAGGATCACATCATACACTATCGTGAATGGGATAAATGGATGAAGAAACTTCATGCGCATTACATTAAAAAAAAAGGAAACAACAAGAACAAAAATCCCATAAAAATAAGAATTGAGTTGGTTTGCATCCATGTTGTAAGAGTGATATATCAGGTAAGCACAGATTTTTTGCTTTATAGTGCACATACAAATGGGTTATATTGATGTCTTGAAACCATCATTGCCAAAAGGTCTTTGATCTGCTATAACAACTTCTCTCCCTCTTTTCTTTCTCTCTCTCTCGCTTTCTTTATCTTGTAATCTACTATCAGTACATCCGACTACCTATCTGTTACAGTATGCTATTATTTCCTATGTCTCTAAGGCTTTGCTGTATGATTATCATAGAAAATTTGACATGAAGATCACACAATGCTGGACTTTTATGGCTAGTGAATATTCTGCATTCAAAATGCTTAATTTTTGTTAGGACATACATCGAATCTTAAGTGATGTCCAAATTAATGTACATGTAGATTAGGAACATGAAGTTGAAGTGTCTATTCACTAAAGCCATATTCTTTCTGCAAACTTGATTCCAAACCTGTAATGGAACTCTCATAGAACATCGTAATATCTACCCTGAAAATATCAGATCCATGGGGTCAACAAACTGTGGACAGTGACTTAAAACAAAACACCAGCACATTTAACTCATTCACGCATCTGATGCTTTGACTTTTCCTTAAGCTGCAATTTGCAGCAATGAGTTCTCTGATCAAAGGAAGATGTTTTTCCTGCACAGGAAATGCTGATATCACTTGAGGCAAGTTGTGCCGAGTGAGATTTTCCGCACTACGTAATATCAGCCCAACATGTAAAATTGTGCCTCACTGCAGTGATGATGTTGTTGTTGTTGTTGTTGTTGTTGTTGTTGTTGTTGTTGTTGTTGTTGTTGTTGTTGTTGTCGTCGTCGTCGTCGTCATTGCCGTCGTCGTCGTCGTCGTCATCGCCGTCGTTGTCGTTGTTGGTGTTGTTGTTGTTGTTGTTGTTGTCGTTATTGTTGTTGTTGGTGCTGTTGTTGTTGTTGGTGTTGTTGTTGTTGTTGTTGAGGAGCTGATGAATGGCAAGCCAGGATATTGGGGAAAATACTTATGTATTCAGAATACAAAATCTTTTTCCATGTGTTTAGTTGAGGTATACATGTTCCTGGCTTACAGAAATGTGTCCGCGATACTAGTATTTTCTCCACTCAGTTCTTCTCTAGGAAGTGTTCCTCAGGGAAGGGCTGCTTTTCCACACCTGAGATATATTTTGAAGTGCTTTCCCCCGTCTTTCTCTTTCTGGTGATGAAGTTCAGACTGAAATCTCATCAATATCCGATCTTTGGGGACTCTGATTTTGGAAGTAATCCCCCAGTTGTGTGTACTTACCATTTGGCTGCCATTCTTGTGGGATTCAGAGCCCCCACTCGAAACCAACAAAGTGAAACAAAATATTGAAGAAAAAATATATATATCGCACCCAAACCGCCCTCATTTTCTCTTCTTCCCCCGCCTCCCTTGATAACAAATTCAAATGTCCTCTTCACTTAACATATTGGATAGGTTGGCAGATTCCGTAGCCTGTAATGGGGTGGTGCTAAAGATTGACTGATTTTTCTGTCCCCAACTCCCCCCCCCCCACATCAAAATAACATGACTTTGTAATAGTACAATCCCAATAGGCAAATATCCATTTCTGTGAATGTGAAAAACCTACATCTTCATCCTTGACAAACCTGTTTTCTGTCACTCAATGACAGATAAAAGAGAACAAAATAAAACAAAAACAAAAAACCCATACACAAATGATGAAGGGGGGGGGGGGGAAGAAAGTATGTGAAGGAAAAAAAAGGGAGTGGTCATTGCCTTTTGCCATTGATACTTGTCCAATTGGAGTAAAGTAGAACTCGCATACACAAACACATTCCATGCTTAATTTGTGTCCATGATAGCCTTAACCCTGAACTTTTTGTCTTTTTTTTGGGGGGGGGGGGTGGAGATCACATGATCAATGTCAGGCACTGACCTTGCTATCGATATCATGTTACCATAACAACCACTTTCTCAGGCATTTCTGCACCATCTGTCTGCTGGAAATGGTAAAGGTTGAAGAACTTCAAGCTTTTAGCCCCACAATGATTGAAATGTTGTAGACTGGAATGACTAAAAAATGGCGATTCAATATGATGGGGCAAAAGTTATACAAATACATCCTTCTGTCACAAAATTGTTTTATTTCAACCTGATGTATCTTCCCTTACACAAGGATAATAGAATACTAAATTGACCTTTCATGATATGTGGCCATGTATGACCAATACTGATGCAAAACAGCAAAAATCAATAAGTATTTAAATTATCAATAACCGTCTCTGACAATTTTCTTGGTTTCTGTGGCATTTCTTTGGTAATAGGTCAGTCAAATGATCTTTCAAAAGATCAATTTCTTTCTACCTCAAAACTGCCCTATAAAGAAAGAAGCAAAGTTCAGTCAGAGTTCAGTCAGGGGACATGGGCAACTGTGAACATCTGTTGTTGAAGCCATGCCGCTAGATAAAATATTACTACCATTTTGTGTTAGAACATGTACATTGTACAGGTGTATTTGTACAAAAGATATTGCACTATTCATCTTTTTAAGGCGTATTTCCCGTTTAGCAGTAATTGTCTAGTTCTGACATGATGGAAACTAAGCATTTATGATTCATCTAATGCATGTCATCAGTGACATCGGTAGTCCAGCTGTGCTATGACACCATGATTGGCAACTTCACCAAAAAGAGAGAGGGTTTATGTATTAAAGTGCTTTGATATTGACATTATATTCAAGCCATGTTGGCCGATCGGAAAACTTGAAAAGTTATCCTACTGGGCATGTATTATACTTTTGTTATACTATTGTTTGTATTTGCTTTATGACACTCCCACCTTCTTGTACAAATTGTTAATCCTACGTAGCAATAAATTTGTATCATTTGGATATGGAAATAAATGAAATGAAATGGAAACGAAATTGCTTTCAAGTGGGCTCCTTCTTTTTTATACATCTCTTTCATATTTATTTCATATGTATATATATTTTTCTATTTTTTTTTTACAGAATGTGATTACTGCTCTATCTTACTGTCATTACAGTTGAAGTTTTTTTTATTTTTTTTAAATAAAACATTTAGTTTGTGTTGCCAGGTAAAAAAATTCAGACCGCATCAAAGCTGATTGGAATGGAAAAAAAAAAAGAAAAATGGCACAAACAAACAAAGTATGATTTGCAATGAACTTAACCCCATTATAAGGAATGTGGGCATAATCACTTGAACAACAAACAATTTGACAGACGTTAATTGTTAAGCGTGGCATTGCTTGACGTAGGCATACCAACACATGCTGGGGTCTACTTTCAATGTGGGCACCACATGTATTAGAATGCAGAGACAGGTCCAAGTTTAGTGTAGTGTAAAGACTTTGGTTGGCATAGCAACAATTACCCAGTCTACCACTTCAGAAAAAAAAAAGAAGGAGAGAAAAAGACTGTGAACATCAAGTAGGGCTGTGGGTCAAATGAAATACTGTTATACCACAGCAGGAAATCAATTCATATTTCAAATCAGCCACTCTAACGTCATCTAATTAAAACTTCAAATCATCAAAGTTTATTTTACAAGACAAACATCTCTGTGCACCTGAATGGCAATGCTCTCTTTGAATCTTATATTCAAAATGCCTATACATGTTATATCAAGAAATTGACTCTCTCATGCATCATTATTTTGTTTTTTATTTCATAGTCTAACAATTTCTAGGGTTGTCTTCCTAAAACCCTGAACTCAATTAATCTTTTCCCCCCTCGCTTCAAGCCAGCATGAGCCACTTGCATCCACTGACCAGACCGCAAGAAATCCTGGATATCTATATTTGCCTTGTACTGAAAACATGATGACTGTAAAGAAGGCCCTTCAAAGTTGAGAGCATTTGCTAAAAATGTCTGTGATTTAGAAAAAGAAAGAAGCAAATATCATCAGAATTTAACCCTTTTCTGTGCCCACCACTTGGCTGAAACTTGCCAGCGTATTTTATTGTTGTTTCTGATGTTTTGTCCCAAATATGGCCATGCTGTAAGCATCAAAGACGCAGTACCTGTGTACTGTGCAGGAAGAACAATATGACAAGACAATGAGGTGTCGAGGCTTTGGGATCAAGAGGATCACTTACTCATCAGTCACTGATTGTTTCTGGGCATCTTTGCTGATGGGCAGACGTGGTATGTCCGTGAACGCGAGGGTGTGAGCGTAATCACTCATTGCCCTTGTGGAGATGAAGTGGCAAGTCGGGTCAGTGTACAAATAATGCACAGGTGTGAGTGCATTAGAGGAGATGTAGCGCACTCGAGGGTATTTACGATGGTGTAACATGCACAAAAGGTGCAGAGGAATGCATGTAACATGGCATTGTGAATACCCGAGAGTGAGCTGCATCTCCAGTAACATTACAAACTTAGACTTGTGCATTATTTGTTTTATAAACTGGGTCTATGAACTAAACTATTTTTCATTTACCTTTATAGGCAAATACCAGTCAGCTACATGTAAAACTTGCTCAAAAGCCAAGATGTCCTAAGAAATGTTGCAAACAGGCTGAACAGGAATTTAGAAATCATTTACAATATATAAGTGATGGAGCATGTGCATGTAACTGACTGACTTCCGGCTGCTTAAGTATGCAATTGTGACATCAGTAAGCATGATTATGGCAAGCCAAAACTAAATGAACAAAGTCACATATTTGAGCAATGATGACTGAGCGGTTGTTAGTACTGGTTATTAGTAAAAAACTTAAATGCCCACTGGGCATGTTAGGCAAAAGCAAAGATCTTTCACATGATTTGCTCTCAGCTAATAATTTGATTACAATCCTTATCACCATTCTATGATATTTCCTTACAATAGAAACACAGGCATAACTTCTCCAAAGGTTACAAAAAAGGTAAGGATGTTTAGGTTTGAAAAGAAAAAAAAGATTGAAATTTAAAGTTATAACTTTTTGGTGTAATTATTGTCCAATGGAATATTCACTGGTCATCTGTGCTCACTTTTGTTTTAATAGTGCCATTTCACTTGAAGGCTGTCTAGGCTTTTAATCTCATAAAAAGAATAATTTGTCTAGTCAAGACATTGATTTCCATTTGAGGTCCTTCTGATGAGAAACTCCAATTTTCAAACATCTATTTTCTCAGTGGGGAGAATTCACATGAATGTACTCCTGAAAACATTTCATAGTTTGATGTGTTGATGCAAGTTCATGCATGGCACTGAGTAATATGCGGTAAAGTTAAAGGGGAAGTGATCATGGTTGTAATGTTTTGTACATTTTGTTTGAGATAAAAGATTGAACAGGAAATTGTTTGATTGCCAGAGGCGAAATTTTGACAGAGTGGCCCTGACAGATTTGTGCTCAACTTCCAGTCAGTCTGACACTCACCAAACAGTACGCAAGGAACGTAGCACAACAGGTGTTGGCACTCATAGAGCCACATCATAGAAGAGTTGTTTGTGTGTGGTAGACCCAGACATTTTCAAAAATACCCCTTAAAATCATACTTCTATCCAAAAGAATGGATTACACCCAGTTAAACATTAAGGAAAAACAAAAGAAGATGAAGCTTGAGGGAGAGAATGACAGAAGATAAAAAAAAAAAAAAACTAGTAAAGGGCTAAGTGCAAATATTTAGCCCCACCATACATTGTTAACCTCATGACCAAACATCGTATTATCTATGCCACTCGGTATTCCCTTTCTTGCTAATCACACATACCCAGACTAGAACTGGATATACGAAATGCTCCTTCTCATATGCTGCAGCAAACTACAGTTCATGTGTCACACGTGCTACCTGTATTTATTCCAACAGCCTCTTCATTGCAGACATTTGAAGAAACATATCCGATAACACCACACTGTAATTTAATATAATATTACACCTATTGCTCTAGCTACAAGTGTATGTAGTTAGATACCATGCTATCACATGGTTTTGTGTTTGTTCTTTTTTTATGTTTTTACGCTCTTACAGATAATGGTTCTTTTTAACTCTGTCAAAGTTATGTCCATTTAATTTTTGTATTTGATTCTTTTTTATTATTATTGTGCTCACTTTGTTTAATGCTCCCTTGTCAAGCAGGCCTTTATGGCTCTGAATGGGACTGCCTTGCTTTTGAAGAAGATAAAATGAATAAATAAATGATAGCTACATTTTAACTATGAAGTAGAAGTAAAGGACAGTAATATCTATTAAGAATAACACAGCTAAAAAAAAAAAAGAAGGGGAGAAAGGGAGAAAATAATAAAGAGATCATGAGGGAGGCAAAGAATGGAAACATGAAGAGAAAATGAAGATGAAAAGGTGTTGAATTAGGGAATATACTCTGTCTGCCTTCTCACAGTTGGAGTGATTGAAACTGAGAGGAACAAGAAAATAAAGTATATTAGATATAGAGAAAGAGAAAAAGAGAGAGAGAATATATATATATATATATATATATATATGGGGATAAGAGAAAAATGGGAAAAATGATCCCGAGCTCTATTTCTAGCCTTCCTCTGTTGGCCAGAATCGCACCAGCTACACGATAAGCAGTAAAAGAAGGAAATTGGAGGTAATTGGACATTGTTTTTCCAAGGAAATGAGGCGGGAAATGTCGTGATTGAGGAAGAGCAAAATAGGTGGTGAAGAGATCCGATTTTTCACTTTTCTTTCTTTTCTTTTTTTTTGTTTCTGCGGTCTAGCATGCTGCACTTTGCAAGGTGATAGCAATGTGCCCCTCTTTAGTACTTGCGGTCGGTGCACATGCGTGGGGGCTATTCAGTGTACTTTGATGGCGAGAGAATGAGGTAATGACAGATGGAAAGAAATTAATGTATTGAAATTAAACAGCTACTAATATTACAGCCAAACACTAGCAGGTTTAATTGCGCATGATGTTTGTTGTTTCTGACAAATGTGCATTTTCTGTAATGATTCAGTGACCAACATTGAATTTCTAGTTTGTTCACTAGACTGTTTTCCTGCACAAACTTCAAAGCAATAAGTTTTGTATTATTTGTGGGATTTAACCAAAATTTTACAGGCCCTTTCATACACATCCAGAGTTATAATGTCAAAATTATAAAGACAAAATGTAACATGATGTGAAAACTGTTATTATCCTTACGTGTTGATATATTAAAAAAAAAAAGAAGAAAAATCAGCATCATGATTCACACTGCAAGGAAAGTAAAGATCAATCCATATTGATTTTTTTCTTTAAATCCTCACAATAACTTGCTTCATGCAGCAAGTGATAAAGTAAACTCTTTATCGATCCCATGATAAAAACAAACAAAACAAACAAACAAATCAACCGAAAAATGTGACACTAGGTCCATACACAGTGGGAGATCGAGAGCCAAACTATAGTGCATGTTTAAGCCTTTGGGACTCAGTAGCCTCTTTTTCCCTGCACCTCATTACGAATACTGTGATAAACAATGAAAAACTTAGCAGGATAACGACCCTCCAAGACTTGAGTGCCGCGAAAAACTGGTCAAAATCCCATGGCGCACTACATTTCAGGTGAACGCGGCTACCGTGTCCATCGGGATCGTAATGTATACCAAGGATTACGATGGAGTCGTTATATTTTTCTTTATTTGGTCTGTCTAGTGGTGTGTATGAATATATTTTATATTTATTTGTTTGTTTGTTTTTTTGCTGATTTATTTCATTACAATGCATGTTCTCTGTTTGAGTGATTGATTGCTTCATATGAACAAGTTTGTATTAAAAATTGTTATGGTGAAATGTTTTGTCGAATCGTTTACTCCCTGAGGTGCTGTTTCCAACGAGTTACAAAATGTAAATATATGGCTATAAGAAATAAATATGGCTGTCCTTGAACGTTTTGTTTTGGTGGTGTTGTTTTTTTTTTTTTTTTGGTCATATCTCGGTCATGCCAAATTACTCTGCATTGGGAGTTCACTCTTCCCTTCTTCCTCGTCTTCTGTCTGGGCTGGTTGATATACTTCTATATGATCACATGTTACACCTTTCTGAGTTGAAGTATAGTATATCATCCACTGTAAAGTGTATTCCCCCTTTTCACATTATTTTGCCTCCACTGTTCCAAACTTAAATGTGGATGTTCTGTGAATTCTTGCTCCTTGTCATTTGTTTTTTTAATAATTATTGCTCTGCTTATTTGAGTTTGACTTCTTGTTTCAACTCTATAACCCAAATTCACGAAGGTGGTTTAAACTTAGACCATGGTACAAATTTAGACCATGGTCTGAAATAAGTGTGGAATAGGCGTACCTTTGACATGCGCATGTCAATGTGCATTTGTTACTAGACGTCTGTTCAATTCAATTCAAATTCAAATTCAAATTCAAATTCAAATTCAATTTACTGTTGGCATATGCAATCTGTCAATCATATTTATGCAGAAGAAATTTGGGTAAACTATTGTTTAGAAAACAGAAAAATCATTATTATGAGCCACACTAGAGAGATAGAAAAGATAAGCCTAAAATTATCCTCTATTATGTATTATGGTGAAATTTATGTATTCAATTTCTGTAAAATATTTATATGTTTCTGCTAGAAATAGAAAAGTAAATGAATGAATGAATGAATGATTTAAACAACCTTTGTGAATTCGGGCCTATCTGTCTCTCCCCTCGTTCCTCCTTTGCTCTAGCTATCTTTCTTTCTCCCTCCATGGCTATCTCTTTCCATTTTCTCTTTTTGTGTCTTTTATTATATATCTCCTCTCCTTCTCTCTCACTCTCCTTGCCTCCTCTCCCATCCCTCCCTCCCTTTCTTTCCCCTCTTTCCCTTACCATCTCCTTTTGCTCCTCTCTCTCTTTCTCCACTCCTCAATCTTTCATCTTCCGCCCCTTTCCCCCTCCCCCTCCTTCATTCTCTCACTCTTCTCTCTCCTTCTCTTTCTGCATCCATCTCCCCAACTCTTTCATCCTCCTCCCCCTCTCTCTTTCTCTCTCTCTCTCTCTCTCTCTCTTGCTCTCTGTCTTGCTCTGTCTTGCTCTTTCTTGTCCGTTTCTGATTTCATCCCTTCCTGCTTGCCCTCATATTTGGGTGGGAGGGGAAAATAGTGCAGGGGGTGAGGAAGCAAAGTTTAACCTTGTAGGCAGAGGACCGGTAGGATGTTACTCCTTTGAAGCAAGAATTAGGAATTGATATCCTTGTATTTTTCCAGTTGATGGCATCTTTCAGCTGAAAAAGGCTGGGACCTTCCAATTAATCTTGGATGTCGAAATTTCTTACATTGATGATCTCTGATATACTATGATGTTTAAATGTTTAGATCGCTCTCCCGTCAAACAAATATGTGTATACTTATGTGTGTACCTACACATATTAAGTTTCATACCTTTGTTCTTGCCAAATCAATGCCATCTTTGACTTACATCTCACATAGCTGGCCTAGATTAGATGTTGGTGGGATTTTGATATAGTGTTGATTTTGGAAATAGCAGTCTTAACCTCCTCACCCCTAAATTCTAGCATTTTATTTTTTTAACCCTTGCAAAATTGGCTCTATCCTTTTTGTGGTTACAGCTCTGAAATAATAGCTTTTTGGAAAAACAGCAATGGCAAATCTTTCTCTATCTGATGGTTTGTGTTGCATAATTATGAAGGTCCTCTGAGCAATTTGTGTGATATTTGTGATATTCAAGGGTAATTTTCTCCTGGGTCGTCTTCTGTGCCCAGCCAGAAGCGCAGTCGGAATTGGGTCGGATTATAGCGTCAATCCCCGTGGTGCCAATAGATTCTGAATATCCGCCAAAAGGAAAGCCCATTATTTCCTCAATTGATATCCTGCTTGTTTCTGTGTTATCTGACCACATTTTGGATCGGCAGGAGTAGGATAATTTGACAAATACTATATCATGCTGATTGATGATTATTGTAAGTAACATGCTATTAATGCTTCTTTGAATGCACAAACGTGCAGTTTCTCATTACGAGCACAATGCTGAGTGCTTACTGTATGAAGTTTCAGATGATGCATTGTTTGTGATGCTAAATGCACTTGATTCTTGCATATATGCAAGATCTGCTTTTCTACTGGGATAGATGGCATCTACAGTGCATGTACCAATAATCTATGTTGAAGGTTACTGGAAACACATATTTAACAGAACAAGATTGCATAGTATCTTTCTGTTTGCTGGTTTTCTCTCATTCAATCTACTTCTGATGTGAATGTGTCATTACATTGTCACATTAGAACTGTTGGAATATATACTACATGAATTACTCTCATTTCTAGAGAATTAGAAAACCTTCTAATTTATCATCTTACTACAGGTGTATGTCAAGGAAGCAGTGATATCTCTTTCTGAAGAGTGTAAAGTATTGGAAGCACACTGTCCACTCTCTTTCGAGGTAAAATTTGCCTTGACTCATCTAGCTCCCATGGGGGTAATCAGTCTTGTGGAATGACCACTGAGATAAACCAGTTATGTGATGTACCCAAATTTGGGGCATATTTCCTCTCTGGTGGTTATCTGTTGCAATATCCCACAGTTTACTCAAGGTCTTGTCAGTGATTGTCAGATTTTATGTAATAGCCACAGTTTCTTTTTTCTTTTTCTTTTTTAGTAGTGAAATACGATTTCATGTGTGACTCCATATTCAGCAACCAGATGTAAAAAATAATACAAAGAAAATAGAGACAGTAATCATTATGTCATTGGACTTTCACATCCATAGCCATTTTTTACGAGACTATGCTATTACATACTCCCACCTCTATATGCGTAAATAGGTGATATATTAACACTACACAACATATATTAACACTACAGAAATCATATTTTCATCAACGATTAAGCAACTACAAAGTCCTTAAGAGTCACCATTGTAAGTTTTACAACTGTACGATGTATTTGACAAAAGTGGATATATTATGCATTTATTTATTTATTCATTTATTTATCAGTAATGAGGACATTAATAGGGAGATTTTAGTGTAAGCCAATGAGACAGTTGTGAGGTCATGAAATCAACACTTCATTGAATTTTCCACACCTCATTTTGAAACATGACCTAACGTAGAGTTGCTTAACAAAGAGTTGCATTTCCCCTTGAATTTGTATCAACAAATATGTGCTATTGGAAATAAAATCTCATTTGAATTGAATTGAATTGAATGTGATACAGGAATCAGGACTAAAGGTACAATATAAAGTAAAAGAGTCAGATATAACCTAGGATCAACAAACTTTTTCATTGAGGGTTTTTTTTCCCCCAGAGGCTTCCTTTACATGGCAAAAACAAATTATGGTCAAATGCGTGTGTGTGTGTGTGGGGGGGGGGGGGTGGGTGGGGGAGGGAGGATGAAATACTGACAGAATCAGGTGAAATGAAAAGCGTATAAATGGTTGACATGGCTGAAGAAAAAAACAAACAGCAACAACAACAATGAAAATCTTCAGATTCAAGCTGTTCTGAAAGTGGCATATCTATATCTCTGCCAAAAGGCGGAGAAGAGGGAGGAAGCTACAGCGTTTAAGGTAGTGTTGATAATGACAGTGCAACAGATGGAAACAGGATGTTGTCGTGACAACGAGGGTGGCGATAAAAGCTGAAAAAGGTAATAATAAGATTGCTCCCCGTGGAGTATTTTTTTATCACTGGTGTCCTGTTAATCAGCTACAGTACTCTAGAATTTAAAAGCATGACAGATATATGTGGAAAAAAGGTAAAAAGAAAAATAGATGCTCAAACTGATAGCCTTGATTCTAGAAATATGATACAAATCTTGAATTCCAGATACCTGTATATTTTCTTGGGAAAAATGGAAAACTAATAAAAGTGATTTGTTAAGATAACAAGCTAATCCATTGCATTTCTTTCTTAACTGCCTGTCACAAAACTTTGCATGATAGTTTGTGGGGAGAAAACATATGGTATGTAATGTGATAGAAAGGAATGGCTTTAAAAATTATGAATAAAGTTTAAAATGTAAACAGTGATCCGATTTCTCTTTTCTGACTATTTTTCTTTACTAAAGTTTCGATTAAGATCAATACACAAATATGATATGTTACATACACAACTATAATACCCTAAAATCACACAAAACAAATACTTGGAATATACACCATGGACATGGAATTTGACAACATAATATATCACAAGATGCAGGAATGTCAACAGATTGTAAAAGCTAATAATACAGTAAATATGGCTACCTAGGCTTCCATTAGAAGACATTTAATTACTAACCCGGAGGGTGTACATGTAAAGGGGGTAAGGGGAGGGGGTTGATATAGGTGGTTGCTATAATTTAGGAGGGGGGGGGGATGCCAAATTTTGGTGCCCAATGACTAAATGTGGCCATTCCCAATTTAGCCTTGCATGACCACACATCTTCATATTTCCTAATATCTCACCCCAATCAAGAAAGCAGACAAAAATTATGTCCAATGATGGCTAATTTCCTCCCTCTTTAATAGTCTTCACCTTCTTTTTTTTTTCTTCTTTTTTTTTCCTTCAGACTTTCATGTTCACTGAAAAGAAAATCGTCCCATGAGTAGCTGGAAGGAAATCCAGAGTGCGCTGCAAATTGATGCATGGATCTTTAATCACTGGAGGATTTGAATCACATGCTAAATCACTTTAATGTCCCAAGATGGCGGTATATTTTAGCGTCTGAAGAGCGTGAAGTCGTAACCCAACAGATAATGGAAAAGGCCAACGTGTCTGCAAACTCTGACTTATTTACTTATCTCCACATAATTTGATAATTAAGTTTGAAGTCATGCCAATGTGGGGAAGTCAGAGCCATTTCCCGTCAATTGATTGATTATTGTTAGAGCATAATTATTCTCATATCAACACAGGAAGTGATGGTCTAGGAATCTTTTTTTCCCTTTTTTTTTATTTCTTTCTTTCAAGCATGTCTGAGCAGTGGTGACACATTTGCAAGGGAATTTCCACTTCCGTTTAGTCCTACTGGTGTTCAATCAATGCAAGATCATAATTGGTCCAATCAAACCATAAACGATTTTGTTTTTCTTTATGTCGAAAAAAAAATCCGCCTTGCAAATCTTTCAGGCTTTGTCTGCTTCATTTACTATCATATCGAATTATAGATAAATAAATAGATCAATAGATTAATAAATGAATAAATCGTCGGTTGAGAAAGATAAGGGCGTTAAGTTGCCACTAAACCCATAGTGTTCAAGACCACTTAACGCCCTTCTCATTCTCAACAGACGAAATAGAGAAGTAAATGTGTAAATAACAAGCATAATATTCTGTAGATTTAAATCTGATTTCAGATTTATTTTTCTCAATTCTATACACATTTTACTTTGTCCATGTATCAAGATCACTTGAAAATTTTGATTTCCAATTTTTTTTTTTTCAACAAACCTCGATATCATCCGTGAAATAAGTAAATAGAAAATGAATATATAAATGCATTGATACATCCAAGCTTATGGTGAAAACCTTATTACCACATTCTTATCTGCACTGTGACTGCTTTTGCAAACTCTTCTGACGGTTTAAAATCTTGCCTGGTATCCATGGCAGTTAAGACAATCACAAACCGTCACATTTGCCCATTCTGTCATCTCCTGGGTTATCTTGTGTCCATCCCATTTTGTCTACAATGACCTGAAACGCAATTGCCGTGGATGCCAGGACCAAAGTGTAAACGTATTGTAAGAGGCAGAAAGCTGTATGTTTTTTTTTTTTCTTGTGTGTGAGGAAAATATGCCCATAAATTAGATAGATATAGAAATGAAATGCAGATTGATGATGTTTTGTGTTTCCAGGGATGTGCTCTAAAAAATGGGCAGGTATTATTTTGTAAGGATAGTAGTTGGTCGCAGGGTGGCAAGCTTCTACCAAAGAGATGATGAACCAATATTTGATCTATGTCACTTTCCTCATGACGGCTGCTCCAGTGATGCAGCTATCATAGCCACGTATGATTTGTGGGTGGTCTTATTGGTAGAGGGATGATTTGCATATTTGAGTAATCTGCAAGGACCTGATCACATGATGCTGCACTTTTCTTTCATCTTATCTCTCCCAGCCTCCCTTTTTCTCTCTTGTTCTCTTCCTTCACCACATCCTATGCCATTCAAGGTGATGGAAGTGGCCATAATGAAAAAGGTTGAACCGCTGCCGACAAGTTGGAAATATTTGAGGCAATTGCCAGCGAGTTTAAAGACAAGATAACGAATGGTATACGATTCTTCACAAACTCTTGTCTTATTTTGCCTGGACAATGATATGCATAGAATGGGTACTATAAATCTGGTTTTAGCTCTGCACAAAAATTATTTCGTGCCCTGATAGGATATGCAATGTTCTCATGATTTGAACATTAGAATTGCATCGTCACGTAATTGTGAATACACATTGCCCCATAAGATTATTCATTGTCAGTGATTTGCTTGTCACTGTGGTTTTAGTGTAAATGACAGGAAGGACACTTAACCTGAAAAACCCCACCCAGCCTCCGACCGTACACACACAAATGGAGGACAAGGGATGACAGATATTACGTCCAAAAGAATTCCTCCGATAATTGGTCATAAATACTGGTGTACACATTGATTGTAATGGAGATCCTCGATTTGGATTTTTGGCTACCAGGGACCATGTTTATTTATTTATTTATTTTATTCTATTTTATTATTTTTTGAGCAGGCTTCAAATCAATACGGTCATATGTACATGAATGTGAAAATCAAACTTGGTAGTCAAAACCCTAACTTTCTAGAACATGCAAAATTCAGAAATTAATTACTTTTCATTATCAGTAGGCCCCACACATTCTTCACACCTTCATCATCCAGCTGACTTTTAGTCATTCTTATCCCACATTCAAAATGAGTTATCAACTTTGCATGGGAAAAGCCCATTTCTCTTACGCAACATTTTCTTGTTACAAATTTCCTGTGTGAACATTTTCTTCTCAATAGATTATCAGCACAAAGTGCAAACACCTACAACAGTTTCCTTCAGTTGCTTTGTTACCTTATTTGGAGGTTTAAAAGAATACTCCATCAATTCGTCAATTGGTGATTTTTATTTTTTATTTTTTTGATTATTATTTTTTTTTAACCACGAGATATCTGAGGGGGGATTTTTTAATTTTTTTTATTTTTTATTTATTTTTTATTTATTTTTTTTTATTTTTTTTTTTTTTTTTTGGGGGGGGGGGGGGAAGAGGGGTATTAGAAAGCAAATCTTTGCATCCTGGACACACACACACAAGCAAAACAGAACAACAACCGTAACAACAACAAGAACTATACAAAAATTTTAGTCAACCTATATTTGTAAATCTCTTGTATTTGTGGATGCTGATCTGTGTTAACAATCAAAAGCCTAAATAAGCTGAAAAGAGAAAAGCCGAATGGGTATAAAAACAACAACAAGAGAAACAAATCAAAGAAAAAATATATCACCCGCCGTCCCGCTAGGCCTATATTTAGTTTTAAGGGGGGAAATACAGCAGACAGTATGATCACTGTGCCATGTGCTCTCTGGAGGGAGATCGTGAAGGAGTTCGCGAGCGAGGGCAGTTGTTTTGCAAAAAAAAAGTGCTGTCAGTGAATCCGCATGCTACGCCCCACTACACACACAGAGGAAGGAAGCGGCCGTCAAGGTAACTGTGGAGAGCTAAGAGGAAGGGGGGGGGGGCAGGGAGGATAGAGGGGAGAGGTAAGGGAGAGGGGTGTCACCATACCCCTCCGGTCTTGCCCTCTATCCCAACCCTTTAGATCCTTTACACAACCACTTTGCATCCTTTGCCGGGTATACGGCTTCATCTAATCGACACAACATCACAGTTGGTTTTGATCAGAAATGGGCTGATTTTAGCTAAGATGGCAGACGTCGCAAAACGTCAAACCCTCGATGTTCACATTGCAACCGTGTCATAAATGTCATTCTTTTCAGCACAAGACTGCTTAAAGATGCCTTATTTATGAAATGTAGAGAGAGAAAAAAAAAGTTTAACAGAATTCCTTACTATAGTTTTAATTTGTCTCTACTCATTACTAAGCTAGAGCATTTATAGTGCAATATTTGTTCTTGGGTTTTTTTTTTGGGGGGGGGGAGTGGTGGGGATGGGGTGGGGGAGATGCAGACATACTTTTAAAGACTTGGGAAGAAGGTTAAAACTTGCTCTGATTGCTTTTGTTGTAACACAGAACTTAACAATGGAAACCTTCATCACATTTCATAATGAAGCTTACTCCAAATGGGCACTAAAATGATATTTAAGCTTGCATGTCCTCATACTTTTCTTATTGATATGCAATTTGGTACTTTAAAATGGAAAATAATAAGTTTTGTATTTTATTTTGATGTCCCATTATGACACAAAAATTTTTATTGCAACAGGCTGAAATGTTTGCATTTGGCTTTTCAAGCCAAATCACATGTGATTTGCGACGAAATGGGTAGTGGTATGGCCCTTATGTTACTCAACTGTAAAGAGTAATGCACTGATTGTTGAGATGGGTTAAGTTGTCCTTAGCCGACATTCTACGTGACAATGGGCCATTTTAGTGATAGAAACCTCCTCTAATCCATCAGAGAAAGGGACTAATGACCCAGGAAGGCTGTAAGTCTCCATCTTGGGGCTTCACTGGTCAATGAAGAATTTCCTAACATCATAAAATGAAGCCTTTCTCGTTTTGAGTATAAGTTGTTACTTCCGTACTTTTGCTCTCTCTTTGTCTGCCTGGCGATGATTTCGTTAACATTCCATCAACAGCTACAGTCAACGTCTTACTGTTGCATTTATCTCTCAACACACCAGAAGGAATCAAGGAGAAAAACTGAAGAAACATTAACATCCATTCCGTGTATTTTCCTCATTCATTCTTGCAGTAGTAACAAGATGATTCTTTTGTGAAGAATGTGGTTAATGGGGCACATTCCTCCAAAGTGAGCTCAAGGAATTTGTCATGTATTGCCCTAAATAAAGTGTTTTTGTTTGCCTTTTACCATACCAAGGCTGCTTTGTAGCTACTAGAAGCCCCTGAGCTAAGCAAACAATGCAAAGGTCTTATACAACTTCATCTCAAGAGAGTCCTGGCTATCTTGCAGTCTTCAATAGCCGTTGTTACTTCCATTTCTTCCATGATTTAGGTTTTTGCCTTATGTTGAGGGTCTTCCCTGATACAATAAAAGACAACAGCAGACAGACAACAACTTCTAGTGACTAAGGTGAAGTGTTGTTAAGGGCGGAGTAGGGGAGATACTGAATCGGTTTTGTAAGTTTAAGCAACCCCGGTCCTTTCCAAACAATCCGTCAAACTAAGTTCATGGCCATAGCAGGGTTCAACTCTAACTTTTATCTTTAGAGGCCCATTCGGGCCATTGAAATCTTTGAATTTGAGATTTTAGAGAGTTAAGCTTATACTTGTTCTGCAGCAGAGAGAAAGAATTAAAGGAAAGTGTCTTGATACCGATTGATATGTCATATCTCTTTAAATCAGACCATGAAGAGCAATACTGCAATATGAATTGTGATTGTTTCCTTAATCTGCTGCAATGTGCTTGATGCTGGTTCCCAAGAGGATGAAGCGGTAAGAATCTGCAATTTTAGGATTATAACTCACGAAATGCATGTTCTTGTCAACTACCGGTACATAAATTTGTTTGACATCCTGAATATAACATCACTGAGTACCTTTTATGCTTCAACAGGCTGCTTTGCAGTTTTGAGTTCATTTTGATTGAAATGGCAAGGTGAGCCAGTGGATCAATGGCCTCTGAGCTGTGAAAGGATTAACCAGTGAGTCAGGTGTGTTTAGATGACCAAAACACAATCCCCCCTTGCATCCTTTTCCTCTCTTTTTTTTTTTTCATCTTCATTTTCACAAATCTATTCATGGAACACAGAAAACAGTCCTGCTGAGACTCGGGGAGTATAAGAATGAAGAAACACTCTGTGGTTTGGAAAGGATACCACTGCATGACTCATTCATTAACAGCTTACTTTGACCGAATTCTTCTCCAGCAAAATTGTTCTTCTCTGCATAAAGAATGTGGTTTTGAATATATACCATTGATCCCCTATGCCGAAGCAATGGAGTATTCGTCAGCTCCTAAAACTTGTCAACAACACATAGGAAATGAGTGATCAAGGATATGGCTTTGTTACTAAGCGTTAGACATGACTGCCGTCGTGGTATATACCTGAAAGTTGCTTGAAATATAAAGGTTTTCCTCTTTTTCTTTTTTACACTGGCAGAGGTAACAAGTAATATGTTATATCTTTATTGCATCAGTTTCAAATTCAAAGTTGTTGATTTTCCCCTTTCATCATCTGGGTGTTCATATGATCCAACATAACGTTGTACAGGCCACAGTTCATGTAATTTTCTCAATAAATAAAAAAGCTTATCAGATGCACACAGCATTCAGTGCACATACTGATTGCACAAGGATGGGTTTTGTTGGATACTGTCCCTCAAGTTATCAATCTGAGTGAAACTTTAGTAGCTGATCATGCTGATCCTAACAGAGATATTTGGTGCTGAAGAGAATTGTGTATTATACCCCCAGCAGACTACACTCATCCTGTATTTCTCCCTTAGATGTAGGCCTTTAATCCTTACTATGCTTCGTATGCCGATTGGCACTCACACTGGAGTGTTTTTTCACCAATTGGCACAGGTGTCTGGAAACTAATTGTTCATGAATAAAAATTACTTGATCCCTTAATAACTGTTGTCACCATGGTGATCCTTTCAGAACAAGACACAACTAGGCCAAGTTTGGAGTACCGAATGCTGGTTAAAAAGCTTAACGGTTTTTAAAGGTGTATAATTGCCCTGTGATACAGCACATAGTATTACATGCCTGCTGAAGAGTGAAGATGAAATCTGATTTTAAGGTCTTCAATTCCTCATCACGTAGGACCCATCATTGGGCGAGACTGAGGGATGAGACTTAGCCATTTTCCCACCAATCTGTCTGATCACAGTGGCGATAAAATCTGGCCTGTTACACGACAGGAACATGAGTGTCACCAAATCCCTAAAATAAAGTTTAGAAAGAAGCCCCTCACATATCCTTGGCTGTCTATTTTTACCGCGATACCCCGTACCACCCAGTGGAATCCTGGTAGGATTTGTCGTCGATCCTCCTTATCCGCAGAATGTGATGGGGTGGATTAAGAAAGAATTCATCTTCTAAGATAAGTGTGCTAACGAGACAGTCTCTTTTTTTTTAGCACCCTCTTTTTTTTTAGCACCCTGTGTGTCTCGAGTGTGATCAGTGATTAGACTTCAGCATTTGAATCTAAGTTGTGTTAATGCATTGAAGTATCTGTTTCTATAGCAACCTGCCCTCTGTTTGCCTGCAGTAAATGTCACATGAAACAAGTCTTTCTGATGTGAATCTAGCATGACTGTGAAAGACTTACAATTAATCAATTACCAAATAATTGAGAATCATTCCCCTGAAAATGTCATTAAAGATTTTCACAATTGCATATTTCATACAGGGAAAAAAATGTTATGGTTACCTTAGAGATCAAGAGGCACAATTGTCGTAGCTTTGAGGGTAATTCTGTCAGCTGATGAATTTTGTCTTTTGTTTTGTTTTTCCGCAATGACCCAGGAGAGCTAAAAGCATGCTACATTATACCTGCAACTCAGCAATTGTTCATCTGTCCACTGGGAATATGTCCCTGAAAAGCCTGAATTTAACCACTCGCAGAATCATCGGGAAGTCCCGATTCGCGAAAAATTTAGACTCTGTAAATACATAGCGTATACATTATACTATTGTAATTTGTTGGTACTGTTCTCATTGGCAAAATACCACAATAACAGATAAGTGGTAAACCAGGACAGGGACCTGCACAGGATATGATGTCATAGCTCAAAGTGATATCATTTTCATTCTTGTATTGTATGATCAGCTGGATGAACTATTTGAATATACAGTGTAGTGCCAGTTTTGAGACGGACGTGCTTGAACTAGTGTTCCGCCAAGCATAGAAGTTATAATAGATCCGAGCAAAATCCCCAAAATGCCGAACTCCGAAAGACCCAGACGAGGCAATGCTTCCAACAAGGCCGACGGATCCCCGAGACATGCACCTGAGAAACCGCTACATGAGCCTTGCACAACGGACAACACAGCAATGGAAGGAGCTCTCGACAACCTTTCCACAGCTATCCAAAATGCTATCGAGAAGCTACTTGCTGACGACAAATTTGTCTCGAAACTGGTGAAATCCATCGAAACCCAGCTCATGTCCACCTTCTACGATACATTCTGCAAGGAATTAAAGGAATCGCTGCTGTTTGACATCGAAAGCCGAGACACCCAGATTTCCTCGCTTTCACAAAAAGTGCAGGACCTGCAGGCTAACATGGACGAGGCAGAGCAGTACTCGCGGCGAAATTGCTTGATATTCGCCGGTATAGAGGAGAGCAGCAACGAGTGCACCGACGACGTCATCCTCGACATATGCAAAGACGGCCTAGGAATCGACATCACGAGCAGCGACATCGACAGAAGTCATCGTCTGGGTCCCGTCCTCGAGAAAAGTGGCAGCAACGACAACAAAAGGGCAAAACGCAATCGGCACATCATAGTGAAATTTACCAGCTATCGCATGAGAGAGAGGGTCTACAGCTCAAGATTCGATCTGCGAAAGAAAGGAATGAGCAACATCTACATCAACGAAAACCTCACGAAAGAGCGATCGCGGCTGTTTTGGAAACTGAAAAGGAGCCTGAAAAAGGGAACCCACAAACTCTGGACGCAGGATGGTAGGATCCTTGTCAAAACACCGAGCGGCGAACGAGTTACCATCACGAGGGAAAGCCATCTCCACAAAGTCGTTAAGTGAGCATTCCATTTTGAACTTTTGAACTCTAACGTGTATTTTATAAGAGTACCCAGGATATAGGGTTTCTTCTGTTCATCTTACGTGTTCTATTTTTTTTTTGTGTGTGTGTGTTTTTGTGTCATGCATTCTCCCAATTTCCCAAAATACAAAGGTATGAAAATTGCACATCTTAATATCAGAAGTTTAAGAAATAAGACAGACGATTTGCTTCAATTCTTACAACAAAATCCGTACGACATCATGTCGTTATCGGAAACTTGGCTTGATGATGGTATCCACTCCAATATAATATCAATTGACGGTTATAAAATAGAAAGGAAAGATAGGGGCCAATTAGGTGGAGGTGTTGCATGTTATATCAGAGAAGAGATTATTCATTTAAGAAGAAGCGATTTAGAATGTGATAACGTTGAAATTTTGTGGATTGAAATACGTATGACATGTAAAAGGCCACTTATAATAGGAGTGGTATATCGTAAACCCGGAAATGATAACGCTTTTTTTGAATATTTAGAAGATTGTATTGACAAGATCCACAACTTTACTGATGATATAATACTCATTGGTGACTTTAATTGCAATATGCTGACTTCTAATCATCTTTCTCGTAAAATGAATGATTTGTGTAATGCACAGGCCATGTTTCAAATAATTACAAAGCCGACTCGTATATCTCCCCACAGCTCAACTTTAATAGACCTGATTTGCATACCTAAAGATATGGGGCCGCTCCCATCTGGAGTTCAATCTCTTGGTCTGAGTGACCATTCACTCATCTTTCTAGTATACAAAGCCTTACCACAAAAAACGAAGCCCCAGGTATTTACGTTTCGTTCCTTTCGATCCTTTGATGAAAATGCCTTTTTGTCCGACTTAGCAGCAATCAAGTGGGAAGATGTTCTGGTAGAAAATCTTGGAGTAGACTCTATGTGGCAAAAATTTCATACATTGTTTATAAAACTAAGTGATAAACACGCCCCATTTATATCGGTCAGGAAAAAGGTTAGGGGAGCGCCCTGGATTAATGATGATTACCTCCAGCTTGCGAGAGAACGTGATTACAATAAGCAAAAATTTGATCGAACAAAAGAAAACTACTACTGGGAACGATACCGGGTGGCTCGCAACAAGGCTAACAACCTCAATAAGAAGTTACGCAAGAGATACTTTCTAAGCAGACTGTCTGAAACCTGTAATAACCCCAATAAGTCCTGGAAAGTTTTAAACAACCTTCTACCTAACAAAAAACAGGTTCAAGATAATAGCATCACTGTAGATGGAGAAATTGTCACTGACCATGTAAAGCTGGCAAACGACTTTAATGCTCTCTTTTGTCGTATAGGGAGCATGAATAACAACTTGCCCCCAATTGATGTGAATAAGATGTGTACACTAGCAACCGTAGATTCAAGGTTTACTTTTGATGAGATAACAACAAATTTTGTACAGAAAGAGCTGGATAAAATCAACTGTAAGAAGAGTATAGGACTTGATGATATTCACCCAAGACTTCTCAAATGTGGATCTCATTTTCTAGCAAAACCTTTGGCTCTTTTGTTTAACTGTTCATTACAAACTGGTGACGTACCCAATGATTTTAAACGTGCGAAAATCATTCCTATTCCAAAGTCCAAAAACTCAACTGAGATGTCGAATTTCAGACCTATATCAATTCTGCCCATCGTTTCAAAAATCCTTGAAAAAGCTGTTCAAAAGCAATTATATGATTATTTACACAGGCAACACCTGTTATCTGAGAGACAATCTGGATTTCGTCCAGGACATTCTACAACTACATGTCTGACAGAAATTTGCGACTCCATTTTGGACTGTTTAGACAAAGGGTTAATCACCGGCGCTGTATTTCTAGATCTTAAAAAAGCATTCGATATCATACCGCATGAAGGTCTGCTAGAAAAACTACCGTATTATGGTGTTCAGGGCAACGAACTTACGTGGTTTGCCTCATATATAAAAAATAGACAACAATGTGTGTCTTTCAGAGGTGTAATGAGTGGGCTCCTTCCAATGTTATCCGGTGTACCTCAAGGCTCTATCCTTGGGCCGCTTCTTTTTTGTGTATATATCAACGACATATGTAGATTGCAATTTCATGATAAGACGAGAATTTCTCTGTATGCCGATGACACAGCCATTTTCAACTCTTCTAAGGATGTTCGTACAATTCAGGCCTCGCTGCAAAAAGATTTAAACACTCTTTCTTCCTGGTTTCAGAACAACGGAATGAGGGTTAATGGTGAAAAAACAAAAGTTATGATATTTGCTTCGAAAAGGAAAAGAAATGGTTTAGATATGAGTTTAGAATTTGATGGTCAGTATCTGGATATTGTCAATGATATCAAATATCTTGGAGTAATTATCACAGACAGTCTAGATTGGTCACTTCACATTGAACGTATCATAAAAAAGACGGCCTGCACATTAGCTTGTATTCGGCGCATTCGGTCTTGTATTACCATGAAAATGGCTGCGCAACTATACTTCTCACTGGTATTGCCAAACATAGACTACTGTTGTACTGTTTGGGGCACATGCACCAAGACTAACTTGGTCAAATTACAAAGGGTCCAAAACAAAGCTGCCCGACTCGTAATGCAGGCAGACTATTATTCTCCCGTTCACAACTTGTTGAATAGATTGAGGTGGCAAAGTGTACAAAAACGCATTGAGTATCAGTACTGCGTAGCTGTATATAAAGTGTTGAACGGATTAGCCCCATCATACTTATGTCCTATGGCTACAAGGCGTCAAATCACGTACGAAACTCGATATGCCTTATCTTGCCCATTGTTCATCCCCATGCCTAAAACAGAATACAAAAAACGTACATTTTCCTTCTTCGCTTGCTCTCTTTTCAACAATCTTCCCAGTTTTATTCAATCGTCAAACTGCCTCGAAAGGTTTAAAAGACAAATTCGATCAACAAATATAAACTCAGATTTTTGATATGTTAAAATGATGAGCAATTAAGAGTTTATACATATTAGTATGCATTTATTTCTGTATCATTATGTTTCTCAATGCTCATTGTTTTTAGTACATTATGATATGATTTCTGATCTTGCCTTTGGTACTATTTTAATATGCGCTACATTTTTTTTTTTTTAATCCTTGCATCTATATCTGTATATGATAACGCATCTCTATTTTCTCACATTTTTCTTTTACTTTTCATATGTTTGTTTCGATTACTTTTTTCTTCTCTTTTCTTTTTGTTTGCGTTACACTGTGTAAACCTACCTGCAATATTTCAATTTTCTGAACAAAGTGTGAAAGTGTACTTTTTACTCGTTGCCATATCACTTTTTGGCCATTATTTTTGTACATTCTGGTAACATAATTTATTTTGTTTTGTTTTTGCATATGGTAATCTCCTGCTGTTTTTTACTTTTAATTTGTTAATTTTTGTATCTTTTTTTACTTATGTAGATATCACATCTTGCTTGTTTCTATGTGTTCGTTTGCTTTCTTTTTTTTGTTGCTGTTGTATTATGTGATTTTTACTCGCAATATGTACTATTTGTAACAGGGCTCACTTGAAAAGCAGGCCCTTGGGCCCTGAACGTGACTACCCTGTTCTTTCTTTTTTAAATAAAACTGAATAAATAAATAAATAAATATCAGAAATACACCGCTGTTCGATCAGTCCTTTTAGGTTCATGACACAATTCACACAAATCTCACATAGGTATTTCATGGGGAGTTTGAATTACCACCCTGAATACCAAGATATTTTGTGATGTATTTTGCAATGAATTTGCATTCACATTTTGATATGAATACTGTGCAAAATATATCGCAGTATTTCACTGTAAAAGTGAATGTACATAACGAGGGGAACAGGACAGGGACCTGCACAGGATATGATGTCATAGCTCAAAGTGATATCATTTTCATTCTTGTATTGTATGATCAGCTGGATGAACTATTTGAATATACAGTGTAGTGCCAGTTTTGAGAGTTGCATAAATATGAATTATGAAAAAAAAAATATATGGACAGATTTTAACCAGTCAAAAGCTATGTATCTTTAGTTCCTCTGCATTGTTCGGAAATGCAATTGGTTGAGTTTGCAGATAATAGTCATGAAGGAAATGTATCATTACGGCAATTTGTCACTCATTTCCTTCTGGTTGGTGTCCGCAGCACACACGGAGTTAGCATGACTGGGCAATATAAACAGCTGACAGAATACATCACATGATCTTTCTTATGTCACTCAAGCTGCAAAATGGACGATGTCGTACCTGGAGAGATGGAGCAAACGCCCCGCTGGCAAGCCAATTACCCAAGTCCACTCCAGACAGTAATTGAAGGATCTCAACGGAATGAGGACTTATCCTTCATACATGTCTTTATTGTCCTTTCATATTTCCCTGTCACCTTGCCCTTGAAAACTAGACCATAATTGATATTAAAGGTGTATCTTTTAAGGTATTTTTTTTTTCCTTTGTGTTATCTCTGCTGGCCAGAAAAATCCATTTACATATTTGGCTCAAACAACTGCTGTCCAAACTCACCTCTCCCCTCCTCTCTCTACAAAATTATATATGTGTGTTGTGGTTTACATTTACTAAATTTTTCCATAACTGGACTAAACTACTGTATACGCCATATATTTCACGAGTGTAAATTTTCGGGAATCAGGAATTCCTGACGATTTTGCGAGTGGTTAAATTTGAACGGAGAAGTGTACACGCATATGTCACATTCACATCAGGATCAGAGTCAATATTTTCGTGTACCTTTAATTTCACAAATAGCACCTGACTCGCGAAATTTGCAAAAAGAAAAACCTCGCGAAATATTTGGCGTATACAGTAGCTTAAGCATATTATTCAACTGGATGCTCTATTCTGAGAAAAGCTAGCAAAATACAAAAACATTTAATTGATTCAAATTAAGCAGTTAGAAAGTTGGTACACTGAACTAGACAGACTGCAAAATGAATTACTAGAAGACAGAGAAATGATGCAAAGTAATTTGAAGACATTCCACAAAATTCACCATTTAAAGTCCTGCATATGTTTTATGCTGCCTACTGTACACTACAGTACAGTTGTAGGGGAGTGGACTGAAATGAGTACTTCTGTAAAGGTCACCAGTAACATGTAATGAAAAGATGACTACTGAATTTTTGCCATGTGCTGTTTTCTTGGGCTATGTCTTCTGACTAATAAGAAACAAACAAACGAAAACAAAAACCTGGAGAGGTAACACTATGACTGCTGTCAGTCTGTTAGGGGAGCAGAGAGGCCTGAAATCAAAGCCATATTGATGACGACCATGAACTTTCACTGTCATATTCGTCTCTACCAACTGCCTTTCAAACACAAGCACACTTTCAAGTCGAAGCCAAGATTGACGTGACATTGTATACTTTGTATATACATAATTGTTTACTGAGTATGTAATTATGTATTACATGTAGTCCTATGTCTATATTCAAACTTATCATTTTTTTTAATAGTTTTCTTAAATTGTTTAAATAAAGTGAACAATGTAGGAGTATAAAGAATAATAACTTTTTGTATATGTCTCTATGCAAATCAACAAATTTGTGTTTCATTTATACTGTATTCATATACATGTATAATCATCAGTTGTTGTTCAAAGTGAGTTTGAAGTGAATTAGTGGATTCCAAATGTCTGAGTTAACATGCATGTTTACTTGCTCTTTTGTATGTCTTTCCTTGCTCTGTTTTCCAAATGACTTCTTTATGACCTAAAAATGTTTCTGTTTCATATGTGACTCTGCAATACAATGTCTGTAGGAGGGGAAAAAATCTGATATATTCCACCAGACCCTGATATTCATCACCCTCAAGCTTTTGCTCGCTCAGTACACCTATGCTGTTTAACTGGAGGCGGGGATAATTACTGAGAAGTCAAACTGTGTCTCTGGTGCATATGACACCCAACCTTGTTGATATCTGGAATAGATCCCCGGTTGAGTAATTGGGCTTAAAGGAGACACTAATGTTCTTCTGTCACAAGGCGGGGGATACTTGTCAAGCAGCAGATCTGAAACATCTGGTGCACAAAATATTTTTCCTTACTCTGTACATTCATTTTATTTATTTTTTTCAACAGTTTAAATGTTCTGTGTTTGAGGTATTCACAATATTTGCAGAGAGTTTAAAACAGTATTTCTCCTCCTTCATGCCTATACACTTACATGCTCTTTGCATTCTTGCAAGTGACATTCCTAGCCTTGTATAGTTCAAATATGTCAAAAAAAAAAAAAATCTAATAGGTTGTAAATTGAATCATTGTGCACTGTGACCAGTGCCAAATCTATGTCTGGACACAACAGCGAGACTAAAATTATGCTGATAACAAAAGGAAGACAGCGAGATAGAAAAAGCTAAAGGAAGAAGATTATAGAAAGGGGGGAAAACGATGCCAGTATCTTATCATCTCGCGTGACAGTCCTTCCTCACAGTGGTCGGCACGGACACGTGTTTGACGTTACGGAGGAAGCGGTCGCTACTCGTCGCCTATTTACATACCATAGACAAAAACACAAACAGAAAGCAAAAAAAAAAAATGGAACCGTAATCACCACTGGCTCCTGGGATGTGTGACTTACTCTTGCGACTCGAATAATCCCGCCTTCGCCTGACCATTTCTTCCCATTAAGGTCTGCCGAGTTCCTTCTCTTTCACGGTTTGCTTCATTTGATTTGCCCAATTTTTTTTTTTTTGAAGGCTCCTGACAACTGATAGAGATGATTTACCTATGTCTGTTCCCTTTCCCCCGTTACGATCCTTCGAGCTGTGATGACTAACAGCTGTCTTGGCGGTGGCTGCACTCTTTGGCGGATAATGAGAACGTATCCATGTGAACAGGTGTGGACATGAACTAGGTTTCTCTGAACACTTGTAACCATGGTAACTGTTCAGCACTGTTATGAACTCATTTTTTTTTTATTCATATGAAATCATTAAAAGTAATAGGAGTTGCCATGACAACAGCTTTGCACTGTATATGAGCTCATTTCTGTCCCCATTGAATCATTATGAGTAAAAGGGTAAAAGGTGAAAATATGAAAAAAATGGCCTCAATGTAAAAAAAAAAAATAAAAAAAAAAAAAATAAATTTGCATGTATGCGTAGTAACTTTGCAGACTGCATACCCGCTTCCTGTGATAATTTGTTTTTATTGCATTACCTGATATTGATGAATTGTGCACAGCGCCATTTGAATCATGATTGGAAAGAAAAAGTCTGTTCATGGATCGAAATATTCACATTTATTGACCTGTACCAAAACCACACAGGTTGAGTCATTGAAGGTTAAAGATATTTCAACAAACAGGAAAAGCCCCACTTTTTTTTTCTTAACTGAATATCAGTCTGAATATATAACAAACCTTATCTACTGCTTTAAGCCACCTTTCTTTACATCCATTGACATGTCCTGGAGCCAGAAATTCTTGAATTGTTCAAACCTAAAGAATTTCGGCAGCGTTTTCTTTGTTGATGGTGTATACGTCTGCACCACACTCTTTGTAGACAAGGCCAGCCTCACCTTGAATGGATCAAGGATTTTTTATCACCTTCTTTTTTTTGTAAACAAATATTTGTAAGCCAAAATGAATCATAAAGATATTATCTCAATTGTTACCGAGATCTCAAGATCTATTGAGGTACAACAACAAACAAGGTGAATAACCTAACTTAACCAAATGGTTAGAGGGTAACATCCGTTAATGAACGTGCAGGAAAATGTTTGTCAAGTTTGTCTTTCTTACAAATGCAGCTACATTCCTCAGAAGTCAGTCTGTGCAGTATGGACACAAGAATATGATGCTGTATGTGGTATACAAATGCCAATATCACTGTCCGTCTGTATTTCTTGAATTTTAGCAAGGGCGGCAGAGCCACTCGTCTTGAAATGAAAAATAAAACAAGATGCCTAATTAACAGGAGTTTAACTGAAGATAAGAGGGTAAAGACTCCCTTTAAAAATGTCCTTTCATATGTCACAAGGAAAAACACCTATCTTCAGCCCTACTTTTTGTCGTGGCATTCTTTGCCACATTGTAAGGGTCATGTTCAGATGACGTTGTCAAGGGGTGGAGTGTCGTATATGATTGTCCCACCGGTCCTCGAGGCAATATTGGTCTCACCACGCACAGATACGCAATGACGCTTATCACGCGTGCCTCCGGTGGTAGAGTCCTGTGCTACGTGTGCCCCACAACGTACATTTCCTATTTCCAATCTATCTTATCTGTCATTAGGACCATTACGATTGGGGGTGGGGAGGGGGGGGGGCAAGTAGAGAAAGCTCTTTTTTCTTTTTTTTAACGGATACAGGGTTCATGTATCCATGCAAAAGGGGATGTTGATGCTCAGCTTGAAGCGGCAAATGCCAGAGGCGACTTCGGAGAGTTGATTAACCTTCTCTTGCTTGTACACAACATCCCCTTGCTCTTGATTTTCCAAATTGAACTTTATTATACCTCCAAGAGATATGAAATGATATGCAGTTATTCACTTTCCTCTAACATCCTCTAGATAAAAGAAGAAGAAGAAATAAAAAAGCTCCTACATTGTACCTTTCCTGACCTTTACTGCCGTTATAAGTGAATAAACCCAAAAATGTAACCGATGCGTGAAAAAATGCATCTTCAATATTAAAGTCTTGTACCTGTTCTGTCCATGATTGATAAAATCCTAAATGGTTACCATGAAAGCAATAATAAAGAAAGGATGACAATGAGCCAAACACGACACCTGGAGATCAATTTTGGAATGTTCTGAAAGCCAATAAGGCCTTGTAGATGTCAGACCACTCTCAATAAAGCACTCAAGATTTAATCTGTTGTATGGAAAAATAATATGCTTTCAAAATATTTCAAATCCACTGCTCCAAGCTTTTCTTTTCTCTGTTTTTTTTTTTTTTTTCATTTGTTCGTTCTTGTGAGTTTGTAGGGAAAAAATGGATTTCATGACATTTTTTTATTGGTATTCGTAAAAATAAATCACGTAAACCTCCTTGTCAGTGTTGTTGGGTCACTGTTGATGGCCCCATTGTGAGTGTAAAGTCAAACAAACGAGTCTATACGACCATTCATGACAGACTGTGTCAACATTGGTATGTCAAGTTGTTCACAATTTATCGGGCGAGAAGTCATGTTGCCAAGAAAGACATTTGTACTTTGACATTGCTGATTATTTTGAGGAACAAAAACTCGCCAGAGCTTAAGTTTACATTCTTTTGTGAAACATATTTTTCATGCTATTTGATTAGTGAATGTTTGGCTCGGTAAATTTAATTCCTAACTGTATCACTCCCATTCAGATCAGTTATTCAGTAAGATTTCTTGCTTTGTTTGTTTGTTACCAATGGTGCAAAAATATAAACATGCATTGAAATAAAAACAGAACAAGGGGCAACAGAAGCACTTTTGATGAAAAATTCTCAAACATGTTTTTCACTTAGTGTGGCCCACCTCTTAGATGAAGTGTTGTGGGGGGGGGGGGGGGAGCTGAGCAGAGTCAAAAGGAATTTATCTCACCCTCCCGTCTTTCACCCCTCCAGTTTTTAAAGTTTTCGCAACCACTGTACGGTCTGTTTCCAACCACAAACGTGAAGACAACAAGATGAGAAGATGGCAGAGTCGCTGTCATGCGAGGCAAGGAGCTTCCCTCCCCTGAGTACAGCTAAATTTGGATTAGCCAAGTATTGATTTCGGGACCAGTGAGACACCAGCTAAAAATTGCTTAAACCGGTTGGGGGTAGACTGATGAAAACCTAGTTTTTTTGTCAACTAGAGATGGAATCTGTTTCGTATTTCGAGAGAAAGCTGAACCCCCCACCGATGTACCTCAGTGAAAGAATCGTGGGTGGGATAAAGATCAGTTTGGAAAATGTTCTTTCTTTGTAGCATGGCATGGCTTTTTCAAGCAAACATAAACCAAAGCTAACAAACTAACAAGCAAACAGAAAAAAAGAAAACAATCCAAAACCTTAAAATCCATTGTGAAAATATCTTGGTGGCTATTTTGTCCATTTGTCTAGAGATTACAGTCCATACAGACATTTTCTTTTCCCCCTAGCTCTTGTCAAAGACCAATATCTTTTAAAACTTTTTTCCCCCACACTGACAAAAAGCAATAGCTGTGCAGTGTGATTAACATGATGTTCTTTCTGTTTGCAGAACATCTCTTTGATAATGGGATATATTCATTTCACGATGACTTATGTTGGGGACTGCTGCTGAATCCGAAAATGTATGATTGTCATCACAGGTGCACAATGTACATTGTTGACATGGCATCTGGCTAGTGTTTGCTCAGAGAAATGGAAAACCCACAGAGGCCTGAATTAAAAGTCAATCTTCATGACATGGCAATAATGTGTTGTGGTACAAACAAGAACTGACAAAAAGAAAAGAAAAGAAAATAAATAGAAAAAAAAATACCCAAGTGGTGAATGTATCACAATCATTTGATAAATGTTGAGATATGGAAAGGATTAAAAAAGTGGTTCGCAAATTTCCAAATCATCACCATGCTGTAAAGTCACTCTAACAAATAAAGAGAGTGAAAAAAAAGTCGGTAAATTTGTGATATATTTTGAGGTATTAAATGAGAACCGACAGAACAAGTGACAAATGTTTAAATGCATTACAGTAATGAACCTATTTTATTGTGTGATTATACTATACTCTTACGGATGTAGAATATGTCTTTTTTTTAAAAGCATGATATGTTTTGTACATTTTCTGTTTAAAATGAAAGTGAATAAAAGAAGGCAATAAAATAAAATTTATTGAATCATATATGAGTGACAGGGAAAAAGAAGTGTGCAACTTTTGAGAAATTGTCTCAAAAAGAAGAGCTACCAAGATATTTATGAAGGGATGATTTTAGACAGTATTGTACTGACTCAAAAAGACTCACCATATGCTGATCGGCAGAAGTGGTCCTGGGGATGTGAGGGTTGGCAGCTGCAGGCGATGGCGTCGTGAACCATGCATGCCAGCATAGCCGCCACCAGCAAAACTACCTCCATCGGATGCATTCTGTCCTCAAATCTTTTGCAAAATATCCACGAGATGGAACACTTAAGTTTTGTTTTGTTTTCTTCGTTGTTAAATCGCCTGCAAATCCACAGCAAAATTCCTTAGCATAGAGAAGGATTGAAGTGTTCGGAGAGTATACTCCTTGAATCTCCAAATCCAGAGGACGAAGTGCGCCCGAGAGTGGCTCAAAGTCCTTAGCGGGGGCAGATTATCTGATGGTCGGCAACACGTATCCTGGGTCGTCGCAGACAGATCCGAGATTTGGATCTATCTCTCTCTCTGATGGGAAGTGAAAGTGTCTGTCGTCTTCCAGATCAAAGTTGCTCCATTTAACTTTCTGATTTCTTTCTGCCTTTTTTTTTTTTTTTTGGATATGTTTCTTCTCTTTTTCTCTCAGTCACCTCTCTTGGAATTTCCAGAGTTTTTTTTTTTCTTTTTTCGCAAAGACGCTTCCCAACTCACAGATAGCACAAAGATTTTCTTACTTCAACAAGAGGAAGCTCTAGTAAACTGCGCCTCATTCACAACACCAAGAGGAGTGATGATTCGGGTTCACGCAGTGAGAGAGACAGTGAGAGAAGTCCAGAGAGAGGCTTGGAAAAATAGGAGTGAGCAAGAGGTTATGAAGCGATCCTGTCACTCTCGGTCCGTCCGGTGCCGCGATGCAACTGATACTAGTCGAGTCGCTGCCGAGGGGGGAATTATTTATGTATCTATGAAAAGGTGTTCTAAGCCTGGAACAGGCAATGGGACAGCTTTTATCTGACTCACACTTTTATTGCTGCTGCTGCCGCTGTGCAGAGAAATCACTGGAAGTGGAGCGGTGGTGTAAAGCTCTTTCCGAAAAAGAGTGAGAGAGGAAGAGAGGAAGAGATGGGGGGGGGGGGGGTTGTCGATCTAGACTGACTAGACTGTAATTCACCACTTGGGGGCACTCTCCAGGAAGCATTGACCTCCTCGTGAGAGAGGTGTTATCAAGAAATTCATCTTGTATGGGGTTTAGAAAATGAATGGACTTTAAGGAAATATATAACATATATATATATATGACCACCCAGCTTAAAACCCACAAAAAGTAGGCCAAATTAAATTTCCACTTTTCTACGTATTTCGTAAGAATAAGCTCTAAGCTTTAGAATGTTACTTGTTAAAACTGGACCATCCTAATCTATTCAGAAAGTGTTTTTTATTAAAAATAAAAGAGTATTACAAGGTGTAGTTTCATAGAAAAGGAAGTAGAGTCCATCAGGTGTGCTGTTCACACGTAACAATGAAAACATGTTTTATTTCCCAGTAAAAGCAGTTCCTGTCCAAAAAGAAAAAAAAAAAGAATGGTCCAGAAAAGGTGCTAATATCTCTTTGAGTTTTGCTTTGAGCCTCCAAATTTTTACAGTAGGTAGAGAAAAAGATTTCTCTCAACAACAAACTTTGAAAATTAACTCAAATGACATATTTTGGTCCATTACAGAGAATCCAAATCCGTGACTTTTTGCTGGTTTTGAGCCTGGCAATTACACATGTAATATACTATTTTGGAATATTAGTTAGTATGTTCCTTGGTTGCATTTTGTTGTCCCTGTTGTATATCTCCATATCTTGTCTCTCCATCTTCCTGCAACTTCCTGTCTCTTTTGTTTCCTTCACCCTTCTGACATTTTTATGCATATTCAGTTTTGGTAGAAGGGGTCTAGGTATCAAATACAAGTGTAATATTACACATGAATATGTGTTTTTTATTTTTTGGTGAGACATGCTTGGCAACCTGCCTCACTACTTTCTGAGTTATATATTTTGTTTGACACATATGATACAATTTCTTTTTTGTCTTCCATCGACTTCCTTGACCCCAACTTTTCATCAAGAAATTTGTTGAGTAGTCAACCCCTTACTGTATACAGAGTCCTTTCAATTATTTGCACAATTCTACAACTAAAATCAGCCTTGACATGATTAGGACCTTTGCAAAATAAAAATGGATATGACAGTGTTGCGAACATGAACTTATGACAAACTTTGTCATTGACTTCTTCCATTACTGCTTTGTCCGCTGCCCCTCCGATGTTATCCTCAATCCTCATGATGCCAGTAACCATATGCCATTTTCCTTCTTTAGGGGTGTGGTCTGCTTCCATCTACCATTCTCCTTCTTTAGGGGTGTGGTCTGCTTCCGTGTATACCATTCTTCTTCTTTAGGGGTGTGGTCTGTTTCCCCTCTTTCCAGCATCCTCTTTTGTTGGGCTGGCTTGATGACCCACTTTCTGCAAGCTCTTGTGTCATAATTCAAGCTAGTGTAACAGCAGGGTTTGGCTTTGGGTTGTCACGGTGAATTTTCAGAGTTTTGGGTTACCCCACTGGATGGAGTCGATGATGATGACAATGATGATTTAATCCTTTGTGACATTTTGCGTGATTCTATCACGCATCTCATTCCACAGAGAGCAGGAATTCAGGAAATACATTGATAAGCTCCAAGTGGAAATGGTCTGCCATAATTGCATAATGCCATCCTATTTCATAATTCTACCTGATTATGTCCTTCAAGGGTGAAATATTGTAATGTTGGCTGAAAGGTCTTGGCAAACTCCCAAACAAGTTTTGTCATAGAGTTGGGATGTTACCATCATGTGTCTCTATTCTTTTCTCGTTGAAGTCATGAGAGATTTTCAGAAATATACCACCCCAAAATATCAAGACTGCTTTTTTAGAAGTGATATTATTCTCAAAAATGGAAAAAGACAAGACTAACACAGTTTATGATAGAGTACCATTCTTGTTTCTTTTGGCTACATCAGCCTTGACATAATTTGATAAAAACCTACAAGTTGAGGACTGTTTAAGCAGTCCAAGGGCATGGTCTAGTTGATTTAGATATGACTGCCTATAATTCATAGGTTAGCATTATTTACATTTGAACTGACATCATAATTTATGTTGCTGTTTTTTTTTTTCTTCTCAAGCAATGCCTATCTTACTCATTACTCACACAATTCTCATATTCTCCGTATTTTTGTTTTGTTTTGTTTTGTTTTGTTTTTTTGTTTCAGAACCAGACAGGCTGTTTTAGCAGTGGTTTGACTCACCAATTTAAATACAAAATTGAGTATAATGTGGTTATGCTGCTCTGTAAGTAAGATATGCTAAACAACTTCAGGATTTTTTTTTTTTTAGGGTTTTTCTCTTTTTTTTTAAGAAGAAAAAAATGAACACAAAATGTTGAAATGCTAACAAGCTCAATATAAGAATGTTGATGTACCACCATGGCTAGGGAAGAATTAAAAGCATGATTAACCACTTTAGCTGTGGTGGTTTCATGTTATTTCTTGACATTTTTGATGAAATAAGGAGGATACATCTTACTTAAGAGATCTCCGCAAGGCCTGTAAGGCAGGAAACGTGACAGAGAAAATGTTTTGCTAATTCCTGCAAAGATTTGTTTTCTCTGCAGGTAGTCTGGTCAAGGTAGAAAATGGTGTATGTTATCACACCTTGAACAAGAGGCTAGGTGTATAAACATATCTTGAGACCTGGATGTTTGTTTTGATATCTTCATCCCAATTTTGTTTGGCAGTGAAAGCAAGGATTGTAGATAGTGGATAATTTCTTCTTCTTCTTCTTTATTTTCATACCAATGAATCCACCTCGATAAATCTCGGAAAGTTTAAACTGCCTGTTAGTATAATGACACTAACTCAAGATATAGGATTGTGTATTTAAGGTGCAAGCAAGTGTACGTATAAATTTTTCTTCTTAAAAAAAAACACAAAAAAAACAACAACACACACACCGATGATTAAGATGTTATTTGACTTCATTCATCATTAGCTATGAAACCATTACAAAAGTCACAGTTGGGTAAACTCTGTTTTTGTTTTTTTTTTTGTTCACACACACACACACACACACACACACACAAAGTGATAGCCAGTCAAAGAAGAACAAATGTCCCTAATTTTTGTGTTGCTTTAAGGTGTATGTTCCCCTGGAAAAAGATACATGTTTCTAAGTGCTTTAGTTTCTTTGTTTTAGCTTTTGCAGAGGACTTTTCAGACCTGTTGAGTATGTGATGTAGGTATAATTGTATGGAAAGACGTCTGATATAAAGTAAACATGGTCAGCTTTGATGATAATTCCTGTTAACTTGTTACTGTGGGCCCTTTCGTGGAACTGCACAGTAATTAGTGCACATCCTGCCTTCCCATTAACTTTAATCGTCATCTTTTTCTTTCTGTTCTGTGTCATATACCTTCATCACCTTGGCACATAGAATTCAGAGAACTATCTCATAACCTCCCAGATTAGATAAATTTCATTATGTTGCACACATGGTCCTCCTGGTTCCTGTGTGTAATGAGTTTTAAGTCAACATGATCATTCCACTTTTAAAGAAAAAACAAACAAACAATACTACATCAATTCCAATGCTCGTATGCCCTGCATGAAATGATAAAAACTGATTTCACAGTGGCAGATAATGACAAATACAAAACAGAGAATTATTGATCAGAAAAAAAAAGAGAAGTTGTTACATTGCAAGTCATACATTAGTTGTTTATACTGGAGTGGTTGTCAGGAACTAGAAGTACAGCAAGTGGCCAGATACTGTTGATTTGTAACTAAATAGTTGCAGAGAAAGGGTATGCTGGTGAGTACATTGACATTTCACTCTGTTTAATTTAAAAGAATTTGATAAAAGCTTAACTATTTATCACTATGAATTTTCTGTTAGTCATAATCCAAATGATATATTGGTAACTAATATTTAATAAGTCAATGAATGATGAATGGACTTAAAATGTTTGGGTTTCCATGACTGAGGCTCATAAAAACCCAAATACTAGAATGTCACAAACATGGGAGACATTTGATGCCCGCATGAATTTTTCCTGTAACTCTATGGCGTGTATGATTACAAGCATTTTTGGTAACATTCCTTTGTTCCATGAATAACTCCCATCAACATCTCACCAGTGGGTCAGAACATTAAGAGCCTGATTCTTGCTCAGGTATTATGACTAGATTTGAAAATGAAATATTCCTTCACTGGCACCCAAACCGTTAGTGTCAGATATCAGGCCAGTCGGATCCCAGCCGTCTCCACCTATTAAAGTACTTTGGATCATTTCTTAACCCGTTGAGGACGGTTTGATTTTGCTACAACACGCAATTTCCATAGAAGCCGAGTGTGCTCGGGACTCGTCCTCAATGGGTTAATCTCACAAGGGAGTTACTATTCCATGAAGTAGGCCTAACAGGTCAAAACAAAGATAAAAACAAATCAACTGAACAAACAAACACACCACACAACAAATATTAGACTTCAGTTATGATACTCAAATCAGACATGCATGGAGTTGTCAGAATATAGGCCTACTCAGGAATTTCAAATGTTATTTTTTTAAGGGGGAAGGGCTGTATCATAAAGAATTGCATTGAATTGTAAATCTGATCACAATGTGGTTAACCATAAAGCTCACTGTCAGGTTATGTAAATCTCAGTAGTCAGTAGTACTGTTTAATATTTTTGTTTAAGCCTTTGTTTATTCAGGAGTAACACATTTCGAGTAACTTTGTCTCATATGCTCCCTCCTTTGATTTACAAGAAAAGCATGTAAAATACTGATATACACAATTTTGATACCCACAACTTTGAAAGAAAGCAGTGACCCAGTTCTTACATAGACTTCCATCAAAATTTTTGAAATAGTTGAAATACCAAATTGTCTATAAATCCGTGCAAATCCACAAACATTTGGTCATTTTCTGTGTATGTGTTTGTACTACCAAGTACTAGTGTTGATCTTCTCTCAACTCATTTTCTGCACAAGTTTTTATCTTCTATTTCTTTTTTTATTATCAGTGTGAGGAGGGCAGTGTTGTGTCGGACATTCCATCTTCTTTGTCTGTTCTCTCGGTCAGTTTTCATAGCCTTAACTTTCTCCCTCAGTAGCCTGGAGGCCAAGAAGTCCAAGCAGATTTTGCCACCTTGACCGAGCGGTGCTGATGACACGAACCACATCAGCCCCCCCCCCAAAAAAAAAAATCTTTCATCTCTTCGTGGTACTTTTGATCATACAATATTATGGACACGTTGTGTCTTTAGGGGACATCAAAAAAAGACTCGTTGAGGATAACGTGTTGTGCGAGTTGCCGTATTAAGTGTGGAATGTAGGGGCCAATCTTTTTAAGGAGATGAAGCAACGTGCTTGCGGATCTTGTTGATTTTGTTATCAGTGGAAAGGAATTTGTGCCGCTTTCCATTCACCATAAACCTGATAATTACAGCAAGGTTTTAAGACTTGAGTAGGAGAGACTGAAAGATAAAATAGGGAGAGAGAGAGATGGAAAGAGAAAGAAAAATTGGAAGAAAGAGAAAAAGGGGGCAGGAATGTGGAGGTATGTGTTTCTGGGTGCAAAACATAGCTTATGATATTATTTTTCTTTCAATGAAACAACACCAATCATGTTTGTGAGTGCAGTTTTCTATATGTTTATCAAAGGTCTTGATAAATGGTACATTTGCTAATATATTTAGCAAGGCAAGACCAAACATGTAAACCATTTTTTTTTTAAAGGTTCAGATGAAAATTCAAAAGAATTGATAAGTGTCACCAATATACTTATGGACAGGTAAAACTACTTCGACTGTTTTTGTGTGTCCTTTTCATGTGGAGCTTGCAAGTTTGATATGTTTCTATAATATCTGTAGCAGTTAGAAATTCTCCCTAAAATCATTTTAGCCAGTAGTTTGCTGCAGGGAAAATAGAGCTCCAATTTCTATATCTAAGGATCACAATACATGTAAAAATCACATTGACCTGAAGATCAGTATGCACTTAAAAATTACTTTACACCTAAGAACCGTAAGATGTACTCAACTGTTAATCTTCATGCAGCTAAAAGGCATTATTTATCATTTGCAGATGAAACAAAAAAACATCTTTAGCACTTCAGAATAGTTCTAAAATGTGAGTTTGGGATAGAAACAACCCATGTAAAAATTGTAATCGTTATAATCAGTGTTAAGTATTGCTAAATATACAAAGTGTGAACAGTAGTTATAATAAAATTGTTTCTAGACTAAACTGTCTACAGTTATGGTTTAGTAAGAAAAGTAGTGATATCTCCATATATTTTAGGCTTTTTTTTGCATAATTTCTATATGATAGGATGTTTTGTGATAGAACTGACCTACACATATGCATCAAATGTGATCTCTCGAACATTTTTTAAATCACTGCTCGCGATGGTAAACAATACCTTTACAGTGGGATTTGAGTAGAAATATATGGGTGTTTTCTCTTTAAATGGCAAACTTGTTTTCAAAACCCAGCCCAAGATGATAGAGTTATTTCAGATCCCCATTCTACCCTTGGCATGAAAAAGAAAAATCATTCAAAATTCATGATGCATATGGCTTACACGTAAACCTCACTACCACGATATGTCATGGATGATTAAATGTGTCTGATCGTCTATCCACTCAGGGTGACTTTAGTGTAATATTTAACTGGCTTTCTTGGAAGACCTTTCCTGACCAAAAATGCCAAACTGCCCCCTGCCCTTCAAAGTCGTGATGACATACTTTTGCAATATGGAAGCTTGGTGTTGATTTGAGGCTCGTGGGAAAAAGAAGAAGGAAAGAAAATAAAAAGGATAAGAGTGGGGAAAAAATCTTACCCCAATAGTTTTGTATAACTCTAGAAGTGCTATCAATACAACTGTGGTGGGTTAGGAATTATGACAGGACAAAACAATCAAGCTTGCCATTAAGACAAAGTGTAGCACATTTCTTTTTGAAGGTACTTCTATAAACTTTAAACATTCTTTAAAATAAAATGTTTGTATGTGTGTATTAATGAAATCAGCTAATGTATCAATTTCTCTTTCTCTAATTTTCCTTTGCATATCTTGGCATTCTGGCATCCGTGATTCCCTTTTGCAGGTAAGTCACAAAAACACAATATTAAAGGGAAAATAAAGGATTCTTTCACTATGTGTTAATTTGCCTGTCCCCTCTGTTAAAATCAGATCAAATCTGATTTTATCTCCTTTTATAGGTACAAGACTCTGAATGTCCTATCTGACATTCATCATCTTCTCTGATTGAGACACTGCAGTGATTTTCTCTGTGGTTTGCAAGAAGCATATCATATTGATTTTTCTTGTATATTTTTGCATGGTGTGATTTTCATGTTGATTTGTCAGTTATCCCATTTGTAAAAGTAGGCAGCAATGGGTGAGTGACCTGTTTCTCAGGGCATTCAGACGCAAGAAATTTATACTAGAACGGTATAGCTATACCAAAATGGTATAGCTATACGATGAATTTATACGTCTGAACGCTGACTAACGAAACGACGTATAATGAAACGACGGTCAGAGCATCGTTTCGAACTAGAACTTGATAACGAATCAGCATTCCATCGTGTGCATTGTGCGTCTGAACGTATGGCGACCATAGAACGGTATAACTGGGCGGGGCTTAATGGGAGCGAGCACGAAAGGTGACCTTACCAACATGCGCAGTGAGAAACTGCACATCTATACGACGTTTTTCCGGAATGGTCGAAATTAGCGTCTGAACGGTCTATCGGCTATACGATGATTCTTTATACGTCGTTTCTTTATCGAGTTTTGGTATAAACTGGCTTGCGTCTGAACAGGGGGTTACTCTCCTCATCTCTCTGGACTTGGGGTGCACTGCAAACTTTGCAAGAGGAGAAATCCTCCAGGATTCAAGAAAGCAAGCTTCGTATGATAACTTAAGACTGTGACTTTGGCTACGGTCATTTCTTATTCAACTCCTACATCCAAGTAATACAACAATGTGTGAATGCAATGTGGAGGTTGTATATGATGCAAGCCTTTCCATGTACTATGACATCTCACTGTCCCTCAATAAGTAATGGAAGCTGCCTTATGCATCATACATACAGTGGGTTATGCAGGGCAATCGGACCATATATTTCCTGGTTGCATTGATACTTGTTCATGTGTTACTACAGGCGCTTGACGATACATGTTTAAGCTCCATATGTCATGCAATGTACCATGATCCACTCCATGGCACATGGAAAGTGTGTGACTAGAATAAGTTAATAATGGGTTTGGTTCATAGAAATTAAACTTTTTTATTCTATTTTAGAACAAATCAGTATTCATAATGAAAACATCATGCTCGTGACGAGACAATTTAGCTGACAACACAATCTGGAAAATGTAAATAGTTTTCAAGCAATATGAAGGGGAAAAAAAAAATCATGTTCTGTGAAATATGGAATCACTAAAAGGCATTGCCCTGTAAAGTGTGATTGATTCCTAAAAGGAAATCTCAAAATGATATTCGGTGGAAAAAGGGAAATGGCACAGAGAGAAAAGATCCAGGATTGAGATGAATTTCACAAAGCCAGAAGCTTACGGAGCTTTACGGAGGAGGGGGAAAAGAAACCAGGCTGTGATTGGTTGAATCTCAAAGGATTTCAGATTCTCCGTCTTCCCGCATGTGAGTAACAACAATGTGCTTTATTTGTGTTCGGTCATTACGTGACACGGATGAGGGTAGAAAGTGATTCTTGACTGATGTTCTGATTTTAAATTTTTTTGTATGATCCTCGGCTGGAAATCCCCACTTTGTGCATTAAAAGCCTGATGTTGAACCATACTTCACGGTCTCGGGGTATTCAATATATAACATGTTAATACATTTCACGCAAATTTCAGGTCTCACTTCTTTATCACCATGCCTGAAGTTCAACATATTGATATCAAGTACTCATGAAGCTCTATATTCAAGGAAGGACAAGAGAGTAAAGGGATTTAATTTTTGGAAAACATAGGGTCAGAGTGCAATGATCAAGATAAAAACTAAAAGACAGTGCTACTCAATATAATGAGTGTATGATGATTATGATTTACTTGTGATATTCATTGATTTTTTTTTTGTCACTAATTAGAGGTGATGCATACTCTGATGTTGAAGTAAAGCAAGCTGAAGCAAGATGTTACCACTTGTGTAATGGGTTGTATAGATCTAGCATTATTTTCAATAAAGTTGATTTGTTTGAGAACATATGTTAATGGCTCATATACCTGGATTATATGCATCATAGCGAGAGTAAACAAATAATGCGTATCATTGAAATGCTCCTGTATTCATGAGAGTTAACTCAGCAGTCAAAAGTATGAGTTCCCCCCCCCCCCCCCCCCTTGGGGAAGGTGAGATTTTGGTGGACTTTGGAATCCTATTTCTTTGACCGCTTTGAGTAGCTAGACCAGTTCTGTGTACGCTCTAAGGTAAAGATACTGAACACGCATTGTGCAACACTCAGGGGGTGAGTTGGATACAGGTGTAGGTTAATTTGTAACATGAGATGCAACACAGAACAAGGCTCATCAAAACTTTGCAGTTCATGGCCATACCTAGCCTTTGCAAAATTCCTTCTTGCTGTAGGAATTGTGAAATATGTGAATAGCAGCTCATCACCCAAGACAAGAATCAACTCACCAGCAAGATGCAAACATCAGTGATAGAGCCTTAAAAGTCCTGTGCAGCAATTTCTAAACTGAAACCACCGTATGGCCAAAATTCACAACCAATTCACTATGTCGGTCATGACAAATGTCCAATATTTGTTAGCCATATCTACCAGTCAACTGGGCTCCATGCAAAGAAGCTCATGCATAATGCATTTCACACTGACAGCTGATGGGGGAATCTAGCTGTTCCATTGGTCGCTTGTTCTGATTTATTCGGTGGTTGTGGTGTGTAGGCTTTCTACAAACCCCCATGAATAATGATCACAGTCTCAGAACTCAAAGCACTCTGGTGCTGATGTTTTGATCGAGTCCTGGTTCTCTTTACTCAAGACTGTCAGTTAAACAGCCCAAGGGCCTATGAGAAAGGCTAAGCCATACCATGATGGATGGACATTCTAAAACTTGAATCAGAACCTGTAATTGCTTCTGGCAAGGAAACAATGAGTAGGAATTTGCTATTACAATTGTCACACTTTTTCTTTACTTCAAGTTCTTTGCACCCGAGTCAGAGTTCAGTTACCTAACTTCTTCCATCAATGAAACTTCATCAATAGTTTTCTTCCGTGACATTGTTTGGAGAAGGATGCCAAACAATTTATGGGTGACCCAGAAATGTGTCTACACTGCGAGCCACCATGGCAGTCACCGGATGTTGGAACAAGGCCCAGATCTCCTCTGAGAAAGAATTGCTCTCATCAGAATTCACTTTTGCCCTCCTCTTGAGATGTCCACTCCTGGCAGTCCCTCTGGTCTGTCCCCCTTTTTAACCCTCTGTGGGCTACATTTATTTCCTGTCCATGGGTATGTGTGTAAAATTTGTATACATTTGACCCATTGTCATAAAAAGAGTTAATGGGATGGGATGGGATCATTTGTGACCCGCCACAGCAAAAGGATCCTAAAGTCGCTGACGGGTGAGCCGAGAAAATCAAGTTTGAAGTCAGATCACCAAAATCTGTCAAAACGTTCAGATTTCTGTTTTTAACATAATTTTGTAGTCTGATGTATCTTCTATCATCTGCCGAAATTTCGAAGCTAAATGATCAAAGGAAAGGCCTGAAAATAGTATTTTTTCTAGGCCATGCTCGGCTCACCCGTCAGCGACTCTAGGATCCTTTTGTTGTAGCGGGTCACATTTACATTCAGGATGGGAGTGGTGGGGGAGGACAAAACAAAGGGCTATTGATTATTCATCCATTATCCATATTGTCTGGATTGCATTAAACTGTGACAATAAAAGAAATAATGATTCGACACTCTGAAGGTAGCAAGACATAATCATTTCATGAATGAAATATTCATGGAAGGGAATAATTCAACTTTTTTATTCAAAAACTTGACTACATTTTCAGAAGGACCTTCAAGCTGGTCAGGTAGGTTGTCACCTCAGAGACGGAAGTCAGATGTATTTCCTCCGACAGACAGTCTCTTATGATGTGGGTGATGAGATGTTGGTTCTGTGAAATGCCGGCCTTTGAGGCAGGGTTGGGCAAAACTTGGCTGCAGCTAGCGCAAACCTGAGAACTGGCCTGAAGCGAGGGAGGAGGTGGCACATTTGAGACTGAGGAGGGAAGTTTTTCTACACAAGTCAGATCACTTCCCCCTCCCTACGAACCCCCCTGCTTGAGAAGCAGTGAACCCCCCCCCCCTTTTTTTTTCTCCCTGAAACCAACAAAGTTCAGTAACCTGTAGCAGTTATTGTACAGGGCATATCACATTTGTCAGAAAAGAAATGTTCTTGTCATCTTGTTCCTTTTCAAAAGTGAAAGGCTGACAAATGATGGCCATTTTTTTTCTTTTTACAAATGAACATAAAGAAGAGGAAACACATGTGCCATGTTTCATGAGGCACAGATCAATCATACATAGATATAAATCACAGATTTCATGCCAAGCACTCGGCTTTGAAGAAACACGGATATGTTCAAGACCGAGTAGCAATATATCAAGCTGATTCTCATTTCAAGATTCAAGGAACAGAGATGATTTCAATGAATGACACAATGAAATATGAAAACAGTAATTAATGCAATATGCACATCTGGACAATGAGTTGAGTTTAATAAAAAACAGCCCATTGATATTAGATAGCAGGAAATGGTTGGTTGGCCACAAAGTCTTTTCAGACGATGTGGAATAGAACTCCTTTCTCTCACAAAGGAGGATGTATATTCATGACGTCAACAGTCGGTGAATAATTCTTACTCATTGCTATATGCAGTCCCTTTCTCTCTCTTTTTTTATTTTTTTTTTTGGTTTGGTTTGTTCTTTTTACCACTATAGACAGGTTTGACTGTATGTAAATTGATCTCTGTGACTATCATGCTACTTGTTTTGTTATGACCATTTCAAACTCAATGATGTTATATATCATCTCATTTTTTCCCACCATTTGCAACTGACAAACAAATGGCTTCAGCCTCAGCGAACAATTGAGATTTATTGCAAAATGAGCTAAGCACCATTTTTAACCATTTCATAGTAAGTCCATCATCAGATAGAGCAAAATTAAACCTTTCCAGTAAGACCTCACTTGTGACATTACAAGGAATATTCGAGAAGTTATGATTAAAAATATCCTGTATTTTCTTTGTTTTTTTAGCTGCTTTAATCACAAATATCTCAACGTAACAAGAATGGAGTTAGCTTGTTTTGCGATAAAACTCGTCAATTATGAAAACATTCCTGTTATGAAGAGGCAGAAGCAACTTCTGCAAATATTTGATGTTGGTTTTGTGATACTTTTTAGGTTCTAAATATATGTACAATCAGATTCAGAGATGATATGTTAATTTACATGTATTCCTATAATTTAGATAAAAGATTGATAAGCACATTCTTGAACAAAGTCAAACTATAGATATTTTCTACGTATAAGTAAGTGTTATCAAACCTAGATCTATGAGATGTGGAATTTGTTGCGCACATCTAAATGAAAGTTGTAGTCAATGAAAGACACTATAACAGAGAATATTTTGCAAATTGATTCTGGAGAATAAAATACATTTGGTGCATCTTCAATTCTGTATACATAGTTCACAGTGCTAGCATATCATTGTCTGTTTGTAGGGAGTCAACCAGAGGGTTCAGTTGTGTTTGTTTAGTTAGTCATGCATCACATCTGACGGCGATGAGTGATAGGAGTCAGGTGAATCCCATAAATTGAGTACATAAGTGGAATGTCTCTGATACGAAAGTTTCAGTTCATAGCGAGCTGGAGCGGGGCAGGTGGAGATCAAGTCTCTCCTTCCGGCCAACAGAGGGAGCCACACATTGCAGAAATGTGTGTATTCTACATTTATGGTCTCTCACACACACACACCTGTAAATTGTTAAATTACAGAAAATGTTAAAGGGTTATAATCAATTGCATAAAGATCCACCATATGTGATGTGTTGTGGCCAAGTAAACCAGCCGGTTTCACTTCAGTCCAACAATTTTGCAAGGGGGGGGGGGGATGGGGAAATGGTGGTGCTGCTTGAATTCTTATCAGAGTTCCTTATTAAGGAACACTGCACATTCAACATTCAAAAATTGTATTTATCATGCAAACATATGCAGAAAAATAAGTTAAGTCCCTCTAAACTTAAAAGAGAAATGATAAAACTTGACCCTGCAATTCATAGAAGAACTCAGCCCCCCCCCAAAAAAAAAACAAAAAAAAAAAAAACCAAAACACTGCATATGATGCGATTACACTAGTATTCCATCACCCCTCCCCTAATTTTTCGGTTCGGCAAAGCGATGTGGTTCAGGATGGTCCAGTCCTCGAGATGTCATATCTCTCCATTTTTTCAGTCTTCACTCCTTTAGCAATTGACTGTCATATTCAGGCTTCTTTGATTGGCGTCATTTTGTCATTTATTGATGACATTGTTTGTGTGAGGTCATGCTCACCCAAGCACAATGACTTTAATGAATTTGCCACATTTCAAGAATGGATGCCATGTCTGGATGCAGACTTTTAGATCATCATTTTTGTTTATAATTTCTTTTTTTTTGGGGGGGGGGGGGGGGTGGAGGGAGAGGTTCCTTTCCTGTATCTCAATTTGTTACTTTGAATATTGTGTGACATGACGATAAACAACTCTGGTGAGATTTCAATATGGTGACCCTCAACCAGCTGGCAGTGACATGAATATGTTTCAGGCCACATATATTTATGTATTCATATGTGTGTATGTGTGTGTGTGTATATACATATATATTCTATTTTTATTTTTTTATTTTATTTTATTTTTTTTTTGGGGGGGGGGAATCTTCCCCTCAAGTCTTTTTAAAGTGAATTTTGAAGGTCCTGGAGAACTTACCAGCAGTTGACAGTCATACAAAAAGTTGTTTAGCGAAAGCAATTACATCTCATTGGAAACTGAATTGTCAGCAAATTTTGTTGACATGATATTTCCTATACTATTGTTCAAATTCCTTTTTCTTTCTGTAATTATTATTTCTTGCAGGAGGTGCATATTCTTTTTTTAAGGCAAACTTTCCCTTTGTGTGGTATTGGCATATCACACACAAAGTCATACTGACTGAAAAAAGAAAACACACAAATTACTTCTTTATGCTCAAAGTGATGATAGCATTGATTCCACATCTCTTTGAACCCATGAAATCACCCATGACCAGATGGCATTAAAAGTTACTAATATTTCTGTTGCATGCTAGAAAGCAAAGTTCCCCACTCCATGTGCAGCTAAGAGCATTGTGGCATTATTGCTATGGACTTCATTGCTGCACTGCATTTGTCTGTACACCCAAAATACAAGTGTAGTATCCACTCCTACACGGGAAAAAATTACTCGTAAACCTTTGGGCACACATGCATATTTTTTATTTCAACAATCTTTATTTAATTTTGATGATAATAAAACATAATGTTCTTCTTAAATGTATACTATACTTGCACACACAAAATACAATTGATAAAAGCATTAAAATATGACACACACACACACACAAACACACTAACAAATACATGCATACAAAATTACTTAGTTATTTTTTCCCCAACCAGACAAAAGGGGTTGGGACTCTGTGGTAATGTCCAAAGCCATATATCACTAAATTTTGTCAGTGATGCACGGTCACATAATCACAAATCAAGATGAGTGCAAGAGCTGAGACCAAATAATTTTACATCTTCCGCAATGTTCAAATCCTCATCAATTGTGATGAATATTTTCATTATCATTGTAATATCAATTCCAGAACACAGGTGTATTCACTATTCGGATTAGGCCAAAACCATTTCATACAGAGAAATAGAACTATGTGCAGATAGGAGGCATTGATGAACATATTGTGAATACACTAAGAAAACCTCCAAGTAATCTCATCTCTTTTTTTTTTTTTCTTGTCAACAGTTTCTGATGACTAAATACAGTATCAGTTGAGACCACATCATTGATTTATTTTGTGGAGCAGGGGGGATTGGTTGTGGTATTTGTGTCAAGTAATCCTCTGTGGTAGCTGGCTTTTGGTTGGCAATCCAGATATTCAAATATCACTTTATAGATCTGTAGTGATGACTGGCAAGTGGGGAAAAAAAAGTTGACCATATGTTTCCCCTTAGTCCCACATGTATGTTTGATCATGCAGATGCTGGCTACAAATCATGCAATGCCTTCACCCCCCCCCCCCCCCCCCCAAAAAAAAAAGTCTTTGTTCTTATTCAACATTGGTGCTTACATTTTCTGTGCTAATATTCATATTTGCATTGATATCTCTGCCACTTTATTGCTTCAGAACAGAAAAGGGAAAGGGAAATGTACTAACAATGTATCACTAGATCAATGAAAACTTTTCCTCAAATGTGTCAAGTTTTAGGGAAACATAAGACCAGCAGTTTCACAAGAAAGGAAAAATATGAGTAATTTGGTAAATGTGCTTTAAATGAGATTCAGAAATAATCCAGAGAGAGATCTGTCTATTGTAAAAAATGTCTCTAGTATTCTCTTGAATGTCAACAAACAAAGCATGCCTTCAAACTTACACCCAGGCAGTAGATGTTAATGGATGAATGCAGCATGCTTTTGTTGAAGTAGGATTTGATTGATAACATTTGGAATTCTTATGGGTATTTTAACTCAAATAAGAATGTTTGGTCCTTTAAAAGAAATTATGAAAGCCATTGCAGGATAGCAGCAAGTGAGTTGAATTTGATCGAAGAGGAGATTGTACAAATGGATAGAACGATTGTAATATACAGATATTACTGTATCATTTGATGTATGTGCACAATATCCTATGCCCAATGATGAGTAGAGGTCTTGGTAGGAGAATGAAGATATTGTAGCATAGTGTATAGTATTCTTCAACTCCCTTGTGCTGACATTATGAAAGTTTATGATGTCATTTCTTCCGCTAGCATAAGGATGCTGACTTCTGTGAAGATGTGTAGATGTAATGATAACAATTCTGCATGTATTTCAAATAGGATCTTATAGCAAGTGTTTCTGTCTAAAAATAAAAGAAATATCATAAATAGATTGAAAAAAAAAAATTCTAGGCAAGCAATGCTACAATCACATTACCACAGTGCTCTATTTTCAGATACCAAAAGAATCCTATGTTGGTTGAATTTTCAACATCCAAAATAGACCTTTTATTCTTATTACCGTATTCATTTTGATTTTGAATTTCTGTTCACTTTGCTGCTATATTCACCATGGTGTTTGCTTGTTTCCTTGCATTCATTCAAAGGAAGATATCATTTGTTGCACTAATTTTAGACGGCGGAACTTTCTGCTAGGCATAAATTCTCTTTTAACCCCTACGGTGCTTTCTTCGTCGATTGGCAAAGATGTCTGGAACCAGTTATTGCCAATGAATAGAGATTACCTAATCCCCCTCATCCATACTACATGTATGTCACCGTGGTCTCCCTGCTAGACTAAGGTACATTGCTACACCTTGAGCGGGGCTTGTTAATCTACAACTGGTTTAAGTTTGGATTGGTTACTGGATGCTGTTTAAAAAACTACTTGGCAAGGTGGTAAAGCTAAGTGCCAGGGCATGTAAAGGGTTAAAGCTAACTCTCGTGTGGCTAGAGGGCAACAAATTACAGCATCCACTTATGGCTGAAATGTTATCCAGCTAACTGAGAGATGCCATCAGCCTTTTCAAGATTCGGTTGGGGGGGGGGGAGGGGTTGGAGACAAGGTGTGGGTTTCCCCTTTTGATTTAACCCTATGAGCCCCATTTATTGAGCTTTCATGCAGTTGATATTCCTCAAGCCTCATCCACAGAGCTCTTGCAGAATTTTGTTATTCATATAAGTATGAAAAGTGAAGATAGGATTCAGGTTCAAGATATTTTGGTGTCATGTTGTTCAACAAATCTTTGAGAATTGATTAAGAAGACTTCATATGATATTGAAAGAAAAAAAAAATGTACTGATGAATCCTGTTAAACCTGACTGCATAAGTATGCCCTTTGTATAGATTAAAAAAAAAAAATATTGCAGATCAAGTTAGATTTGATATGATCTGAACATGTCATTGAGCAATGTTTTGATCGCTAACACAAAGTACACTGTAAATACACGAAAGATGGGGATGTTTGATCTCTATTAGGTCAGGTAACAAAGGTTTTTTATACCCCCGCCAAACGAAGTTTGAAGGGGGTATATAGGAATCAGCGGACGGTCGGTCGGTCGGTCGGGCGGTCGGTCGGTCGGGCGGTCGGTCGGTCGGGCGGTCGGTCCGTTGCAAATCTTGCGTCGAGAACTACTTCCTCAGTTTTCAACCGATTCCCATAAAACTTGGCACAGATGTGTGCCTTGGGTTGTAGATGTGCAAGACGTATTTTTTGACAGTACCCAAAAGTATGTTGCCATGGTAACGGCATATTATGGGCAAAAATGGGTACAAATCTTGCGTCGCGAACTCCTCCCACAGTTTTTGATAAATTTTTATGAAATTAGGTACAGATGTTCATCTGAATATGTTAATGTGCAAGACACATATTTCCGCAGTGGCAAAAAGTGCGTTGCCATGGTAACGGCATGTTATTGGTAAAATATAGGGCAAAATGCTTCATGGCAAAACTGCTTCATCAGTGTTCTTCCAATTCTCATGGAATTCATATTGAATGTTTGTTTTAGGATATAGGTCAGCATGACACATTTCTTGACAGTGACAAAAAGTATGTTGCCATGGTAACAGCTCACATATTATGAGCCAAAATGATGGAAAATTTTGTGTTGCAAACTACTTCTTCAGTTTTTGCCCAATTTCCATGAAACTTGGTACAGATGTGTGCCTTTGGTTGTAGATGTGCAAGACGCATTTTTCGACAGTACCCGAAAGTACGTTGCCATGGTAACAGCATATTAATGGCAGAAGATAAAGGAAAGATCTTGCGGATTTAACTACTTCCTCAGTTTTTTGACCAAAGCTTATGAAATGTTGTTTTGACCAAAGCTTATGAAATGTTGTTTGGCGGGGGTATAACCAGTCGCTGTAGCGACATTTCTAGTTTTAAAAAATGTGACCCGCCACAACAAATGGATCCGAAATTCGCAGATAGCTGAGCCAAGAAAATCAAACTTGAAGTCAGATCATCAAAATCAGTCAAAACCATTGAATTTCTGTTTTTGGCATAGTTTTGTAGTGTAATGTTTTGTCTATCATCTGCTAAAATTTCAGAGTTAAATGATCAAAGAAAAGGTAAGAAATTAGCATTTTTCTGGGCCATGATTTTTCCGACTTTCAACAAACAGAAACATGTCCAAAGATTTGGATTTAGTGCTGCAGATACTGTAGACTCTGCCCCTAGCAATGAGGGAGTGATCTTATCGGTCAGTGCGTTGCATCCTGCGGTTACTGGTTGGTCATGCGTAGACCACTGGCGCTAAGATTGACTGAACATCACAAAGGTTGCTAGGAGCATACCTTCTATTGTCAAGAGGTTAAAACTGTCTTGTCTCCCCTTGATCACGATTGCATCAGAAAGAAAACTTTGAAGGCAGTTTTCTCAAAATGCTGATTTCCTTGACCACTCGACATGCTCTCAAAAAATCATTGATATCTCCACAACCGAGTACTTTTATGAGTTGTGTTGTATATGAAAGTATAGCGGAAAAGTAAAGGAATGATGTCGTGCCATTTTCAGAAAATCTACCTCCCCGGACTTTCGGATCCTTTTGTTGTAGCGGGTCACAAATATAGTGGCTTATATTAGGTGTGCACAACCCTTTCTAAAGGAAAGAAATAAAGCTTGTGACAAACCCTTTATTCCAGAGAAGCCTAAACCTACAAGCATCTGCTTCCATATATGTAGGTTCCCTCCACATACAATTTTATTCATCCATCATGAATGTACCCATGAGAATGATTTTGTGCTATGTAAATGCTATTTGTAAATACTGAACTTATAACTTATGATTTATTTGTTACTTTACATTGTCGTGGATGGATGCTGTAAACACAACACTGTATGATTTGTGTGGAAACTTAATACATGAAATGAAGAAGTTATGCATTAGATAGATACAATGTACATTATAAGACTGACTAAAATGTTTGCCCACAAACTTACCTTGCAGTACATTTTCAGCCTTTTTGAAGAAATGTCCAAACAAAATATCTTGGGACACATACCAAGCAGTCTAGACAACCAATAAAAGTTCCTTTCACTCATTCTAGCCACAGAAGAAGTAAAATTGTCCTTACTCATTCCCAAGCAGTGACAAATGTGGATGTCCTAATGGGGGATTTGTTTGTTTGTTTGTTTGTTTGTTTGTTCATTTGTTCATTTGTTTGTTTGTTTGTTAGTTTTCATCCAGTGACAACTGAATCATTGTACTTAAAATTGCAGATAAATATGAAAGGATGAGAGAAGGTGTGAGAGAGAGAGTGAGAAAAAGATGGCATGATGTAGTGATAGAGAGATAGGTAGGAAGATAAACAGATTGTGAGGAAAATGAAAAGACAGTGAAAGATAAAAAAATAGAGAAAAAACAATGAAACAAAATGCGTCCATCTGTGATATTTCACTTTCTCGAGAGTCGATTCTCTGTGTTTTAAGAAGTTAGTTTGAAGTCTGAAACCTTGCGTGGGTGTTGGCGAACAAATTTTGCCCTATTGTTGTGCTTTGCGGCCAAGTGTCTGACGTGTCACACCCAATAAATGCATAGCCAGTTCTCGAGAAAGAAAAAAATGAAAGAATTTTAAGGTGAAATGTATGAGATGTGACAAAACAGACATAAATCACAACCCAGACGAGAGACAATCCGGCCGTATAATCAATTCAATTTTGTTGGGAAGTGGGGAGCAAGAGGCTTATAATGTGTACATATTTCTGATCATCCATAGGGCATGCCAGTCTCTAGTTATTTATGACTTTTCTTGGCCTGTAAATCTCAGCAATTTGGCCCAAGGAATTTGAACCCAAATTAATGGGAGACGATTTCCGGTTTTGGGCAAAATTGTAGCGTCTGGTTTCATTTGCACAACTGTCATTTATCAGCTGTGCTCTTTCTATATTTGATCATTTCTCTTACTTCTGTTCATTCTTTCTTCTGTGTCATTTCCAGTTTACAGCCCCGCTCAACTGATTATTTGACCTGTCATAACAAAGCCACGTGAAGTCACCAAAGATCAATTTCCGATATGATACTTTCACTTTTTCCAGACTGAGGAGGTGTTCCATTGATTCTTTTTTTTTTTTACTTCATTTCCGAAGAAAGAAAAAAACAAAACTTCCACAGAATTAGTAGGAAAGCTAGCCACGTTATCATTTTATCGAAGAAAAGATCAATGTAATAAAAAAAAAAAAAGTACTGCTTAAATATTCTGCGGACTCCTACATGCTACCACAAAGGTACCTTGGGCAAAAAGGGGGGGGGGGGACCTAGAAAATATGGCAATATCCCTCGAAACAGGATGAGAAATGATCACATTTATTAGATAGTGCATATATAAAATGCATCACGATGAATCAATATTTCGATGAAATCGCATGACATAATCATCTTTTGATTTCATAATTTCAATGAAATACAAAAAAAAAGACCACAAACAGGCACATTGTCAATTCCAAGCCGTCAAAGTTGACACTAGCTGCTAATTCTCTGGTAGCCTTGGCATGGATCAAAAGCCAGGATTAACTCCTACATTACCACTTGTAGCTTCCCTGCATTACATGTGAATAACATCACATAAACTTGGTCCCAAAAGGGTTAATTGTTTCCATCAAAGAGAGACCAGGATGTGGGTGATTATCCGCATTATTGCAAAATCTGGCAGTAACCAGAAATTTGCACGTGAATACGAAGCATTCTGAAGTCACTTTTACCCCCTCCTTTTTTTCTTTTTTTTTGTAAGACAATTTCTGCATCAGTCATGCTCATAATGATCTGTGATTGAGAGTATGGTATCATGCTTCTTTTATGTGTATCTTGGATGTAGAAATGTATATTTTAGTGATTTTTAGCATCAAATTCAACCCTTCCTCTTTGTTTTTGCATCACTCCTTCAATTACACTTGATAAGTGACAAGAAAACCACAACATGGGAAGCTTTTGATTTGGTATTTTATCATCCATTTAAAGTGAAGTAACTTTTTTTAACCCGTTGAAGACTAGTCCCAAGTATTCTTGGGCTGGGGTTAATGGGAAATGTGAGTTATAAAAAAAAAAAATAATAATAATAAGTCGGTCTTCAACAGGTTAAACTTTTAGGACTGATGTCAACTTTAATTGCGAAAAAATGGTTGCCTCTGCATTGTAGATATGTAATCATTGAATCAAAGCAAATGTGATAACAATAAATCATAACATTGTATTAATTTAATTTTTTTTGTGTGTGACATTTGATGATTTATATTTTTAATATCATTTTATGTAAATCCATTTCACACACTTTGCATAGCTCAATATGAAGTGCATCAAAATGACAAATAGAATAAAAACTTGAAAAGGTTTCAGAGCATAGATAGAAACCAACTAAAATGGTCATTGACACAGCATGTTAGGGTGCTGAATGACATAACAAAAGCGAAAACAAAACTGATATGTGACAAAGATCACTCAATGAAAATGCCATCGTAAGGAATAGATTCTACTGGAAGTGGATAGTGCTGTAACAGTGGAGATTTTCGTGCATTTCATGTGACATGAAATTAGCATTTAAACAAAAACATGCAAAAATTTGTGCTTGGCATCTGTTATAATTTTATTTATTTGATTCCAAGGAATAGAAATTGTGAACTTCATTTTATGAGGCTGAGCGCAAAAAAAAAAAAAATAATAAATAAATAAAAAAATAAATAAATAAAAAAAAATACATGAAAATGACCACTTTTAAAGTATATCTACTGTGGATCAGGATGTTATTATTTTATCTATCCTTCATTATGCTTTGTTCTGGCTCATACATGTAAGTTGTTCACACAACCTGTTTTTTTTTTTTCTTCCTCTTCCATTTATTTTCCTTTGTGCGTATATCTATACGAGGCTTCCCACAAAAGATACCTCTCACTTTCAATGTGCAAAATTAATTCTTAATGGCGAAAAAAGGTATATTTCCACGGTGTGGCCACCAATATATCTAGCATTCACAGCTGCTGATGGCTATCACATTTGTTAATGGCTAAATGTTATTTATTTCGATTCATCATTCATTCATTTTTGTTTTTATAATTACATTGTCGCATGAACTAGATTACGCTTCCTATCATGGCAGACAAAGGTTATACCCATTGCACATTTTTCATGGCCGAAACATAATAGTGCAGGGCCGACTCTAGGGAGACTGCAGAATTCATCAGCCTTCTTTCCTCCTATCTGTTCTTTTTTTATACATTTTTGTTGTGATTTTGTCCCCCACAAACTGTGTCTCCATCTGATAAAAAGATGGACATATCCCTGCCCTTCCTTGAATTAAAACCAGATGTGGCAAATATTTGAGCCCGTTCTCCCTGTCATATTTAACATCTATGGAAAAATACAATTCCAAAACTATTACATCGACAACAGCGAACTTTGCCTCTCTGGGACTCCGAATCTCCAAGATCTCTAGCCTTTGTTGTCTGTGTCATTAGAGCACAAAATATCCGCATCAGACAAAAACTTCCTAGCTCTTTCCCTCCCAGGAACAAACGCAGAAACAAAACAAAGCAAGACAAACCCCAAAAGATGACAAAGACACAGGAATGAAGAGGTTAACAATGGTGCCACCGGGCCCTGCCGACTTCTCCCCATAATAATTGTCACAAGTTCTACGGCTGCCACAGTGACACATTGTCACATATCTTCCTTTTTCTCTGTTAAACCCAACTGTCGAAGGAAGTGAACCGTTGAGTGACATGTCGCCATGGAATTTGCGAGAGCTCCAAGAAAGTTGAGCTCACAGAGTTTAAAAGTATACATCTGACTTCAGTTAGATCCATTGGTATGGTTTTGTTCAAATCGTTAAGGGAGTATTTTTCTATATGTTTTTTTTTTCTCTCTATTTTGTGTTCTAGTACCTGAGAGAAAGTAAAAGTGTGATGCATCCTTCTGAAGTTTATCATTTTGCATAAATTTGTTTGGTTTCTGTTTCATATTGACGATAAATTTCTACAGGCAGCAAATCCTGAGAAGTAAAGACTGACATCTGCAAAGTCATAAAACTCAGAATGCCTGGCGATGAATATTCTTCCTCAAGTTTGCAAGATTTTTACATTTTCCTTTTATCTTGTATATTGAATTATTAATATTTTTTTAACTGTCCTTTATCCACATCCTATTAGATTAAGGATGTTTAACCTTCCTCAATTTAGTGAAATGTACTCATTACCAGGTAGTAGTATTGGGCAATTGTCATAAACTTCCATGAAATAGCAAAACTGTTACCCCTTTCTAATAGATCTGCCTCATGATTAATCTTTGACTGTAGTCTTTATTTCTTTAAAACATCTTTTCTTGTTTTCTTTGCCTACAGAAATGAATCAGGATCACAACTCTTGTTATCTGGTTCCAAATTCTATGTATATTCCAATATTCCAGATAATCTCAAGTGTCACTGAGCTTGTACAAAGAAATGCAAAATTGATGGTGATTTATGCGTCTGTGTAGTGCAGAAATCTAAGTTCACAATCTTTGTACAATAGGTCGACGATACATTCAAAATGTCTTGTAGTCATTGCCACCATTATTGTTATTCTCATCATCATTATCATGAGAGTGGTAATGCAGTCAACAAATTAATGTTCAGTTCATAATCATAATTATGTTTATGTCCAGATAGATATACAAATTTATATGTTCAGGGCTTGCAAAGTGAACACTACATGTTTCCTTCTGCACCTTTTCCTTTTGAAGACAAAGGTTGGTTTAAATATCATTGTTAGGTTAAGTGACAGTCTTTTTTAAAATTACCGGTACCTGAAAATCCATTCATTCATTCATTCATTCATTCATTCATTCATTCATTCATTCATTCATTCATTTTTCATTTCCAACAGAAACATAAATATATTTCAGAAATTGAATACATAGATTTCATCAATTGTGTTACTGGAGATACTCTTTGAAGAAATGTTAATATACATGTATTTTGGTGGTTGCCACAGAGACATGCAGAAAAGTAACTCCTTGTTTTCATGGTTGCTATGGAGACAACCATTTTGTTGTTATGGTTGTTGTTGGTTTCATATTGCATCCAGATGCATCATCACGTGTTGTGAGAAAGTGATCAACATACCCTTAGCTTTAACCCATACTGTGCCTCATTTACTAATGAACAAATCCACTTGGATTACTGTTTCATTGATAGGCCAAATGTTCTGAGACTAATTGTTCGATTGACAGGGATTACCTACATTTTCAAGTCCTATTGCCTCCACTGTCCTTCTGAGTCATATTGTCATGTTTGAGTAGATTTCTTCGGCTTGCATCACTGCCAGAATTTTTTGAGGGGAATTGATAAGAATGCCAAAGTATCATTACAAGTTTCTGCCAAGGAGCACAGGCGTGTGAAGGATTAAAACAGGTGACTCAGTACAGATGACATGCTGAACAACTTAATGCCATGATTCCTGTTAATAAATCAATATTAACCTGCAATCATTTCCCGTTCAAGCTTTCCAGACAAGCTTCGTGACTGCTAACGTGCAGCTAAATGTCATTCCACAATATCAAATTCAAGACCAAATGAGAAGGCTTTTACAGTCGTTAATGTTGTTTTGCCCCCAACAAGAAATGATTGAAAATGAACTGAATTGGTTGAATTGGATTTCAGTTAGCCATGCAACTCAATCAAATGAATGAGTCCTATCCTTTCGTTATCATGGGAATAACATGGCTTCATAAACATTATGACATCATTAGATTACCTGTCAATCATTTACTGTGGCATGATATGTTAAAGGGTTTTCCAAGCAAAGCATTTATCTGAAAAGTCATAATGCAGTTCACGAAAATTCAATTACAGTAGTACAAATTAAAGAAAAAAAAAAAACAGGTTGAGCTAAAAGACTGAAAAGTTTGCACAAGAGACATCTATCACTCTTCATTAAAAATATAGTAATAAATCCATGCATAAATGTGACACTATATTCCTGTGGTACTTTTATGGAAACTATGAGAATTCCTAAATTTGTTTTTAAGAATGTCAAGCCATATATTGGTCTTAACCAGTTGACAGGAATGCCATATCAGGCTTAATACAGACTGTATGTCATTAATCGTATTGGAAATGAAAACATGTTTCCAAGTCAGTGCCACAAGAAGCTCATGAATGCATGTCAGTTTTTTGTTTGTTTCTTTTTATAAATATAAAAGAAATAAAAAGTTGATGTTTATTTGAGAAAAACATTGTATTGTATCAATGTAAATGGAATGAAGTAGATTGTATGTGCATTAATATTATGCTGTCCTGTGATCACTATTGTGTTGAGGTCAGTGTCCTGTTAGAGTCAGCCAATGCATCTACCACACCTGTTCAGGCATATGTTTGGGAACAGGTGGTGGTTGTGAATCCAAGTGCATACCAGAGGTCATGGTAGGTAGAAGACCCTTCTGACAATGTAAAATCAATATAAGAAAAACAAAGCAAATACATGACATGCAGTGAAACTAACAAGTATGGAATGAATGACAACAAAGAGCTCTGTGGCTTGTGTCAACATGTATTGAGTTCTTGTTTGTCTCCTTTGTACTCATTCAGGTGTTTTTGAGAGAAAGTATCTTGTGTAAACTCTGAGAGTAGCATAACTTTTACATCAGTAGATCCATTACAGTTTCGTGTGCATCCCAGTGGAAAAGAGTTCATGATACAGAGAAAGAGATAGAAATAAAAGAAACGGAGAAATGTGGGGAGCAAGTTCCTCAGAGAATAAGGACTCAGAAAATTTAAAGATCATGTCTCATATTCTCCTTTACGTACAATATATCTCTTTCAATATTAATGTAAATATATATAAAATATCTTCACATGTTCTTCCAAGTACCTTGCTCTTTGACACACAAAGAATCTGTACAACCACTGTCCTTCAGTCCTAAGTCCTAAGCCAGAGTCTGAAATCCAAAGAATGTTTCAATTTATCTCCTTTTCACCAAAAATATTTAACCTCACCATAAACAAACTAATAAGCAGTAGCAAAGGGAAGTGATGATGAACATCGGTAATATATCTAGGAATGAGATTTTCTCCAGATTTCAAAACCTTGGATACAACTTATCCTGATTTCTTGCAAGGAACTGCCGACCAAGTTTAAGACATCTAATTTGTGACATATGGAATTGCATGCTGCAACCAAGAAAAGACACGTTGAAGATTGAAAGTATCTTGGAAAAAAAAAAAAGAAGTTTTATTGAGATGGAGGTAGAATAGGATTAGACCCCCCCCCCCCTCAAAAAAAAAAAAAAAAAAAAAAAAGTGGTGTATGACAAGCTAGTTACATGGTGTCATCAATGGCAGATGTGGTTTGAGGGTCTGTGGTCAAAGTCATGATTGAATATATGCGGGCATTCCTTAGCGATGAGTGATGGGTGAAATCAAGAACTTGAGCCCTTGCTCCTAGATGTCCTGGGAAGGAGGTTCAATTTGGTTCTCTTTGTCAGATTGTCCCTATCCCCACCCCTTTATTCAAAATGAGCAAGCCACGTTGTGCCATTCGAGAAGAAGTTATTAGGGGATGACAGAATGACTTTCTGCTAGTTGCTGTTTACATTCTCACAGCACTTTCAATGAAAGAAGATTATTTTCATCCCTCGTTCATATTATATGCTTTAGTGTGTGCCTGTCTGCTAATAGTTTTAGTGTTAAAGGTCCTGTTTACCTTTGGGAGCAGTAATTTTAAAAATGTTCAAGATATCACTTTTGATGCATATGTGTAGGTCAGTTTTATCACAAAACATCATACCGTATAAAATTTTTGCAATAACGCTTTAAAATATAAGGAAATATCACTATTTTTCTCATTAAACCAAAACTGTAGACAGTTTAGTCTGGAAACATTTTTATTATAACTATTGTTCACATTTTGTATATTTAGCAATACTTAGCATCGATTATACTGGTTCAAATTTTTACCTTGGTTGTTTCTAACCCTAACTCACATTTTAGAACTATTTTGAAGCAGTAATGCTGGATTTTTGTTCCATCTGCAAATGATAAAGTTTGCCTTTAAGTTAGTAAGAAAACAAAATCTGCTTTTCTGTGTGCAGAAGTGCAGATTTGGACATTTTTGATGAAACAGAAAACAAAAAGGTTGCAGAGACAAAACAAGAAATATTTTAAAAGTTTCTCAGTATAATGATTATTCGTCCACAACATGGAAAGTACTCTTAGGCCATTTTTACACATGTCAATAAATGTAATGGCAATGTGCATTCCAAAGTTATGATTACAATCATTATTAGAATTATCATCGGTACACACGACCAAGGAAGGCTTCGTGAATTTTGAAGCTTCTGCAGCCTTTTTTCAGAGCGAGGAGAGGCGTGGCTGTTCTCCAAGTTTCTGTCAATGACTCTTGAACAGTAAGTAGCACACACCTTGACTGCAGCACAAGCATTTGAGGAGCGCGGTTTTTCTGCAGAAGCGGTTGAAAGGTCGCTGTAAGCTCCGCCCCTCAAAATACGATTTTGAGGTCAGTCTGTACACATGACTGTCTTGTTCCTTAATTCTGGAGAATCGTGATTATGGAAAACACCTCTGGATTGTCATTTGAATCATGACTTGATATATGATTCAGATCACCCCCGCAATTCCAGTTTTCATATAAACGGCCAAACTGCATCGTTTGAATCACAATTCTAGTGATGCATCATTAGAATCGTGATTCGAATTACTGTATACGCCGAATATTTCGCGAGGTTTTTATTTCGCAAGTCGGGTGCTATTTGCGAAATTAAAGACACCTGAAGATATTAACTCTGATCCCAATGTGAATGTGACGTACGCATGTACATTTGTCCGTTCAGTACAGGACTACACGATCACGAATTTAACAACTCGCGAAATCGTCGGGAGTGTCTGATTTGCAAAAATTTAGACTCGCAAAATATAATTATTGTAACAAAATGATATTTATTTTGTGTAGAGTGTAGTGCATTTCCTTTGGAATTTGTGCGAAACTATTGTTGGAGCGAAATTTGTTCATAGATATTCAGTAACACAATGTAGTCGTGGTTACTTTGTGCTGATTTATACATGTAACAAGCTATGCATTCTAAAAGAGTGTTTGAATTGTTCCTTTAAGTCAGCCTTCTGTATTGATGATTATTTGTCAATTAGTGGTTTTTGTGGAGATTCAGATAGTGATAAAAAGTATGGATGATAAGTGCAGCGATAATTCCTACAGTAAGTTCAAAGTTGTGTTACAGAGGTTTGACACACACATTTAGCATTGTGTGTGTATACGTGTGTATACAGGTTGGCCATATGACACATTTTAGACAATTAACGTTGATTAATTAGTAAACATGATCAGTTATGGGACTGAATATGGTGTTGATGTTTGATTAAAATGATTTCTATCAAACTGTGAAGAGTTTAAAGGGATAGCTTAACTCTGTGTAAAATAAAGTAAGAATAAAGGAAATTTTAGGAGAAATTAATAACCATGCCTATAATAATTCAGCACAGGTACTATTAGCTACCTCATTTTTCATTTGCAAAATGTTGAGCTTGTATCACACTTGCACGCTACTCTGCTCATATTCTCAGTGCTCGGCAGTGAAGAAAAGAGGCTGATCCTCGGGATAGCATTGTCTTTCTGTTTTGTACTCGATATGAGTTGTGAACATAAGTATGTACACACTACCTGTAAATAAACAAGTTGGTGTTCCGGTACATCGCCTCTGAACTTGTGATGCATTCGTGTTCAGTATAACATAAGTAGGGTTGGACCTACTACTAATCGACCGCCTAATGTTTATTTGCTTGATAAGAATATTTAACACTGAAATTCACGTAAAAAACTTGACCTACGTGATTGAGAAAATCCAGCTCTATCAAATGCCGTTGTTCCCTTTTCGATTCGAAGTTTCAGTGCAAAAATATCGCCGACAAACTTGCGTGGCCTCGTTTCAGCTCCCCGCGGTAAATCGCGTTTTTAGGATCGACCGCTGATTTTGCATTGACAATGCACGTAAACCGAGTTGTATTGAACACCGTGTTGTACGAAGCTTTTTAGAAGCCTTTTAGGAACTTCCATAGACATTACATTGTGCTGTCATTACGATTCGGTGAAAATGTTCATTCGAAATTTTGTCCTTGATTAAAACCATTAATGAACAGTGAATTATCGCGTTTTCCCACACCATCCTAATCTACATTCAAAGCCAATCCATTTTTATGTGCTTTGCGCGCAGAAAAGTGCGTACTTAGTGTTCAGTGCGCGAATTATACGCGGTCGGTTTCAATAAGGGTGGTCGATATGTAGTAGGGCTACTATACTGGTTGGAATGAATGCTGGTGAGACTAGGATGGCATCCGGTGGTTCTGCAGCAGAAGACAACTCATCCAGCAGCCTTTGCGAGCATTCTCGAGCGGGCTTTGCTGCACCGTGGGATAACTGAGTATCCAGAACAGACGTCGGAGAACGAAGTTCAGAACTTTGGAAGGAACAAGTACGTCCCACGTACTTTCAGAACAGACGTCGGAGAACGAAGTTCAGTACTTTGGAAGAAACAAGTACGTCCGACGTACTTCCAGAACTGACGTCGGAGAACGAAGTACAGTACTTTGGAAATGAAAAGCACAAACGACGTACTTCCAAGGCGAACGTCAGAGCACGACGTACTCTAGAAACGACGTCGGGAGTGAGAGTGAAAATTCACTGGTCAGTGTGTTGGGTGAATTAGATGTGAGAAGTGAGAATGTGTCTTTGAATCAGATAGTGTGAAGTGCAAGGTGTAGACTGGTGACGTACAAGTGGTGGGAAACTTAAGGTTTTATCCTCTTCATAGAGTGATCGTATATTTCGATCAAACGGACGGTCGGCTCGGTCTGCATAAGTGCCAAGGCCCCGTTGTTCGCTACAATATCATGGCGTATACAGTATGCACTCTGGAGGCATGTGAAAACAGCCATAGTCAAGGTCTTTCTGTGGAGATTAAGCTACCATCCTTGTCTATATTCGTCTGCATTGAAGCAGAGAAGAAAAAAAAAGCCAAGCGATGGCATAAAGATTTGGACAACCTATGAGCACATCGGTTCATTGATTTGCTACAAGACCTGAGTAGCTTAGAATATAAAAAACAAAGGAAAAACATGACAAACTAGAGAAGCACTCTGAGAGCTCAGACCTCAGACAAGCAGCTCATTTCTAACACTGATCTTGTTCTTCCACCGAGATCATAGAGATAAGTGAATTCCACCCATACATACATAGTATGTGCGCTGAAAGTTGCCCAATTTCCCATTATAGAAGTCATTTGTTACGTCATCAACTTCCAGCTGCGCGGTGAGCCTCGCCTTGGCAGAAAGTAGAGCACGCACTTTTAGTGCGCGCATGAAAAACCTCAAATACGCGGAGCTTAAACTCTCAAGTTCATTGACCCTATCTGCCAAAATATCGAAAATCCTTCATAAAATCAGTAAAAATTCCTGAATCACTACCAAAATTTAATCATCTCTTCCTTGTGTTATTCTCAACCTTTCAACCTTTCCTGTACATTTCATCCAAATCCGTTCACTACTTTTTGAGTTATTTTCCACATGGACAAACAAACAAACCAACTTCACCAACACCGAAGAAAACAACCTTCTCTCGTGGTGGAGGTAAAAAGTATTGTTGATAACTTTGATGGTCTTTACAGGAGAGCTGTTTGTCCATGCTGAATGCCATGTTTTAAGTAGACAACATCAACAAAAGAGTTTGCCTAATTATCCCAGGATACATTACTCAGTCATTTCTGTTTTCGATGCCCGGAGGCTGTTGAGGAAGAACTGGCCAATTTTCTTATCTGCAATTGCATCATCGAAAGAGCCCAAACTTGACTCACAATCATCGCCGTTGCAAACTATTGGGCAAGAAAACAAGACATGGAAATCCAGTTAACAATCAGCGTGTCGAAGTGTGGAGAACCGTAGGAATAGAAAATAAACTCTGGGGCATTTGGCGGACTTCCACGGATCCGTCCGCTGCGAAAGCTCTCAACACCATGGTAACTCAAAACACATCCCCAGACAAGTCTTTTTTTGGGGATGGTTTGATCCCTTTTCCATTGTTTTTGTTTAAAGTTTTGTTTTGTTGAATCATGCATGTTCGGGAAGTGGGGGCCCCCATCAGGTACAACCATTGAGCTTCCTGAACATGATGGTAAAGGTGAAATAAAGGGCTTTGTCTGAAGTGGGCTTCCAGACTCTTAAACCTTGCAAGCAAAGAGGGTAAATGAACAACAACGGTTCATTTAGCTCTTCCAATGGGACTCCACCTAGTATACAGGTTGTCTGTAATAGAGTAAATTTGAATAAACTGCAGTAGAGAGTTTTTTTTTTCCCCTATGATATACAATAGAAGAATATTATGGAATCTTCAGCTCTCCATTTGATTGTTTATGTTTGTGTGTACAATGTATAACTGTGCATGGTTTAGTGTAATATACTGTACAAATAGAACATCTGTAGCATGGAACTTTTGCGAATTGGAGCTGATGGCCTTTTTTCGCAGCATGAAACTTATTCATGAATCCCCTCTGACATTAAGTGCATTGTGCAAACAAACACTTTTGTGTGCATTTTAATTTCTCATGTCGCAAATCTTGGCTCGTGAAATTTGTGAAAGTTCCATGCACACAAAAATTTCTGGTATTACTGTACATATTGGGTTTTGTGTCAGATAATTTGGAAGAGTCTTTACCAAACCTATCCCTATACAAGTTTAACTCTGGGTATGCTTTGAGTGCCAATTACAACAGAAAAAAAACTCCTAAGTGTACACAATGTCCACAGTCACTGGAACAGAAGCGGTTAACTCGAATTTCTGAGAGAAGACTTCACATCAAACCCTTCATACACCACTACCTTTACCATGACTTCTGTCCTTCCCAATAAAGTGCTGGTAAGCCATTAACCTCTACTGCTATGAGGTATAATCATTCTTTTTCAATTCTTTCCAATATTTGTATAGAAGTTGAACAAATTCCCAGGAAACATCCAGGCAGCATGAGTGGAGAAGAATTGATTGAGGAAAGTCGCTTGATGCAACTCTATCATGAGGGCAATATCTTCGAACTGTCTGGATGCTGTCTCAAGAGTATATACTATAGTGCATGAGATCTCTCTTTTCTTAAAATTGCAAACAGATCAATGAAACATTTGCAGTAGATTCTAGGAGAAAATATAAGGAGCTTTTCGTCATGGAGAGCCACCGGACGCTTGTCTGTCAGCCGTCTTCCGAGCGCTATACGGTCTCCGGGCATCAAGAGACGCCAAGGTCGATCAGGCATCCCCCAGGAGAGGCGTGGTAGAGGGCGGGAAGAGGGGAGCAGTGGACGTACCTTTGGCAGGAAATGGGCCATAACCATGGACAGATCAGCTCCCCCTACCCTAGTGATTGTCCAGTTCTTGTTCTATTTTTTTTTTTTTTTTAGTATTTCAAAGGAAATGATAAGAGCAAAGAAGAATGGAATCAAGCAAAAAGGGGGCCCAGAAGTGTCTAGGCAGTGGCTTCAGATAATTCCCTGGTTCCTTTTGTCTTCAAGCACAATTTCCTGTCTTGAGACGTTGACTCACGTATTGAGCAGCGTGTGTGCATGCACTTTTTGCGCTTGGTGGGCTCGTCATACATGTGTCAGCCGAACCAAAACTGACAAGCAACCCTTTTATTTTCTGTCTCCTTTTGTCAAAGTTTAGTTTTGCTGTGTATCTGAGAGGATAAACTCCAAATAAAATGATAAGCAACTGATAGAAATTCCAACCACAGAATGAGTAGGCAAGCCCTGGATGTTCTTTTTAGCCTGTTGTGAACCCTGGCGAGTCGTAAATTTGAAATACCTATACAAAGTCTCAAAAACTTACGATCTTGTAGGGGATGAGATTCTTCACAAAATATAAATGTAGAAAGTTCAAGGGGTCTTGTAGGGGATGAGCTTCTTGAAGAAATATGAATGTGGAAAGTTCAAGGGGTTTTCACAAGCCATAATGTCACAAAATGCCAGTCGCTAAACAGAGCTAGAACAGAAAAGTGTTTTTTCCATGGATGAACTTCATGATAATCACTCAAACAGATAATTCATGTCACAGAGAGAGAGAATTACTTCATTCATTTATTCATTCATTCCTTTTTTAATTTCATTTTCATTTCAAAGCAATATGCATGAATATTGCAAATATCAAATCCATTGTGTATTTCATGTAGCGTAGTATCACATAGAAACACATCTTATTTCTCATATCCAACCATTTTGAGAGTGGATGACAGTCACACCTTCTGGGTATAAGTTGCTAGTGGAAGATTCCTGAAGACATCACATGGCTTACTCGCAAGAGATATTTAATGTTTTAATGGATTAATTTTCCCAACTCCACTGCTGAAGGGTTACCAAGACAATGAGTTTTGTAGAAGTCCATCCGTCAATCTTCCCCATATCTGATTACCACAACAAAAGAAAAAGTCATCAAGGTGGTTTATGGGAGACTTGGTCCTGGCATGCAGTCTGAGATGTACAATCTGTAGTGCAGATTAAATATGGGGCAATATCCCATAAGGTTAATGAACTTTGGCTAAAATGTAAATTTCCAGCCAGAGGTCTAAGTTCAAGGCCAAAGGTGACTGACTTACGGACAGAAATGCTACAATTCAGCTGTAACCATAGCAACAAAGGTCCAGTGTATTAACTGAAACAGATAAAAAAAGAAAAAACATTATCATGAATACTTTATACTGAATATTGGCTTCTGAGCTTTGTAGGAGAGGTTTTATTCATCAATTTATTCTTTTTTGACAGATGATCACATAATTCATCACTGCTCAAACAGGTTCTATTCACTGAAAATGTTTGATTTAATCATTGATAAAATCAAACAATTAATCAATCAATTAATCATTGATAAAATGCTTGTGAATCTTGAATCTTGAAAGAAAGAAAACCGCTAATTTCAGACCACATCAAATCAGCTGATGCGCTGAGGGAGACAACCTATTGGAAAGCATAATACATGTAACAACTGTTCTTTTTTTTTTTTCATTTATTTGAAGATAAACATCCATTTGGATGTGAAGAATCTTTGTCATGTCCACTATCCTGAGATCAGTAATATCAGGAAGGTCATGGATATTGGAACGTCATGAATGAAAAATAAAGTTAAAAAAGAGAACAAACATAGAATTAGTATACAGATGGCAAGATCACAGTACTTTCTTTTTAATGACGCAGTACTTTTCTGATGAAATTCATTAATAAACGAGGGAAAGAAACTGAGAGACATTGGGAGATATGGATGGCAAAACTCTTAATTGGAAGCTAAAAATATCGCAGAGGTTTCATCACTTGCGTAATTTGAAGTTGAAATGGAGAAAAACAAAAAAAGAACTCGGGTTCGTTTGATTTGCGGAAATGGAAGGCAACAACCTGGTTTCCTCTTCACCTTCCTCCACAACGTGATGTTTAATTTCAGTGGTGCCCAGCCCATCGCTTATTTTCGGTCCTCCTGCCTGCCCCGATGACGTGCGTGGTGTGGATGCAGTTGCAGTCAAGCGGCTCCTTCCGCTTGCGCACTCCACGCGCAGCCGGCCCCCGATCACGAACAGCGGAGTGATGTCAGGACACGGCTGCCTGGTTACGAAGACGTGTGTTTTGTGGCAGTGGACAATTGAGCTAAGCAATGTAACTCTCTTCATTAGGATGTGGGTTCTAATGCTAGCCCAAGCAAATCGGGACGTCATAAGTGGAATCTTGATTTTCTCCCCTTTCTTTGTAATTTATGACTGATTGCACGTAACAATTTTATTCTTTTTCTCTCTTTTTTTTTGGGGGGGGGGGGGAGAAGGGAAAGGAGAGAGAGAGAGAGAGAGAGCTCCTACAACTCTTTAATCCATCGAAGACTAGTCCCAAGTATATTCAAGCAGGTGCCTCTGGGATATGCATGTTATAAGAAAAATCAGCCTGTCCTCAACAGGTTAATGACAGTATTCCATATGAACTATGGAAGGGAAGGTCCCATTTTCCGCATCCTCCAAGACTGCCAGGTACAGCATCAATAGTTGAACATCCTGTTTATCTACAAACCACAATAAGAAAAGTGGTTTTGTGACCCCTTTCTTGTGATTGCTTTCACATGAAATCACTCCCCATTATTTTATTTTTTGATATTTTATTCATTTTTTTTTTTTTAGTTTTATGAAGATGTCGTATTGGCTTTATTTTTATGGATTAATGTGGAATGTAATTCAATCTATAACATGCACTGAATTGTAAAGAGTTTGGCCTTCAGACTAATAATTGCACATTGTGTTGCCAATCTAAATTGAGTTGTTATCATAAACTGCAAATCAACAATTTAACTGCCTCAGAAACAACTTCAGGGAACAAGCATTATTTAAACTTTTATTGTATTAAAATACATAATTCTTCTCAATCACAGTCCATTAAGTATAGACACAATAAACCCAGATCAAACTGTATGTAATGAAGTTGAAAGAGGATCTAAATGACAGTCATAATATTGTAATGTTTTGCATCAACATACTTTAAGGGTAACTTGAACTCAGATGCTAGATCTTTACAGATGTTATATAAAAGGAATGGCATGTTTTCCTCATTGACATGTTTATTATGACTGTAGATCTTTAATGTTCTTAATTTAGAGACCAAGTTCATGTGAACGTTTAAACATTGACATGATATACCAAATTATTTGGTAAAGAATGCTTTCTGTCATCAGGTTCTCGGGCAGTTCCCCCCTGAACAATTACCTTGGACCCTTCCCCTGACTCTAACCCTAATCCTAAACCTAATCCTAACCCTAACCCACACTCTAACCCTAAACCTAACCCTAACCGTAATCTTAACTCTAACCTTATCACAAACTGGTAGTTTGTGATAAGGTGCATGCACCTTACTGATTGTTTGACTGATTGACTGATTGTTTGACTGATTGATTGTTTGACTGATTGTTTGACTGTTTGACTGATTGTTTGACTGACTGATTACTGATAAGATGCATGCACCTTACTGATTGTTTCTTATTATGCATGCAGCATAGGCAACATGCATCACTAAAATTTTGTTGTACCCGATCGTCCAAGATGCATGAGTCATTTTCAATTTTCAAGAGAAGCTTGAAATTTTCAAATGTTTACGGTCCCAAGATGTTTATTTACATAATAACAAGTCACAAACCTGTTCCAACAACTATCTGTTGGGGTATTCGGAAATTAAGAATTAGTGAGACTGTAATTGATAACTATATTTTTCTGATATTTCTCGCATTCATACTATCGTGAATTTAGTTTTGAGAATCGCTACAGTATCTTATGCCAGATTTTGTTTCTCGCGAATTTTGATGTATATAATACTCGAACAATTACAGTCATATTCGTCGACTTTTAGTATTCATTAATTCTGAACTATTTCTTCGTATTATTCCAATTTACAAATTTCTACAAACTTCTACTGAACAAAATAATAAGTTTTGTCCTAAATTATCATAGAAAGATATTTATCAGAGACTTGCAATATTTCCTGCACTTCACAAAGATAGTCTGCTATAACTGTCCGAATTCAGTAAAGCTAAACATTTTGTATCTTTCCCTCTCGCACGCGAGATGCACACACACAATAGGCAACCTTCCACTCATTCACTTGCACTCACCCACAGTACGACGCGCGTCTGTGTTCAATGGCCTCCATTTCTTCCGTCGTGTTCTCCTTTGAATAATGAATAACGAACCTGCACACGAAGCTGTGGACCAATATTTAACAGATCATCATAGTGAATACTTCACAATTGACGAATTCAATTCCGAATTTTGCCCCCAAACTGGAAATGATAGTCGATCTGTTCACAGTTTTTCCATAGATAAATACTTCAGCCTCATTCATATCAATTCACGAAGCTTGAATAAGAACTTTGAATCAATCGAAACGCTCTTAAACTCTCTTCACCATTTTGCCTTTTCCGTAATAGGAATTTCTGAAACTTGGTTGCATTATGTCTCCCCAAATATGTTTAGTATTCAAAATTATGATATGATTCGTGCAGATAGAAGGACTGGAAGAGGAGGTGGAGTAGCCTTGTATATACATAATCAACTTCGTTACAAACTCCGACCTGACTTATCCATAAATGGTGTTGAAAGCTTATTTGTCGAAATTATAAATGATAAAACTAAAAATATTATTATAGGTATTATTTATAGACCACCAAATAACGAAATAGATTTATTTTTAGACAGCATTGAAATTTTTTCAAATACAATTATTCATGAAAATAAAAGTTTGTTTTTAATGGGGGATTACAATATTGATTTACTAAGTACGACAAACCATAATTCTTCTAGATTTCATAACACATTATCATTAAGTAGTCTTTATCCTCACATTAATAAGCCTACGAGAATCTGTAACACCACGTCAACTGAGACTTTAATCGACAACATCTTCTCTAATATTATTGATAAAAATTATACTAATGGCATACTTTATTCAGATATATCTGATCATCTTCCCATATTTACCATTCACGAGCAGATTGGAAACGTTCAACCAAAACAAAAATGCTATAGAACGCGAAGAAAAGAATCTCACGAAAATATTAATTCATTAATATCTGATTTATCACGCGAACAATGGCAAGATGTGACTTCGATCAATGACGCGAATCTATCTTACGAAATGTTTTTGCATAAATTTCTTTATTATTATAATAATCGTATTCCCTTAGTTAATAAGAACAATCGCGCAAAAATAAAACAACCATGGATTACCAAAGGGCTAATGCGTTCTATACTCACCCGTAATCGCTTATATAAAATGTCCTTACGTAAACCAACACCACAGAACAAAGCAAAATACAGAACATATCGAAATACGTTAACCACATTAATCCGGGCATCTCGAAAGCGATATTATTCAGACATACTAGAATCAAATAAGGACAGTAAAACCAAACTGTGGCGAACTATCAATGACCTTATTAAGAATAAAAAGAAAGAACTCCCGACCGTTATTTCCGAAAATGACCAAGATATTAACGACCCTGAAATCATTGCAAATTGTTTTAATAAGTTCTTTACCAACATAGGCCCCAATCTCGCCTCAACAATACTTCCGAACGCTGGAAATTTTACAGATTACCTTCCTGAAAGTAATAATAATTCTTTATTTTTTACTCCCACGAATGAAAATGAAATATTGAATATTGTTCGATCTTTTAAGTCGAGTAGATCTTGTGGCCACGATGGATTAAGTATGCACTTACTAAAACAAATAATACATTTTTTAGTAACCCCCATAGTACATATCTGTAACTTATCATTATCTACTGGGATCTTCCCAAATTCTTTAAAGATTGCGAAAGTAATCCCTATTCACAAAAAAGATGATGCGTCCCAAATAAAGAATTATCGTCCAATTTCATTATTGCCCGTCATTTCCAAAATCCTTGAAAAGATTGCACATGAACGTTTGTATAAGTTTCTGGTTGATAACCACATTTTAAATCCTAACCAATTTGGTTTTCGAAAAGGTTTTTCTACAGATTTTGCAATCATTCAAACTTGTGACAAAATTATCGATTCTATTGCGAACAAACAGCACGTGATAGGAGTTTTTATGGACCTGAGCAAGGCCTTTGATACAATAGACCATGGAATTTTATTAAAAAAGCTACATAATTATGGCATAAGAGGAATAGTTCTTTCCTGGTTCCGAGATTATTTATCCCAACGTCAGCAATACGTAGCATTTCATTCAAGTACCTCGTTTAAGTCATATATTACTTGCGGTGTACCACAGGGATCCATTTTAGGACCTCTACTTTTTCTTATATATATTAACGATATTATAAATTCCTCAACCCTTCTCACCTATGTATTATTCGCGGACGATACCAGTGTCTTCTACTCTCACAACTGTTTAAACACACTAGTGGATATACTTAATTCTGAGCTTGCAAAAATTTCTACATGGTTTAAATGCAATAAATTATCATTAAATATAGATAAAACGTGTTTCATAAACTTCAATACCTCACATTTGCAACCGATAATGCCTAAGAACATTATTATTGATGATATGCCCATTATTGGAAAAAAATCAACCAAGTTCTTAGGGGTAACCCTTGACTCCAACTTAAATTGGAATAACCATATTGATAATATAACCACATTAATATCTAAAGTCATTGGAATACTTCGGAGATTAAAATATTTGGTAACGGAAAAAGTACTCATTATGTTATACAATGCATTAATCTTACCGTATATTAATTATTGTAATGTTGTCTGGGGAAACTGTAATAAAACCAAAGTAAATGTTATTTTTCTTTTACAGAAAAAGGCAATAAGAATATGTACTAACTCACATTATTTAGAACATACTGATCCATTATTCCTTAGACTAAAAGTTCTTAAAGTTGATGATATACACAAATTTCAAACAGCAATATTTATGTTCAAATACACGCAAAATCTACTCCCACTCTTCCACAACGCATTTTCCCTTAACAGGGATGTCCATGCTTACCCCACGCGCCATCGTAATGATTTCCATTTGAATAACCCTAAACTCCTATTAGCTCAAAAATCAATTCGGCATAACGGGCCTGATATTTGGAATTCACTCCCTCTCCACATAAAACAGTGCACATCTCTTTATTCCTTTAAGGCAAATACAAAGAAATATTTCTTGGCACAATATCATACTGTACAGTAATCATTAAACATGTACCTCTTATACTCAACAACAAGGCAATATTTTGGTCCACCCCCTTTTCCTTTTCTTTTACTTTGCTGCTTGACCCGTCGCCCATATTATAACATATTCAATCATTTTCTTAGAAGTGCTGACCATCAACACTTTCGCGCTTCATCACCTGCACACGCACTCACAGGCACCTCTCCTGTTTACCAAGAAATTGTATAAAACTGGATTTACACGCATTTTAACATGGCCCATCCGTATTAGTGTTCAAGTACTACAATAAAAAATGGTAATTTAACTCTGGCTGTCCGTCTGTTCAAGCACGGCTTATAACGGCGGCCCTCTGCATCATATGTATATATTATATATTGTACTGTGAATCAAGTCATTATTGGCCATATAAACATTAATTTTTGTATGTTATTTAACGTTTCATTTGTCTTTATATACAAAATATGACTTACTATGTAATATGTCAATAATTTTCAGAATTGAATTTGTGTAATTGAACCTGCCTTTGTTATTTTTGTATTCTGAAAGAAAATATGAAATGCAGAAAATAAAATCTTTTCAAACAAACAAAACAAAAAAGTTAGCGGGGGGGGGGGGGGATTTTCTTGATATGCTGTCACCAGTATATTTGTTTGATGAACCAAAATCAGAAATACGAGACAAATCCATTGCCACAAGTAAGGCACCGTTTCATGAAATTGCAGCGCTGACAAGTTGTCAGTCTCTGACAAGTTCAGTAAAATCCTTGGATTTGATTGGCTGAGAAGCTCTGGTCACTGACTGATAAAGTGGTAATATCAGAGACTGACAAATTGTCAGGGCTGACAACTTCCATGAGACGGTGCCCCTAAGTCCTCAAGCTTCAAATCATCTGCCCAAACCCAGTCTTGCCTTTTATCATTTTTTGAATAGCCCCCTCTTGTGACATATAAATGCAATTTCTGAAGGTTGTCTGGCAAAAAAAAAAAAAAAAAATGCTCACTTCCTACAGAGTAGATGCTCAGCATGCATTCTTACAAAGCATGCTCCACATATTTTATTTCCCCCCCCCCAAAAAAAAAAACAACAACTGATAGTCAAGGCCAGTTAGATTTGTGAATGCAATTAGTTAAGAGTAGTTTAAGTGTTTGAATGATGACCTGTCATTTTATTTTTTTTTTTAATGAATAGATAGGCAATTTACCTGTTTAGTATTATGTATGTGTATATGTATATAGTACATACACCTAAACACTGCGATATTAGATATCAACGTAAGTGCTATCACATGTTTAACCCGTTGAGGATGAGTCCCGAGTATACTCGGGCAACTGTCTATGGGAAATGCATATTCTAGCAAAATAGCAATATATATATATATATATATATATATATATATATATATATATATATATACATTTTTTTAGATGAAATGTACATGCATACAATTTAAAGAAAAAGAAAATAAGAACGATACATTTTCAGTATCATCACTGATATTTGATACAAATCCTTGCTTACCCCAGGCAACTAGAGGCAAATGATGCATCACGCGTTACACCAGGGTACCACGTTGTGTAGCGCCACCTCACGTCCACTCGAGGACAGCCACAGAGAAATGCATGCACTGCGTGTGCGTGTACATAGTCATTCCCATACCAGTGCTTGTTATACTATGCATGCATGGTACGATGTACTAGCAGTAGCGTGTACTTTTTATAGTGCAGTGCAGTGCAGTGCAGTAGCTAGCGCGCGCTAGCTCCAGCACAAAAAATAATTTCCCACTTTTTCCCACTTGTACCCAGGGTACAACCTAAAAAAGAAAAATAATAAATGAATAAATAGATAATTCAACAAAATGTCAGATCTTTATTTCGTATCCCAGGGGACCATTTATGTCATCAAATATTAACCTTAATAGGGTATCACAGAACTGAGAGGCAACAGGTCAATTAGTATACTTCGGTAAGTATACTCAGGCAAGTGTCTATGGGAAATGTGTGTTGTTGCAAAATCAGCCCATCCTCAACAGGTTAACAGAAGTGACATGCTAAGTAGGTACATCGTCCTATGTATACATATTAAGGCATTGCTAAGTTGTTTTCATTTTTGTTTGTTTTTTTGTTTTGTTTTTTGGTTACAGCTTGTTATTCCCAAGTTTTATTCATTCAAAAACAAAATAAGGTTCATTATTCTGAAGGTTTGTTATTGTAAAGATTTGTTAATCAGAAAGTGAAATCACCATTGTTTATTATCAAGGCTTATGACTCCATAATCAAATCAATATTGTAATATATGTGATATGTGTTCTGTGGTATATGTATATGTACACATGTATAATATAAGAATTACAAAATCATGTCAGGACCGTGGTTTGTATCCCAAGTGGGGGAATGCATGAGTTGATAGAAAATGTGAAGTTTAGGTTGTGTGGAATTGTCAAATATTTATGCAAATGCATATCAAGCGTTTGTATGCAAAGGAAATAAATAGCATTTTATCTTTTTTTTTAAGTAAGATCATTGAAAAGAGAAAAATACATTGTATTCATGATACTGCACTCTTTATATGATTGTACATAAATATTTCTGAAGACATTAAAGTCATCACATATATTTTGACTGTATTCTTTGGGGGTTTTTTGTGTGTGACTATTGTTTTTTTTTTTCAGATGGAAATTCAAGATAGGCCTATCTGGAATTGATGAAAATGGATATATTTTTTTTTTTTTTTTCATTTAAGTTCTTCATGTATATATGTGTGTTTTCAGTAGAAAAACAGAGAAAGATGGAGTCAAAAGGGGCCTGAGCTTTCGATCCTAACAGAATCTTCGTTTGCCTCTGACAAAGATTCTGCTAGGATCGAAAGCTCAGGCCCCTTTTGATTCCATTTTACTCCATTGGCTCGCCACTATTGGATAAGCAGTTTTCAGCAGCATTTTTTTTTTTTTTTTTTGCTAAACAGAGAGAGAAATAGTATTCACTAGAAGTATTAAAGATGTGCATAGATTAAAAAAAAAATAAAACGTGAAAATAGACAAAACACAAGAAGAAAGAAGAGTTAATTGATTATGAAAGACAGGACAGAAGAAGAAAGAGAAAGGATAGATTGGATTGTTGACTATGGATTATATGAAAAAAAAGAATATGTGCATGTAGTGCCATAAACTCATATATGAGATTAATAAAAGACAGTAGATACATGTAAAGTGACACTCATTATTCAAATACCAACAAAACGCAATTCTTTGAAATTTCTTGTAATCATTGTGCTTTCATTGACATTTATTAATCACATAAACATATGTACACAGACTGACGATATATATTTAATGATAAAAGTTTATCAGAACTCTCTAGGCTACTTGAAAGATCAGTCAAACAGGAATATTACACTTTGAATACTATTTTCCTTCCTCTTTGACATACAGGGGCTAGTAGCTGGTCATCAAAATATACTTTAGACCTAATGAAATGCTTTAGGCTCAAGAGAGTAAAGGCAGGATATCTTTGTGGAATGACTATTAAGGTTGTGTAGGAAGTGATAATATTCAACATAATATTATGTTGAATATTATCACTTATTGTCATTTCATGAGGGTCATATTATAGTGACTCCCCATGAAAGGGGCAGATATTTTTTTTTTTTATATAACTCCAGTAAATAACCGTGTGAATGGAAGAAAAAAAAAATCACATAATTCAAACTCCGCTATTTAAAACGTTCATAACATGTTGCCTGACTTGGAATTTGCAGAGGATTATTTGAATGAAAAGAAAATGAAGGTAAGTACACAATTTCAACTGCTCATACATTAATACCTTTCCAAATGCTAGTTTTGCTTAGTGGAATGAAGACACATACACTTTGGCTACAGAATATTTGTGCAAATAGACTGGACAAATACAACCACTTGAAAATGCTTACAAATTCTTTAACATATATTATGGCCCTTGTTGTTTTTCACTTCAACAAATTATGATAGTTCCTCAAATATACACCAATATTGTTACTTTTTAACATGCATGGTTTTAAGTGTTGTCAGGACTCTACGCTGGTTATTGACATTTTCCCAAAATCTATTGCACTATAAAGTGATTAAAACAATTCCCTTTCATGCATCACAGGTCTATCACAAAATAATTCTCATCAAATACATGGCAATTTTCTCAAAGCAGCACCTTGAAAACCAGGAGTCCATAGATAGTACTGTACCAAGAAATAGTTTAGACAATTTCAGGAAATAACAGAATTGTGTATGCACAAATTAAATACACAAAGAATACATAAGTTATACTGCTTATAAATATAATTCATGCAATGTGAGGAACAAGACCAGAATGCACAAAAACAAAACTCTTCAACCACAATAAAGTACAACTTAAAACTGCTTGTGTTTCATAAAAGGTTAAATAACTTTAAAAACTTGACTACCCTTTGGTAGATATAAAATCTGCATTTATAGAGCATATTGACATACAATAAGCACACTGTCAAAGTCGAAGAACAAGATTTCAGGTGCACAACGATCTCAAACTGCTTACCAGCAAGTTGTCAAAATACTTCCCCTCTTTCCACAAATACAAACAGCGTAAATGACTCTCATTACCTTTTGAATATGATTTAAAGGGTGTGTACACTTCTGGTCGAGGTGAAGATTTAGCTTTTAACATTTTGTGAAATATTCAGAAACCACTCTATGAGATGTCAAAGAGCATGTAGTTCTAAGGGGTATCAAAAGTTCATTCGATGAAAATCGGTTTTGAAATGGCTGAGATATCCAAAAATAAGGTGAAACAAAGAGACCCTAATAAAGTCGTGGCATGTTGCCTTTTATTATTAGCACTTTTTTGGATATCTTAGCCATTTGAAAACCAATTTTCATCAAATAAATGTTGAATCCTTCTTAAAATTATGTGCTCTTTCATATTTCATAAGAGGCTTTTCATTATCTCACTTAGGAATGTTCAAAACATCAATCCCTACCTCGACCAGTACTGTACAGTCCCTTTAACTGATAGGATATCAATTTTGTAGCCATGACTCAGTTTTGTGAGGCCAGTTTCTGACATGACCTGATATAAGGAAGATGTAAGAAATAAAACCAGAAAGTCTTAAACCTTGAAGACCCACAGGCTTTTATACATGAGTCCCGTTCACTAACACCTTCTTCTTTCAGCGCTAATTTGAAGTTGAAATTTGTTTTGTGTTTCGCTGATGTTGCTAGGTGGGGAAATCCCCTCGGCAAACCCCAGACGACCTTTAGGGTTTGCTGTCAATGTGACCTTTGCAGAGGAAGGAAGTGTAAAACTTAAATACAAGATGAAAAGGTCTTTTCTTTTTGATTTTTTTTTTTCATGGTGGGGGGGGGGTTAAATCAGACATGTATTTTGGCATCATTGAAAAGATCGTATTTGTAGGAAATGGTGATCAGTCAAATCAATTTATCATTCTTCTTCATTGTGTTTTCTGTGACTAGCAGTCTCCAAATCAAACTTTTCAAATTTTAGAGTCCTTATTTTGGATATTTGTTGCTAGGCAGCATATTTGAATGCCTATCTGACCTTTGAAGTAGTTTAAAACAATAAGTTCACATTTATGTTTTTATTTTTTTTAAATCTCATACATTCTAAGTCTAAAATATGACATTCTCTATAAAGATCTTGTCCGGCACTTCTTTCGTAATATTCTTTCAATATCAGATTTCCTGTTACATTGTAGGTAACAGTCTCTTACTTTCATCACTTGTAAATTCTCTCCCTCAGAATTTACTTATTGATGAATTCACTTGTTATCACTTTATATGACACCTTTTAGTTGCTCATGAGCACAGAATATGAGTGAGTTTTGCAGTAAATGTTTTGCTATGGAAGTGGACACTGAATTTTGTACCATTTCACTCATAGTGGTATCATTTTCAGGGGCGGATCCAGGAATTCCGTAAAGGGGCGACACTGACAAAGATAGTTTCTTTAAAAAAGGGGGGCGCACATGTCCATTTTCATTTTTTTTTTCTTTTGTTTTAGCAAAAAAATAAAGGGGGGTGCGTGCCCGGTGTGCCCCCTGGATCCGTCACTGATTTTTAGCCATTTGTGAGTCCTACATATCTCAGTGGCCTGCCATGAAAATTTGCCAGTCAGAGGACGATAAACGACTACCCCTTTAAAATGCTCCCTTGCGTACAGCAGTGTTGTTAAGCTGCATGTTTATGAAATACTCCCTCCTTCCCAAGACAACCTCGCCCTAAAATAGGGTTTTAGGAGACATGCGCTGCGGACTGTAACCGATCGTTATTCTGATCTTTTATACACTGTAGTTACAGCAGTAGCTCAGTGGCAGTTCTCAGTGACCTGCCATGAAAATTTGCCGGACGGAGGACGATGAATGACTGCCCCTTTAAAAAGTGCTCCCTTGCGTATGGCCTTGTTGTTAAGCTGCATGTTAATGAAATACTCCCTCCATCCTCAAGATAACCTCGCCCTCAAATAAAGCTTTAGGAGACATGCGCCACGGACTGTAACAGATCGTCATTCTGATCTTTTATAGTTACCGTAGTAGCTCAGTGGCAAGCCTCGGTGGTTGGGGGGATCGGGGACGCAACATGAGCTCTAATAATGGCCATCTGTCATCCCTATCATAATTACGTGCAAGAAAAAGCACTAAACAGATATTTATAGGCACTCCCTAGCTGTCCTTTCCAGTGATGACCCTCTAATGCCCTTGAAATTGTCAAGTTATTCAGCATTAGATGTCTTGAATGCCATTAAAAATTCACGCAAGAGCTCTTTTGACGATCACAGTATACTACTTTTTGTCCGGTATGAAATAAAAATGTATCATCCTTTTACCTGATTTGATTCTTAAACAAATTATTGCATGTTTTTGTAGCCAGCAATTTTTGATCAAATTCAAACTAGTAAAGCAACATTCTCAAAAGGAAATGTTTACATGCAACTCCTCATAGTATTTTCTGCAATATGGCTCCTCCGAAAGCAGAGTCGAGATATGACTTTGGCATTTACCCATGAAAAAATTAGCATAAGGAAAATCTCCACCACCAGTGCCTAACTGAGTTGAAATACTGTCTTACAGAGAGATATCAACTCTCAGCCATTATCCTTATAGTACTGACCCCAACACTTACACCAAATATTGTAAATCCTCAAAATAAAAGCTGCTCTTTGCAAGAGTAATCATAAATTTGTGGGCCCCCAGGGGCTATTACAAGTCAGTTTTGTTGGCCCCTTGATATGAAGTATACATAACGTGTGAGGTCTTCCAAGAAGCAACGATCCACGCTGCAATTATTACAACACAATAAATGAAAGGGGGAAAAAATGATTGGATGGGAGGGGGGAAGAGAGAAAGAATATCCTTTTTCTTTCTTTCAGCACTGAGCTATGTATTTGCTCTTCTTCCAGGAGCATTTCCCTTTGGAGGATCGCATGCAGATAGCGTTTCTCATGAAGCAAGACGATGATTCAGTTGCCCAGCAGCCCACGTGTTGCGTGCACTCTTGGTTCATATCATATGGTGTGCAGACCTATTGATGAAATGGGGAAAATACGGGAAATTAGTTAACAAGTGTATTGCCACTTTTTGCTTCATAATTTTTTTTTTCCAGCGGAAAACTTTTTACAAAGCAAACAAACAAGAACAAGAACAGAACTAAAATGCTTCATTGGAAGTAATGTCATTCTATTCTCTTTTTTTTTTTTTTTTTTAGCTGAATTACCTTCTTTCACATTTTTCTGTCTGCAGTGCTATTGGAATAATGTGATTATTATGTCGTGCATGATGATTGCCTATCGTTATATTAAAGACATGCTTTATCCATATTGGCTTCCATGCAGCCAGAGATTAAGAATTTTGTATCATTACAATATCATATGAGAAGATGCATAGTTTTCTAATCAGTAGACCTACATTTCCAATTATTGCTTTTGCATCAGATTTGCTAGGAGTAACCTCAATCTTTCTTCTTTTTTTTTTCAGTCAAGAGTCTGCTTCTCTTTGATACAGGCATCATACATAATAATTACTAACTTGTCATACATACAATTGTGTGTACACACATGCATCCTGTCAGTGTATGTAGTGGACCAGTTGTATTCATCTGACTTTTAAGGGATTTGTTCATAATTGATGCAAATACTTTGATACTTAGATGTCAACTAAGATTTCTTTTCAATATATACGATTCCTGACAAACAATTAAATCACTGTAAAATCAACGGGGACTATTTTGCCAGTGCAAACATTTTCATGAACATTCTGAAAAAAAAGTAAGATACTTGCGTAATGCACATTTTTTAGATATCAGAATTTGTATGGAAATACCCTCTGTGAAATTATACTGTGAAGTAAAAATTGTCCCAGCACACACAAACAAAGTCTGTGCTTATCTCCAGGGCATCTCCAGCTTTCTTTTGATTGATCTTATTATTACATAATTCCTGAAAAAAATTATTATATTGACTAAAAAAAAACATTCATATCAGAACTTGTTCAATGATGTGTGTGTCTTTCTCATGTATATTTCAGTTCAATATCATGGAGTATGTTGGTTGATGCTGACACCATTGAATTTACCTTGCAGTCATTGCAGGTAGTTTTATAAAGTTTTCTCAGTCCCCTCTTTTGAAAGGTGGTGAGTGACTTGAATGGTTCCACCCAGCTGCTGCACAGACCGATGTTGATTTCACCATCCCAGACAAAGCCTGCATAAGGAATAATGATAATAAAACAAAAACAAAACCTTGAATGAAATTATCATTGCATTAGATTTAACGATGCATGCTGCACATTGCACATTGTATGTGTGAACTCTATCCACTGAAAGATTTTCAAACTGTACTAAAGAACATATCAAAGTAGGGGCATCTATTTGAAATATATATATATATATATATATATATATATATATATATATATATATATACTGAGATTTGTGGGAAAAAAAAATCCACTGATATTTAAAGCACCTGCCAAAATAATTAAAGCTTTTTTTTTTTAATTCAAACCTTGACAGGTTTTAATGAAGCATAATACTAAGGTGACTGAAATTACATTTAATACATCTTCCAATAAATTATGGCTTTCCAACTGTATATTATTTGCTCTGGAGAGTTGGGATTCTTGAAAGTATCAAAATCAGAATATCAGTGCTGGACAATATCAACAGGCTTTATATGGTTACAAGTCAAATAATGCATGTACTCTATGGTGTACTGCACCAAGCTAAAGCATATTGTACATTATTTCTGATTTTTGCATCCTTTAAATGAACATACAAACAGATAAAACTGATTCATGTACATGTAGGTGAAACCCCTTTATGTGTACATTGCACTCAGGTGATGTTCATTTTTTGGAAGGTTTGTTAATGTGAAAATGAAATAAAGTTCATCATTCCAGAACACACAAATCCCTATATCTACGTGTTTGTTGATCCAAAAATAAAATAGGGTTTGTTAATCCAAACATTTGTGGCATTATTCCAAAGGTTTATTATTCTGAATGTTCCTTAGTCCAAAAATGAAATAAGGTTCATTTTTCCAATGGTTCACTTATCCAAAAATGATATAAGGTTCATTTTTCTAATTGTTCCTTGATGCAAAAATGAAATGAGGTTCGTAATCCAAATATGAAACCATGGTGTGTCAAAAAAAAAAGCAAACAAACCAACAACAACAACTTAGAAATTATGAACCGTATCTCATTTTTGGAGTAACAAACATTTGGTATAATTAATCTTCTGACTAATGAATTGTAACTGGGCACTCAGCCAGGAGTAACCATTGACATCATCAGCAGAATGGCACAGTTGTAATCATCTCAAATAAAAAGCCAAAACATATTATAAGCTAATCATAAGTATGCAATAAAGAATTGAAAATAAAATGAATACAAATATATTACAAAATACATTACAATTTTTTATCCCATTTTGTGTACTTTTCATTTTTTTCTCTTCTTTTTTTTCACTTAATAAACAATTGGTTAATTCATTTTTTTTTTCAATCTTCAGTATCCACTAATTCCAAATTTCTTTTTGCCTCGCTTTCTGAGGCAGGTGTCTATGGGAAATGCATGTTATAGCAAAATCAGTCCAGTCCGCAATGGGTTAAAATGATGACAGAGAAACAGAATTATTGATGGGATGGGTAAGGTGACCTTGTGGAGTTCACTGTGCATTGCCACCCCCTCTATTCTTTCCGTCCCAAAGGGAAAGTATATTGGTCTTGACAGTTTCATTGAGGTATCAATATTGATGTCCCACGGTCCATGCCCTCTATCCCCCCATCCCTTCACAGAAAACAGGTTGCAAGAGGGCAATATTTCAAACACGAGTGAGGAAAAAACAGAAAGCGAGAGAGAATAAAAAGTCGTTAATAACTCATCCTTATCATGCAATCATCTTCTTGTGTTTTAGGTTCAGTAAGATCTTGATTGATTTTTTTTTTTCAAGGTGGTAATTTGATGTGAAGCATGCTGTCTTTGTGGTTTACCTTCCAGCCAAGTGAAATAGAATATTTTACAAGTGAAAAAAAAAAAAGAAATGAAAGAAAGATGGGGGGGGGGGTGGAAGGAGAGGATTCTATTAAGATTTTTTTTTTTTTTTTGACCAACAGCCTACCATATGTGTCTGTGCAATGTTACCATCATTTTTTAATGTCTTATGAATTCTATTTATTTATGTGATACAATGTATTGATAATTCCTTTAAAGAGATATTAATTAGATGTGAGTTTTTTTATTATAATTTGCAGTGCAGTAGAATATATCTAAATATGAGCTGCTATGATATGATGTAAGGGGCAGTTAAACAACTTGTAGTTAGTAAGAGCACTATACAAATGTAATTATCATATTGTATTAAAGTGCTTATTACAATATGTGACCCGCTACAACAAAAAGGTCGTAAAGTCGCGCACGGTCGAAGCCGTGAAAATCGAGTTTGAAGTCAGAGCAATAAAATTGGTCAAAACTTATGATTTTCTGATTTTGATATATTATTGGAGTCTAACATGTCTTCTATCATCTGTCGAAATTTTGAAGCAAAATGATCAAAGGAAAGATTAAAAAATAGCGTTTTTCTGAGCCATGTTTTTTGGCGCTTCAACGAAGCAGAAACTGGTTCGAAAATTTGGATTGAGCGCCACAGATAGGTTCCGCCCCTAACAACGACCAGAGTGATCTCATTGGTCAGTTTGCTGCTTGCTGCTAACCGAAGCGTGAAGCTCGCACACTGCCCAGTCGACTGGTGCGTGCGGGCGGAGTGCGCTATGCTCCGCCGCTTCTCACATCATGGTCGCTGATTGGTTGGTGAGGAGACCGCTGACGCTGATGTGCTTGAATGAATTCTTCGGGGGTTGCTAGGGCTTACCTTCTATTGTCCAGAGGTGAAGACTGATTTGCGTGCCCCTTGATCGCGATTGCGTCGAAAGGAAGACTTTTCTCGAAACAGTGATTTTCCAGACGTCTCGACATGCTCTCTTTTAAACATCGATATCTCCGCAGCCGATTATTTTCATAAAATGTGTTATATATCAATTTAAAGCAGAAAGATTAGGGGATTATATCATGCAATTTTCAAATAATCGACCTCGCCCGACTTTAGGATCATTTTGTTGTAGCGGGTCACATATTTTATTTTCTTAAATCTTCTTTGTATTCCTTTCATCTTTTCTTAACTGTGCTGTGACAGTTGAGTACTCATCTAAAACACTCTTCCTCCTGATTTCCATAACTGCTTTTTTTTTGTCATATTACTAATAGTGTATATGCAGAAGAGTTAAAAAAAATCTGCAACAGAAGTATGTTATTTGCTTCAGTGCAGAACTGAACGTGACCACCAACCGATGTCCCAGCCTAACCTTTTCTCCATTAGATTGTAAAACCCCATATCATATATTTCGTTCAGGACCAATGGTATTCCTGTAGTCAATGGGTTCATTCCTTACAAGTATATGTATAAGCTATCCTAAGTTCTGGTGGATTCCCGTACATGCATTTTGACTGGAGAGCCATAAGCTAGTTTGAACTTTTCTTTCATCCTAAAGAAATCATTATACCACACACAGTAAACTACAATGTAGTTTCACATTCTGTACATTGCTCCATCTCAGTTGTCATTAAGGATCAAAGCTAAGTTGAATTAAAGGTTTAATGAATAAAAAAATTACCAATTATTCATCTTACAGTTGTACATTAGCTACTAATTGCAAGGTATTTCATTCCATTAAAGTGTGGTGATTTCAAATCAAATTGCTTTTTAGATCTGCATCTGGCCTTCATCATGCTGAAATCTAATCTTTTAAAAAAATTGACTTACAGCAATCAAGGACTACACACAACATTCAGTCTGTAGGGTTGCAATAATGTGCGTGGGCAGTTGTTAATTTGCCAGTTTCATACCAAGCAAGTCAGACCCGTCTCATTAAATGTCAATCAGAGTAGAAATAAACATGGGCATTAGTTTCAGAAATTCCTATCCAATACAATTCCCAAGTTGTCACTAATTACATTGCAGCCCACTCACAATCCTAGATATATTCTTTGTTAAAAATGCTCCTGTGGGGGCAGTGTAGCAGAGTGGATACAGCTATTGGCTTTGACACACTGTCCCGAGTTCAAGTCCTGCCTAGAGTGCCTACCTCCTTGGACAAGATGATTTATTCATGATGTCCCTCTCTATACACCGGGGTTAACCCCTTGAAGACTAGTCCCAAGCATACATGTACTGGGGCAGGTCTCTGTGGGAAGTACACGGTACAGGAAAATCTGCCCTTACTCGACAGGCTTGAGTGGGTACCTGGCTATGCTGGTTTATTGATAATTGTCTACTGTGGCTAGGTTTTGATGTTTTCTATTCAGTTCCTTGGGACTGAACCTTTTTTTTTTTCCAAAAATTTCAAAACCATCATGCTCACAATAAATTTATGCAAATTCGATATTATGTCACCCTTAATAAATACAAATATTGTTCTGTTTATTTTCCTTTTTTTATTCTGTTTTTTTTCCCAGTTCATAGTGTAAGTAATGGTCTTTCCACTTGCTATGCTTGTATATTATCTTACATATTTGGATGTTACTTAATATATTGGTAACTAATCAAGAACAAGGAAAGAAAATGTTTGAGATACGTCTGACATTTCTGATGATTACATGCTTGACTTTCTGGCCATGGTCAGGCTTCTTCTTTTTTTTTTTCTTCTTCTTTTCTTTTTTGGAGGGGGGGGGGGGCAAAAGCCATATCCCACGCAAGTAATAAGGAGAGACATACAATACCACATGCCATATGCATGAGCTATTTCTTAACCACTGCAGAGACGTCCCTGCTCTTTCGATCTCCAGCGAGGCGACACGCAAAGTTTCGCATGTGCGTCAACCGTCATGTGGGGCAAATTCTCAGCTATGGGTAGCAGTGGCCAGGCGTGAAAGTGTCATTAATTCACACACACACTGGCTTCTTGATATAATTCTTGTATGCCAGCAATTTAAAAGTCATTGGGGCATCTCTTACTGTCAGGATATGTATCACATGACTGCAATCACCTGATAGTTCCACATCATCTGCATTTCTGGGGGTTGAATTCTACATACACAGCATTTTGAACGAGAGGAGTAACATTTCAAGGTGATTCTGGGATCATGTTGTTGTTGTTGTTTTTTTAAGTCACTATTCCATATTCTTAGGAAAACAAAAGTAACAATCTGTTACAGAAAATTCTATTAAAGACCCTGCATTTGCCTCTCAACTTTGTAAATACCAATGACATTGTGAATACTCAATGTCAATGATAGTCAAAATTGTTGGCATGGTTGGAGGGTACTTGTTGATTTTTTTTTTTCATTAGCTCACCAGTGATAAGATAGGTTTCCTCTTCATCAAGATGAGGTATTCCACACATAGCCCCACTGGCTGCCGTCGACACGGTAACTGTCCTCAGGTCGACAAGCTCCTCCTTCCCCTTGAAGATTTCGCGGAGCGTCATGTTGAAGGTGACGTACAGCGGGTACCGAGGCTGTATCACAGGCAGAGGCTGGTAGAAAGAATCACCTGCCGTGGAGGAGTAGGAGGCGGAGCTGAAGATGTCGTTGTTGGTGATGGCTGGTTCGGCGAAGATGTAGCTCTTGCTGTTGATCGTTCCTTTTACGACTGATGGAAGATGTGGAAGAGGAAGAGGAGCAGGAACAGGAAGAAGAGGAGGAGAAGGAAGAGGAGGAGGAGGGGGAAGAAGAAGATGAAGAGGAAGAGGGGAGGAAGAAGAGGATGAAGAGGAATAGAAAAGGGAGGAGGAAGGAGATGTAGAGAGAGATAGGGTAGTGATAGTGGTAAAGATGAAGGATCCAGAGATGGGGATGGGGATGTAGGAATAAAAGGACATTTGGGAGAGAGCAAAAATGGTGGGAGGAGGAAGATGAAGAGAGGGGCGGGGTAGTGATGGAGATAAGATGAAGGATGGAGAGGTTAAGATGGAGGTGGAGGTGGAGTAGTAAGAGGGCATTGAGAAGAGAGTAGAAAAGGTGGGAGGATGAGGAGGAAAAGGAAGAGAAAAATGGGGGTAAGAACAGGAGGAGTTGGAGGAATAGGAAGAGAGAAATGCAAGAGGTAAAAAAAAGGATGAAGAAAATACGCATACATTATTCAGGAGAAGATGATATGAGGAGAATGGGACAGAGAAGAACAAAAGAGGACTGAGATTTTATCAATGTGTCATCTATTTTCTGACAGTTTCTAACACTTTGATGTGGACCTGCTATGTAGGAAGCCTCATTCCAGTTTTAATGGTGGCATTGTGTAGCCACAAATCATGGAATTTTAAAAATGGTTTTCATGGAGGCTTGCAAGATTGATCATAAATCTATTTGTATCAGTAATTACAGCAATACGGTTCCATCACATATTTTTGAAAAATTTCTCCTGTCCGTCCATAGAGAAAGAGTTTGAAATTGAAGAAAATATGAAGTGAGCAGCATGCTCTACGTGCCATCCACAATTCATGGGCATAGTATTTTGGGGAGTGGTTAAAGGACAAGTTCACCTTCATAAACATAAGGATTGAGAAAATGCAGCAATATTAGTAGAACACATCAGTGAAAGTTTGAGGAAAATCGGACAATCGATGCAAAAGTTATGAATTTTTAAATTTTTTGTGTTGGAACTGCTGGACGAGGAGACTACTATAGCTTGTGATGTCATATGAGTACAACAGTATAAAGAAAATGTAAAGAAAGTTCAACATATTTTCATTTTTTTCGCATAATAAAAGAGCATTTGACTTGCCTCTTTCTAAATGTAGGGGGAATAATATTACCCATGACATATGTCGGTAACGAGTCAAGGGAATGTGTACTTTTTTCAAAAGATGAAATTTTGTGAAATTTTCTTTATATTTTCCTTATATTGTTGTACGCATGTGACATCGTACACTGCAGTAGTCTTCTCATCCAGCAGTTACTGCACAAAAACTTCAAAAATTCATAACTTTTGAACGGATTGTCCGATTTTTCTCAAACTTTCAATGATGTGTTCTTCTAATATTGCTACATTTTCTCAATCCTTATGTTAATGAAGGTAAACTTGTCCTTTAAATTGAAGATTGGTTGCCACCTCATGGACAAAATGCAAGAAGTATATTTCCCACGTCAGAGACAATGTGCATTGCATTTGTGATATGAGATGCAATAATTTGACATGATTTTAATTGAATGAAATCAGTGAAACAAAAATCACTGCAAAATATATGGCTTATATGCAATGCATGTTTCAAAAGTGTAGTTGCAGAACCAGTGAAGAAAGGGAAGGATTGAAGTTTCCATCATTATTAGTTAGACAGTCTAGTTCAACAACAGCAAACAATCCTAAAAGGATTGGCACTTCAGGTGGTTTCAAAGATTTAGATGTATATGTTATCCCTACAACCTTCACTCTCTGCTTCCTTTGATAGTTGACAGTTACTTTAACCTTTTCCCTCAGTAAGGTTTCAATGAAAAAGGGAAAAGAGGAAAAAAAAAAACATGAAAATGAAAGTGACATTAATTTCGGCTTACCCACATCAGCTCTGCAGAAGAGGGTCTGATACTGCTGTCTCATGCAGGAGCAGGCCTCAGCAGTCCTACTTGCAATGAGGGCAACTAGCCCCGAGATGAAGATTGCGAAGATGCTTCTATGCAGCATGGTTGCTATGGTGACCAGGCAAGTCTCTTCCTCAGACGAAGTCTTCGGTTGCTGTTTTGAATATTATTTGTTTTCCCTGGTCTCAAAAAACTCCAGCGGAAAGTTTGGTAACTGCTCGAGAGGATAGTGCAGGCAAAAGTGCAGGCAAAAGTTTTCGATGCAGAATTTTCGTTCACGTAAAGCCTCCGAAGTTTGCCTCTGTTTTCCACGTATACTACCGTCAGGGAGATAAATGGAAATACCAGCACCTCCTCAAAGCCTTGCCTACAAAGTTATGCTGATGTCCATGTTCAGCCCAATCAATTTATACCAGATCTGATCAGAGCGGTCACATATTGGGCTGTCGGTGGAGCATGCTACCACCACTTTTTTTTTTTCTCTCTCTCTCTCTCTATCTCTCCTTTCTTTCGTCAGTCATTTCTCGTACAACTCTCACCTATTTCCCTGTCACAACACATTCCCCAACAAGCCGCGTGATTGGCCGAGTGACGCTGGCAGGAAGCTGTGACATCACAGGTCCCCTACCGGCAATCGCGTCTGTGACATCAGAACCAGCAGGTTTCTCTCAATGGGAAATGCCCTGTTTACTCAAATCTGGCTCTCTCTCTCCCTCTCTCCTCCTCTGTCTGTTACTCACTCTCTCTCCCACCCCCCATATTTATTTCTCTCTCTCCCATCCCCCATATTTATTTCTCTCTCTTGTTGCAAGTGGCACATTGTTTTGATCCAGTAATACCAACATGTTTATTCTGTCCCATCTACGTCACTCATATTTCCATTCCTCCTCGCTCCCATGTGCAAAGAACTTGGGGAGGGGATAGGGAAACAGTTTTCTTGTTGGTGTTGTTTTTGTTGCTGTTTTACATTTTCCCAAGCAGACCAAAAAGTTTGTACAGTTATTGAATTACTTTTGCAGCTGCTAAAAATGGATGGTGATGTCATGGAAGTATGCAGGGAGTCTGCTCTTTAAATGATACTGTAATGTTTTGGAATGCACTGTCAGAGGAGTTGGTCTCTGTTGCTTGAAGCTGTAGGGAGAAAAACTTTATGGCTACTTTCATGATCAAAAAAAAAAATATGATAATTCTTTCAATGTAATATGAAGCATATGACAAAAAGTGATAGCTGCAAAGCAGTCATGTTCTGTGTTTCACTGGAATGACTTGTGAAAACAAATATTTCAGCAGGAGAGAAATGTTGTATTTCAGTGAAATACAGTGAGATGGTCCAGCAGAGGGGGAGGAGAGGCCAGGTAAAGAGAAACAAAATTGTTTCAACAAGAATTAGATAAGCTGCGGTCACACTGGAAAGATTGAGAAGTTTAAGATCGCCATCTTTAAGATCTCGGAAGTTTTGCCAGTATGACCGCAAACTTCCTGCAAAACTTCTCGTGAAACTTCCCACTCCAACTAGGGATATTTCCCCCTATGCCACCCCCGCCAAACTTCTCGATCTTTTGCCAGTGTGACCAAACGACAAGAGATCACAAAAACTTTGCAATCTTATATTCGCGATCTTAAACTTTGCAATCTTTTTGCTAGTATGACCCCGCCTAGTGAGAATCATATAAACTATGCCATTGTCCTTCATATACTTATGTTATCCCATTGTTATCTAATCTTGTTGAAAGCTCAGAATATGGATTGCTGTGGTGGAATATTCTTCCTGGAAGTTGTAGGGCAAAGTTATGGACTGTTTATCATTTGTCTGACTAATATTTATAAATACATTGTGGCATGCATACTATGTAACTATGTGTATACAGATAATATTATACTAATATACTTGAACCATCTCGACTTATGTGTGAGAAAGTTTAAAATATCTTGATAACAATGACTGCTAAATTCCCCACACATCACACTTCTTCCGGAAACTACCGCAGAAGTAGTGTGCATGCCTACCACCGTGTAAAGACAGTTTCAAAGAAATTGGGCTTTCAAGTTTACATGCTGTTGTTCGTGCAGGAGATCAGGCATCCCTCTTTTTGCCTGTTTGTCATTTTATATCATTTATTAATTCCATTTCAAATAAAACAAAAAGTAGCCTACAAACAGAATGTATACACAATACTTCATCATCATTTTTTTTTTGATAATCTAATGAACAATTTAAGCATCTTTTTTAAATTAAAGTGAAATAAACAGATGACTTGAGAAAAGCCAAGGAGACCTTGTGAAAAAAAAAATATATATATATATACTTTTAGTCTATAGGCATGAATAATGAGTTAGGGTAGCATACAATATCATAGCTTGTATTATATCACACACTTCATGATGGAATTAAAAAAAAATTCAAACAATCAAAATTGAAGCAAGAGAGAATTTCAAAAGAGATTTTTGAAAATGATCTTCAGTTTTTTAATGAATCTATTGCACTTTGATTTGAAAGAATGTGAAAGCTATATAGGGCATTTTGAATATAATCTGAATAAACTTTGATTATATGGAAATTATTCAAACATGATGGTTTAATGAAAAACCTTATAGAAATGTGTCTCTAACCCCATAATCAAAACAACTTTGCATTCATCGACTGCCCAAAACTCCCTGAAAGTTGTTTGGAAACCTTAATTCTGAGCCAGAAGTGAGTTGATAACGCACCCATACATGGTACAGGTGTATTTTTTTTTTTTTTTTTTTTTTTTTTTTGGTAATCACGTCATTGGGGCTTCCCTTTACAGCCTACGTGACACCTTGTCTCTGTCTGCTGCATCTGGGAGGGTGCCAAGAAGAAGGGTGGGGGAAGATACCATGACAAAGGTGGGGGGGGGGGGACATCCTCAGACACTGCGTCGACAATTATTTTGGGCAAATACAATTTCTGGAAGGGATTCCAAATTTCTTTTTCACTTTCAATCCACTCTTTCTGTAGTCAGGTTTTGTCTTCTCTTCTTACTTTGATATCATAATTTCCTCAGAACAATCTTTTATATATTACTTTCTGGAGACATTTCTTTGAAGTGGAATATCCCAGGATAACTGTGGAGATAACAACTCATGTCCAGCAAAAATATAAAACCAATGTTTCTGACAAAAGGTTTCATAGCTTGCATATGTTTTTGAATAAGTTATCTTATAGATAAAAATCTACCTAAAGCATAATGTCTTGAAACACTTTGTGAAGCTGGTCTGATTATTTCTTCTTCTTTTTTTTTTTGGGGGGGGATGTTTCAATCACCTTGCCATTAAATTGTTGGTATGACAGTGATTTTCTTGTCAAAGTCTGTCTGGCATGAATCAAACAATATGTTCTTTTGATAGATTGTAATATTTGAGAATAGTTTTTCTTCCATTGGCCATTAGATTGAATTCGGAGATCACTCTGCATTTAGTGCCATCATCAACATTCAGTTGGCTTTGAGGGGAAAAAAATAGAATCACTTCTTTTACTGCATACTACAATAGAGGAAACATTTAACATTGAAGATTTAATAAGAATACATTATAACAGGATATTAGTACTGTACCTCATTATCTTGCTGATGGGTAGCTGTGCCTATTACTGGTAAATATGTACCATTCACTCAGCACAGAAGGGGGTTCAATGGTGTATGTGACAACTAGCTGTTCAATCTCCAGTGTGGAGGTTCCATTAAACCAGATCCTTTGGATGAGATGGCAGTTTTTGTCAATGTGAATGTTGTGACTACCACCATTATGCGTGAATTTTGTGGAATACGGTCATGCTCCAGTGACACAAGAGTCATTGCATTTCATTGCCACACAGTTGCCGTCAATGGCAGCATTGATGCAATAGCTGTTATGTTCTCCTAATTATATTTTGTTGTTGTTGTTATTATTATTAATAAGATTAAATGCAGCTCCATACATGATTAATCTTTTTTTTAAAAAAAGTGTTGTATTGGCAAGGTTGCATCAGTGGGCGTTGCCACAAATACACCTGACTTCATCTCTAGACATTAGCTGTGCACTTGCAACATGTAAGCAATTCACCCGTTGAGGACGGAGTGATTTTGCTACAACATGCATTTCCTATAGACACTTGCCCGATTATACTCGGGACTCGTCCTCAATGGGTTAAAGACTGAGGGAAGGGGTGGGGGACAGTAGGTGTGATTCATATGAGAAATGGTTGGCTAAGATCATTATTGGCAAAAACCAGATGACAGATGTCTGTCTGGTAATGGGCTGGATCTAAGGGGAATCGAAGGGGAGATGCAAATATTGAGAGTTTTTTTTTTTTTTTATGTTTTGAATAGTTGTAAAGGTATATTGTTTGGACGGCAGTTAGGGAGGATTGTTTTTTTCTTTGGAAGGGTTTTATTTTAGATATAATACACTTCCACTTTTTGCTTGGTAATTTGCTGTACCATGGTGGCAATATGTCACAAACTGTTGCCAAGAAGCTTCAAAATCAATGTCCATGTAAAGATTTCAGGTAGATAGAGTCTTGATATACCAGTAGTTTTAATGTCCATGTTGTCACAGGATCAATGTTCCCTAATCGTTAAACAGTCTGTCACCCCACCTATATTTTTCTCCTTCCCTCAGAAGGAGAAATCTTGTGAACATTAGAAACGTAAGTACAGTTGAACCTCTATTATCCGGCCTCCCTTTATCCGGATCTCTCTATTATACGGACGCAATCTCGCCGTGATTTTTTTTTTTTTTTTTTTTTTTTTTTTTTTTAATAAGGGGAAAGAGGGATTCCCAACTCCTTGAGAACTCCTACACAAACACACATGAATTACATATTACTTCCAACATTAACATACACCTCTATTTTGGGGTCTGTTACTGAGTGTAACAATGAAAAGGTTGCAGTATACACATTACTACATGTGGTACTACAATGGGCTACATCAGTACATGTGTATGTATATGTACATGTATAAAGCATTGAGTCTCCTGTATCCGGCCAAATCCCTTATCCGGATGAGCCCCGGTCCCGACTTGTCCGGATACGAGAGGTTTCAACTGTACTGTAAAACCACACAGTAGCATGAAACTTTCATGAATTGGAGCCAACAGCCTTTTTCGCTATGTAAAACTTCTGTGAATTGCCACTGGCATTCAATGCATTGTGCAGACATAAACTTTTGTGTGCATTTTACATTTGTAAATCCTGGGTCCACGGAAAATTTGCAGAAGTCTCATGTCGTATGCATGCAAAGATTTCTGGTTTTTGCAGTATATGGTCCATCATGTATCATAGAGTATACAGAAACATTTAGCCTATCGGAACACGAAGAGAAAGAAAAAAAAACCCAGAAAGTTTATATATCTACAGTTTATAGGTGCTTCTGATTGTAGATGCCTGGATAAGATACACAACAGGAGATTAAACCAAAATACTTGTACTGCAATAAAAAGACTGTATAGTATATCCTCATGCATTGGCAATTGATGGAACACCTCCTTTTTTGAAAGCTTTAATAAGCTAGAAAAACAAAAGCAAAACAAAACAATTCACGTAAGAGCTAAGTCATTAATGTTCATTTTTAGTGGACATGGGCCAGTCACCTATTTCTGAGATATCAGCTGCCAACTGACCACTGATTGATATAAATATCATATCTCATGACAACCTTGTCCAGTCATTGGCTAGTCATTGCTTTTCTGCCCCACTGTCAAATCATTCTGGGTATATATTGTTTGCTTGCCTTTGATTCAGACTGCCAAACATTTCTTTAAACAGTTCCAATGATTGCTTCTTTCTCTTTCAGGAGAATGAGTTATGCAGCCAACAAGTCTTAAAAAAAGGCTCATTTTGCATAGTGTTTTTTTTTTTCAAGCCATACAATACTCATGTGCATCATGTGGTATTTTTACAATCTCATGGAAGATTAAACATTGGTTTGTTAGAATATTTGTGCTGTCATATTGCATGACCCATGTCTGCTAGTATCTGTATATATCTCACATAATATTCAATATAAAAATAATCACTATTAACCCATATCGGGCCAACGCACTTGTGTAAACAAATACCACAGTGGCCCAGCACCATTTGCACACACACGCCGACAGGCGGACAACTCTCCAAACAATCGCTCTTCATTAGCAAACAGTAAACGAAACATAGACAAGTTATATATCATTTGAAAGAGGATAAAATTCCCTTTTAAATGATATATGACATGCTGCCATTCAATGCACAGTGCAGTCATAGCACTCAGCAGAAGTGAAGTACAGTCATCCAAAAGTTAGGAAATCAATTTGTTTGTTTGCTTTCATTCATGGATTAAAAATAGCAAATGTTGTAATTTTACACATCCAGTACCGGAAATGAAATGATCAGAGTGTCAGCTCTCTGGACATATAAATATCATGACCATTGATATGATAATTGCAGGTTTATGTTTATATTTATGATGATGAAGCCATTGCGAGTGCACGGGAAATCGATAGTATAATGTGTGCATCCTATAGTTTGTTGAAGCGAAAATCGTCACAATAGATACAGCTACAGCTTTTCAGGTTTGACTGAATTATACAATTATTTTACATACATGTGGATGTACATGTGGGACTATTATCACAGTCGAATTGTCACCCTGCAAGTGTCCAAACCTCCTCAAAAACTGCTGCAGAAAATCCAAAATCGAGCACTCCGTACAGCTGTACATAGTACCCACTGACGCTTCGTGGTTATTCGCATTATTCCATGTAAACACATATTTTTTCCGATGATTTTTACGATTTTGTTGGTGTTCCACTGACAAAACCTTCTTGAATTATCGCAGACAGTGCAGCAAAGCATTCTGGGATATGTTGTCAAAGGTTAAAAGGTGAAAGAACTTTGGAATGACGTCGTTTATATGTCATCTCATTCACTACGTGATATTCCGTATGTGGCCCCTGCGGCGTTTGAACGAACTACAGAATATCCCGTAGTTGGCCTGATATGGGTTAAAAAAGAAAAAATACAGATATATATCTGCCTCTGTTCAGCATTTGGATATTGGCACAATTCTTCCAGTTTCCTTCTGATACTGATGATCATGTTTGCAATATAAGACAAGATACATACCTGAGTGGAATTTTCATGTCAGTCATTTGGAACTTAAAACGCTCATTTGAAACTTAGAAATTTGTAGGGTGAGACATATGTTGTGAAACCACAGACTAGACTGCTTGTTTTCAGGAGCTGAAAAAACAAACGGATTTTACCTTGAGGTAGTCCTCATACCTGCATTTTGATACCACTTTCACTCTCATTTGTTACTTTGTCTGTATTCAATCCCTGCATTCGATTCAGACATGTAAATCATACTCCCGTAGACTGGTGGGTCACACTGAAAATTAAGTCACCCTCTCCAACACCAGTGCAAAATGTTTTTCATCCGTCATTGGCCTTGATGGTACCAGCGGGTGCCTAACCACTGCACCATATTTGTGGGATTCCACAAAAACCACCTCATTGCAACTGTGTATTAACCAATTATCACTAGTAATGTCAGAAATCGTCTTAAGTGCCAATTTAGGTTTGTTTGTTTGTTTGTTTGTTTTTTATTTGTGAGTGTGTGTGTGTGTGTGTGTGTTTGTTCTGATTAAAACTCAGGTGGCCATGTTTAGAAATCAACATAACTTTTCTTATTTCTCCTTCTTACCTCATTCATCTTTATGGCAAAACAACAACAACAATGATAAAATACTCGGATCACCTAATGATGGTTGGTATAATAATATTGAAAAAAAAAAGTCACGTCTGAAAAGTTAACAGGTGAAGAGGGTTTGTACTTCTTTTAGGAGCATATATATCTTGACAAGAAGGCACATCATGTAAACACATATAAATGTAAAAGCCAATGTATTTCCTACTTTCCCCATGTCTGTTCATCCTTTCCAGCATTTGACTTTGTGTATGTGTCCTGGTATTGAAGAGATGTTTAACAAATATTTGCCAAACATGATTAAGAACAGCAACAGCATAGTTTTTTAATTTATAGATTCAAGTTTGCTCACAGACTAAAAAAAAAATAATAAAAAATAACATCTTAACATGTTTAAAATTCTTTGCCAATCTGAAAGGGCTTGACAATGTTGGTGGTCTACTCTGAGTCTCTCCAACCCATATTTCTGAACAACATTCAACAAAAGACAAAAAAAAAAAAACCAACACACACATTGTTTTGCTTCATTTTGATTTTCAGTGCTCTGTAGAGTTTCCCTGTTGCAAGAATGTGTAAAGACAACACTAGGGATATCTACTCAACGACTGCATCTGTATGGAATGTAGCATGCTGATATGCAAATAAACTGGTGATTTTGTTAATTGGTTATTAGGAAAATGACATGTTTCGTGGCCAAAGAAATTCCCAGTAATTGCATGAATTCAGGTGATGTGCACATTAAATTTGTGAACCAGTAGAAGCAGATTTCGTTTAATACAGAGTATCTTTTTCCACAGAATCACAACCCATGATTACCTTGATTGTTACATTCATATCATGAAACAGTCATGTTACCTGTTCTGTGTTTGTCTATACTGAGAATAAGAGGGAAAATCAGTAGATTAAATCATGCAAGGTTTTCCTAAAAAAAAATGAAATCAGATGATCAGGTTATACTCTTCTGCAATAAAAAAAAAAAAAAGAAGAAGGAGAAAGAGAGAGAGAAAAACATGAACCCAGTTGGTTTTGGCTCTTGGGAACTGATTCACATTAAAGCTCCTGTTTGCAATTTTTTTTTTCTTTGTGGTGTGTGGTGTAGGCAAAATGGCAGAAACCTGGAAAAGTTCCACATTAAGTGCAGTGAAAATGAGAAAAAGTTGAAAAATCAATATCCCTCATTAATTTCCAGGTATAACATATTGTGGTCTCTTCTTATTAAACCATAATGATAAAGTCTCTGCACTATTGAAATATTCACTATAAAGAATTGGAATAAGCATTCTCTGTCCAATTTTTCTTTTAATACTTTGCAAGGTTTTCTTGATGGGGGTGATGAGATTTAAGTATCATTAAAGTTGTAATATTGACCCTTATGTGATGTGCTTTGTGTCAGCAAAGCATGACTACATTTCTGCTGAAATTTGACATTGTCTAATTTAATTGAAATTAGTGCTGAAATATAAGAATGGGAATTTCAGTTGTGTGGAAAACTGACAATATTCAAGGCTGCATGTTGTCATATTGCCAAGGAAGAATCAAGACTCGGATCAATAGAATGAGTCACCAGCCACCCCCTCCCCACCCACCCCCCCCCCACCACCATCCCAAGTTTTCTTTCTGGATGTGAATAACATCTCTGGAGGAATGAAATAAATTCAGACTTTCAACATCGTCTGCCCGCTCGAACGGGTTTTGCCGGAAACGTGAGATATTCTCGGCAGGAGGAGAATGACAAGATACCAAATGCGGGAGAGCACATCCTGTCTGAGCGAGATGCACTAAACTCTCGCCTCACATTCACTCCCATGACACTCCGGTATGACATGAGGTTAAAGGTCGAATGCTATGTAGACTTTTTGAAATTCCATTGGTGTAGGATGTTTTGTTATACAACTACGAGTTGGCATGTATGAATGTCAGCAAAAGATGCCTATGCATATTTGGCATAGTATTGTTGTGACTTGGGTATTTTTCTTGTTTGTTTTTTTTTTCTCAGTTGCAGGAAGAACATGTGCCTTTCCCAGGATGCATCTCATATTTATCGGCAATAAATATCGGCAAGTGTTTATCACATATTTATCGGCAATAAACATAGGGATTATAAAGACTGCTGAGTTATACATTCATGTATATAACTTAATTCAGAAACATAAGAAAACGAAATATCAGACAAAATGTATATTTAAAAAAAGGAATGAATTTGTAAAATTTTGTATAATTTCATGAGCTGTCTCACCTAGATTGGAACTTTACAACAATTTGCAAACTTACTTTAGTAAGAGAGTAGCACAAAGAAAATATGAAAGGATTTTCACACAAATAGTTATTAACATTTTTATTTTATTTTTGCTTGTGTAAAAGGCACAAAGAGTATTATTTATTGTAATATGTCATGAAAAGGTAGAGGAAATATAAACTTTTTCTTTTTGGGGAAAATTCTGTTTGCGTTAACTCTCCTGCCCCTGCTCTGCTTCTGTGACATAAATTATGCAAGCATCTCTAAATAGGAAGACAATCGAAATGAACCAAAATGTTAGATATTCGTAACTTTTGAACAAATCATCCAATTTTCTTTCTGCATTCGCAGAAACTTCGCCTTTAACCCCGTAGCAAAATTGTCGGATACAGTTTGGTTGTCTGCCATTTCATTGTGTTACCATCCACATGATCAAAGCAGGAACACATGGGAAAAAGCTTGACATTTACGCACAGACCTGAGGTCTAGGTGTAGATAACCCAGTTTTGAGGAATTTCAGCCAGACAGTAGTTTATCTTAGTGACAATGGTTTGCTGATGATAATCCACAACATGTTTTCAAATACCATGAATTCCCCAAGTGTCCTAAAATAATTGGTAGATCTTGACACTAAAAAAGAAAGAAAAAGAAAGAAAAAAAAGCAACCTTGACACAAAGAGAATGATTTGCAGATAATGTATTTTCTTTTCCTACTTACATTATTGTAATTGTCTCTCTATACATTCTTGTTTGTTAACAAAGCACCCAATGATAACATGGTATGTCATGTCCATGGGTTTAAAACATCAGAAGTGGAGATGCAGAAAAAGAGATGGGAACAAATTGTGTAAAGAAGTAACAAACCGTCTGTTCCTTTTAATTTTCAACCCAACTTGCACTTTGTTTTCTGATGTTTATACAGCAGGTGTGACATCTGACATGACAAGTTCAATAAAGCAATTTGGGTGGGTTTGCTTCGTCATGGCAGGATGACAAAATGCTTAGGGGTTTGGGTTGTTTCCATGGAAATCTGAAAGAAAACCAAGGTTATGCCAAAGAATTTCAGAACAAAAAGGACACTAACCTCATCTCTGCAACTGCTCAAGTTCTTTTGCATGTATGATTTCTTTGTTAACCCGTTGAGGATGAGTCCTGAGTATACTCGGGCAGGTGTCTATGGGAAATGAGTGTTGTAGCAAAATAGTCAGTCCTCAACGGGTTAATTTGTTTGTTTATCTTAGTCTTTTTTTTTTTTTTGTTCTTGGTTGGGATCATTTTTTTCCTTGTTTATTCACAGTGATCGATAATCAGTACTTGATGTACCAGTGTAGATATGGAGAAGAATGAAAAAAAAGAAGAAAAAAGAGAAGAACCAACAAAACTGCAGTTGTAATCTTTTGATGAAACTTTAAAGATAATATAAAGTTTTGGTATTACCTCAAAAGTTTCCCTGAATTTCCTTGTCTTAGTTTGCGTTTCAGGTTAAAGTACCTTTCATATAACTAACACTGTGAGACTTACTCGCCCCAAAGTGCTCTCATGTCTTAGTAATCATGCAATAATGGTTTCGTACCAGAGCCGCCGCCGTACGGCGGCGGCGAGGTAGTACACGTATTGTGCGAATATCACTGCGACCAGCAGCGTGCAGCCCCATATGCATACTGTGTAGCTAACTGCGACCAGCAGCCCCATACGCATAGCTAAATGGGGCTTCGCATTGTAGCTTACAGGATCATGACAGATTTAGTATCGCGGGTAGATATCAACTTAAAATCCAAAAATTTCTTCAATTTAAAGACTTACCAGTTAAGTTGAAGTATTGAAAACAGGCTTTGGGCAACGTTTGGTTTTGCCAATAGTCGCTTTCTGTTCAAATTGATGACTGAATGTGACTCGGTCAAGAGGACCTTGGGAGAGCTACACTGAATTGACGGCCAGCACATGCACACACAAACATCTTATCCGTTCATGGATTTGAAATTTGTTCGCATGTGATGTGTGCGTATGCACTGGCCGTAGTAATCAGTGCATGTAGCTCTCCCAAGGTTCTCTCGACAGAGTCACATTCAGTCATCAATTCGAACAGAAAGGGACTATTGGCAGAACCAAACGTTGCCCAAAGCCTGTTTTCAAGACTTCAACTTAATTGGTAAGACTTCAAATTGAAGAATTTTGTGGATTTTAAGTTGATATTTGCCCGCGATACTAAATCTGTCATGATCCTGGATGCTACAATGCGAAGCCCCATTACGCTATGCGTATGGGGCTGCTGGTCGCAGTTAATTGCATGATTACTAAGAAATGAGAGCACTTTGGGGCGAGTAAGTCTCACAGTGTTAGTTATATGATAGATACTTTAACCTGAAACACGGAAATTCAGGGAAACTTTTGAGGTACCAAAACTTTTTATTATCTTTAAAGATCTTGGCCTAGTAACTCTTGCAGGCTGGAAAGCAAGATACATGTGTGAGTCACCTTTTTGGTGGAGGGATTTTCAGCTGCAGACAATCCATTTACTGCCGTACATCGGCATACTCCTTTTTGTGAAGTGGTTGCATCATTCCTTTTATTATCCCCAAATTTTCGTTTTGGTTATTGAAAAACTCAAGAGGTGGAAGCTTGTAATTATGGACTATGATGAGTGTTGTCCTTGAGAAATATGTCATCCATCTGTTGCGAGTCATCAGGTGTTGCAATCAGCAGTCACTGTTGGTCATCAGATGACCGTTGGTCAGTCTGAATCGCCAGCCCAAGGGATGACGTATCATTTGGAATCACTTCCCGATTTGTCACATGAAAAGTGTTAAGATTCATGAATTGTAGAATGTTTCATGATTATCTGTGCACAATGTTTCTTGCAAGAACTGACAACATTGGCTGAGACCCCAAACTTTGTTAACCCGTTGAGGACGAGTCCCGAGTATACTCAGGCAAGCATCTATGGGAAATGGCGTGTTGGAGTAAACATGTGTTTGTCAAGTGTCAGAAGGATCATATTCTTGTCTATGAGTCTTGCCTTGTTTGTAAAAGAAAAACAATGATAAAGTTGGACATTCCACACAAAAAAGAAAGAAGAATAAAACAATAACTTGAGCAACAAGTTCAGGAAAAAAGTTGTAAATCATGAATAATAAGGGTTACAGTAAATGACAAGTGAACGTGAAAAAACAAACACAAAAACAAAAAATCACACTTTGATTATGCTATTCAATGCATATGCATATGAGCTTTTTATGAACTGTGTATATGTTAGAAATAATGCCAACCTATCTACAATGACTAGCCAAAGGTTGAAGGCTTTCATGATATCACATATAATTGCAGTCAATTACAAGTTTCTTCCATGCATGCGTTAACCGTTGATTAATTGCAGGTGTACAATTGCTCACATCCCCTCACCCAGTTGAGACCCTGATGCAATAGATTGCAAAATGATGATGTCGCAATGCCAATACTATGTCCAAACACCGGAGGAATTGATGATTAGGTGACTTGCGACGAGTATAGACAAGGTACCATCTTACTTAATTCACCTTTTCCTCATCATGAATGGTGTCCTTCCAACCTTCCGAGTCTGTTTAATATCCCATAACAAAACAAAAAAAAAAACCAAAAGAATCATTGGGTAAGGGATAAATTTTGGCTACTCAATCTGTAAATACCAGAATTCCTCATATATGATGCAGTGACTAGGCTTTGATATTTTAACATGATTGAAAAATTTCATTTCAACTATTCATTTATCTATTTTTTTTACCAAGGAGAATATTCAGTTCAGTTAGTCTAGGCCATTAACTCATCACAGAATTCACTTAGTGCTCTCAGGCATGTCAATCACTAATGAGCAACACATGTACATAGTGGCATAAGGCAGAAGGCCATATAGTCATTCAAATGCCTCATCATTTTCATGCAATCATAAAATGTCTTCTGTATTGATAGTGTAGTTTGGGGGGTTGCAGCAAAATATGATATTACCTTACTTTTTTTTTCCTGAATTACACTTGTATCTTCATCATGGTGAGGAAATATTACATGACAAGTTTGTTAATATAAAGTATAAATGAGGCAGTTGTTCTGGGTCCACACTCTTAAATATTCAAATTGACGTATTGTCTTAAAGATATATATATTTTCCCCCTTACTATATATTTTTTTTTTGCACATACTTTGTCTCTGTTATTTTATCAATGTAAAACAAACATAATAAAACCATTTATGTAAATGCATGTGCACACACACACACACAAACAAACAAACACTTTGAACAGTATGTTTGTATGTTTGTTTAACAGGTTATTGCTTGAATATATGGTTGGAGCCAAAGAGGAAAACATAAATTGCACAAAATATCATTTCAACAAAAATCTGTGCACTTTTGCCTGAAAGCATTTGAATAAAGCTCAACTTTGTTGTAAATGTTTCAAACAGCTTGTCTTTCTTACCAATAAAATCATCATGACCATTGACATGATGTACCATAAGCTTACAGAAAAAAAAAAAGATTTTGATCTATGATTGGTCAAATGCTCTTTGAAACATCCTGTTCCATCTTTCCTAGAGAAAGCACCTTTTTAGTTTAATTATTTTTTCTTGTTTAGTTTTCTTGGAACATAATCCAGCCCCAAGAGAGTATTTCTTTCCATCCCTCATCCCCTGCCTTACTTGGAAAGCATCACTCTTTCTCCCCAGAGTCCGAGCTGATAAAGGTTCCTAGAACTGGAAGAAAGACGGACATCAAAGTAATCTCTGACTCCTTTGGTCTTTTTTCTCAGTTGGATAGGAAGGGGAAGGGTGCTACTAGTAAAGCTCAGTAATATTAGTCTGATACACCAGACACTCAATATATGTTTGTCACACACTTTCTGTCAGTTATAAATGCTTTATAAATGCAGGTCAAAGTTTCACAGACACAAAGCTTTAACCTGTACTCACAAATTATAGCTTTGGCAGATAATAGGTTATACTTCACCAAAAAAAGCTGTTATTAGGTGATACGCTATCAGCGTATCACCTATTGTGATTGTCAAAATCTCTCTTTATTTTTTTTTATTCTTCTTTCTTTCTGGACAATTTTGTGTCGTCAATATCTCAACAATGACATTACGGAATGACATGAAATTTTCAGTCAACATGTCTCATAACAATATCTAGCCACAATAAGGTTTTCATGACAGTAACATATCTATGACGTCATCTAGGCGCCATTTTGTGATTTTCGGACCTTGTCACATGATCGATCATAACTTCATAACTAGATGTCATTTCTGTATCATTTTCGGTGGACATGAAGTTCAGGTCACGCTCTATCTTACCTTTTAACGCTAGTTACCCAGGTCTTCATTACGCGCGCGTACGCGCGCGTCAAAATTTTAAAAGGCTCAAAACGACTTCCCAATGGGAAATCTCGAAGTTTCAGACAATTTTAAGCGTTTCAAACATTTTCTCGCGTGCGCGTCCGTCCGCGCAATTTCGCGCGCAGAGGGCGTAAGCAACATGAAAATGCAATTTTTTTGACTGATTTGGATTCCTGATACTTTGAGTAACAACATCCATTGATTTTCTATCGATTTCGACCTATAACAAAGGAATGCACTGGCGTCAAAGTTGAAATTCCACGTGCGCGTCTTTCTGCAAATATAGTGAAAAAACATGTCTTTGTTTATTTAGCCATAGCTCTTTAAATCGTCCGTTGACCCTATATTTCTATTGCATATTACAAAAGTATGTGAATTGTAAATAACATTGCTAGTATCAATATTGCCAGGAAAACGCGATGACGTCATCATATCGTCATTTTAAATAAAAAAAAGTGGAATTGATTTTTTTGAGGTACTGTTTCTGACATTAATTTGCTCGTATCTCTGTTGTTTAAGCTCAATATTATCCCAAATTCACATATGTTGTACTTTAAACATTTGCCTTTCAAGTCTATGTCATGGTTTTGAAATTTGATGACGTCATCATACTTTAAATTGTGATTGAAAGTAAAGATGCAAAATCGGACAAGTTTACGTGTTATGTCTATGGGAGGTGATTTTTTTTTAAAACCATCCATTGACTTGACAACGTTTAAGCACCTTTATCTCAGCTGATTTTGCTTCATTTCCTCTGAAATTTAAGTATGTTGTAGCTGAGACAATAAGCTGCAGTAATCATAAATTTTGTTCTTTGAAATCTTCTCATGAGGTTGACAATTTTGCAGTTTAAAACTGAAAATGAGAATGGAATGCGGACCAAACGATTCCTGATTCATCTTTCACGTACATAAGTTTACGTTCCTCTACTTTTCTCGTCGAGACGTATGGCCGAGTGGTTAGAGGCGTCGTCTTAGAAACGTGAGGTTGCACACGTACGGGTTCGATCCTCACAAGAGCACGAAAGAAAATATTTTTTTTTTACTTTTTTTCTTCAATGGAGTACTACACCTTCGTCCATGTAGAAATCACGTTTGCATGTAAACACACCTATACGCACACACTCACACAGTATACCTTTGTTTTGCGTTGGAGACTGCATTACTTCGACTGCTGCAAAATTTTGCAGGCTGGGCTTTTCAAACTGATATAGTATATTTAACAAAGTGAAATTTGTTCATATCAATTCAGTAACACAATGTAGTCGTGGTTACTTTGTGCTGATTTATACATGTAACAAGCTATACATTTTTAAAAAGGTATTCAGTCTTCTGTATTGATGATTATTTGTCATTTAGTGGTTTTTGTGGAGTTTCAGATAGTGATAAAAAGTATGGATGATATTAAAGTGCAGCGATAATTCCTACAGTTAGTTCAAAGTTGTGTTACAGATGTTTGATACATACATTTAGCATTGTGTGTGTGTATATACGTGTGTATACAGGTTGGCCATATAACACATTCTAGACAATTAATCTTAATTGATTAGCAAACGTGATCAGCTATGGAACTGAATAAGGTACTAATGTATGATGTTAATGATTCTAATTAAACTGTGACGAGTTTAAAGGGATAGCATAACTGTGTGTAAAAATAAGGCAATTATAAGGAAATTTTAGGGCAATTTGATAACCATGCCTATAATAATTTCATACAGGTACTAATACCTGCCTCATCTTCATGTGGTAGATTGTTGTGTCAGTAGCAAACTGACAACGTACGATGAATGTGTTATACATTGAACAACTGTCTTTCAAGTCCATAACGTTCCCCATATTTTCCCATCGAGACGTGTGGCCGAGTGGTTAAAGGCGACTTCTCAGAGACGTGAGGTTGCGGGTTCGAACCCCACAAGATCACGAAACAAAATACTTAGATACTTTACTGTTTTTTTTTTTCTTCAATTTTGTATTACATATTCATCCATGTAGAAATCACGTTCGTATATAAACGCACCTATACACACACAGAGACACACACACACGCCATATCCCTCTTTTTTGTGTGTTGGAGACCACATTGCTTCGACTGCAGCAAATTTTGCAGGTTGACTTTGTCAAAGCGATCATAGTATGTAATGACGACGACTGAGGTGTTGTACTTTGAACAATTGTCTTTCAAGACGATGTCATTGTTTTGTAATTTGATGACGTCATTACATTGAAAATTGTGATTAAAGGCAAGGTATCAAAACCACCCGATTATAGGTTTTATGTCTGCGGGACGTATTTTTCCCAAGTTGCCAGAAATGGCATAGCGACCTCAGTCGTTACAAGGCCGCTTTTCCGTCTAGCAATGCAATAGATGTTCACACGGCCACGTTAGTTGAGTGGGCATTGACTTTCCCCCTGTTATATCTATACATTGTTGTTGTTTTTTTGTCTTACCATTTCCGTGGATGACCCGTGGCCGAGTGGTTACAGAAACGGTTTCGCATGCACGCTCAATATAACTTCAAGGTGCCTATATCACATTCTTTTCTTTGTCGATCACAGATGACTGTCATCTGATGACCACAAGCGTATCACCTAACTCGTCCTCAATGTGACGAGTTTTCATGTCTCGTTTATCTGTGAGTCATGAAAGTGTGCAGCTATTTTTTTTGACCAAAAAAAAAAAAAAAATGTTGTAGTAGTTCAGGTAATTAACTTGCAGAGATGCTATGGTCATGAGTTGCAAGAAAATAAAAGGAATTTAATTAATCACACATAATCATTTCTCCAGTCCCCTTGATTCTTTTTTTATTCTCTTCTTGTGATGAACTGCAACTCATCATTTCATTACGCATGATAAAAGGTCTTGATCAAGGCCCTTACCTTTCAATGGATGTGAATAAATTTATGCCATGTCAACAAGCACTGTAATTGGTCCATTTCCACTGACATCATTACTTGCTTTGTTTGATACAAAAGTAAATAGTTTGGTTGTGTTTTTTTCAGTTGTATTTCACAGGCTAGTCTTATACACAAAGACCTTCATAAACTCTGACCATTGTTTTACTTTACACATTGATAATCAGAATGAATTTCCATGAGAAAAGTCAGTTGATACAGAATCATTTTTTTCAACATATTTGTGATATCCACTGACTTTCAGAATGAGAATGATAGCACTTACATTTGGATTTTCTTAAATCAAACTGGTAATATTTCATTTCTCTCACTACCAATCAATGGCATGTATTCAGCTACTTTTTTTTTCTATTTATGTTTTATTGTATTCACCTACTTTAATCATGGTGCATTTATTATCGTGATATTGTCAATGCCATAGATGAACAAAATAACGATTAATGAATCATGATTGGCAGTCACCATTCTGATAGCTTTGTGTATGAAATATTTTGCAGCCTAGAGAATATACAGTATGTAATATTGTTTCCACATCTGACAATGCACTCAAGTTAAAAAAAAAAAAAAAGAACAAGAGGATGGGGGAAAAAAAGAGAAGAATCTATTTTTTAAGGACATGAGTTTTTGGAAGAATAAGGTGGAAAGTAGCAAAATACTAACATGAATCAATATTCTTAATGCACAAATGATATGGAATTTACAATCTGTATGATGACTTGTCTGGAATTTTAGTTTCTGTAGAAGCAGTCTGAAATGCTAAGACTATACAGTGGAAAACACAGCGGAAGTGAGAGAGATGGAGGGTTTGGGTATGTCCTCTTTTGGTGTTGTTGGATTATGGAACACCTGTCACGTAGTACCAGGAAGTGTCTGGAACTTGTGAGCATCGTAGTGAGTAGGCTCCGCCCCATTGTCTGTGATGTCATGCATATTTAATGAGTTCCTTCCATTAAAACCTAAACTGGTTTCACTCAGGAGGAAAGTTCACAGAAAGTTTGTACAGAGACCAGAGGAAGGAGAAAGAGAGATGGAGATCAAAAGAAGGGGGGGGGGGGGTAAGAGAAATTAAGGGAGAGAAGGTTACCACAATGTCACTATTCATAACACATTTGATATAAATTTGTCTTAATAACAAACTTAATAACAAATAAAAAAACACAAATGCAAGAAATCAGTGTTGAAAAAAACCAATGTGTGGTTCCCTACCTCGCAATGTTCAGTATAGACATTTTGAAATGAATCCAGATTGTGTTCATAGTGTTTACAGTTTGTATCCTGTAGGAAACATATTTTGTATATAATTTGATTATACTTGAATCCCCTGTCCCTGACAAAACTAATTTCAATCAAGCAATAGTTATTATTCCACTTTATGGTAATTCATGTCATCATTTGTCACCCTATTCTTCTATCATGCTTGCACATTTTAAAGAGAAATGATGAACATGCATGGACTTATGATCATCTCCCAAGTTTGTGGAGCTGATTATTCAAGGATATTTCAAATATGATAATAAACATTCCACTACTAGAATTTAAAGAAAACAAAAGCTCAGATTTCAATGTGGATTGAGTGAAAGCAGCAATATTAGCCGAACACGCAAGTGAAAAGTTTGAGGAAAATCAAACAATGAATTCAAAAGTTTTGAATTTCTAATGGGTCGGTGCTGTCATTGCTGGATAAGGAGGCTACTACAGTTCGTGACCTCATTTTGGACAACAATATAAAGAAATTACAAGGAAAATTTCACAAAATGTAATGTATCCTTTAAATTACACAACTTATCAACTGACATATATGTTTAGGGTAATATTATTCCCCATGCTTTTTGAACGAGGTACACGTCTAGTGCTCTTTCATTATACTAAAAAAGTGAAGATATGTCAATTTTTCTTCATATATTCTTTATATTATTGTCCATGATAACATCATAAAGTGTAGTTGTCTCCTTACCCAGAAATGATGACAGTAAACTATTAAAAATTTATGACTTTTGAATCGATTCAATTCAGTTCAATTCAATTCGATTTTTATTTCGTTTTTCAACAAGAACATATAGACTTCACTTTTTTTTGGTAACAGAAAATAAGGTGCATAAAACTATGTAGGATGAAAAGAATGCACAGTAATTGTAGCACCTTACGATAATTATACATTATCATAAAACTCAAGTGATTTGAAGTAAGTAAACAGTATGCAAAATTCGAAAAATGGAGGGACCCACTAAAAAGACAAAGCTTGTAGGATGTGGGCCCCTCAGAGGAAAAACATCAGTTGAGAGCAAAAAAAAAAAAAAAAAAAAAAGTCTGGAAGCCAGATGACCAGATTACCAGATTTTGCTCAATTTTTCACTGATGTGTTTTATAAATATTGCTGCTTTTATACAATCCATGCTTATACTTGGGCATTGGTTCCTTTAAATGAGTGCAAAGCAGAAAGTAACGCATGGTTCATGCTGATATGTATTTTTCAAGCTTTATTTAACATATCATGAAACATCAGGGTCATCATTTTCAGAAATAATACACAGTATAACTTTGTCATTGATATCCAGTTATTAGTTCAGCATTGAACATGCAACATTATGTTTCCATTGCATTAAGTGCCAAGTCCCTGGTAGCACGTGTCCATCAAAAATCTATTTTGATATCTATTGTAGTGTTTGAATTAATTCTTGGGATCAGATGGGTACATTGTTTGATTATGTACAAATGTACTTCTCTTTTACTTTGGTAGGTTTACAATTGGTAGACCATTCATTTATATAAAGTAATTTTTTTATTTTTTTATTTTTTATTTTTTTGCTTCAAAAAAAATACTTGGCAAGTGATGGCACTAAACCTCTAGCCCTCTTGGGCAAATTAAGTATTTTGCTGGCCATTGATATTTTCTAATTGATCCAATTATTATCATAGCATGGTTATTTATAGAAAAAATTGTTGAACACGCTAGCCTAAATCTTTTATTAGACCACAATTAGTATCACATCTATGACGTTTTGGATGTATGAAGGTATGCTAACATTACAGTCCGTTGCAAAGACAGAACTTGTGCATTGCATATAATCTAGTTCCTACATGATATGTTTCATTCTACAACCGCCTGTAGGTACAATGGTTACAACCTCCTGTAGGTACAATGGTATATAACACATTATATATTATGTATGCCAATATGATAAGTGTTTTCAGTCATACATTGATAAGTTTTACATAATTTGCATATTTCTGTGTAATGTTTTATCCTTGCTCAAAGAAGACTAAAACTATTAGAAGATTGACCTTCTCTATCCTCCCAATTTTATGAATAATATCCAACAAACAGGACATTGCAGGATATGTTTCATATAATTATTATATCTATACTCAATTTCATTGTTCTGCTTTACGTGACAAAAACATTACACAAGCACTGGCGTTCTTACCTAGTCATTTTGCACAGCAATAACAACCAATGCAATGCCAAATTCATGCTTGTGTAGTGCATTTAGTGTCTTTACAATATGTACACTTCATTTGAACATCCAGCACAACATGAAGAGTTAAGAAATCCTACCAGTGCTAACTTTCATTGATTTTCATAACATGGAAGCCATTTCTCTTTCCTATTCATGCTGCTTTGTGATTATTACTAAAAAGAGATTTCATGAAAAGCTTCATCATTTTTACTGATGTAAACTTCAAATAAAGAAAGGTATTATGGGAGAAAAAAGAATGTTGTATTTAAACAGATGGATGTTCAATCTAACAAATAAAAAAAACAAACAAACACACAAACAAACAATTTGAATGATTTTGGTCACGGCAGTGCATTGATTTAAATAATTTGTGTAATCAACTAATTTCTATAAAAGAGATTGTTTCAACATTACTTATGCATACCTGTACATCTAATAATTTCACAATTATAAACAACTCTCCCTCTGTAACACACAGAGCAGTCTCTACAAGTACAGACCAATATTATTGAAGCAAAAGGAATTCTTCTTCCTCACTGGCACCTCCTCTATTCTCACAGGCTTTGATCCATCCATCAAACCATAGTTACCGTCTGTTTGCTGAAAATCATCTTGATTATGCATTTTGTGTTTTGCCAGTCTCCCCTCCTTCATACTGCATCCCTTTCCATGCACAATCTTTTGCTTCCTCTCACCCTACCTCATCAGTCGAAATGTTCCGACCTGTTCCCTCCACTACCTTTTGTCATCTCCCTTAAAGGACAAGTTCACCTTCATAAACATAAGGATTGAGAGAATGTAGCAATATTAGTAGAACACATCAGTGATAGTTTGAGGAAAATTGGACAATCAATGCAAAAGTTATGAATTCTTAAAATTTTTGTGTTGGAACCGCTGGATGAGGAGACTACTAAGGCTCGTGATGTCATGTGAGTACAACAGTATAAAGAAAATGTAAAGAAAATTCAACATATTTTCACTTTTTTCGCATAATACAAGAGCACTTGACTTGCCTCTTTCTAAAGGCAATGGGAATAATATTACCCATAACATGTCAGTAACCAGTCAAGGGAATGTGTACTTTTTTCAAAAGATGAAATTTTGTGAAATTCTCTTTATATTTTCCTTATATTATTGCACGCATGTGACATCATACACTGCAGTAGTCTTCTCATCCAGCGGTGACTACACAAACACTTCAAAAATTAATAACTTTTGAACGGATTGTCCGATTTTCCTCAAACTTTCACTGATGTGTTCTACAAATATTGCTACATTCTCTCAATCCTTATGTTAATGAAGGTAAACTTGTCCTTTAAGTCTTATGTGCAACTCTTCATCTTGACCAAGTCTTTTTACTTCCACCTTCAACACATTCAAACGGCATCCCTTCTTTAGAACTGTACATCGTTTCTTAGCAGTCAATGTTCACCAAAATGATGCTTATCATCCTCCAACTATAAATCATTTTCCCCTACTTCTTCTTCCCTATGTACATGATCCGCAACCATTTTAAAATTAACATTGCTGCCCCGCCCTTTTCCAGCTCCCTACGGCAGGCGTTTCTCGCAGGCGTGGTAGTCGCTGTTCTTCTGCCACTTGCACTTGTGTCCCCCACGGAGGGCACAGCGGGAGTGTGAGGCCAGGCAGTCGTAGGTGTTGTAGGCCGCCCCGATGCGCACCAGCGAGGCGTCATAGAGGCAGGTCTTGTGCTTGTTTTCTTTAGGCTTCTTGCAGTGCCTCGATGGGCAGGCCAAAATCTGAATAGGGATAGGACAAGGAGAGCCATGATAAAAAAGTGTGTCAGTGATACCTTTATTCACTACCCCTGTGAAGAAAAAGGACACATTTCTCATTGTGTCAATATGTTATCACATATGAAGCAAAAGGATGTGAATTCCTAGGACTTTAGATGACATACAGTCCTTCCCCATGAACATTGCATAGTATGCAACAGGTTTGTGTAAGAAGTGGGTTTAACCTTTGTATGCTTTGAGTGCAAATTGACAAAGGAAACCCCATGGCATTGTACACACTGCTCAAGGTCACTGGCATATAAAGGGTTAAATGTAGAAGCCATTACAGCCATTGGCGCAAACATATTGAAATGGTAAATCACAAAGATTGGCTCACATTATCCCATTATTGCCACATCATACAACTGGTACAATTGTGGTATCTTTCTGAGCACATAATGGATTGGATGGAATATGAGATAGAGAAATAATGTTCATTGTAAGTATGGAACATCAACCCAAACTAACTTGACTGGTTTCTTTAAGGCAGCTGGTAGATGTCCCTTGAATTAAAAAAAAACAAAAACAAAACAAAACACTGGAGAAAATGTTAAAATAATTCTTCATCTTGATGCCAGTATTGCTTGAGCTGAAGTTTAATCAGTCATGTTATTCTATTCCCCAAATGTCATCTTCAAACAAATTTGGACAAAGACTGGGAGTGGAAGTTGTGTATGATTTGTATTTGTCTTATTGACCTTTTTTGCTCTTCTCCTTTAGAGCATTTGTTATGCTAAAATAAAAAATATTATAAGGAAACAAAAGTTTGATGACTTTTGATGGAGAAGACGACAAGAGAAAGTAAACTGTGATAGATCACCTGACAAGAATCGCAGTATTTTCCATACATCGCCTTGAGCCCCTGCTTCTGCCTGCTGGTGAGGCGATGGTGCTCCTGCACCCAGTCGCACAAATTCAGTCGGCCCGGCAGACGACCTGCAATATGAAAACATAATTTCATTATGATATGATTTCCGTGAATCTCAGAAATTCATTTTGTCCTTGATTTTGACTAAGGAACAAGGGGAAATGTCAGTAAAGAAATATCTATATCTCGCAGCAGTTGTAATTGAGTGGCTGATCACAGATTTAAGTTGTTGTTTTGTTAATATATTTTTGCCAGATTGAGTAAATATCTCTCCATGTGAATGACAAACATTTGTGTGTTTCCATAAAAAGATATCTTTTATCAGAAAACAAAGGTGTTTCTTTTTGCACACATATATAATGTAAAAGTTTATCACTGATATCAATGCAAATAAACACAGCTGATCAAAGTTTTGCCTACAATAGAAATTCTGTATTGCATGAATGAACATCAACCAGTGTAATTAAAGGTAAACAGCTGGAGAATTGAGGTGAGAATGAATATCACTACAAGATGAAAGAAAAAAAGAAATGAGTGAAGAAAAAAAAATAAAGCAATCATAACAAAAGTTTTCATTAAGAAGAATAAAGTAATTAAATACAGCAAGGGCTAATTAAATGGACTCATTTATAGTTATCTTTCCATAATTTTGAGAAGATATGATTTAGTAAGATTATTAAGAAACAATATGCATTGAAATAAACAATTTAAAAACAGCAAGGACTAATCAAACTTATTCATTTATGTTTACACATTTCCATAATTTTGATAATATTTGATTTGATAAACCTGTCATTTAGCTGAAGGTGTGCACATTTCCTGAGATTTTTCACTCCATGTTCACCACAATTGCGCATTCTCTGACAGTGTGCCAAATACGCAGCATTTACGCAGAACCCACAATGTGGTAGACAACAATCACTATTACAAAGGATGCAAGGTTGTGGGTTTGTGAATAAATTGCATTAGGACAACCACCATACACAGAGCTTGTGGTTTATTATGCACTTGTGTGCAGAGCAGCATAACTCAAACTGTCAAGGCTATCCCTTCATTCATGCATCACTTTCCAAGACCAACATTGGCCCATAGAGGGCTCCCTACATAATGCAAAGATGAAGAGGGGTTCATGGTAGAAGAGAAAGATAGAGAGAGAGAGGAGTACTTTGGTGTTAAGCAATATAATGATAAAAGGTATTTCTACTTCATTGTGTATCATGCCTCCCTGTTTATTTCATTTCATTTATTTCATTTCCAACAACATTTTCATGCACAAAATAACACAACATCAATGCAATGTAGTAACAAAGAAAAATACATGAAGTTGACAATACTACGCATCACAAAAGCAAAGTAAACAATGAAAATTGAATTGAAACTAAAGTTGCAGGAAATGGAGGAGACATGCTAAAAAACTAAGCTTGTATTTTGCAGTCTCCTCGTGGACAAAAAGACTAAATAACATCAAAAAGCAATTAGCTAGATATAATGGTTGGTTATGCCAGGTAGTAGAGTAATTAGTTTGGTCGTAATCATCATCTGACAGGAGTAATGAAATAATTGCAGTGAACATTTTCATTAGGGTTACTATTTTCATTATTATCATTATTTTTAGCATTATTATCGTTATGATGACGGTGATGATAATGATTGTTATTATAATCATTATCATTATTATCATCATCATTATCATCATTGTTATCATTATGATAATCATGGTTATAATTCATGCAAAGTGTCCTGCCACCACATTATTGTATTCAAGCACTTCACAACACAAGATTATCAGTAGAATCACATTCTATACTTGGACTATGCTCATTCCACTCCCTTCCAAGCACCCAGGCCTAATTCTCACTTCTTTCCAATGCAAATATGCCTTTAAATGCAACCTGATGGCAGTTCATACAGCTGAGTAGAGAAGAGAAGCATATGTGTCTAGAGTGTCTTGATAGCTCAAGGGTGTGGCACGATAACAAGTATGTCTAGAGTGATATCCCGCCTCACCTGCGATGAGGTAATTCTTGTCATTCTTCAGGGTCGTCTTCCCGCAGTGGCCGGAGGAGGCGGGCGTCTCCAGCTGCACCTCGTCCCCAACTTTCCAGTCTTCGCTGAGCTCGCCGGTCTTGTAGATCTGCTTGAGTTTCACCGTGTAGACGATCTTGTAGTTCCACGCTTCCATGCTCTCTGGGTTGATGGGTGTGTGTGGTTTGTCTTCTGGAGATGTGAATGAAGGGCCATAGGGGCATTACATTCCAATATACAGGACCAAAGTTCAATGTCATAGCCATTTTTTGCCATGGAAACTGGTTCTTAACCCATTGAGGACGGGCTGATTTTGCTACAACACGCATTTCCCATAGACACTTGCCCGAGTATACTCAGGACTCATCCTCAGTGGGTAAACAACCTCACCCAGCTTGAATATCATATTCTGCCAGCACTATTTTTCTCACTATTCTCGTACCTTGTTCAACCCCAAACTATAACAAAAGTTTGTACTGTCATCACTTAGTTACTCTATTATATGGCATATAGTCAAATGCCAGTCGGCAATTGTAAAATAGTGGATCATTTGTTATATGTCCCCATAAACAACACATTTCAGGAATGTTTTCCCATATGGGCTATCACAGAAAATTGGGGGTTGGCATTTGTGAAGGAGATTATACAAGGTCCCTTGAATACATCTTAGGATTTGTAACTTCTTTAAAATGCATTTCAAACCATTTCATATGGAATATTCTGAATGTTTTCTTCCCTTCCAGTCCTTGACCAAACAGTATGTCACTCAAGTGACTTATCATATCAAACTTCTGAAGTTTGAGACCTCTTCAATATTTTGTTTTTGAGGACATGAACCTCCACTTGTTGTTGTTGTTTGCTCCTGGAAGTGATCGCCTTTCGTCCCCTTTCCTTTGTCTGTTTTACTCAGTGGACAATGCACTAACGCTGTCCATATAAAGATCACAAACTCACTAATGCAATGAACCCCATACCTTCACTGGCAGAAACTGTCAAGAAAGCATGTTAGTGGAGTTAAGTATAATCCCAAAGGTCATTGAGAAACAGCTGGAAGACAATTATGATGCTGTAACTGACATAGATATCCAATATCCAATATCCAATACATATTTTACCATCAATTGACATATGGAAGGCATTTTCATGATAATCATTTGGGGGTGTCCCATTAACATTTAGATTGCTGGAAGGTAGATTGTAACATGTCTTTGATTAAACAGGGGCCCGAAAGGCAGAGGGAATTTTTACCTTTATCTTCTTTCGCGAATGGTGGCACGTTGACCGTCTCATTAGCAGGTGACTCTTCAAGAGGCGTTGTAGGTACAGCCCCAGTTGTAGCCACGAGTGAGGCCTCCAGAGAAGAGGCTGTGATGGGGGGTGTCTCCACCCTCTCTGTAATGGTATCATGATGTTCTAACTCTTCCGGTAGTGGAAGAGGAGGTAGCTCTGGGTGGGGTTGAAGTTCCTCCGGGATTGGCTGAAGACCAGCTGGGTGGGGGAGAGGTTCAAATCCCTCTGGCTGTGGCATGGGCTGAAGGCCCTCGGGTTGGGGGAGGGGTTTCAGTCCTTCGGGTTGGAGGCCCTCAGGTTTGGGAAGGGGTTTTGATCCCTCAGGTTGAAGGCCGTCGGGCTGGGGAAGGGGTTGGAGATCGTCGGGGTGGGGGAGAGGATCAAGTCTCTCAGGTCCAGGGACTGGCTGTAATCCCTCGGGCATTGGGAGAGGTTTCAATCCCTCAGGATTTGGGAAGGGTTCAAGACCCTCAGGATGGGGAAGAGGATCAAGTCCCTCAGGTTGAGGAAGTGGTTGTAGTCCCTCAGGCATGGGCAGGGGTTTCAGTCCTTCTGGATGGGGGAGGGGTGGGAAACCCTCAGGGTGAGGGAGAGGTTCCAATCCATCAGGATCTGGTGATAAGCCCTCAGGGAGGGCTTCGTCTGGGAGGGGGTGCAATCCTCCAGGGCGTGGCTGTACCTCAGGGAGGGGATCTGGATCGCCTCCACCAGTCTGTGTCTGGGTATTGATCAGCACATATTCCCTTTTCAGGATCCTGCCCCCAATGACTGGATAAGTGCAGAGAAAATGGAAGAAGAAAAAGTTGAATGTGTAACAAGAAAACAGAAAAACTCTTACATCAATTGTATATGAAGTGAATGCATTTACACTTGTGCTTATTTTTTTTTTTTGAAGAAATAAATACAGTATTGGTTGAACAGACAACTTTGGTTTGGAAACACTATAGCCCAGTGTTTAAAATAAGGTCAAAACATTCAAAGAATTGAAAAAATCCCCATCCATTTGTAGATTACAACACTGTTTGATTTTTTTTATTACCTTTGTAAAAAAAAAAAAGGAAGAAGAAGAAGAAGAAAAAACATGTTTTTCATTATTGACTACAAGTCGATTGTCAACAACAGGTAAGAATATGATTTTCAGTGTAGATAGGACCTTTTACGACTTATGGTGTCACTACTGTGCTTGCACAGAGAAATAACTCAGACACCTACTGGGTGTTCTATGCTAAAATTCAAAGGATAATTTTTTTTTGTTATCCTGTTCTGCTCAGATTTTATACTCCCCAGGACAATTTTGCTAGACTCCCTGAGACAAATTATTTTTGTTTTTGTCACTGGCTTTGATGCCCCTTCTGTGGGCCTACTTCCCTGGTATGTAATTTGCACAATACAGCGAGTGTTAAAAACATTGGGCAGACACTGAAGGATGCATGAATGTGCCAGTCCCGTGTATGTGATTATGTTAATTTGACACTTGACTGGACATGTGCCCCTGTGAGCGAGGCTCTGTAACCTTATGTTTCTGAGGTATGACAGTTCCTCATAGATGTGATACTGTGAAAGCTGCTGTTTTCACAAGGGTCTGAATTTTCGTGAATTTTGTGAATCACTGCTGGGCCACAAATTTAACAGTAGCCGAGAATATCACATACAGACAGTATCTTGTGAAAATGTCTGTGACCTCCTCATTTGCAAAAATATCTATTTGCGAAAATAACAGCTCTTTTTGTGTATAATACATGATATAGGTGATCCCCATGAACAATGGGTTAGGGATAAGGGTGAAAATTTGCTTCATATTCAAGTTGACTTCTGAGTGTAATCATAGACAAACAGAACATTGAAAGATCAAATACATTTGCTGAATTCATTAAAATTGTTAGTCTTTTCAATAGGGAAAAAATGTCAATGTCTTTTATATACATATCCATGGGAGAGTTGCTAGCCAACGACATTATCACCTTAACCCTTTCTTTGCCAGGGACTTTGGACAGTGTGTACAACACTATGGGGTTTTCTGTGCCAAGTGGCTTTCAAAGCACACACAATGTTTTAATGTATTCCGGCTTTATGACTGTGGCTATTTGCAAAAATATGTTTGCTCCAAAGTCCTCAGTTCTCATTTTACGCCCAGCTGAATGAAATTAGTACTTTTTAATTTTCTTGACTCTTCTTGTACCAGGTCAATTTCAACACAGTATAGATTTGTTCCTTTAATCCTTCACAGCTCTCCTTGTATGTGCTTGATTCTTCCTTGGGCGTTTCAGTTTCTCAGAGGGTGAAGAGGGGAGGCAGCATTTTTCCCCCTTTTTTTTTTTCCATACGTGATTGGGGTCAAAATCCAGTCTTGTCATATGTGTCAATCACACAACACAAGGTGCTTATCACCTTAGCAACATTTATACAAACAGTGATGCAAAGCCAGTACAAGCTTAGGAAGGGATTCACAGTTTTTAGCAACAATATAAACCTGCATATTACCTTATCCAATTACTGGTTATCACCATTCGTACATGTATTTCCCTTTTATTTCTGCCCTACAAAGGCAAACAAGTGATGGATATGTGTGTGCATGTGTATGATTTCCAATGCAACACAAGTCATATAAAACATATCAAACATGACATGTTTTTGTTTTTGATATTTATGATTTTATTAGTTTTCAAGATTCATACAAACAGCCTAATGATATACAGCTGTACATGTAATATACATTGTATAAATAAAAAAAGAAGAAAAAAAAAAGAAGTTTGTTCAGCAATATCTTTAACCCAATGGGGATGAGTCCCGGGCAGGTGTCTATGGGAAATGCGTGTTGTAGTAGAATCAGCCCGTCCTCAACAACGGGTTAACATAGAAATGGAGTGCATGATGTTTTTAAGGAATCCCACTGCCAGATGTATAAGGAAAATATATAACATTGGATTACAATTTTGGACGAATTCATTGACCTGCATTTTACCATTACCAATCACGGTCCACTGACATTTGAGTAACCCTTTTGGTGTTTTTTTTTTTTTTGCTTTTTTGTTTTTGTTTTTAAAGGCAAGGAGATATGATTTCCATTTGCATTACAAAGCAAATAAATTCATTCAAATCTAATATTTCTTTTTTCTTTTTTTCTTTTCTAGAGCTTTATAAAGAAGCATGAATGCGAGGCTTTCATAATCTCTCACTATTCAACAAATTACAACAGATCAATTACCTCAGGAAGAAGTTTAAAGAAACATATCAGCCATCAAATTATGCCTTAATTCCACTTGTTTTTAGATCCTTGTCTCCACTGTCCATTTAGATATATTAGTACACATTCATAATTAAAGGAATATTCCACTGTAAACATGGGCAGATCTTATTGGTCTGCATGGCGAGGAAGATAATAAGAAAATGAAATTGTGTTCATTTGTCCCAAAGAGAGAGTTATTCTGTGCTCTGATTTTTTTTTTTTCGGCAGTGCTCCTCGGAGCGATATCAATTTAAATTCGGAGCTATCGCAGCGCTACGCTTGCCCTGGTAAAGATTCCCCCGCTTCCAAGCTATGAATAATAGCCTCGGAGCAGACAAGCATACACTTCCCAGACAAATTTTTCTGCTGATGTCCATAATGCACAACAAGCATTCATCAAGTGCTTTTCCTTCGCTCACCGCCTGCATTAAATGGGGCTCCCTGGTCTCGGTCACTAGCTATGCAGCATTTTTACGACAACATAATTGCCTTCTTTTGCAATTTACTTCACCCATGAATGCTCCCCCCCCCCCCCACCCGCCCCTATTTGCAAATGTCAAATGCATTTTTATTTGCTTCATTTGCTTGTGCAGTGCTGGTGCACAAACTGACTGACATATATACTACCAAACACACACACACACACACTATTAAACACACGCACACTAACACATAAAGATATCTATGAAATGTACTTGCAGGGTTCATGCACACTGTTCATTTCAGGACATTTCTTTTTATGTTTCTGAAATGGCCGATATTACCGGCGACATTTGAAACTCCAGTATCAAGTGATGCCCTCCAGTGAGGTGCAGCATTTGATCAATTTCAGCATCCCTCCCCCATTCGTTGCACCGTACTCCTCCCTTCCCATCCCAGCCATTGGCCCACCCTTCTCATCTCCCAGCGTACCTTTTCCCTATCCTAACCCATCTCCCTCTCCATCCCCCCTCTTCCCCGTATTCTCCATGTCAAGTCCTCTTCTACTCCCCTTCTTGCCCCCCTTTTGCTCCTTCATCTGCATCTCACCTCTCTACCTTTTCCCCTCTGGGTGTGGCTCATGTCTCACCCCCAGACAGCCTTTTTGCCACCAGCTGATGGTACTTTGACCCCCACCATTCCATCCTGTCATCTCATGCAGGTGATTTTTATTTTCATTTCTTTCTTTCTTTCTTTCTTTTTTGAGTGAGAACACCATGAAAAAGGCAGTATGTATGTTAGTCTATGATATTCAGTTCAGTTCAGTTCAGTTTGTCAGTTTGTCCACTTGTTAAAAAAAAAATCATCAATCAGTGAAACTTTAACAGTCATGTATCAAAATCAAAGATAACTGAACTTACTCTTGACATATACAGACATACTGGTACATGAAAGATATGCCTGTAAACAGTCTAATGTTTCCAGGTACAAGTAGAGGAGATTGTCATCAATGCAGTATATTTGACTGGGATGACGGCCTCGTATACCAGTAACATATATTATATAACATGAAATTCAGAACTCTTCATAATTGAAACAGAAGGATCAGTGACAAAAAAAAAAAGAATATATAGCTTGAAATGAAACCCAAAAGGTAAATTATATAATATTCTCCCCATTATTCTTATATTTGATATGTGGTTATTATTCATATTTTTTTCTTAATTACTTTTTTATTGAAAATTAGACGGAGAGTAACCAAAGCATAACTATCACACTATAAAACATTGAGGTTTGCTCCAAAATCTTAAAATGTACTTAAGCCTGACGTGCCAAGTCATAGTGAAAATGACTCTACTTTGCAGAAATAAAAGTGATTAAAAAAAGAAGACAAGCAAGTATTGACTAGTAAAAGTTAGACACAAAATATAAATTATTGGAAATTTAAAGTTTTACAGCTTTCGCAAAACAGATAGAGTAGATGAAAGTGCACATGCAAATTTTATTTGTCTTTATCTCACAATTCTGTGAATGGTAGGTGCATAAAATAATAGTCAACAAGTGCAACCCTCCCCTATTAAGTCATCATTGCCACTACATGTAGTTCTCATGTTTGTGAAGTAAAATGCGAATGATATAATTTTTTTTTTCCTGATGCTGAGAAAATTGGTGTGCAGTAGGTCAATAGGCGTGTCTTCATCAGCCCGAAGTTCAAACTAGCGGGACATTTTGCGGTCTTAGAAAATAGCCCGATACAGCGAATGTGCGTCTTCATCAGCTCGAACAACCTGCTTCGGGAAATTAGTCCGAAAATTGACGCATGCGCACTTTGCAATATTACTCTGCCTGGCTCGCGGTTCGAAAGTGGATTTCCCCGCTCAAAATCTCCTATATCACCGTATGTACGATTCTACAACCAGGGAGGTGAGCAGTACAGCAAATTCTCGCCAAAGGGATATTAATAACGCTACTCTTTCTTCTGTCCAGTGAGGCATCTTATATGAAATTAACGAATTGCAATGTTTAAACAAATCCAAAATGCACACAATCTGCAAGAATCTTCAGCTAAGGTATGAATAGAGTGGACCAGAAGAAGAAGTTTACCAAAAAACAAACAAACAAACAAACAAACAAACCAGCTAGCATGCAAGGCACTGAGTTTTAATAGGGAGGTGAGAGAAATAACCTCCCTGGTTTTAAAGATGACAACAACAGTAGGCCTATAGTACACACATGTGATCCTTGAATACACCGTGCGTGTAATGTACTATATACACAATCACTAGCTGCTTGTACATGCGCTTTCCATTGCCAGCTGGCGAACCAGAAGCATGGAGGGATCGAGAAAATTTCGGGCTGATGGAGACGCACCCAAGATAGCGCGCTATTTCACGAATTAGCGCTCTAGTTGACGAACTAGACCAAGATTTTGGGGGAAATTTTCCCGATCAAATAGCGCGCTATCTGCGTCTTCACTACACAGATAGCGCGCTATTTTGACATCGGACTAGTTTGGTAACCGCAAGATAGCGCGCTATCTTGAAACTTCGGGCTGATGAAGACACGCCTAATGAAAGACTTGAAAGACATAACTGATTGATATGAAAAATATGGAATGAAATAACTTTCTTGCATGTTCAATTTTAGTGAAAGCTGTCCTGTTGTTTGATTTTTCTTCCTCTTTGCAGTGTCAACTTGAACATTGGGAAGCACATCACTTTGATATTTTAAAGCGAATGTGTTTGATATTTAAAATTGCGTTGTCATGCTCTGTCTTTGCATGTGCATATCCCAGAGGTCCTTGAGTTGGGCAGAAGAACATGTTCATAAACAGATTTAGAAATATATTTCATATGAATCCATTCACTTTTTGTGATTTTGAAGACAGGCTTGAATGATATCACCCCCAGACATTTCCAAAATAACATTTTGCCTGTATTATTTCAATTCTGTGAATCCAAAATTTTTTGAGTGCACAAAACTTTAATGCATTTGTAAGGGGCCAGGATATACAAAAGTAAAATGCACAAGGAAGTCATTGTCGTTTTTGTTTTTGTTTGTCTATACAATGCATTGAATGGCAGTCACTTCTTTGCAAAAGTTCATGCTGTGAAAAAGGCCATTGACTCCAATTCACAAAAGTTTAATGCCCTGAATGTTTCTGGTTTTACAGTAGTTTTGTTTTGTTTTGTTTTTTGTTTTGTTTTTGTTTTGTTTTTTTGTTTGTTTTTGTTTGTTTTTGTTTTGCTTTTGTTTTTACATTTGAGTTGCAATAATTGCTTCTGGGTATATGATGGGGGTGTGAATGTTTTTTCCTCGAACACATGATCGAAATGATTGAAGGGGTGGAGCTTGCTTTGACCTTGCTTGAACCTCAGCCATGGTTTGTGCGTATACACATGTACTCATGCATGCAGGCTCTTGGCTGCTTCCATTATTGGTTTTCAGGCCATGCGGTTTATAACACAGCTGTTGTTCGGGATATCACTTGCAGTTATGCAGTGTTCAGGAAGAAGACTCACATTCAGTGCCGACTTAAAGGAAACCAAAACCCAAAAAGAGAAATGTGGATTGAGTAAAAGCAGCAACATTAGTAGAAGACATCAGTGAAAGTTTGAGGAAAATCAGACAATCGATGCAAAAGTTATGAATTTTTTAAATTTTGGTGCTGGAACCGCTGGATGAAGAGACTACTAGAGTTTATGACATCATGTGTGAACAACAATATAAAGAAAATTTAAAGGGAATTCCACAGAAATTCATTTTTCATGAAAATTACACATACTGACATATGTTAAGGGTAGTACATATAATCATTCTCCCTGCTTTCTGAAAGCGGTTAGTCAAGTGCTCTTTCATTATGCTAGAAAAGTGAAATTATGTTTAGTTTTATTTTATTTTCTTTATAATTGTTGTCCACACGTGATGTCACAAACTCAAGTAGTCTTGTCATCCAGCAGTTCCAACACAAAAACTTTAAAAATTCATAACTTTTGCATTGATTGTCCGATTTTCCTCAAACTTTCACTGATGTGTTTTACTAATGTTGCTGCTTTCACTCAATCCACATTTTCCTTTTGGTCTTGGTTCCCTTTAATAGTTCAGGCTCAACAACAGTTACAAATATTAAATGGGTTAGTCAAATACAGGTTAGTGATTGGCTAAACACAGTCACGTGATGGAGGCACATTGGTTAAAATGTTCGCCCATGGGCAGAACATTTTTGTAACGTTGTCCCATGGGAAAACATTTTCACGTAACAAATGACAAACGATACCAAACGATTGAACAATCATATTTTTCACGGAATCGATAGGATAAATTTGCCTATTCCATACAATGTGAAACAGCAGATTTGACTAACCCATATAATATAACAGATGATGACTTTTGTTGTCAGGAACATGTACCAAATGTTCCACCCTCAGGGTTTGAAATGCTATTTCGGGAGGCTATAAGTCCCTCGACTTCGTCTCGGGACTTATAACCTCCCTCAATAGCATTTCAAACCCTTCGGGTGGAACATTCAGTAATGTTCCCTCCCCCGCCAGTCATCATCTATATGATAATGTAGGGTGAGATGCATTTCAGCAATTTGTAATTGCAAACAAGTTTCATGGCAAGTCTGAAAGTCCTCCTAGTGAAATTTGTATGTAATTCATACATGGTCACTTCATACCTGATTTGAGATATTATCAAAAAGATGGTATCAATTTCAAATGGTCTTTAATTGACTGACAGATGGAAATCCCATCTTCTTTGGTAATAGATTTTCCTCGCTGGTACAAGGTAATGTGCTCACGATGAAGGTTTGCAATTAAGTTGCACTCTGATGTGTAATAAATGAAAATACTTATTACAAGGAATATAATCCTTATTCTCTCATCCAGCAGATCTGTAAGTGTAAAGAGGATGATATTCACTGGCAATCATATCAAGTGGAATGTCATGTGAATTCACGCCCTGATATTAATTTCCCTTGTGACATCACGTTGAAGAAGATTAGTTAATGCGAATGAGATATTTGACAAGGCACAGTTATGGATCGGTTGATATAATTCAGAGGAAAATGCAATATATGAATGCAGATGATATTCAATATGATAGCAATTTCTGCCAATATGGCACTGTGCTTTGTTTATGTGAAGCATGTTGAAATATGTCCTGCTTTGAACAAGGAAATAACCTCTGCTTTGAATCCTAAATGTAGACAAAAATAGGTTTGATCTTTGAACATTTCAGTTTCATATCCTTTATATTCAAGCTAGCTTAGATGGCACATGCAAACTTAGCACTCACATGCAAGTGTATCAATTTCAAATAGAAACCATCAACTGAGAAATTGACAGTCATAATCATTGTCATATTGGTTGACGACATCCAATCAATTGAGAGTTCATGTTGAGTAATATCTTGTCAAATGTGACCATGTATCCCTATGTTGTTTTGCCAGGCATCATTACCTGACAATATTATAACCAGCTTCACACTGACAGCTACCTTTATGCAGGTAACTTTAATGCATAAGTTGTGGTAGTATAAGAAATCCCCACTCTATATTTAGTTATTCGTCTCTTGAAATTTGTCTAAGATACCATGCTTCTCGAAAGCTCGACTTAACATCTTGACAAGCTTGATCTTTCCAGCGTCTAAATTTACCATCGGACCAATTTTCTCAGGAAGCGGTCATTTAGGACAGGAGTGGTGAGGGCAGAGTGCCAAATTGCACTCAAAGCCCGCCTTTATTCCGAGGTCATCCCCCCCCCCCCCCCCACACACACACACATACGCTTTGGTCGTATCTGATAGAGAATCACTCGTTAATTAGAATTGTAATATTAGAATTTTAATTACTACAGATGGTCGGATACCAAGACATAATGAGCATCATCCAAAATCTTTGGGGGGATGCTTGGTTTAAAAAAATAATGAATATTAATAAAATAATGATAATAATAATAATAATAATGTATGAAGCAACTGTCTCTACATCTTTCTTGTTGTTGCCGATTTGGTGTTAAGGATGAATTCATTCACCATGACTAATAACTTTGGCCAAAAAGGTGATGACGGTAAAAATTTGGTGTTTATGTTCATGTGTAGGTTTATGTATATTTGTATATGTTGATGAATATGTGTGTGCAGCATGTCTTGATGTTGTGAACATTAAAGGTCCTGTTTATCGTACCATTGGGAGAAGTGATTTAAAAAAAAAATGATTGAGATATCACATTTGATGCATATGTGTAGGTCAGTTGTATCACAAAGCATCCTACCATATAGAAATTTCGTAATAAGGCCATTAAAAATATATGTATATTAGGAGATATCACTAATTTCCCACTAAACCATAACTGCAGACAGTTTAGTCCAGAAATATTTCTATTATAACTATTGTTCACATTTTGTATATTTAACTATGCATACTGATTTAAATTTATACATTGGTTGTTTCTATCCCCATTCACCTTTTGCAAGTATTTTCAAGCACTAAACATGGGTTTTTGTTTCATCTGCAAATGTGAATTATGCCTTTAACATGATTCTTGGATACCTGTTGATTGTGTGATTGACAAATTATTCAAGCTGTTGGGTCCCCCATGAAGTGGACAGTGAAACTTTTAATCAGCATTCCTGTGAAAAAATCCTTCATTGTGAATAATGCCTTTAACATGATTCTTGGATACCTGTTGATTGTGTGATTGACAAATTATTCAAGCTGTTGGGTCCCCCATGAAGTGGACAGTGAAACTTTTAATCAGCATTCCTGTGAAAGAATCCTTCATTGCATTTAGTTTAACCTGCTCTGGTGACCACCTGTCTATAACAACCATCTTCCCATAGTTCCATGTGGGAATCCAATAACAAAACAAAACAAAACAAAACTAAACTAAACAAAACAAAAAACTATGCATATACAACTGAATTTATTCCAGTGACCATCTCTCTGTAGCAACCATCTGCCCATAGCAACCTCATGGAAATGATACGCAAAGAAAACTTATAGTTAAGAAACTGTATATAGCAACCAACTGTCCAACGTGTCCAGTGCCCATGTTGTTTGGTTTCCCACTGGGCGACTGGCAACTGAGAACAACTCAACAGCATGCAGCGGTAAAGCACCCAGCTTCAGGTGTAAATTTACTATGCTGGCAATTGCACCAAACAATGCCACTGAAATTTGTCTGCAACTATTTGGCAACCATTGTAGACAGGTTTGTGTATATTTGTGTCCTAGCTGGTCCATGCCGAATAAAGAAAAAAAAAAAGTAATTGGAAAGTACAATTTCATTTCAGTTCAGTTCGATTTTATTTCTGCATTTCTTTCAAGGAAGTCATACATGAAAAATGACAACATGTGTATCTAACAACAGAATAGCAAAAAACAATATTACATTCATAGTATCATAATCACAATTTTTAAAGTATAAACATAACAATGAGATCAAAGGAATCGACGATACACTTGTTTCCAAATAAAATGGAAGAAGAAGGTAAAAAATGCAGGAGCTTGCCGCCTTTAAGCACTTGCTTAATAGTGATGGCAGCCTCAGAATCTCAGAAAGGAAATGAGAAACATGATAATGCATATACAAAATGGGCAATTTCCCATTGAAATGCTTTGTGCAAGCTTTGTGGCATCCGCAAGGGGACGCCAGTGGGGGAAAAAGGGAAGAAGAAGAAAAAAAAAATGTGCAGAACAGTGAATTAAGTGCAATGAAGTGTGCTTTTATTATTTCTAGAAATCAATTAGAATGAATTGTATGGATTTGAGTGATCGTATGAATACTATTACCTCTGATCATGACATTTGTATTAAGTGGTTGTGAGCATGCATGTGTTTATGTTAAATGTGTATGTGTGTTGTGTGTGTGTGTTTGTGTGTGTGCGTCACATGTGTATATGTGTGTGTGCACTTATTATGTGTGTGGGTTGATATATACTGAGTAGTACAATAGGTACAATAGATATGTTAGAAGCAATACAATAGATATGTTAGAAAATGTATGGAGAAATGACAGAACTATGCAATTTCCTTTAATATTCATTGCTGAGTCCCCCACAACTATATGTGTACAAATAACATATAGGGCTACTATTGTGTTTAGATATTGCTTATGATAGTCATGCACTCTGCATTATTCAAAATTGTATCTATTTTGTCAAACAAAGTTTTGAATTTGATACGTGTGCACTGTATTATTTATTTATGGCATAATTACTTTATCACTTACATCATATTTCTGTTTTTTAGCACATTATGAAATAAGAACAGAAAAGTGCTTTACAATCAAACAAACTACAAACAACATTTGCTCAGAAACTCTTAAGAAAGTATAGAGAAATCGTTCACAGCATTCAAACATATGAAATGTCACATTAGTTTCAGAAAGACTTGGCAAGTTTTATCCAAAGATTAAAGATAATTGTCCATGCTTCTGGAGGCCAGCCAGACTACAATGCCTGGTTAAGTGTGCTTATAATAATTGCTGTTCTGGACAAAATATAAGGTGGAGGTAAAATGTTAAAGAGAGCTAGCGCTCACCGTATGCAGCTGCACAGAAGTGCTGCTGAGGGTGCAGCCGTTCGCAGCTGCATCCCTCGGCCGTCGATCCCGCGGTGACCAGCAGTAGGGCGGACGTCAGCGCAAGATACACACACCGCTGCATTGCCTCGCTCATCTCTTACGGTCCTGCGTTACCTTTTTTTTCCCTGAGCCAAGCGTGGGAGAGGTGCACGAGGATCCCGATGATTTGGTAATGCCCGATCTCCCACTCCTACCTCTCCCTCTCGTGTTGTTGTTACCCCTTCCTCTCTCCCCTTCTATCCCCCCTTCCTTTTCTCTCTCCTCTCTTCGTGGCCTAAAAAACACACGGCACCGCCTGTTATGCGTGTGAGGTTGCTCCGGAGATGTAAGCCTAGGTGTAATGCATGCAGCTCATCCGGGGCGATGTACAGCGGGAATGCAGGTCAATTGGTGAAGACGGACTATTTGTCTTCGCACTCCCTCCTTCTCTCTCTCGTTCCAGACTCTGAGCAAGGTGATGCTTTTCAAGAGATATGGGGTTGAGAAAGGGAAAATTGTAGCTCTTGTATGTTTAACTCTTTACGATGATACTGAGTAAGATAAAAAGAAAGATGTAAAATACAAAATCAATCTAGAGACACACATACACTGGCAATGGTGGGGTTGGGGAGGGGGGCAGGACTTTAGGTAGGGGTGCAGCCAGTGTTTGTAGGGTACAAGTCTCCAAGAATAAATAGTTTTCCTTCGCCAGGATTCACGGCAATGTCGTTATATGAAAACAATGTCTCTGTGTGTGAGTGTGTGTGTGTGTGTGTTTGTGTGTGTGCACGTTGGAGATGACGCAGATCAAAACACACTTGGAGATGATATAGATCCCTTGCTGAGTAAAAGTCAAAGTGTCAAGTTTCCCTCTAGAGTCAGGTATTGCTGTAAGGTATTCCCAAGCTATTACTCCTGAACATGTCCACCAGGTATAACCTTTGAGTGAGCATAATATAGGCCAACATGGGAGATGAAGCGTTTAGTATCTTCGCATGAAGTCAGTTCAGTCACCGCAGTCGCTCCTCTGCCACTGACCATGAAAAAAACAGACAAACAAATTGGCTCATCTCATATCATTCCTTTGGGTAATTTAGAGCAAAGCTTCCTCTCTCCGGCCTCCGGAATATATGAGAATGGGTCCCACAGTTGATCCCGCAAGAGGCAAATATATTGACATGGAGAAAACTCTCCCTCTTTCGACACGCACTGGCGTCAGAAGATGTTGGGATCGGAGACGGTTCCGAGGTGATGGAATGCTGGGCTCATGGACAGAAATGATAATTTCACTTTTGGGATGATCCCATGTCATCTGTGAAATCCTCATCGCATGTCTACACCGGGAGAGGTGGATGGGTGGGGAGGGTGTATGGGGGGGGGGGGATGGTGGAGAAAGTGTTGGATTGTGTTGTTCGTCCCTTGAAAGAAAGAAAGAGCGGCTTGTATCGCTCTGTATTCTTGGCTCTACGCATTTGCATTCTTGTTATGGCTCTGGAGTAGAAGGGAACTACTAACCCATTGAAGACTAGTCTCAAGATTACTTGGGCAGGTGTCTATGGGAGATGTGTATTATATGAAATTCAGTTCATCCTCAATGAGTCAATTGATAGGGGATGGGAAATGAATTGATTGATGAATAGATGGCTGGATGGATGGATAGAAGAAAAAAATGCAAGCAGTCAAGTATGAAAAATTAAGGGAAGATGACCATTACTGCAAGAAGAGATTTATTAACCCATTGAGAATGAACTGATTTTGCTACAACATGCATTTCCCATTGACATTTTCCTGAATATAATCGGGACTCGTCCACAGTGGGTTAAAACTGTGCTCTGTGAGAAAATTTTGATGGAATTTGAGTTCACAAGTTTAAGAGAAAGGGCTTCAGGGGAAAGCAAATTATTTCTCGTGAAAAAATGTAATAAAATCAACTTGAACACAGAAGTCTCGTTTACACACACCAAACATATAAACCGTTTTCAGAAATGGATTTTTACAAAGCAATGAAAATGAATGATAACTCCTGTGTGTGAGTGGGTCTGGAGTTAAATTTCATTTTGAGATCAAGATCCAGAGTGCTGGGTTAGGTCTCTTACATCTTCAAATAAACTGGATGCCCCATCTCATGCCCCATCACTTTGGAGTACCAGAGATGCCAAAATAAACTTGGGAAAATTCATTGAAAGTCATAGCAGCTTGACAAAGATTTGAATGACCTGTGATTAGTAATTGCGAGGTGATTTCCTTTACCTAGTGCATCTAACTTTAGATTCAACATGCTTACCTTTGAATCAAGAATTATTATATTTATTTTGGCATAAATTCACCCTAAAAAGCAAATTTTGAGTAATTAAACTATAGACTCTCTTTTGAAAACCTACATTGTAAGAGTAGATTTTGAGCAGAAATGTCCCCTTTCAAATTTAAAGGCCAAAATGAAACAAGTTGTTTTACTTCACTATGTGAAGCATGAGAGACATTGATTCTTTTGTGTATTTTACATGATTTTTTTTTGACATTTTGTTTTCAAGATTTATGTCTCTGATCGTAATTATATACCAGTTTGAGGCTTTTAGCATATGTTACAGTTTCTAATAGCATCAATACAGCCTACTATGATTGGTTCATTGACCCTGTCTGAGATGATAATAGGTTGCCATGTTGGAAGTGTGAAATCCTGTATCAGGAGGTTGTGGTCATATCAACCTCCAATTTGCTGTGGTGAATATATCCATGTGATGCTGTGTAATGAATACATTTCATCTGTGTGTTAAACATGATGGCAGTGCAAAATAGATAATCACCATCTCAGGACCAAATCAGGATACAGCACACAAAATCTTCACATTAGAAAGTTTGACCATTAAAAAAAAATCAACAACAAGCAAACAAACAGGGGATCAAATCATAAGAAAATCAATATGATCGCAGTCTCCTGCATGCTTTTCTGTTATCATAATGTCTAAAAATACTGAATTCTAAAATCAATTCATTCAAATCCCCCTCTTTTATTTTATTTCTTTTTTGAAATTCGTTTATTGTAACGACATGACATATTCTGAATGAACAGTCAACCATTATTTACATAATTTACAACTGTTAATTCCACAATTTCCTTCTGAACATTTTTTTTAGTAATATTATGCTATATGTCTCATACATCGAATACTGTCATGTTCATAGTATATACATGTACTTTGAATTAATTTGTAAGACTGTATACTAGCTTATGTGTTGTGTAATGTTAATTTCTAAATATATGTATTCTTTTGTTATGTGTGATTTGGAAAAAGGCAGATATAAAAACCAAACCAAACCAAACCAATATGTCATGGTAATTCATGAACAGTAAAAATGGACACTTGTCAACAACCACTGATTTCCATGAGTTTTGTAATTGCCCTCAAGTGACTGCAATCTTCAAGGAGATCAATGACATCTCTATTTCATGCCCAATTGTGTTCAGATTGTCTTTAATTCATTGTACACTTGTGTGGAAATTTGCCATGAAAGTAACCAATATTGAGAGAGTCTGGTTGTCTTTAATCTCAATAATGAGCCTGTTCAGCCATCCCAGATATTGCTCGGTCATTGACAGGACGAAGGAGAACATAACCCCAAGAGAGGGGCTCCGTCTCTAGGAAAAGGCAACGAAGCAGTGAAAAACAGGATTAATGAAACTTTGATTGAAATTTGATGAATGCAACAAAATGACAACGATTTGATTGGTGATGAGTCACCGAACATTGTCTCCTGTAAGAAGTGAAACATAAAAAGCCCCCCCCCCCCAAAAAAAAAAAAAACAAACAAACAAACAACAACAACAAATCAAAACAAAACAAAACAAAACAAAACAACAACAACAAACAAAAACAAAACAAAACAAAACAACAACAACAAACAAAAACAAAAAAACATAACTTTTTGGTCTCTAAACTGAAACATTACCTGCCCATACCTCTTCCTGTAATGTAGCCTGAAATATTGCTAGAATATGCTCTTGTGAAGTGTAAGAATATTACTATCATTTTTCTCAAGACATAAACAGGATTTTTTTTTTCTGTTATTGTCCATAGGCCTATGTCAAACAAGGATGTTAATGTCTTCTCTGGAACAGTGTCACAGTATTGGAAATGTCTTAAAGTGGCTCACTATTGTGAAGCAGATGCACATGAGCTCGTTTTAAAAGGTGCAGTGGGTTTCCAAATCTGATAAAGAGCTGAGGTGAAAATTGAGCGAGAGGAAGGTGCAAGCGGAAGAGAAAAGGGAGGACAGACTGCCCAAGATGCAGTCCAAAGATAACACAAAATTCCCTGCTAAATGTCACATTCATCCCACCTTGAGCTTTTTGCCCCCTTTTTCTTTTTCTTTTTCTTTGTTTTTTCTAGCTGTGACTGGGTGAATATAGGGTTTATATGCTAGCATACTGAATATCATGCCTTGGTGGATTCTATTAAAGGGCCCCTGAAATCCAAATGCATGTTGATTTGTGTTGATTTATGATACCCTCAACATCACTTTTGCAGTGAAACGAATATCTAGAAACATTCCATATATTCTTAACAATTTTTTTCTTCTATTTCTCTTCAGATTATTTGGGAATTCCCACAAAAAAAATAAATAAATCCTTCCAAACCAATATTCCTCTTGTGATCTCATCTGTCAATCATTGCTAAAGTACTGAAATGTTTAACAAAAGATATTGGAATGCACCTTCCCCTTGACTCAGCATAACTTGCATGTTCCCTCGCCATGTCTTTTGTTAGTCACATTAATATCACAGAAACAAGGTGCTGAGGTTCGTTCAACATTACTGTCTACTGGGGTTTAATGATTACTTATACTGCAGTGGCCTTTGATGTGATTTTGTTTTTAACCTTATTGCACAGGCTGTGCTGGCAGCAAAAATGTATCATGACTTTGAGGCAAGTTGGACTGTTTCAAGTCATAACTCTGCAAGAAAATTACTCAATTGTAAATCATTTGTGGACTTCAAGTATATCACACATTAAAATTCATAGTTTTTTTTTTTTTTTTTAAGGAATTTTCAAAGCATCAAATAATATTTACAAAGTATCAATCTTGTTTGTTTGTACATTGTAGCAGTAGCGGTAATAAATCTTGATGTATTTGTCCCTGTTCAAATGACTTGGAGGATGTCCGAATGGACTCGGTTGCAGAAATAGAATACAAACCTCCAGGATGTTTACACTGTGGTGTGGAAAGAGAAAGACGTTCTGGCTGGCATGATATCACTCACAGATGAAATGATATTTCCCTTGGAGTTAGTCCAGCTGTAGTCTGTACGTGGACATGGATGTTAATCCATCTGTCCATTCTCCAGATTAATTATATTTTTCCCAATTCTTTCTGTTTTTTGGGATAATATTTCAGTTCTCTTTCTGAACAGCTGTTCCTTTTTTTTCTTTGCATGTCTGTTTGTGTTCATGTCTCAGTTTATCACTTCTTCTTTGCTTCCTTCATTCTTTACCTATCTTGCTTCTTCTATCTCTTTAAAATTCTTTCTCTGTCTATCAATCTATCAACCAGAGTCTTTCTCTTTCTCTCTCTCTCTCTCCCTCTCTCCCTCTATCTCTCTCTCTGTCGTCTTCTGTCATCATTTTTTTTTCTTGCGCTTCTCAAGGTCTCTGACTGAAATGATATTTCATGTGCTGAAAATCTTGATAGATCAAAATAAATGGCTCGCATAATTTTCTGGAGGGAACCGGAGATGTGAGGCAGCACGTTGGAAGTCAGGCATGCCTTGATTTATCGTCAGATGGTGCGGGGACGTATTCCGCGATCAAATTTAGTTGAGTGATACCCGTGGTTTCAGATTACAAGTTCTTTCATTTCGCCCCATGCAGCTCCTGTCACAAATGTCAAAGAGTACCCAAACAATTTTTCATCCATATCCATGTCCTATTTTAGAATCATTTTACATACTTCCATGTGAGGAATGTTCCTTCCTTTTCATTGTGTTTTATTTCTTAATCGAATCAATTGTCAAGAGAGTATTCAATTTCAATTCAAGCCAAACTTTTTTTTTCACTTTTTTAAAAACAAAATGTACAAAGAAGTATGTGAAAATTGATATGCATGTTGAATTATCAAACAATATATAATATTAATGTGTGCGAATGAAGACATTTTATAAAGTAATGTCTGTATGAATTGAAGTACTCATGACTTCATAAGTCTACCTACTGTGTAGGATGACACGTAATTTTACATTGAGTTATACTTCTTAGATGGAGTCTTCTTTTTTTTTTCTTCTTCTTCTTCTTTAAAGGACTCATCAGGATCAAGCTGAGTTAAAAATAATGTATTCAAACTCACAATTTTTAAAATTAGCTGCAAGCAATAGCTACAGCTGTATGTGGTCCTTTAAACTTCCGTCTACTATTTAAAAGACTAAATTAAAAAAAAAAATTACCTCACAATCATCTTTTAGATGTTTAAGTCTTCAATTGTAAATTATTTGAAGCTTTGGAAAAGTTTTTGATAGCTACCACCAATCGAATATCACAGTATCTACAGTAAAACAGTATCAAATGTGCAGGATTGTAAGGCTGAAATTTCATGCACTGACACAACAAATCATGTACAATAATAATAAAAAAAAAACAGGTTGGACATTAAACAGTTACAGAATGGTAAAAACTGTGCACCTGTTGCTATTTTTTAAAAATTCTCTTTATTCATAGATTTGATTGTATTTGTCGTTTTACGCTGCAAACCTTTGTGAAGAAAACTGAATCGTTAGATATGCACATGTCAGGTTATGTGCCTGTTCTATGTCTTCAAGCTGGGTATGGATCTCTGGGAGTTCTTCTTTGCTTGAGAATATTGCCCTTTCACTGAATTATGGAGTAGAGCCTCTGATAGATGGTTGACAGTATTTGATGTATAGAGGGAGCTCTACAAGTTTGTAGTTTAGAGTCAGACATAGTTTTTCAGACTTGATAAGTTGAAACTTTTGATAACCACAATGGTCAACATTCAAATGAGGAGCTAGCAAGTCCTCCTAATTCTGCAGGAGGCTTCGGGGGGGGGGGGGGGGGGGGGAGGGGGGATCTGATTCTTGGCATCTTGATAAAAGAATACAAAGGGCCCCTCTGATTTGGGAAGGATTATTCTCTATGTTTAGATGCATGCAACACTCAGGCATCTCTTTTATAACATTTTGGAACTTCCCTCAATGTGATATGTATTTGGATGCTAGTTCCCATAAAAGTAAAATATGGACATTTTATGTTCTCTTTTCTTTTTTTTTTCTTTGCATGTCTTTGTGATGATGGTCACAATTCACCTGATGTACATCTTCTCTGATATGTCTAAACTCAGGTAAGTCGGACTTCATTTGTATCAAAATCCATTAGATATTTTTGAATTATGATTTGCTTTATGTGGTCGCCACATAAGCAGCATAATTATGCTTGTATAGAAGCAACCACAGGGTCAGCAGCCTAAATACATCCCCTCCAAAAACCACTGATTTTGGGTGTGTATGAATGCGGCTATAGTGTTTCAAACAGGTTCTGACAAAAGCTGAAAGTTAATTGAATTATTCATATTATTGATAACACTGCTGGCTAAAGTTTAATCAATTGCCATAGTAGTTGATTTGGTTCTAGGAGCCATGGTGTAAGTAGCTATTAAGGATAGATGATATTGGTTTATATTTGCTTTGATATTGGAAACTGAAACAAAAGAAAAAAATCAGAAGACCTACATGTAATCACTTTTTCTTTTAATTTGATTTCATTAAGTGTGTCAGATGCTGTCAAACAAAATCCATACACAATCTTCTGACTTAACCCATTGAGGATGAGCTAGTGTTGCTGTAACACTCATTTCCCACATACACCTGTCAGAGTATACGTGGGACTAGCCTTTAGTAAACCTGTTGGTTAAGGGATGGTTTGTAGTGATTTATGTCCTGTATGTTACTTTCATGTCACAGTCAATTGAACGAGACCACTCATGACTGAAGAATTCCTGAATTTGACCCTCTTGCAACTAAGCTTTTTTTTATTTTTTTATTTTTTTGATTGAGACTTATATCAGTTGCAGTGCCAGTAACAGCAAGCATTTGTACTTTCACTGGTTAATAATGTTGAAGAAGAAGTTAACAGTTTCAAAGATTTTTGATATTCTAATAGCATACTTGCCAACTAATAAGATTTAATCAGATTCAGTAAGATTTTTTACATTAAAAATAGCAAAATAAGATTTTCTGTCGGAGAAATAAGATTTTAGAAAATATTTAGATATACCTTTCATGTGTATTTTCTGACGATTTGACTGAAAGTAAGATTTTTAACTTCAGTTTGCATATAAAATAAGATTTTTGCAATCCACGAGTAAGATATTTCATCTTGAAATGTTGGCAGGTATGTAATAGAGGTAAAAAAAAAAGACTCGTTGTCAAATGTTACATTTCAAAAAGAAAACTTAAGTTGTCAAATGTTAGATAGTAAACAAGACAGAAGTTGTCAAATGTTAGATTTAAAGCATAGATATTAGATATTAGATACTAGATATGCAAGTAGATTACATGCAAGTGTGTGTAGCCCTGGAATATAATGATTTCCAATCTTTCCTTTTTGCTGTCATCTGTGTCCTTACTTTTGTCCGTAGCCTGTCTATTCATTTTCGTCCCTATCGTGTCTCCTTGATGCGAATGTTTATTTTATATACATATCACACATGTTACCTCAAAGTTGAGCTCATGCTGAAGCTCTGATGTGGGTCGCCACGGCAACGTGCATAAAGTGGCCATTAACATCCCTTCCACCAGTGCATCGTCCTGCCATTTGGGCTCGCCGTAGATCCAGCTCCATGTTAATGCTCGAGTAATCAGGGATCGTTGGTCCCCCCATTGAGTGGGATGAATTATTCAAGACATGGCACGGTGCATCGGAATTGCATTTTTTAGCCCCCGTGCTACCCTCATTTGTGTTCAAATCTAATTATCATTGTGTGTGAATATATGAGTATGGATTTATAGAGATGGGGGCAAAGGGATGGTTGGGGGAAGGGATGGTGGGAGGGGGAGGGGGGCCAAGAAGGAATGGGGTTATGTAGATCTGGTCAGAAGCATCATGAGGGAGGCAAAGTGTAATGTGGTTCAAGGATGGAGTAAAGATTTTTTTTTTCCCGGGGGGGGGGGGGGGTACCTATCTTCCAGATATTGCAGCAGTCAGAAAATTTGTTGTTTTGTTTTAATGTATTCTTTTCAAAGTCATAATTGGTGATATTATGATGCATTTTTATAACATACAGTCATGTGAGTTGTTTCTGTATTGAAGTAAATAATACAGTAAATATATGGTGTCTTCACAGGGAACACTAAAGCCCTTTAAGAGCCAAGATTTTTTTTTTATTAGCATCATGACAAAATCAAAATCGTGTGTATTATGCAAGTCTTCAGAAGCCCTGTGCCATTGTTGTATATCGCCCTCTTGTGTTTTGGATCTGGGAAGGATCTGGCTTTCTCATTCACATTGCCCATTCTGGTCATTGCCCATATTGACATCAAGATGATAAAATTTATTGATTTTTTTTAAAGAAAAAATAATGCCTGTTATATCCTCTTTTGTCATGTAGAAAATGTGAAATCCAGTTCTTAACCCTAGTTAGTATGTACTCCATGAATTACAATTGAAAGAGAAAGATAGGGCAAGACAGACAGACAGACAGACAGAGAGATACACAGTGAGAGGGAGAGGGAGGGATGAAGGAAGGATTCTGATGATGTTGTAAAGCGCATCTTTAGTTGGGTGTGTTATAGGTACCTTACTCCATTTGTGCACATGCCTCAGCTACTGCCTGCAGTAACTTCAAGGTGATTTCTTAATCCACAAGAATGTCATCAATTTATCAGTACCTTCTTCTTCACTTTATGGCAGAAAAGCTGTCCAAATGAATAATAATAATGATAACAGAAATTAAAGAATGTTTCCTTTTGTAGGTGAAGTAAATTTGCTAAGAATTTCTCTACAGCTGTTTTATGAGAGGAAGGAGAGAAAAGTAGAGTTTGGTTTGCAATCGCCATAAACTTTATTTCATATGTAGGAAATTAATGTCACTCTTTTCATTATCTTTTCTTACCATGTTAATCTACAATGGTGTAGGTGATATTCATCATGCTGAAGGTACGTTAATTGGAAAATGAAATATGATTTATCAATCCAAAAATGAAAGGAATGTGTGTACTATTGCGAACCTTCTGAATTATGAACCTTATTCCATTTCTTAGGTTAATGAACCTTCAGAATAACAACACTCTTTTTAACTTTTTGGATCAATGAACCTCGGAATAACGGGCCTTAAGTCATTTTCAGATTAATGAACCTTCAGAATAACAAACTGTAACCATTGATACATGCCCTGAGAGATTTTAATATCCCTATGACACTAACATGTATTTCAGCTGTGACTCAAATGACTGCAAGTACTTTCTTGACCATTTCAGAAATTAGGCCTATCCGAGGTATACTCTAACTGTGATGGGGGAAATTGATTATTGATCTAGGATCCTAAAACCATTTTGTTCCTGATGCAATTTGTTATCCTAGTGTAATTTTGCTGTCATAATTATCCTATCACATAACTGTAACCACTGTAACTTTAAAAGCAGGGACCCAACAGTTTTACAAACAAGACCCTGGTCACAAATAAATTAAGCCAGCTGATTGGATCTTTCATACATCTGTCAAAGGCATCAGAGCACTTGACCATGACCAGTGACCCACTAAAGACTGCCAGAACTTTTCAGCCTGCCCCATCATGTGTCATTCCAAGAGAGCTACCCTGGGATGACCGTCGCTTTCATGCTGCCTGCCTCCCCCCCCCCCCCATTTTTTTTCTTTCTCTCCCTCTCCATCTCCCCCCCCCCCCATCCCTCCCCCTCTCATTCTCTCCTTTACCTACCTTTTCACTCTCCAACACCTTTCCTTTAACTCTCTTTTTATTTCATCATCTCTCTCTATAAATTATTTTGTCCATCTCTCTCTATCTATATGTCTCTCAATCTTTCCCACTCTATATCTATAAATCCTTCCACCCTTTATCTTTCTCAACCTCTCGGTATGCATCTATTTATTGTTTTATCTATCTCTATCTATCTCTTCTTTATCTCCTTTTCTTTTCAATAGTGACCCTGCACCACAAGAGCAACAAAAAGTCGCCAGACATGGGTTTTAGTTAAGGGCAAATTCTAAAAGAGCAGACTCTGAGCTTTAAAAAGATATATAACTCAATTCAAATGGACTCTCTAACCTATCTAAATAATGGAAAGAAAGCACACACTCTGGAAAGTGTGAACTGAGAAAAAAAGGCTCTGAAGTACAGGGTCAATTCAAGGGCTTAATCTTTACCAAGCTTTGCTAGCTGTGGTATGGAATGGGACAAAAACGGATATAACCAGTGGAGCAACAACAATGAAGGGATTATTGGATTAAGCTGAAATTGAGCATGCTGTATTAACATATTCTGTCCATGATCGTTGCCAACTTTCAAAGCAGTAGCATTATCCTTTATAAAGTTATTAGAATTGAAAGTAAAGAATGAGCAAGGGATATGAAAAGGGGTCCTCTATAAGACATACCTGATCACATTACTCTACAAATAGGGTTGTAGGAAAAAACTGCTAAAAACATATTTTCCAATTCATTTTATGATCCCAAACTTAAGGATAGTGTAGAAGAAGAATAGCACTTCAGATGATATGAAAAAGGAAAGATTGACTTGGCTGACCTGTTTCACCTTGTTTGGGTCCTCATGTAAAATCAAGGGGTGCGACTTTTTGTTCTTTTTTCTGATGCACAGTCACAATATATCTCTTATTCTGTTTCTTTCTGTCTTGTGTTTATTATATTTCACTATTTGTTCATTTTCCCTGTTCTTTATCAAGAAGGAACAAAATCTTCCATGCCATGAGTTTAGTTTATAGTTAGGCCCTAATTGATGTGAATTGGTGTTTTCGTTCTTGTGCGATGCTCTTCTCTTTAACTCTGCAACGAGGGAATAAACTCAAAACAGTATTGTTGTTTTATTTCATTTAACCAGTTTTAGTCTGTTCATTTTTATTTTTTCATTTTATGTATGATGCTCCTTATCTGTAATGCAGTTTGCCATCAAGAAAAAAAGAAGAAGAGGTAAACATGCAGGCAGTATTTCACCAGATGAGAAAATAGCGTTTCTTCCATTAAGTCAGCTTTCCATGAGAAACATTTGCCATAGAATAAAAGACACAAAGTCCCCAGTGTTTAGTCTTCAACTAAATCATCCGTGAGTAAGCACCTCAATATTCTTCAATAGCTAGAGGATGTGTATTCTGCTCTTCTTCTTTGTTCTTGTTGTTGTTTCTTAGACATGAATAAGCAACAAGCCTACAGTGCTATCATTACAAGAACTAAAAAGGAAAAAAGGAAATAACTCATGGAATTGATAGCCTACACATTACGTGTCTGGCGATATCACTGCTTTAAAGCTTTTGAAGATTGCTTACATGGGCCTTGATAAATCCCATTATGTCTTTATTCCCATCTATCCAGATGTGTTCAATAAACATTTTGTTGTTGTTAGAAGTGATAGTCTGATAGTTCCTGAAATAGAATAAACCCCTAGCTGGGCTGTCAAGGTGGCAATTCTAGCTGCCGTGGTTCCGAGTATGATTTTATTCAATCTGATGAGGGATGATTCAATTTTCCTTAACGAGCGCCACTTGTCGAAACGTGATCGCACATTAGATGCCCCGCGAGAGAAAGAGCTTTCGCTTTAGGACTCATGATTAATTGTCAAACTCACACTTGGAAAAATCGAGCAAGGCAGGAGGGAAAGAACATTTTGAAAACAGTACGCACAAAAGATGACATCAGTGTCTGACAATGGGAACATGATCGTTGTGAAGCCAACTGAGGTCAATTTGCCCTGAATGGGCGAAAGTAAACTTGACATGAATCCAAAGAAAATATGTCAGTTTTCACTGGCAATGTGTAAAACAGAGATTCAGCCACCCAAGATGTCCTAGTGAACAATCGTATTCGGTTCCACGGTGGCTTTTTGAAAAGTGATATTTGACAAGCCCTGTGATCTAAGAAGTGAAACAACGATTGTCATACGAACGTTATTTCTTTACTCGACAGTGCATGATGAGCCCCTTTGGACCACTCATTGAGCTGAGGAGTCGAGGGGGTGGTTTCCTGCAGTTTAGTAGCCAAAGGGTTGACCATTAATGTACCTTCATACCTCAAGCATCATGCTTGATAGCACTAAAATCATTTAGCTCTATGCCAAGTTTGCCAGTATATGTAAGGTTTGATTAAAAAACAAGTTTATTCCATTCTTGTAAGTTTGATATATTTCTGATTGAATCTGTTAAAGAATTAAAATGATAAGAAAATATGGGATATCTTCTATCATAACTTCAAGAATATTCCTTGTTATGTATCAAGTGAAACATCACTAGAAAGCTTTCATTTTGCTCTATCTGATGAAAGTCCTACTTTAAATTGTTTGAAAATAACACGTAACCCAATTTGTAATCGACCTCTTTGTAAATCCTGAACACTTGGACAGATGCATAGAGTGATTAGATATACTCCCCCCCCCCAAAAAAAAAAAAGAAAAAAAAAATCAGACAACACTATTAAAGTAGAGGGCAATGACTTCAAAGTATAATATGCTCTGTGCATTCACTCTTCATAAGTTGGAAGCATGGAATTGTTTTGAATGGAGTCAGTTATAGTACTGAACAACAACAATGTTGACACTGCATTTATAACTAAACTCATTTCCTTCAAAAATTCTGAAATGCTCAAAGACTTTGATAAAAACAAACCTACTAGATTCCTATATGCAATGGATTAGATAAAATGGGTAAGTCTTCCACTTAGCCATTAGTGGATGCAACTTGTGATACAGCAAGTTTGTGTAAACAAAAACTTGTTGATTACACTTTCCAAATGCTAACAATACTGGCAGAAAAAGAAAATGTGACCGTTGCAAGAGCCGATCATACATGAAGAGATCCGTGATTTTTTTTGATTTTTTTTTTTTCAAGATTGACAAGGCACTCATGATGAAATCTTACTGATGGTTGAACATTTGTAACATTGTGTGAGGAGATACTGTGATAGTATGTGTGGTAGTACTCCAGATTGCAGTTAAGGTCGTTAAACTTTCAGTAGTTGAAGCCCTGCCAGAATGTATGTCGTTGCCATGACAATGTCATCGGGCAGGCGGATAACTTTCACAAGTTCCAGTTGGACGCAACTGTGAAAACAGTCATTCGTATTTTTAGCTCTGGTTTTATCACTTTATCATTTCTTTTTTTTTTTTTGGTTTTTTTTTTCTTCTTTTTAGACCATATTAGATTTTAGGTTTATTATTTTTGTTCACTTTTCTATTTTCAGAGCTGAGGACATTAGGAATGAAAGAGTATTTGTCTCAGGTCTTAATAGGTAGAATAAAGAGGCAAAGCAATAAGATGGATGACGGCTATGATAATAATGCCGCACACGGCAGTGTTGACAAGTATGTTGATCAGTTTATTTGACTCGAAAGAGGTGGCCGTAATTTTGATGTATGAAAGATGCTAGCATGCCTGGCCTCCTTTCTGCGTTGGTCGCTGTCAAAAGGATGTGATAACTTTTACAAACCACCGTTATGTGAAGCATGCCATAACATTTTCTTGTTTTACTTTGTTTTTTATGCACATTTTTCATGTGTTGATTTTTGTCAAATAACAGCTCAAATCTTGAGACACTTAGCTTGAAACATGAAACATTGTCTTAGTTTTAAGTTCCCCTGTATAAGGTAGCATGCATAATCTAATCACAATGTTTTCACATTTAATTTGGAATGTAATTCAAATCAGTCAATATCAATAATAAAAGATAATAAAAAAAAGAACTGCCTGTGTACACTGAAAATCAATATAAAACATTTGAGTATCGTGGAGGGCGGGGGGAGAATTAACAGATAGACATCAAACATCACAGTGGGTAGAACACAAATATTTTCTCAAACATATTTTTTGATTCAGTAAACCAGTTAAAAATCATTGTTTGGGAGATCAAAAGAGCACTTGACCTAGCTCCTCCAGAGGACATGGGAGTGATACAGTTCAGCCTATCTCTGAAAGAGTGAGAATGCATATTTATCATAAGAATTAAGATTTGTGAAGTTGTTCTAATAATTTCTGTATATTATTCAATTATTGCTGACATCACAACTTGTCTTAGAATTTGAATTTAGGCAAAATGAATTTAGGATGTGGCCAAAACTTGAGATACATTCTCAGTAAACAAAAATGAATAATAAATATTTCATGGAATGTCTGATTGTCCTCAAGCTTTGCTCAGTGTTTCACGAACATAATTCTACTTTGACTGAGTTTGCGTGTATGTGTTTGAAAGAACTTTCCCTTTAAACAGCTGAGTTTGAGCCTGAGATGCCTTCCTAGGGTTGGCCCACTACCCTGACTCTTTCACGCCCAATTTCATCTTTGAAAGTACGCGACGAATGACGGCCGTAAGAAAGAAATGAGGAGTAGCGGTGAGTAATCGGCAGAAAATAACGGCAAGTGTTACAATTTCGGTATCTAAGTCTGGAGGCTCGAGAGAGAGAAATCGTCTCCAAGCATGAAAAAAGTTATCATAATTTCTAGTTACATCTTTGCCTCTGTCGTTTGCTTATGATGGGATGCGCGATTTGCAGAATCGCACCTGATATCTAGGCTACTTGCCTTCGAGCGAGTAGGGAAGTAGGAGTCTGAATTGGGTCAGCTCTCAAGATGTACAGCAGTTCGGCAGGAAGTGTAATAGAAGCATAGTGTGTGAAAGGGCAGAAAGGGGTTTCTCAACAGAAGCAGGTTTCCCCGATTTGTTAGAGAAGGAACAAAAAAAAAAGCAACTATAACATCTTAATGGTAACTTTTGCCCTATAGACAGAGAAAAAAAGGTCATGTTTACTTGGTAGGTGCAGACATCGAAAAGGGTAGCTGCAAGACTTGATGGATCACGTTTGACAACTAAATTTATTGCCTTGTCCCAGTCACAAATGAAAAACCAAAAAAGGGTTAACAAGATCAATTTGTCAGATCTCATATATTCAGTGACAACTATAGAGCTCATTGATAGGCCTGTGAGAGGATTTATCCAAATTTGAACACATTAGTTCACCAGTATATTCATTTGGTGAGGATGCCAATAGCAGGCTACCTATTGTGTGACACACTAGTGTAATTCTTTCATGGAAATTACAGTGGTGAGGAAGTGGAGTGGGAGTGCAGGTGTAGGAGTGTACAGTGTAAAGTGTAGAGTAGTGAGATCTGAAAAATGGTGTGGAAAATGAAGTGGCAATGTCATTGTAGTAGTGCACACTGCCAAGTATAATGTACCAATATGAATGTGTTTATATGACAGTTCAATCAAAGCACATGATCCCTCTGTAGAAAATGATATGGTGTCAAAAAGAAGTGAGTGAGTGTAAGATGCAGTGGTGTAAAGTGTACAGTGTACAGTGCAAAGTAGCAAAATGATTTAGTTAACGGGTGATGCTTCTCGTTATTTCCTCGTTACTACTGATGACTCTGCCTCATTCCCTACTGACCGGTAGTTAGTGGAGACAGAAAAGGACCTTGGCAACTGACCATAATCTGTTGGGTTACTCTTTGATTTCCATCCCCAATTGATAAATTTCCTGCACTATTATAAAATTTTATATTGCTTAACAAAGTTATACAGGAAAAGAGATGACAAAATTATTTCTTGTGTCAAATCTGTTTATTTAATTTATGCTCAGAGGGATAGGATTATTATTATCGCTAACACCTGGAAACAAATGAAATGGTTCTTTATTTCAAAACTGATTATAAATTTGGTGGTCATCAGTCATGTCAATTTACAACAAGAGATTGTTAATTATCCTGTAAAAAAAAAGAAAAGTAAACAAGACGGATGGACACTGTTAAAGAAATTGGATGGAACTGTCAAAAGTCTTTTGGGCAGCAGTACCAACAGTTGCCACAAAAGTCAACAGGATATTTTTGTGGACAATCGTTCGACCTTTGATTTTCACTTGGCCAAATCTTCTGTCAGTTCTCACACTCCTTTGCCTAGAATATAGACTGACAGTCCAGGAGGTTTGATGTAGAAGAAATACCAGCAGTCGTATATAAATTGATAAGCCGTAAATGGTTCCTGATATATATTCATTGCTCGTAATACAATCAAAGCATATCTTTACTCATAAAAAAAAAAAAACTAACATTGATTCTTTCAACTTTTCATAGGAATCAGCCTTGTATAGGATGATGTAAACTCAAGCTTCTCACATGGTTGATGAGCAGATGCATTTCTGACCCCTCAGACTCTGAGCAAAGTGAACATTTTTGTTCAAAACATGGAAAGTTTGACAATGGAAGCGGTTCAGTTAAAATATGTTCCAGTGAAGTGGTTTGTGCTTCTGATTGAGAAGTGAAATTAACAAGTACAAAGTTTGTTGTACTAGGTGTTCAAGCAGTGTGAGCACTGTAATTGTTTCCCTGACTATTGAGTGAGCACTGTAATTACCTCTAGTTTACCATTCTAAAGTCTTGCCCAAAATGTTTGTGCATTTTAATAAATATCAGGATGCATCCTCATTCTTCTTGAGACAGTCAAAACAATCAAAGTGTCTGATGAAAAGGTCTTATTTTCGGGACTGGTACTCATCCAAGAAACGGTTTCGGTACATGATGGACCACCAATTTTCCAAGCTGATGTTCAAACTGACAACCTCAAAGGGTCAAGCACAATGAAAAAGACAATGATTTCTTTGAATCCCTCCTCTCTTCACTGTAGTTTCTATCGACCATTTCTACTTTGTCGTCAAAGCAAACATGTTTCTACTCTCATGTTTTACAACCATTGAACACGTATAGTGTCAAACAGCCCACCATTTGCCCCATCCCCAAACATGACATGATACAAAACCTGGCCAGAATCCATGTTATAAGAGAAGAACAGTCGAGTGAAGGGATTTGTCAGTTGTGTGTGAATGTCATGGGGACACAATAAGGATTATTAGGATAATGTAAGCCCTACTCATTATCATAATATATATATGACAAGCTGAGAAATCACACCAGAGGAGGTGTCAATAGTCAAACAAAGCACTGGAAAAGAAAACAAAAATAACTATGCAAACGAAATGAAAAGTTAAAGGGATTGTTCAAGAGTTCTGTGTATAAAAAAAGAAAGAAATACTGTATGCCTCCAATCAACTAACCAATGTGCTGCCATTATCATCACTATTGTTTTGTATTATTTCTTTGCATACTGTTTTTTTTTCCTCATCTTTCTTTAGATCCACGTTCCTCATTCATTTTCTTTTCCCTGTGTTAAGTGGGTATTTTCGCGCAATTATTTTTTATTTTTATTTATTTTATTTTTTTTTGCGCTCAGCCAGGTAAGAAGAGTCTCATGTGTCATTAATACTGCAGAATCAATACTTCAACTACTCGAACATATGGCAAGCAAAAAATATTCACATGCTTTTATTTTTAAAATTTCAACACCGAGAAATTTTCACTTTTACAGTGCCTGTCACTTCCTTCTGAAATATATTCTTCCAGACCTATATGCCCCACTCATTTTGACCTTCGAACAGACTTATCCTCCAATGATGAGATGGATGGCCTTGGTTGAATGACTTCTGTATTGCTCATACTAGTGTATACATTCATTATCTATTTCTATGCATATGTATATATGTAAGTATATCTGTCAAGTATCAATCAATCCATTAGTCTTTGCTCTCTAGTCTTTTCTTCAGTTTCATATCATCAACTTATACCTGAAATCCCCTCCTGAGCAATTTTACCTGTCATTTGCATATTTCTTTATCTTTTTTATTTACTTTTTTTAGAGGAAGTTTTTCTTACATTTGCTGTCTGAAAAATATGTTTCTGTCATCTGATCACAACTTGTTAAATGTATTAAAAGCATCAAGTGAAATTCTTTTCAATGCTAACTTCTGAAGACAAGACTAGAGACACTAGCACACTGTTTTTAGGGGCCTATGTCATATTCCAAGTTTAGTGGAGCTCACACTGAGAAAGGCATGTACCAAAATAGAAGTTCTTGGTAGCCATCCTCTTGAACTGAATGAACCTGGTCCAGCTACCAAGGATCCAAAGCTGCCAAGAATAGCTGTTACTTCTTGTGTATAGATTGTTAGCCCGAGACAGCTGGAGGAATGGGGGGGGGGGGGGGAATAAAGGGCAAATACCGAATGGTAGATTATTATTGGGGATTTTTTTTTTTAATAAGAAAAATATTCAAGATTATCTATTTGATTTGGAATGATTCCATGAAACGATTTTCTTTTTCCCTTTTTTTCTGCTAGTTACTTGAACCACATATAATCTGTCTGTCAAAGGTAAAAACTGGAATGAATTAATCATGCTTTCAAGGACACAAATATGAGTGATATTTGTCACCCAATGCTTGCAAGGAAACTTGAGGTGTGACAAGAACGTATATCAGGCCATCAGGCAGTGCCAGTGGTTAATGTGAATTTTTTTGAACTTTTGACAGATGTTCCACGGCTGGACCCTTAATAGTGATGTATCTGTGTCTTTACACTGAACATTTGTTACATTGCAATGCATGTTAGATCACATTGTATGAATAATGCTCACATTATCTGTTGGTTTCAAGGGGGGGGGGGAGGAGCTGAACCACTGATGATCTGTTGTTGTGATGGGGGTTCCCTCCTGTTTGGTCTGTCGCAGCCAGCCAGATTGTAATCTCCAGTCTCGATCAAGTTTGAAGCTAGAGCGCTCTTTCTTTGCAGCCTTGACATTTAGAGAGAGAGTGCGAGCGAGCAAGAGTGGGGTGGGCAGTGCGCCTGCCCGGGCATGGGGCTGGCGGATCTGGAAGAAGTTCACTGATCGCGACAGGTGCATCGAGATGCGACATGTATACACACCATCCTCATGGAAATTCTCCTCAGCCAGGTAGCAATCGTCTCAAGTCAAGCTAAGCGCATTATTACCTCAGGCACTCCATGACTATGCACAACACATGGACATGGAAGTCCTTAGTCAGCCCATTTTTTTTTTCTAATTAGAAAAAAAAAAAGAAGAAGAAGAAAAAGAAAATTCTGCAGAATATGCATATACCCATATATCAGAACTTATTGTAGAACAGCTACTGTACAGTATGTGTCAATAGTCAACACTATATTAGCCATGACTTGCCAAGCTGTATGTCATTTAGGTTTAGTTGATAATTAACAGAAACCTTGACTTACATCAGTCTACACAATTTCACTCAGATGTCACCATCACGATGCACCAGTCCCACATGAAGGCCAGTTTGTGATACTTGAGGATCAGCAGGATTTATGAAATATCCTGGTTTTAGTGTTATTTCCACTTTTTACATTAAAACTTGATTGTAATTGCTATTCCGATACAGGTTTCTGAATGTGTTTGGAATTACAGAATTCTCAGACACTGAGATTGTTCTCCTAACAGTCTGCGAACTGCAGATGACATTAAAACAAATAGCTATGTCACAGACTCATTGGTCTCTTCATAAAACATTAAAATTCTTGGTATGTTTACCAGGAAGTATATGCGCTTTATACATGCAAGCACCATAACAGAAGCTGGAACAGATTCAGACCGCATCTAGTTTGGAAGAATACATAGACATTGAAGATGAATTCTAGAATGTGGCAAGATGGGCACCAGATATTTTTTTCCCAAATTGATTGGTAGAAACAGAGTTCCTAACTTCTAAGGTCTGATTGATCCAGAAACTGTCCCTACGATCAGTTGAATTGAACCTACAATTGATTTTAGAGCTCAGTGAAACAGCCACTGGACCATGAGAGGTCGCATATGTCTGTAAAAAAAAAGGTTTAAAAAAATGAAATAATGTATGTTTTGAAGAAGTATGATTGCTTTCAGAAGAAAAAAAAATAGCATGAAATGGGTTCTGATTATTGAACAGCAAGTTCTTCCACAAATGTGAAAAAGGTCCCCGTTAATAGATACAAGTGTAGTTTAATGTAATAATTTGTGCTGATGTGTGATGTGCTGATCCATAAACAAAGCACATTTCGATTCAATCCATCCACTTTCTGTACCAACACAAATATGAACAAGGATTTGGTGAAGAAATTTGTTCACCCTGACAAAAGACTTTATCATTGTTGACAATCAACATTTTATTTGAAATCAGGAGCCCCTTGCTTTATGTACGCTCAGCATCTTATCATAGATTTAACAGGTCATAGCATAAACATAAATGTTCAGGCATTCTCAGAATCAGTCATTTTAAATACATAACTTCACACATTTAGCATGGTTTGTTTTTTAAAGGGTGTGTACACTTCTGGTCGAGGTGAGGATTTAGCTTCTAACATTTTGCGAGATATTCAGAAACCACTCTATAAGATGTCAAAGAGCATGCAGTTCTAAGGGGTATCAAAAGTTTATTCGATGAAAATCGGTTTTGAAATGGCGGAGATATCCAAAAACAAGGTGTAACAAAGAGATCCTAATAAAGTTGTGGCATGTCGCCTTTTATTATTAGCACTTTTTTTGATATCTCAGCAATTTGAAAACCAATTTTCATCAAATAAACGTTGAATCCTTCTTAAAATTACATCCTCTTTCATATTTCATAAGAGGCTTTTCATTGTCACTTAGGAATGTTCAAAACATGAATCCTCACCTCAACCAGTACTGTACAGTCCCTTTAAGGTCATGATTTTCCAAGAAACATTCTTTCCTCTCTTCTCATTTCTGTGACGTATCACAGAATTTTATATGTTTATGTATTTTCAAAAGTTTGTTATGTCCATACTTTCTGGGAAACCCACATTCCACACTACAACTATTCCTGTCTGTTAGTAGTCAAAATCTCATGTGTATGTGATTATGTCAATATTTTTCTATGCTGTAGATCCTCATTCTCCCAATGACTGACTGCTCCTGCTCATTCATCACAGGATTTAATGTGCAGGTAGTGGTTAATTGCCATGTCCATTCCTTCAGATCAAGTATAGTATTCAACATAATAACCTTTCCTGCCATTTATCACAGAATTTCATGCACATGTTGGGGTTCAGCGATCTGTCCAGATTTTTTTTTTTCCCCCAACGCTTATGGCACTAGATAATCTGACCTCTTCTGTCATTTATCACAGAACTTTTTGTGTATGAAAAGTGTGGTCTAATACCTGGAATTTCTCATACTTGGATATGAATTCCACATGCTGGCCCATCCTGTCATTTGCTATAGAAATTGATGTATATGTATGGTCGTTTTGAATGTGCAAACTTTCTTGGAAATATGCATCATTCCACGCAATGACCACTCCTGTCATTTATCACAGAGTTCTGTGTGCAGGCCATGTAGTTGATCATAGTGTCCAGGCAGCCCCCCCCCCCCCCCAATTCCTGACACCGACTGTTCCTGTCATTTGTCACATGTTTATGTTGTATTTCGTTGTAAGGTCCAGACTATGTTCTGCACATTGACCCATACAATGACTAACCTTTTCTTCTAATAGTGCCACTGACCCCACTACAGAGTCTCGGCTTCCCATCCACCTGCGATGGATGTCATTCATGTACAGTGTATGTCATTACAGCCCCAATCCCTTAGCCTTTCCTCCTGTACTTCACTGATGTAATTTGAGCAATGCAAATCACTGGAATGAGATGAGGGGAGTTCGCAGAAAGCACAAGTATATATAGGCACCTACATACACAATCCACATGCTTTAAAAAAAAAAGAAACTTTTGCAGCATGGAAATTTGTTGGACATTTCACATGATACAAAACTGTCATGAAAATAAAAGCATGCCAATTTGTCTGCTTGAAGTGATACTAGTTTATATTCTGTCTACTTTTTTTCATATGTGATACTAGTTTATATTTTGTGTATGCAGAATTAAAAGCACAAAGCACTCATCTTTCTTAGCCAAGCATGATAACTTACTTTGCAAAAATTTCCACTTTTACAGTAGTCATGAGGCATCTATCACCACCGTAATCAAGATATCAACGTGTCTGAATAACTTCTGAATCTCTCTGAATCTTGCCCTCAGTGCTCATGTTATCAGTTGACTTCATCTTGTTCACTTAAAAACCAATAACAGTATGACACAGTCTCACATTATGAGTGCATCTAAGGTTCAATGATAGAACATAAAAAAAAAACATTGATATGTTGTGGATTTGCTGTATCTGCTTACCAAAGTTCAAAGTTCAAAGTTCAAATTTATTTCATATTTCCATTTCTCAATGATGACATTACAAAATTATTGACAACAAAACAAGAATACAAAATATATACAATCATGTCTTTTGATCGTAGAAGAAAAGAAAAAGAAAATATACTTGACACAAATGTACAAGGTCATATTGTGTGAAAATGTCACTAGTAAGTATAAGAAATATGATGGGGCCTACATAAAAGCTTTAAAGCTTGTAAAACTGTAGGTTCCCGAGTTCATAGGCATATAATTTTTCACGGAGAACGGATATGTTTGTCTTGACCAAATAAATTACATAAGTACAAAAAATCGATGAGTAATAAACTAATGAACCACATAGATATCGCACAATCCAGACTGCATACAAATCTCGCAGTGTTTGAATAACAAAAATGCTATATTATTAAAAGATGTATCGGTACCATGAAATAACTTGAATGACTTGGTGCTGCGGACAAGGACAAAAGACTGGGAGCATAAAAGGGTTGCTAAAAACTTGGTAGTGTGTAACCACTAAGTAATAACTGTTTTAATTTGCGTTTGAAGGTGAATAAAGATAAGGAAGAAGTGATATCTAGAGGGAGATCATTCCAATATCTGGGTCCAGTAAATATAATTGTTTTCTTTGCAAAAATAGTGCGAGTACGGGGAAGGTGAAGATGGAAAAGGGAGAAAGTAAACTGTTAAGTCTAAAAGATATAAGCCCCCCCCCCCCCCCTGATTGTGATCACTGATTTCACTCAAAATATGTAGTCCAGTCTTTTCAAACTATATGCTTCTCTCTTCTCTCTCTCTCTCTCTCTCTCGTCAATCATCTAGTATCACTCATTTTGATTTCTAATTTTGATATCGTTACTTCCTCTATCACTTTCTCTGTCTGTCAGTTAGCATGCCATCTCATCCTCTCTATCTCCCTTCTCTCTCTTTCTCCCTTTTCCATCTTCCCATGTATCTAAAATTGCAAAGGAAAAGTAGGCTTGGTCCATCAGTGGGGCGATTAATTTCTTTCTCCTTGTGGTTTGCATTGAAGAAAGGGAGAACAGAAAATGCAAATCATTGTAAGGAGGAAATGCACTCAAGATTGATTTGGCATGATACCAGAAGCCAGAGAGGAAAGAGAAAGTTATCTTGTCGCTGCGGAAACCTCCTCCCCATAACCCTCCCTCCCCCCCCCCCCTCCCACTCCTCCTATCCCTCCCACCCCTCCTCCTCCTCTTAATTTCTGGGCTAATAAGGACTAAGGAGGAAAGTATGAGCATTTGTGTAGATGAGGTTAAAGGGATCTTATAGTTTTGGTTGAGACCTCATTTCAGGTTTCTAACATTTTTTTTTTTTTTTGTGAGATAATGAGAAACCTCTTGTAAAATGTGAAAGAGCATGTCATTCCAAGAGGAATTCAACGTTTATTTGATGAAAATTGGTTTTGAAATGGTTGAGGTATCCAAAATAGAGCAATCGTAATAACTCATGGGACCCACTTTTTATTACGATCGCTTTGTTTTACTTTGTTTTTGGATGTCTCAGCAATTCCAAAACTGATTTTCATCAAATAAGCTTTGAATTCCTCTTAGAATAGTATGCTCTGTACTATTTCATAAGTGGTTTCTTGGTATCTCGCAAAAAGTTAAAAGCCGGAATCTCATCTCCACCAATACTGTACCTTCCCTTTAATTTGTTGGATGCAGAATTACAGGGAAGAATGATTCTCTTTAATCTGTCTGGCAGGAAAGACAATGATAGAACATTGAATGATAGAAGAAAGTTGATTATATGCTTCCTTTTGTTCTCAGCACTATCTGTATATCCCACAGAGGTTTGGTCATTGTAAGGTTCATCGACCACATTTGGTTAGAAAAGGCTCTTTTCTCTTTCTTCTTCCCTGTATAACATGAAAGAAAAAAGATTTGCCATTATTCCAGCACCATTGTGTTATTTTTACCATCAGTCTGCTTACATCTTTTTTTTTTTGAGTTCACAGGGAAAGGGAGAGAGAAGGCCCATTTACACTTGCTTGGAAGAATCGCGATATTTGGTTGCAAGTTGCTAAGCAACTACACCCAAACGCCCTCGAAACATCGCCAGACAAATCTCCAGACGGAGTGTGATTTTTTGAAACATCGCGATGTTTGAGGCGAAGTTTAGCGAGTGTCAAACCCAAGCTGCAGAAATATCGCAATTTTTCACTTTCGGTATCGGAATGCACCGGGCGTTTACGTGCGCTCCCGATCCCTCTGTGGAACATGTAGAGAGTATGTCGGCCGCTGGCCAGAGTACAGGGTACATGCTGTACTGGTAAACGGCCGGTCCTCTGCTCGTGGTGTCTCACCTTCCTGATGAAACTATATTGTATATGAAAACTAGTAGCAAACCTGGAGTTCTCCAACCACGTATCATCACCCCATGACGACTTAACAAAATAATGTTCTCCCAGAAATGCGTTGATTTTGGGAATGACCATACTGCTCTCGGTATACGTTGACTTTGTGGAATACAGGAGTACGTAACAAGTGTTGGTAGAACAATGGTGAGTTCTTGCTGTCGCCTGATGATATACCAGTCCTATCTTCAAGTCCTACATCTCACTTTTGTCATATCGGCGAAATTTCATGATCCTGAATGCTACTTTCATCAACTTTCACATACTAAGCTGAAGTTTTACACACCTGCTACATATGTGATCTATATAGCAAACTATTAGTTTTACCGTAAGTTTACACTCTCGAGAAGCACAAATTTATGTGTGCATTGGACTGATAAAGAGCCCTGGCTCAGCGTTCCAACCAGCTAGCTAGCTGTGGCCCGTGAGCAGAACAGACTGCACTGCATTGAATATGAATAGCCCGCGCTTCCACTCGTGTACCGTGTTGAAGAGAGGTAAATTACACATGCGTACTACCGACCAAAAAAATCGCGATGTTTCGTGAAGCTCAAACTTCGCATGCTTTTGCGCAAGTGTAAACGGTGGAACCAAAATATCACAATTTTAAAAATCGCGATGTTAGTAGGTATAAATGCGGCTAGAGAAATATTTCATTCACACCAGAGACAAGTATTGTCAGAAAAAACTGTTTTGAAACAGATTATAAGCATGGTGTCATTTGTTCACAAATGGGTCTCTATTTTGACAGTGGCAATGATAAGATCTTTTTTTTTATTGCATGCTTGAGTATATCATTATCAATAAGAATATCATTCTGAATGGCTCCAATGGCAAGTTTAATACTCTTTGAGCTCAACAACTGCACAGTTTTTGACAGTATCTTTGATAAAAAATTTTTCATGGTCTCCTTCCATTCATTAGGTCCGTTCACACACAAGGGAAAAAGTGCGATTTAAAAATCAATTTTCTTATCGCGATCAAAATTTCGAAATTTTTTCCAGTGTGGACAGAAAAATCTCACTAATTACCGCGATCCTTATCGCGATCCAACTCGCACTATTAGTGCGATTTTTCAGATTAATCGCGATTATTTTGCCAAGCGTCGTGTGTGTGAGCGTGATCGAGATTCGGAAATCGGTATTTTTAGTCCCATCGTTCGTAGCGCGTGCAAAACTCTATTGGGACTGCGGGGTCAGTCTTCGGTCATGCAAGATTCGCGCATGCGCAGTTTGGCCACTGATCGTTCTTTCCTTGCTGCGAAGTGCGATTTTTCCCTGTGTATGAACGGTCGAAAAAAAAATCGAAATTTGGATCGCGATTGAAATTTCGATTTTCGTTGTTTGTGAACGGGCCTATTGTATTGTTGAAGCACATATGAGTTGCATCCACACAGACAAAATAGCGGGAAATTGATTGAGATCCAGATACCAAGATTTTTCGTACCTGTGCAGATAGACAGAAACATTCCTCTAATTGCTGATCGCGATTATTTGTCGACCAAACTGCACATGCTCGAAATCTACTGAAATGGTTACCCTTGTGCCTTGTAGGGCTCACACCTGTAAATAAAATGGACTGTCCCAGACCCCTTCACAAATTCGTACCAAAGATACCAAAATAAATGAAGAAAAAAATTAATAAAAAATCAATGATGTAGTTTGGCCAAAAACTGAATAGCTGTAGATATTGAGTATGAATTCCTCTACAAACTGCATTTTGGTTGGAAGATGAAAGCTTTTCTGATGGAATTTGAGGGGACTATATTTCATTGGGTACGTGTACGGAAAATAGGTGATTTTTTTTAGTTAGTTTGTTTGCTTTTATTTCTGCATTCAATCAAATACAATTTGAATGCAAACTTCAAAAAGTACAAAGACAAAGAATAACAAGTGCAGTGAAATAAATCGATAACAGTACATAAATAGATTCACATAGGTGATTGCATTGAGCAATGTTGATACACAGAAACATGAAATAAAATATACAGTATTTTTCAGTAAACAACAGAGATAATTGAATGCAGGAGACCACCATCATAAGCGATTAAGCTTGAAATGGATGGAGGCCTCATAAAATGACTATCCAACGACATAACTCTCTTGGAGGAAGGTGATCAGGTGAGTGCAGTGCAGTTGCAGGTGAGAGTGCAAGATGCAGTTGAAGGAAGAAAATAGAGATTGACAATAAGATGACAATCTATACTATAAATATTTGTTAGCTCAATTGGTTTGGAGAATATAATTGTATCAAATATCGTTTAAGTGAAGCTTTCAAAGAATAAATACTTGAACAAGACTTTATATTATCCGGGAGATTATTCCAAATATCCGGACCCGAATATCTTATAGATTTATGTGTCACTAATAATTTGGGATTCAAAAGGTGGAAATTTCTACATATACGAGTAGGGTACGAATGGACAGAAGTATTGAACCTAAACATGTTATCAAACGATGATGGAAGTTGATGATGTATATATTTGAACATAATTACTGCTACTTGAATAATATTCAAATCAAAAACCTTCAATGTTTTAAGCTCATGAAATAAAGAATCAGTATGAGCCAGAAAATGCGATCCTGTACAAATACGTATAACTTTCTTTTGTAATTTAAATATAGAATTTATTTTGGTAGAGCCGCAAGTACCCCATACAACATTGCAATAACTTATATATGGGAGAATTAAGGAATTATATAATAGAAATAAAGTTGAACGAGGAAGAAAGAACTTCAGCTTGGAAATTATCCCTATATTTCTAGAAATACACGTTGTAACATGATGTAAATGCTCATTCCAAGTCAAACTTTCATCTATATACACTCCTAGAAATTTTGAATTCATTTTCTTTTCTAATGGGATATCATCAATGTTAATATGTATCAACGTATCTTCATTATGAGAATGAAGTTTGAAATGAATAAAATGAGTCTTTTTTATATTCAAAGAAAGTTTATTAGACTTAAACCAATTTGATACTTTACTAATTTCAATATTTAGAGTGTCATTTAAAATCTTAAGATCTTTATGAGAATAAAATATATTCGTATCGTCAGCAAATAGAACAAAAGAGAGAAGAGAAGATGTATTTATAATATCATTAACATAAAGAAGGAATAATAATGGGCCTAGAATTGAGCCTTGAGGAACACCACATTTAATTAAAAGGGGGTCAGATTCACAACCATTAACAATAACATATTGTCTTCTATTAGTTAGATAATCTTTAAGCCATAAATGTGCTTGTCCTCGAATACCATAATGACTAAGTTTCGTGAGTAAAATAGAATGATCAAGAGTATCGAATGCTTTACTCAAATCACAAAATATACCTGCAACATGTTCTTTGTTTGCAAAAGCACTCGTAATTTTGTCATAAATTTGTATTAGTGCTAAATCAGTTGAATAATTTTTTCTGAAACCATATTGATTGGGAATAAGTAAATCATACTTATTAATAAATTTAAGAAGCCTATTATAAACAATTTTTTCTAAGATTTTGGATATACTAGGCAATAAAGAAATAGGACGATAATTGCTAATTTCATGAGGATCATCTTTTTTATGTACAGGATTCACTTTCGCTATTTTCAGCAGATCAGGGAAAATACCTTGTGATAAAGAAAGATTAAATATATAACTTAACGGTTCTGCGAGTGGATAAATTATTTCTTTCAATAACATCATACTTATTTTATCAGAACCACAAGATTTAGAGCTATTTAAAGATTTAGTGATACTAATGATTTCACTGGGACTTGTTGGATTAAGATAAATAGACTCTTGATTTTGGTCAAAAAGATAATCTGTAAAATGAGCAGAAGTTTTGCTAATTTTAGTAGCAAGTTCCGGACCGATATTAACGAAAAATGAGTTAAATGAATTAGCATACATATTGGGATCATTTATTTTAATACCGTTTAATGTGATATCATCCGTTGGCGGAGAATCAGGCTTTTTACCTAGGACCTCTTTAATAATTTTCCACGTTGCATTAATATTCGAAGAAACCTTTTTCATTCTGTCAGAAAAATATAATGTGCGGGATAAACGAATCAATTTTGTCAATTTATTTCGATAAACTTTATACATATTCAAATTAAATTCAGTTGGGTTACGAATGTGTAACTTATACAAAAAATTACGAGTTTTTATGGATTTCAAAATACCTTTTGTAATCCAAGGATTTCTTGGTTTATTTCGGTTAATTTTTATTCTGCATAAAGGAATATTATTTTCATAATAATATAATAATTTATCGTTAAAACATTTATATGCCAAATTAACATTGTTAATACTATAAATATCTGTCCATTCCTCTAAAAATAAATTCTGTTTCAATAATTCCACATTACGTTTTGACTCTTTATAATACCATATTTTATCATGTAATTTATTACGACCCACTTTACATTCACAAATTGAAAATATTGGTAAATGATCAGAAACTTCAGAACATAATATACCCCCCATAATTGTATTATTATACACATTCGAAAATATATTATCAATCTGAGTTGACGAGTGTGGATTTATCCTGGTGGGTTTATTGATAATTGACATAAACCCATATGAATACATTAAATGTATAAAATTAAGGGAATTATTGTTATCGGATGTGGGCGAAAAGTTAATGTTGAGTGACAAGAACTCGTAGTCTGGCTTTGCAGACCCTTGGACAGAATTTGAGCCAAAGAATCCACCCTGGAAATTTGATGGATAAAAGGGTATATCTCACTTATCCAGGTTAGTGAAGATGAAACACCTCATTTCTCCCAGCTATTTTACAGAATTTTTTGAAATTTGATATTTAACACACGTCTCTATGGGGAATTATTTACCCGTGTGATTCCTGTAAGTGTCCATGCATTATTCAATGATGCCTGTTTTGAATGACACATGATAAAGAAAAAAAACTCCAGATTTTTTGCTTCAGCATTCAAAAACTTGCCCTGGCGTGAGTTATCATGCTATTTCTGAACTTATCACAATAATTAAAGATAATAAAAAGTTTTGGTACCTCAAAAGTGTCCTCGAATTTCCTTGTCTTAGTTTGTGTTTCAGGTTAAAGTACCTTTCATATAACTAACACTGTGAGACTTACTCGCCCCAAAGTGCTCTCATGTCTTAGTAATCATGCAATTAACTGCGATCAGCAGCCCCATACGCATAGCGACCAGCAGTCCCATACGCATAGCGTAATCGGGCTTCGCATTGTAGCGTTCAGGATCATGACAGATTTAGTATCGTACGGTAAATGTCAACTTAAAATCCCATAAATTCGTCAATTTGAAGACTTACCAATTAAGTTGAAGTATTGAAAACAGGCTTCGGGCAACGTTTGGTTCTGCCTATAGTCCCTTTCTGTTCGAATTGATGAATGAATGTGACTCGGTCGACAGGACCTTAGGAGAGCTACATACAGTACACTGAATACTACGGCCACTGCATGCGAACACATCACATGCACACAGATTTCAAATCCATGAACGGATAAGATGTTTGTGTGCGCATGCGCTGGCCATGGTATCCAGTGTATGTAGCTCTCCCAAGGTCCTCTCGACCGAGTCACATTCAGTCATCAATTCGAACAGAAAGGGATTATTGGCAGAACCAAACGATGTTCGAAGCCTGTTTTCAATACTTCAACTTAATTGGTAAGTTTTCAAATCGAAGAAATTTTTGGATTTTCAGTTGACATTTACCCGCGATACTAATTCTGTCATGATCCTGAATGCTACAATGCAAAGCCCCATTTAGCTATGCGTATGGGGCTGCTGGTCGCAGTTAGCTATGCGTACAATGGGCTGCACACGCTGCTGGTCGCAGTCAGTGGTTTCGTACAATATTTATCGACGCTGTACAGCGTCGGCTCTGGTACGAAACCATTATTGCATGATTACTAAGACATGAGAGCACTGTGGGGCGAGTAATTCTCACAGACAACGTACTTTAACCTGAAACACAAACCAAGACAAGGAAATTCAGGGAAGCTTTTGAGGTACCAAAACTTTTTATTATCTTTAACCCGTTGAGGAAGGACTGATTTTGCAACAACACGCATTTCCCATAGACGCTTGCCTGAGTATACGCGGGACTCATCCTCAACGGGTTAAGAAATAATTGAAGAATTCTTAGGATTTGGGTCACTATGCTGATTGCACTATTTAGTGGGATTTTTATGTCCACACAGGCAAGCATTTCGAGATTTGGATCGCCGTTTGATCTCAAGACATGTATCCTGCTACCACTAATTTATGTTGTGTGACTTCCACTATCAAGACCGTCTGTGCAGCAGACAATGGGTTAATGTTTCCAAGATGCCATTCTCAGGGTGTTAGAATGCAATCTGTCATCAGGTAATGCTGAAGATGATTCGATTAGCTCCTGAAAGCTGGCCCCACTTTTTTCTAGGAAGTTTGAATCCAATCTCTACACCCCTCCTTGGCAATGCTCTTTCCCTTCAGGAAACAGTATCACACCCCATCCCACTTTTCATAACTTGGTTTCACTTCTGAAATATTACCATATGTGACCTTGCATTGTAAAACCAACTAAGACACGCCATATTTGTCCTCTTTATTTCAAGTTGAAATAACAGAAATGAGAGATACTCGGCTTTTAATGATATTTGTCTTCTCTTAATTAGATGTCCCTTATTGACCAAAATAAAAATGACAACTGACTAACAAACCCAGATTAAAGATCCAACCACCATGAAAGATACTGTTCAAAAAGAGGACTTAGAAATTAATGGTTTATTGAAGTTCACTGACTCACTCCTTGTTGTGAACAGTGGGTTTGAAACTATAGCAACTGCTATGAAGGGATTATCAGATTATTCTGAAACTTGGCATACTCATTATGTATATTCTTTTCATGATCATTCAATATCATGAATGCTACAGTTTACTAGGGTTTGCTAAGCTTCTGTAAGATTCCTAGGCATGGAAAGAAAATAAGAAAATTTAAAATCAAACTAGAAAGAATGTAGTTTTATTCAAGAACCCCCCCCCAAAAAAAAGATAAATAGATAAATAAATATGCTCGTATTACATGATTTTATTATTATATTTTCAATATACGCACAAAATAGGGATTGTTTCATTTTTAAAGATAATAAAAAGTTTTGGTACCTCAAAAGTTTCCCTGAATTTCCGTGTTTCAGGCTAAAGTATCTATCATATAACTAACACTGTGAGACTTACTCGCCCCAAAGTGCTCTCATTTCTTAGTAATCATGCAATTAACTTCGACCAGCAGCCCCATACGCATAGCGTAATGGGGCTTCGCATTGTAGCATTCAGGATCATGACAGATTTAGTATCGCGGGTAAATATCAACTTAAAATCCACAAAATTCTTCAATTTGAAGACTTACCAATTAAGTTGAAGTCTTGAAAACAGGCTTCGAGCAACGTTTGGTTCTGCCAATAGTCCCTTTCTGTTCGAATTGATGACTGAATGTGACTCTGTCGAGAGGACCTTGGGAGAGCTACATACACTGATTACTATGACCAGCGCATACGCACACATCACATGCGAACAAATTTCAAATCCATGAACGGATAAGATGTTTGTGTGCGCATGCGCTGGCCGTTAATTCAGTGTAGCTCTCCCAAGGTCCTCTCGACCGAGTCACATTCAGTCATCAATTCGAACAGAAAGGGACTATTGGCAAAACAAAACGTTGCCCAAAGCCTGTTTTTATGCCTCCGCCACGAAGTGGTGCCGGAGGCATTATGTTTTCGGGTTGTCCGTCCGTCCGTCCGTCCGTCCGTCCGTCCTTCCGTCCGTCCGTCCGTCCGTCCGTCCGTCCTTCCGTCCGTCCGTAATGAATTTTGTGGACAAGGTAACTATTAAAACCCGTTGAGGTATCCTAATGAAACTTGGCATGTATGTGTATTAGGGGGTGAAGTTGTGCCTATCAACTTTTGGGTGCACATGCTCAAGGTCAAAGGTCAAAAGGTCAAGGTCAAATACATAAAATTTCACTATTTCCACCATATTTATTGAATGCCTGAAGATATTTTCTTGAAACTTAGTGTATACATGTATTACCCAATTAAGATTCTCTGGTGAAAGTTTGGGTCATGAGGTCAAAGGTCAAAGGTCAAAAGGTCAGGGTCAAATACATAAAATTTCACTATTTCCACCATATCTATTGAATGCCTGAAGATATTTTCTTGAAACTTAGTGTATACATGTATTACCCAATTAAGATTCTCTGGTGAAAGTTTGGGTCATGAGGTCAAAGGTCAAAGGTCAAACGGTCAGTAAAAATATTAAAACTTTTTTTTTTCTCCATACCTTGGAAAATTGTTCAAGGTATCTTCATGGAACATAGTATATACATATACTGACTGGAAGTGATTATCTAGAGAATGTAGGGTTCATGGGGTCAAAGGTCAAGTGCAACACTTCAAAATTTTACTATTTCCCTCCTATCATGCAATGCCAGCAGGGTTATTTTTTTTTTTACACTTGGTGTATGCATACATGTGTAACCTAGTAGAAATTCTCTGGAAAGTTTTTTTTTTTCTTCTCTTTTTGCCTCAAAGGTCAAAAGGTCAAAGATCAAGTGAAAATGCTGAACTAACTTTTTCCTCCATATCTCGGAAGTGGCTCAAGTTATCTTGAAACTTAGTACATATTATGCATGTTCTACCTGAAAGTGATTATCTTATGAATTTTAGGGTCAAGGGCCAGATGAAAATGGTAACAATTTACTATTCAATTCAGAAATTGCACTTTTTCTCTACACCTGTACCTTGAAAATTACTCAATGCCTGAATGTATGAATGGGTCAAAGTCGAGTTAAAGTCCTTAAATCCCTAGATACATGCTCTCCTATTCATCCAATTAAACCTAGGTCAAGGAAGGTGAACATTCAACACATTTGTGACAAACTTGTCATTTCAATATTTTGCCAATTTTGTGAAAATGTAATCACACATTGTCCACATGTACTATCTAGACCTATTGGGAAAATCATGCATTATGGCGGAGGCATACCAGTCGCCAAAGCGACATTTCTAGTTAATACTTCAACTTAACTGGTAAGTCTTCAAATTGAAGAAATTTTTGGATTTTAAGTTGATATTTACCCGCGATACTAAATCTGTCATGATCCTGTAAGCTACAATGCGAAGCCCCATTTAGCTATGCGTATGGGGCTGCTGGTCGCAGTTAGCTACACAGTATCCGTATGGGGCTACACGCTGCTGGTCGCAGTTATCTCGCACAATACGTGTACTACCTCGTACGACGGCGGCGGCTCTGGTACGAAACCATTATTGAATGATTACTAAGACATGAGATCACTTTGGGGCGAGTAAGTCTCACAGTGTTAGTTATATGAAAGGTACTTTAACCTGAAACACAAACTAAGACAAGGAAATTCAGGGAAACTTTTGAGGTAATACCAAAACTTTATATTATCTTTAAGGTTGTCCCAAAAACTTGCTGACTCAAAATGCATATTTTCAGTCCTATTGAAAATCAAACTCCAACTGCAGGTTACATAATGTACTTTGAGTATTAAGAAATGTAGGTTTTAACATAGGCAAGTTTGTTCTGATGATTTTTTTTCATGATTAAAAAAAAAAATAGAAGGAACAAGATCAAGATACATATTAGCAAATACAGATAAGCTGTCCACTGCACATCCACTGCATGTCACATATATCAATGAGTAATTACTATAATATCTAGTTTTCAAAGACATGGGGCAGATGGATAGATGTGGACAAGCATGTGACAATATCAAGCCCCCTGAATTTTGGAGTTTGTGAGCTCATCAGCAGAATAAAAACTGCTAGAAAGTTACTGGAAAAAAAGAAAACAAGAAAGGGACTAGCAGAATTCCATATATGAGCCAGTTTTGTGGTAAAACTGTCATTAGATGCAGCATTGATTTAGTAGTAAAAACTTTTCCCTTTTCCTTTTTTCCCCAAGAAAAGTTAACCTCACGATATAACTCGTGCATGACAGACAATAACATTATTTACAGAATCACTTGACTATTTCTTTTCAAAAGAAATATCATATTTGGATTATGAAGTAATTTACTAAATAACCATTGTAATGACTTGAGTTTGACTACGGGCATAATTTAAGAAATGCTTTTTTGCTTTCGCTCCATGTTTTTTTTTCATTGCATTTTTTTTTTTTTTTCCTGAGAGGGATAGAATGGGGGCAATATTTTGATGAAATATCCTTGCATCCTTGATCTGTGGTAGATCAGCATGAGATAGTACTACCCCAAAATTCTACTCTTTTCCCCTTTGCCTCTGAGTGTTCATTGTCACTGGTGGTATATTCTCTAACATTTTTCTCTGAGATGGACAGGGTCTGTTGGCTTGTGAGTGTCTATGCCAGCATACTTTTCTGCCAAACATATTTTTATGGTTTCAGAGCAAGCAAGTTAGCTAGCCGTCTAGGTTGTAGCAATTTTCAATTGCAGATTGAATTCCTCATTCCCATATGTAGTTACAATGGCAGTATAAAAGGATATCATTCACAAAATGATGTTTGCAGGGGAAGAAACATATGGTGTATATAGATCGTGCTGTACACATCTTTCAATCTACTTCCTATTCCTTCTCTTTGTAACCATGTCTTCAGGCAATGTTTAACCCGTTGAGGACGAGTCCCAAGTATACTCGGGCAGGTGTCTATGGGAAATGCGTGTTGTAGCAAAATCAAACCGTCCTCAACGGGTTAAGAACCTTTGAGCTTTTATGTTTCAGACAGTCTGAAATCATACTACTTTTTATAAAAACATGTTCATGGGGACTTAAGTTCTCATGCTTCACGATCTGTCAAGGAATAGAACCTCTTGCTATGGAAGTAATTGTATTGCACGTATTTATTGCAGGTCAATACCTGCAAGTACTTATATAGAAGAATTCTGCATATTATACCTGCTTTTCATAAATGTGTCTGTCTTCAGTGTCAGTTCATATGGGTCTAGGGTCAAGAAACCTTTTTTTTTTCACTGTGAAGATCTTTATAATGTAACTGAGAAGGATGACGCTGCTGCAGAGATTGTTGCCATCTATGCACCAGAATGTGTCGATTGACGGCGCACAAGTGGAATCACTCCGGTAATCGCATGTATTCTAGGATTCCAAATCGACTCCAGCCTTCTTTGCTGGCATACTTCACGAGCAGCATTGCATGGAACACGCCTGCCGGTTGCTATCTATCATGTTTTACCTCTTCCCTAGCCTTTTGTCAAGGCCCTCTCGCTGTAATGGGTGAGCGAAGCGAGCCCAGCCGATGGCGCGCGAGGGCCTTTTGAGATCTGCTTCACACATTATTATTCATGACACGTGAACCCTTCTGAATACTCATTTTAATGGCTTCTGGTCAACCAATGGAATGGCGCGCTCCCCGCATCCTCAGCCTTGGTGGTCATGCCTGTTCGCATGCATCACTGACCACCCGAGGAGGTCTGCCACGGAACTCTACACACTCTGTGTGTAGAGTTCTGTGAGGTCTGCGGCAGCGGCGTGCATTCGCTCTATTCAAATCGGGTTCGAGCAGACAGACACGCTGATTGGACCCCGACTTTTGCTCCCGAAATCGGGGAGCAAAAGTCGGTAATTCAAAGGGCTAACAAAAGGATGTGAAGCAGATCTCAAAAGGCCCTCGCACAACCCCACTCAGCTGGGCTCTCTTCACCATACAGCGAGAGGGCCTTGACAAAAGGCTACCTCTTCCCTTGATTACGGGCGAAATGAATTCCACGAGCCTGCATCCAGACAACTTGTAAGTCACCTTGCGTGGTCCCATGCTGAATGAACCTGGTTTTAATTGATTGATTAAATAGGCACTTGTCACCTTCTGGCATTGAGTCAGACAGGGGCACAGGGAGAGTGGAAAGAAAGAAAGTGAATTGTGGGAGGGGGAGGTAAAGAGAGGGAGAGGGAGAGATTGGCAGTAATGGGTGTAATAGATGAATGTCTAATAATTGTAATTGAGCCCAACTGTGGATGTGATCATGGACTAAAGTTCAAAAGAAAGGCTGTAAACGATTATCAGTTGGAGAAAGGTGAAAGGTAGAAGTACCCTCACTCATCTCCCACCCCTTGCGTTCCAGGCTCTGTTAATTCAGGGAGGTGAGACAAAACTCACCTCCCTGATTAATTCTAGCAAATTTTGTCTCAAACAAAGTGAAACTGAGCTATTAAAAAAAAAAATGAACAGTCAGATGTACTTTGTAGTGAAAAACAAAAGTGTTACAGACATTCAAATTTATGTGGTAGGTCATGTACACATTTAATGAGTATTTTAGAATCTTTTAGTGACTGCAAAGAGTTTAACTGTGTAACAAACCTGGAACTATTCCTGAAAGGTTAGAATTGAAAGCAGCTGGACAGTATTTAAATACCTGTAAAACTAATTTGTACAATATGATTGTTGGTTATTTCTTTTATAGTTTTTTGGTAGACTATACACCAAGGAGTTCGGTGTTGCATTATCCTGAGAGGTAAAAAAAAAAATAATAATAATAATAAGATGAGAGCTTAATTTTAGGGAATTTAAAAGAAATTTGAATACAGCCATTATAAAGTTCAATGTTTTATACTAAAATTTTGTCAAATGATGCTATGCCCAAACAAACCTGGACTCAATCCATCATCAAACAAGATTTCATGTTCTGCATATTTTTAGATTTTGAACAATATTTTATGAAAGAGCAAATGGCTTACAGGGCAGCTAGTATCTTTAATGGTAGTAGGAATGGGAAGTTCCTAATTTATGTATTTATTTTATTTTTAACGGAAACAATATGATCTAATTAGACTTCTTTTCCCAGGGTGTTGGATGAGCCATGATAGATTCTCTGTCAGCCATTATAGGGTTTGCCCTCTTGAGAGGAGCAAGTAACCTGATGGTGGTTATGTCAAGTTTACTCGGCACAACTTAATTTTATTATCACGCCGCTAGAGATGCCTAATGAATTTATCTGATTGTGACGCATTACATCTTTACAAAAGGAAATTATCATAACAATAAAAATAACATTTAAAGTGATTTCTCATCATGGACTTTTTCTTCTTAATCATTTTAGTTTCAATTCGTTCAATTCTATTTATTTCTGTCATTTTCAATGAAAATCATAAATGAAATAACAATAAATGTATTTGAAGAAAATCTACAAAACATAAAAAACCCTGAAACTGATTCATCATAGCAAATACTCTACAAGATGTGTTGTCTTTTATGTCAAATCAAAAGAAATTGAAAACATGTGCATACATTAGATATCCTTAACAGTGGTTGTCAATGAAGCACATGAATTCAAATTTGCAAGAAGGAACTTAATCTCTTTGGGTGTATTCATCAACTCACTTCTGTTGTAGAATTAAGATTACCAAACAACTTTCAGGGAGATTTGGGCAGTTGATAAACACAAAGCTATTTTGATTATGGAGTTAAAAACTCCCTTCTGAAATGTCCAAGAAAAGTGTGATCTCAATCTCAAATGCATTAATAGGGAAATGTGTTTCTGTAGAGATGATAAATGCAAAATTGTTATTATACGTATTTATATCTCTGGAGCCCCACAGTGACAAATCGTTCCTCTGGACTTGTGATAGAGATGATCAATACAACAATTTAAGAAATGCAATCGAAAAAGTCTTTGCAATTGCATTTTGATGGTGGGTATTGAAATGTGTTTCAAACATGGATAAGATGATAAACACAGCCCTAGATATGGCAAATTATAGTGGCAATGCAAATGCTGAGGAGACAGAAAACCAGGTAGTACATGTGGTAATGTGTTCCTAAGTTTGAAAAGGGGGAAACCAGGCAGACAGTCTTGAGGCATTGGGACAGTCAGAGCTGAGTTATTTATGTTCATGAAGCAAATCAGACCACATGTACAAATGATTCACATCGTATTGTCAAGGTAGTTTCATGAGAAATGTAGCAATGCTTCTGTCTTTGTTTTGCAGTGGTCATTTGATTTAAAGAAAGAAAGAAAAGAAAAAAAAACTTTCTGTGAGATGGTGACCATAGTTTGTAGCACTTCTTCCCCTCAGTCCCAACATAAGCACACATTTTACTCTCCCACCACCCCCTTCCTTGCTGATTTCTATAAAACCTGTGTTATTAGCTAGTTAATACTGTCATCTCTGTTTATTCAAATTAATTTTTTTTTAAACTTAATTAATCACTGTTACTCCGATCTACTAAATGGTGAGTATGATGGCTAACCAATAATGTAATCACTTTATCATTGTTGTGGAATCATGAAATTGTGGCCGATGAACCGTTAAACCAATAAACATCATGAATTTTTGGCAACATATGGAAAATCATGCTTGAAAGGTTTCCAGTTGCTGCAATTCTTCTGCCTAAGATGTGTCTGTACTATAGGCATCTGAATTCCTCACATTCACTGCTGACCTCTCTTTCCAAGATGTGACGTTGCCGAGCAAACATTGGGGATTCCGTGTCACCCTTCAAACTTCTCTCCGCGCAGTATGGAAGCAACCAATTTTGGGGTCAGCTTCTGAAATTAAATTTGGAGCCCACAGGCCTGTGACAATACCATCTTTACACAACAACCTGCTGTTAATTCGCAGGTGTAGCACAATGTAAACATGTTCGGAAGGCAACCGCTGACTGATGGCTTGTAAACAGCAGGGGTGCGTTCACACATTGCCTGTCATGTTAAGGGGGTACATTTTTTTGAAGCAGTAGACAGATGGTATTGTGGTGATGGTGTTGTTAAATGACCTTAAGTGATGAGACATGTTTGCACATAAAACTTGATCATGTTTTGTATATTCTTTGAATAATGTTTAGCAAGAAGGGTATAAGATTTGGTTGCCAATAAAGAACTCTAATAAACAGGTAATGCAAAGTTTATTCATGTTCTGTGTGGCAACATAACATGTTGACATATGAAGCCCTCTGTTATGATTAACTCTAAATACAAGTAGCTTTTCATATTGGAACAAGGGCACTTTAACACTTAGTGACAACAACATTTTGATGAGGGGATCTTTTTTTTCTGTGTTTGCATGATGTACAGGGAGAAATATTTCATTAACTTATTTTCAACCTGATTCAGAGATCCCTTGAATAAGTATAACATTTTATGATTTACAAATCATACAATGTAGTCACTGAGGGTAGACAAAAAAAAAAAGTTAAAAGCTCCAGTCACCACAAACATTTACACAGAGACAAACAAACTAGGATAATATGTGTATTGTTTTAATCAATAGCAATGAAATAAAAGACACCATCATGCCCAAAACAAGCAATGGTAAAACAAGAGTGGCTTCCATGAAATGATCAGGATTTATTATAAAAAAGACAAACAAAAAACACCACAGTAATTGCTAATCCTTCCAATCGACATAGGTGTCAATGATCTAAAGTTAACATCTTCAAAAAAGTATGTGTGTTTGTGTTGGGGGGGGGGGGTGTGGAAGAGAATCCAAAGGTTTGATGGGGTAAGTCGGGTCACTTAATCCCATATCCTGGAACTAATCATCCCTCCTACCTCATTGCTGCCCATTTTCACAGAACATCGCCGAGCGACTCAGAATAGAGGTAAATCCGTTCCCCTTTTACTTCGTACTTGGCTTTCAGGAGACTTTAGCAGTCGGAGATGAAAGAAGTGATGAACACTTTTCTTGTATTGTCTTTTGGACAGGTTTCCGTCTTGTTTCGTTCACCCTCCTGTCTTCGTAGAACAAATCTTGCTCCCGGCAAGTGATGTAAATGGCTAGAACCTGTCCAGCTGGTTTCGAGGAAAACAAGCTCAGCTCTTGATGAAAGAATGGGCAAATTTGTCTTCACTGGGAGCTGCAGTAATGCAGCACTTACCCAAATATAAAGTTTAATCTTTGACAGAACTTATGATCTGTAATATTCTTCTACTAAATAATCTGGCAATATCTATGTATGATTTGAGGGTGGGTTATGATGTTCGTTATTCTGAAGTTTTGTTAATCCAAAAATGAAATGAAGTTCATTATTTCAAAGGTACCTTGATAAAAAAAAAAAATATATATATGTATATATAAAAAGTTTAGTTATTCCAAAAGTTCCTTGATTTATTAAACCTTCAGAATTCATCTTGATTAGTTTTTGGATTAGCAAACCTTCATAATAATGAACCTTTGGAATGACAAACCTTATTCCATGTTTGGATTAACTAACCATCAGAATAACAAAGCTTATTTCATATTTGGATTAAGGAACCATTGGATTAACAAACCTCTTATTCCATTTTCAGGTAAATGATCCATCAGAATAACAAATCTTAATTCATTTTTAGATTAATTAACCTTCAAAATGACAAACCTTTAAATAATGAAATGTAACCATGCATGATTTCCATGTTTGTAAATCAGTATTATGACAATGCTGTCTCTTCAGATTTTTGTACGATACGGTAGTGATACCATATTCGCGGCATGAATTTTTCGCGAATTGGAGCCGACGGCCTTTTTTGCGGCATGAAATTTTTGCAAACTGCCACTGGCATTCAATGCATATAGTGCAGACAAGAACTTTCGCGTGCATTTTAATTTCGCGAATCTTGGCACTCGCGAAATTCGCGAAATTAAAATGCACGCGAAAATTCCTCGTTTTACAGTATGTGGGATCATTTTTTGCTATTATATTCTGCTTGTCAACAGCCTATCTGCTGTGAGCTTTACAAATAATCTATGTTTTGCTTCAACTTCTCAATATCCATATCTGGCCACTTGTAGTGTATGAAACATCTTGGTCCATCTGGATGTCTGATGATTTAAATGTGTATGATTTGTATGCTGGTAATTTCCTGACAAGCAGTAGCCAAGGCAAATCACATAAATTTTTGATCAGACTGTATTTACAAGCCACCAATTTGAAGTAAGATCATTTACAATGACTACATTCAAGTTCCGTTTCATCCCCACACCATATTAGAAATAGTTATTTATTTATCAACGTACCTTCCTCTTATGTTGACACCTCATTCATCTTAACACATCCTAATGAATATATATGTATATATACAGTATATATATATATACAGTATATATATATATATGTATTTTTTTTTTAATGTGGAGAAATATGTCAATACTTGTACACATGAATGTCTAAGTTTTTATTCACATAAATGTGCCATTATGTAATGATTAATGCATGCCCCATACACAAAACATACATTGTAACAAGGAAAGTCAATTTCGATCCATATTTCAAAAGATCAGGCAGCAAATTGAGCAATGCCTTCCTTTCTCTTAAATTAATAATTTAACATGGGCATCACTGACAATGAGCGTCCAGGAACTTCTTTCGTAAGGTTTCATTGAGGTCACGTGGGGAGGGGGTGTCTTATAATTTGCATGGCAAGACTGTCCATTCCATCCTTAATATCAATAAATATCACAGCAGTAGTTGGAGGGGGAGACTAACAGAGTTCCGCTCACTTTTCTCTCTTGAGAGCGCTGCGACTGAAGTGACAGAATGCAGACAACACTATGCCGCACTGTCCCTGGAGTCACTCAAACTTCTATTACGTTGCGAGAGAAATACTGCAGCTTCCAACAAATATTCAGAGCATATTTTTGTAGGGATAAGTGCCCATTCCAAGAAAAATAAATATCAAAGGAGGAATTTTCAAAAAACTCTGGAAATAGCTTTCTTTTATTTTCAGTGATTTGTTGGATTTGTGAGCTGGGCATAGATGAAAAGGGCTTCACAGTTGTTATTTTTCTTCTCACTTCTCCCTTTATTGTTGTTGTAAGTTTTGTCTTCCACTTCTATATCTGCTTGATTCTTTTTATTTATTATAACAGCCAATACCCTTTAATTTGTGTCCCACACCGTGGTACATCAAACAAGGACATGTTATAAAAACACAAAAATTAATTATGACAACATACAGGTAAGAAGAACAAGCTCTTTTTACTATCTTATGAAAAACACATGAATTCTCATGGGATTGGAATGTAATTCTCTTTCTCTCATCTTTCCTGAGCAGGAAGTATCTGCTAAAAGAATTTGGTTGTTTTAATTGAGGAATAGAAGACCAATCGGTTTATGGATAATACCCTTCCAGGATGGAATCAATTTAGTTGTTTTGATATAAGGTCATTTTTTGCCCTTTTCTCCCTGTCCAATGAAGTCATTTTGTGATCCATCTACAGGGTAACTGCCGTAATGATTTAGCTGCATGTTAGAGGAATATTGCATAATCTTTGTAGATGTATCCCTTTTAAAGGACCCCTTTTCTCTTATTGTGGTACTATATTTTCACTTGTTCCTTCTATTCTGTGCTGTTTGTGGAGGGTTTTCTTTTCTTAAAGTAACTAGAGAAGCACTCTGAGAGAGCAGACCTCCTCCAAGCATGCAGCTCATTTCCACCACTGATCTTGTTCTTCCATAGAGATATCAGTCATTTCCACCCACACATACTTATACTACATTGTGTGCTGAAAGTCGCCCGATTTCCTAATGTAGAAGCCTTTGTTACGTCATAAACCCTCAACTGCATGGCGCGCCTCGCCCTACCAGAAACTAGAGCATGCACTTTACTGCGCGCATGCAAACCTCAAATACGCGCAGCCTGAACTCCTAAGTTCATTGACCCTACCTGCCAAAATATCAAAAATCCTTCATAAATTCCCCCAAAATTCTTGGATCACTGCCAAAAGTTAATCGTTTTTGTTACTTGTGTCATTCTCAACCTTTCCTGCAAGTTTCATCACAATCCATTGACTACTTTTTGAGTTATTTTGCACACAGACAAATGAATGAACGAACTAACTAACTAACTAACTAACTAACAAACAAACCAACGGTAACGAAAACATAACCTCCTCCCTTGGCAGAGGTAACTAGAAAACATGTAAGAATACAATAATAACTCTTCAGCAACTTTCTTTGGTTTCGGTAGTGGCACTTTTCATTTTTACAAAAAAGGAAAGAAACAAACAAACAAACAAACCAAAATTGAGATTTTTTTCCATGCAGGGATAGATATAAAAGCAGACAGATTTGCACATATCATTCTTGTCTGTACTGTGGAAAACTTTGAAAAACTTTGCCAGGAAAAACAGCAACAACAACAAAAAGACGAGCAAAAAAAAAAAAAAAACTCCACCAACAACAATAACAACAGCAAATGTTTTTGCTGAGCAAAATATCTAGATCTAGTTAGATTGAAACAAGAAAACAAATTATCCTGACACAACAGGTGTGTAATAGAGAGATTTTAAGAATATATGTGTTTGTGATTGTTACTTGGATAAAGAACACTATTCAGAAGTATTTGACTTGAGAAAAGATATATGTGTTTGTGAGTTTGGCTGGGAAACGGTGATTTTATACCTCAGGGCAAGTTGATGTGATTTCTACCACAGCTGAATTGTTATGTGCTTCATATTTCTTTTATCAATATATATTTTCTTTGCCAGGAACTTTTGAGTAAGACCTCAATTTCATCAGCAATTCCCACCAGTGATATAAAAAAAAACCCAATAACAACAAGCAAACAGAGAACCAAAATCAGAATAGAGTTCAGAAATGTGCTTTGTGTGTTGCTGATATGAAGATGTACCAATGGAAAAAAAAATGGAGTGACATTACAGACATATGTGCAAAACTTAAGAGCAAGTAAAGAATAGTTTGCTGCATAACTATATTTTGTGTGTGTGTGTGGGGGGGGGGAGGGGGTGGAAGTGTTGGACGGAGGTCATACACTTTGGTTGTCGCATGCCAACTCAGCTTTGATGTGCCCCGCTTGTTGTATTTTGGTCATGTCTTGCAAGCCGGTCACATCATCGTTGCAGGTTCAAAAAGTGCTATTGAACCTGAAAATGTTGTCCCCGTTGCTCAGCAGACCTTCCAGCCCTCCTGTGGGAGCAGAGTAGAATGCATCCAACAAGTCAACGACCCTTGCCTTTCTTTTCTCAGTTTCTCAAGAATGGATGTTGCACAGGACAGTGGAGAGATGAAAGTGGGTCTCTTCAAAGAGTTTTGTATCCAAAAGTTGATCCTAATCAACACGTTTAAGAAACACAATAAGATGAGCTCTGCTGCATTTTGTTACTATCCAAGATGATCTAATGCGATGATCATGACTAAAAATCAATTGAATTGATCATAGAAAATGTTTGACCCGTCCATAAATTTTCTATAATTAACACGATTGCAATCTGATCCCCAGGATCTGATACGATGTGATAAGATCACCATGTTTGCTCCACAATTAAGACCACAATTTCAATTATGGCACCAATCGTGATTGGTCATCACCCTATCGTTGGTATATGTATATAAATTTCATTTATCATATTTTGTAATGTTAACATATATTTTATAAATTTATTTTATGTGAACAAAAATGTATTTACAAGTTCTGTTGAGAATGGAAAAAAATGAATAAATGAATGAATGAATGAATGAATGAATGAATCATGATAGTAGGAACACAGCATAATACTTATGGGGAAAATGTTCACCACAGGAGAACATGCTGCATGAAATTGAGAGGACAAAGACCCGATGTCTTCTTGAGACAGGTGCTCGTCAATTATCCAGCTGTCAGTTGATCGTTTGATATTCATGTAGCTCCTCTCCATACACCGCACCTGGCGTCTGTACAGAATTCTAACCACACCTTGGACAGTGTCCAATGTCGCTCACTGTCTAGCCAGTGAGAATAGTGCAGGGCTGTACACGCCGTATCATTAATGGAGGGAGTTGTTCAAGTGTAGTGATACTGCTTTGTAAGATTAAAGGTGAATGGTCTGCAGACTATTTATCTGTTTATTTGTCTGTTTATTTGTTATCCATTTTAAATTCAAAGATACACAAAGCAATACTTAAATCATACATGAATCAAAGAAAGATTATAAATTGGATGGATTGCCCATTTTAGATTCATTATTGTAATGATTCTATTCATCCATTGGGTCCAATTTCATATAAATGCTGAAAATTATAATTATAGATAGTATATTGTTATATATTCAGACATATACACAAATGATGCATAATGCCCAATTACTGAAAACAGTAACAAAAAAGAATATTAACCCAGTCAATCATATGTGTATTCAGTATTACCCTATCATCCCAAACCCTATCTACTCACTCATTAGCTCTGAAGAATTACATGTCCATACTATATAAGCAAATCTGTCAAATTCACAGTGAACACACATATGCTATGTCATACAGTATGTCGTAAAGTTCATTGCCTGTCAATAGTAGAAATTGTAGTGGTTACAATACATGTTCATTTTGTTTGCATCCCAATAAAATGTGACTTCTATTAAGGATGTATTGATTTGCAATATGAACAGATGGACATGTGTGTAAAACATAAAAAGTTGTAAGAGATAAACAACTGTGAAAAATGTGAAGAAACAGTAATGCATGAAAATTACATATGTAATCATTTTCATTTTTTGTTTGTTTGTTTTTGACTGCTAGTAAGGGCAAGGAATATGTGCCAAGTATTACTGATGCAAATTTTAAGAACATTGGCATTGTATATTGCTGGCGTGCATTTTAACACTTTAGTAAAGTAAACACAGAAGTCCAGACTTAATAATAATGAAAATTCTCCAGTATATGCACTTTAAAATGTATATTATTAAAATTATTAGTAACTTCAGAATTATTTCGTGGTGACAGAATTGCAATTCTTAGATCATATTAGTGATGATAGACTGAAGAGGTTAAGAAGAAGGACACTAATATAAATGAAGTACGAAAGGTTAAATGATGAAAATGATTATGGTGATAAAAAGACAACATTTCAGAAATGTGATTGAGTACATAGTAATAAAACAGGCGTGGTGATGATCCCTGTGGCAGAAGCAATTGTAGATAGTACATAGGCAAAGAATGTCTGGGAGAGGGTATTGATAACATGACAATATAGAGAATATAGCATCATTTTAGACATGCTTTATCAATTAAAGCAGTCTGGCAACATCTTTCAGTGCCTCATTGTCTTTTACGATAACTAGTGACACCTTGGACCATAATGAAATGAATGGAACACTTGCCAGAATTCGTCATGCATGCTGTTTCTTGGCATCATCTAATTTTTTTGATGTGCAAAGTTTTAGATGAATATGTCGAAGAACCTTAATGACTTTCATGTAGGTCTAAATCACCTTGCAGTAATATTTGGCCCAGCTAGCAGCGATGACACACATGAGAGGGAAAAAAAAAGAAGAAGAAGATTAAGTCTGCGATACAGGCGTGCCAAGAAAGTATTGGCCAGGGCAGCCCGAGATGTTAACTTGCAGGAAAAGATGGCAGACAGTGTCTGTTTCAAGCACAACATGTATGTTACCATTTTTCTTGAGTAGGACGGAAGTCGCTGTCATGCAGTTGTGCCCACGTTTATTTCTGTCCACACCGCCTTCAGCCTGTCGGTTACTGAACCTGATTCTGTAGTTTGGATCTTGAAACTTGTTTAATTCAAATGAGGAGGGTTTTTTTCTGTTCCTTTCTTTATTTCACTCTTTGTAATTCTTAAAATCTACCAATCTGTTTTCTGTCACTGTATATCTATTTGTTCTTTGCTGGTACTTTTTTTAAAGGGTGTGTACAGTTCTGGTCGAGGTGAAGATTTAGCTTTTAACGTTTTGTGAGATATTCAGAAACCACTGTATGAGATGTCAAAGAGCATGCGGTTCTAAGGGGTATCAAAAGTTCATTCGATGAAAATCGGTTTTGAAATGGCTGAGATATCCAAAAACAAGGTAAAACAAAGAGATACTAATAAAGTTGGGGCATGTCGCCTTTTATTATTGGCACTTTTTTGGATATCTCGGCCATTTGAAAACCAATTTTCATCAAATAAATGTTGAATCCTTCTTAAAATTACATGCTCTTTCATATTTCATAAGAGGCTTTTCATTATCTCACTTAGGAATGTTCAAAACATGAATCCCTACCTCAACCAGTACTGTACAGTCCCTTTAACACCTGTTGATGACTGAGTCCCAAGTATACTCGGGCAAGCATCTATGGGAAATGCGTGTTGTAGCAAAATCAAACTGTCCTCAACGGGTTAATACTAGTACCCGTATTTCAGTATGTGCACTGCTAAGTAGTGCTGTATAATTTGTATTAAAACTTATGCAATTTCTTCAAACATTTTTGCTTTTGACTATCCTACCTACTCATATGCACATCATGTAGCTTCCTGACTCTGCACAAGCTAAAAACTTGCTTCCCTTAATTTTCCTTTTGTATACCATATTAAGTGACTCTTCTTCTCTTTTCTTCCCTCGTTCTCTTTCTCAGTCATCATCATCATCAATATTTAGAAATCTGTTCCCCTCCTCTTTTGTATTATTTCTTCTGTTGTTCTTTCTCTTTCTATGTTTGTTTATTATTTGTTTTTCATATCTGTTGCATTTTTTTTTTCAAGATGCAATGTTCAGCTGACTTTAGAAAGTGTCTTTTTAAACTGTTAAAGTATCTTTTGTCTCTACGCTACCTTGACAAACAACTTTTGTCTCTACGCTACCTTGACAAACAACTTTTGTCAGCCTTTTTTTTAAAGGAATCCATCTAGTTTATAGTTGTTGTGTTTATGAACTTTTTGTCTTTGGCACATTGCTGCTTTCGGTCTGTTTGTCTTGCTTTTGCACTTCTTCTTCATATATTTTCAGTAAGTTTTCTTGAGAGAGAGAGAAAAAAAAAATATTGTAACCAAAGCTCTCACCATCTACCTATATTGCCTTGTTCCACAACTCAGTAACTTTTTTCTGAATGTCTTTGCTGAGCTTGTAACCCATCCTTTCTCACTTTGGGCCATCTCTTTTGACGAGGAAGAGTCCCGAGTATACTCGGGCAGGTGTCTATGGGAAATGCGTGTTGCAGCAAAATCAGTCTGTCCTCAACGGGTTAACAAACATGTGCATGCACATGTACGTACACACACACACACACACACACACACACACACACACACACACACACACATATACACACAAAACACACACATCAAAATTCCCTCCCCATCTCCTCTCTCTCCTTTTTCTTTATTTTTCTTCCTTCTATCTCCTTTTTACCCTCTCTCTTTCTCTATCCCTCTTTTTGTCACACGCACACACACACACTGTAGTAATTAATACACACTCTCTTCTGAATGATCTCTCCCTGCCACTCCCTTTCTCTTTCCTCCTCTGTCTTTCTTTTCTTCCCCTCTTTCTTTTCTACCCCCACCCCCATCCCCACACACACATTGTAGACTTGTCTCAAGTCCCCTGAGATCTGACAGGGGAATGAATAATGTTTTAGATCACAGACAAAAAGCCCAGTAAATCAAGTTGTTGGTCATGACCGCTGCCTCAGAGAATGAATGTGATCAGACATCAAGGTCTTTCTATAATTCATCAAGTCATAGAAAAAAGAAAAAAAAAACTTTTGCCACTAAAATGTTCTTCTTGTCATCAAATTGGCAACTCTGGATTTTACCGTGTATTCTGGAGAATACTGGAGAATGATGAGATGAAACCAGTTAAATTCATAAAATGTACACAAGCTCAGAAAAAGAAATAACAAGAATTTGCTTATCCTTTCATTGTTTGTTTGTTGTTGTTTTTTGGGGGGGGGTTAGGTTTTTTTAGGTTTTTTTTTTTTTTTTTTTTTTGCTAATCTTAGAGAGCTAGAAAACAAAACTTGGGTCTTTTAAAATGGGTTGCCAATTTATTTGTAGGTTAAAAAAAAATAGAAATTAAGAGGCTTTTGATGATTTTGCTGCCAAAATAATTATATAATACCATGAAAGGTTGATTGGGTCAGAGAAAAAAGAAAAGAAGGGGGATTGACTGGATGGTCTGTCTTCTTGTCTACTATTACTGACAATATAAACAAAACAAAACAAAGCAAAAGTAAACAAAACATAAACAAAACAAAGAACATAATTATGTAGAAAAAGAATCTGACAAAAAAGCCAAAGAAACAAATTATTTACAGTATTAATTGTGATCTGTATGTAACTCATTAGAACTACTGACATTTGCTCTTATCCATTTACCTCAAGGTATACATGGTTTTGCTTGTTTTGTAACCATAATTTTGCTAGTACAGTTATGGTGTCAATTGATATCTTTGTATCGTACGCAGTTGAAAATGAGATATGTGCACCCCAAGATGGTTAAAACTTGTCACCCTCTATCAATGTAATTGATGACATATTCGTATGCATGCAATACTGTGTAAAGTTTGAGGCAGTGGTCCTGTGAGGGTTGCCATAGTGACAAATGTGATGAGATGTGAATGTGCCCCGTCTAGACATAAAATGCTGAAGGACCCTCCAATGTAACTTGCATTTAATGAGGATTTTAAAGGATGCTGGCCAATGATGCATGCCAAAGCCCTGGCAGAGCTAATTAATTACATGTAGGTGTAAACAGAACTGGAAGAATGATATTAAAGGGAAACCAAACCCAGAGAGCAATGTGGATTGAGTAAAAAAAGCAACAGTAGTAGAACACATTAGTGAAAGTTTGAGGAAAATCGGACAATCGATACAAAAGTTATGAATTTTTACAGTTTTTGGTGTTGGAGCCGCTGGATGAGGAGACTGCTAGAGGTTGTGGCGTCGTGTGTGGACAACAATATAAAGAAAATATAAAGAAAATTCCACAAAAAATTTATTTTTCATGAAAATTACACATTCCATCAATTTAATACTGACATATGTTAAGGGTAGCAATTATTCCCCCTGTTTTCTGAAAGCGGTTAGTCAAGTGCTCTTTCATAATGCTAGAAAAGTGAATTTTTGTGGAATTTTCTTTATATTTTTTTTATATTGTTGTCCACACATACGTCATAACCTCTAGTAGTCTCCTCATCTGGATCAAACTTCACGGAACAATACAAATGCAGAAGCCAATTAGATCTACAATCCAGTAGGCGAAAGTCTAATCAAACAGGTAATTTGTAACAGATTGTGACAAAATGAACATTTATCCTGTATTGTACTGTGTTGTATTTATTTTCCGTTATTAAAAAAGATATAGAAACAAAGATACAAGGATGTATTACATAAAATAAACCTTCAATGGAGGATGACCCTACTCACCGCTGTTATTGTAACAGTGCTGTTTCAGAGAGGGTCCTTGGAAGAATAATCAAAAAGTGGTGCCAATGTATGAACTAAGCAGAAGAAATAAAATAAAATAAAATAAAATACGAACTGTAGAAATGAGAACGGGGACAGTAGGCCTATACCCTCAGTAGGCAGTCCTCCGAAAAGGTAGAGGGTTTAAAGGTTTGTTTTTGACATCAAGTTTATATTTTATTGATTTTTTGTTGTTGTAAGATATGCCCTTTCTGAGGAAAGATGGTACAGCCTTGTATTCTTGTAGACAAAAGATAAAGATAATATGTGTATAAACATTTGTCAGTTATTCTGCTCCAGGCATGTAGGCCTATTTGGAAAAATATGACCTCCAATATTCTCTGCATTAGTGAGAAATATTAAAAGGTTTTTGTTGTTTTAGATTTGCCTTTGTTTGATATATCTATATCTATAAATTTTCTGGGTATTCTAGAAAATGCACACATCATATGACGCATTGCTGATTATGATATTTTTGTCATTTATTGGGCACAACAGTTTTTGTAGGGCTTCAGTATTTTGAAGTGGCCTTGTAAATTATGGAGAATTTTCTTTATGTTGCAAAAAAAGAAAAGCTCTGACCTTTTTGACTCACTTTTAAGCGAACCATTTTTGCCAGTAAGCTGGTGCAATATTCCCCTACTTGAACCTCATTACTCACTGATCAATTTTCTGAGAAAGAACTCCATGCAGTGGAAGCGGAAAAGTTGAGGGAAAAGTAAACAACCTTTTTTCACTGCTATAGCTGATCATACACATTCTGCAGTTTGACTGGATGCAAAAAGTGAATTGCATTAACCAAAGAAAAAAGTATGAATAAAAATTTATGTACAGATCACGCAAACTCTTTGTCATTCTTTTTCTTTTTCATTTATAATATTCTGAGTAATAATGAAAAAGAAAATGATTTCTGAGAAGAAAAAAAATCGTTTGACTTTTCAGACACTTTTTAATGGGTGTTTTCATAGCCATGAGATTGTTTCCATGCGAATGTCAGTTGGACCCCCCCCCCAAGAAAAAAAACCAAACAAACAAACAAACAAAGAAAAAGAAAATGACGGCTAGACCTTTAAAAATGCTTGAGCAACAACAGAATGCTGGGAGAAGGTTAAGTATTGGACCCAGTATGCATTTCTACAAGGACTAACCCTGGTCACTTTTGATGAATGAAAAAAAAAATGCATACCCTAGTACTTATAGTAATCTGTATCAGTAGGACTTAAAGCAAATGCACTCATCAAAAAATGCAACTACTTCAAAGAGAGATGTAAGTGGAGTGGTTAACCCGTTGAAGACGAGTCCCGTGTATACTCAGGCAGGTGTCTATGGAAAATGTGTTACAGCAAAATCAGTTTGTCCTTACTTGGTTCCACGGCATCATATGCAAAGGAACTATTCACTTTTGCATGTACAAAATGTCTAGGATGATATTTGTGTTGATAAAATCTGTGAAAAACAAAAAGTGTATTTTTTGTATTGTGGAGGATCATCACAAAGTTTGTGCTGTATAACCAGTGGAATTAATCCGTTGAAGACAAGCTGATTTTACTTTAACACGCATTTCCCATAGACACCTGCCTGGGTTGTAGTCAGAACTAGTCTTTAAAGGGAAGGTAAACCCAAAGAGCAATGTGGATTGAGTGAAAGCAGCAACATTAGTAGAACACATCAATGAAAGTTTGAGAAAAATCGGACAATCGATGCAAAAGTTATGAATTTTTAAAGTTTTGGTGTTGGAACCGCTGGATGAGGAGACTACTAGAGGATATGACGTATGAGTGGACAACAATACAAAGAAAATATAAAGGATATTCAACAAAAATTCACTTTTCTAGAATTATGAAAGAGCAGTGGACCAACCGCTTTCAGAAAGCAGGGGGAATAATTGCTACCCTTAACATATGTCAATATCAAGTTGATGGAATTTGTAATTTTCATGAAAAATGGATTTTTGTAGTATTTTCTTTATATTTTCTTGATATTGTAGTCCACTCATACGTCATAACCTCTAGTAGTCTCCTCATCCAGCGGTTCCAACACCAAAACTTTAAAAATTCATAACTTTTGCATCGATTGTCCGATTTTCTTCAAACTTTCACTGATGTGTTCTACTAATGTTGCTGCTTTCACTCAATCCACATTGTTCTTGGGGTTTATCTTCCCTTTAATGGGTTAAGATCAAACACAACATGCCCTTTGAGGAATATGTGAAATCTGGGGGGTGTTTCATCAATTTAGTCAGCGCTGACAAGTTGTCAGTCTCTGACAATTTCAGTAAAATCCTTGGTTTTAATTGGTTGAGACACTCTTGTCACTGACTGTTACCATGGTAATTGTCAGTGACTGACAAGTTGTCAGCGCTGACAACTTTCAAGAAACGGTACCCAGGGGTATTTTCCCAATATTATAAGATGTTTGCATTATTTCTATGGCATTTTTCCAGCATATTAAGTAATAAGTATGATCTCCCTTTCAATGAGTGTTTTCCATCACATAGTTTATCATTCTCTTTTTTCTTCTTTTCTTTTTTCAATGAAACACAGGAGGGGGGGGGGGGGCAGTAAAAAACATGATCAAAATCCTCTTGAGCGATATCTTAATTTTTGGCATTTAGTCACACAATTTGTTTTGTAAGTCTGATCCTATGGCTGTCAACAGGATCCGTTGCACCCTCAGTTCAATGCATATCTGACTTCCATAGTTGATGCGCAGCCAGAGCATAATAGGTTGTGACCTATTTTATGTATTCACATCCCTCCCCACTCTTCCAGAAGTTATCTTTGTTTGGCATTCCCATGGCAACCACCTGTGTCCACACACCCCCCTCCATTTCCTTAACCCACAAACTCCCCTCCCCCCCCCCCCCACACACACACATACATTCACAGCCAATTCTTTTCATCTGGTGTATTCAATTGTAGCAGTGACCTAATTCTTAATGGAAAGAAGAAAAAAAAAAGAAGAGGAAAAGTAGTCAGAATATGATAAAATATAACAAATCTAACAGCAATGGGAATGATTGTCAGCAGTTGTTTTGAAGATTCAACCCCAAAAATGAACAAATCCAGTTATGGGAGACCGGCAGCATACCCCGAGAGCCCGGACAGGCATTCCCTGTCTCTCTGTCCATGGTTTTGTGGTCATGCCATGTCGTCATATCCTGAGCAGAAAAGTTGCCCAACGACAAAACTGTCGAACGGTTCAATCAGATTTGATTCGGCATTGAGGCAGTTCTCGCTGGTTTCTTCTTCTTCTTTCTCTTCTGCGTGTCTTCATGCCAGCCTTGATTTGATATATACTGTCGTCGTCGAGGACGTCCGCATAATTTTATTTGCCTTCTTTGGAATCTAGCGCCTTCACTACCCTAACTGTGTGATTCACCCAAATGTCTGTCGATTGTAAAGAAAAAGAAAGAGAATGAGACAAACACACACACACACACACACACATTTTAGAAATGCTTTTAGTCCTGAACTGAAGTGTGAAGTGTCAAACTGCGCAGCAGAGTCTAGCTTGAATGCAGAATCTAGAATAATATGGATGATCTTTAAACAGTGCAAAGTTTGGAAAGAAAGCATAATCTGTCAATAGTTGGGACCATGGCTGCCACTGACCATAGAATTCATGTTGTGATGGGTAAGCCATTATACTCTCCAGATGAAAATAAACTGTGAGAATGCATTGTACAAAGAGGAAACAATGATTACCAAGGCAGAATTTAATGACGTTAGTGCGATCGATGCTAAAGATTTTAAAATATGACACGTAGATCGGCTATTGCTGTATAAATCATACGACCTCTCTGGCTGGACTAACGGAAAAGAAAAGCAAAATGGGAGGCAGGGACACACTCTAAATCTCATTATCTCCAGAAAAGATTTATTGATATAATTTACTGCTATTCACAAAGGTGCCATCATATCTTAATTCCAAGGAAGATCTGAACATAAAGTATCTTTTACTCAATGACAGAGCAAGTGACTGTGCATGTACAGTATGAGATACAGTTTGTTTTTTAACATAATTTGTTTTTAACATTTTTTTGGCAGCCATTAAATCTGGGCAGAAGGACAAGAGATGTAGTGATTGTCAGGTGAAGGTAGCTACCATCTTCCTGTATCAGAACAGAGGTCATGGGTGAGCATAAAGGGATAACTTTGTTGCAGCTGATATGTCATCTTTAGGAAACATCAAGAGCATGTTTATGGCCTTACTGCTGCCTTCAAGTCTTTCATACACACACAAACACCAAAAACAACACACACACACAGACAAAAACACAAACAACACACACACACACACATATGCATGCACATGCACACAGACATAATGAAGACTTGTGACTTTTTTCTTTTCTTTTTTTTTGTTGCTTATCCGAATGCTTAGTTATAGTACTCTTTTTGATAATGATTCATTTCAGAGGTGGAAAGAAGAAAAACAAAAAAGTAAACCCTGGTCAGGTCAGATTTGGATCACACTTTACCTGAATTTGATACAGGGGTGTAATTAGATAAAGCAACACCTGTTTTTGTTTTTTGTTTTTTTCACATGCATGAGATGTATCCTAACGTCTGGTGAGGAGTGAAATTTGCAAAGGTGGACACTGTGAACACTTTGAACATAAAAATATGGAGTAAAAGTCTGTTCATTATTGTAACAAGTTAAAATTTAATAAAATTGTGCATCAAGAGATAACTTGCAATTTCCTTTGTATAATGTGTGTCCAATGTCTAGTCCCATCCCGTCTATGAAGAAAAACCAAAGTCACATCAAAATGTGGGTAATTTGGACAAGAGAGAATTGAAGCAAACTATTAAGAGAGAAATCGTTTGCCCATTTTAAACCTGCATTTGAGAGCAACGGGCCCACAATAGGCTCATTCACACACATTGAAAAATCATGAGTTGAAGTGCGATTGAAATCATGCTTTTCTGCACTCTGATTCACACATATGCTGGCAAGAAAAAAATTGTGATCTGGATCACACACACACACACACAAATCGCAACTCAAATCGTACCTGTTCAAGCAGGGCCAAACTGGGCATGAGTGAGTCTAGGAGAGTGGTCTGACTTGACCTGATTGTTCCGCACACCTTGAGGAACAATTTTTCAAAAAAAAAAAAAAAAATATATATATATATATATATATATATTTTTTTTTTTTTTTTTTTTAAGTGCATTGATATCGCACAGCATTCATACACACTTCGCACCACAAGTACTTGTGACTATTCACAAAAAAGCGTGACTATTTCAGAAACGACGGTCGAACTTCTCGTGGTGCATGAATCGCGATTCAAATCTCACTAATAGTCACAATTTTGCATTGCAAATTTGGGTCGCGATTTGAATCACGACTCTTGGTGGCTGTGTGAATGGGCCTATGTGACTGGTCAGTGGTTGCTTGCATTTCGATGTTCCCTTCTCCGATCATGTGGTCTGGCCTGGCCGGGGTGTCCTACCAGCCGACCTTCCTGGGGGGTGATGATGTGGTTTTCCTCCCAAGACAGCCGCCCGCCGATGTAGGTCACACCTGGGAGAGATTTCATTTGATCTTGATCATTCCTTTTTTTTTTCTTCTTCTTCTTCTTCTTCTTTTTTTTTCATTATTCCCTCATATCCCTGTTAATATTGCATTCTTCTGGGCGATCGTAGACAAGATTTTCTTCCTTATCATTCTCAATCACTCTTACCCTCAGGCATTACACCTGCACAATGGGAAACTAAGCTCTATCATTACCATAGTCATTATTATGTATAGAGTGTCAATAGTCTGCTGAAGATCCAGTAATGAGAGGGTTAACTTTGTACTGCTTTTCTCTGTCCTGCACGCAAATCATATTGAATCTCTATGTCTTTATAACATGCATAACCCCATTTTTTTTTTTTTATTGCCAATGAATGCTCAATTTTTTTTTTTCTTGTTGTGTGTGCCCACAACAGTGGCCATGACAATAATGTGACAATGTCACAATATTTTGCAATGAGAATGAGTTTTGAATATCTCATTATGTAACATTAAAATTTAGTTTTTACATGCCTGCAGAACTGTTGATTTTTGCTCCAAAATGCAGTGATATGCATACGAAATATGTGATTCAATGCTGTCATAACACAATTTTATTTGGGTAACATGAAAATGTGGAATATTAGCCAAAAAGGTTTGCTGGAAGTACAACAATCCAAGAGCATACACGATCACGGTTGCTACATATTTTTTTTTTGATGGATTATCTATAATTGACAAAATGGGTAACAGCAGTACTCACAGAACTTCCCTACTTGAGTGAATCACATGGACCTTGTTGGAAAATACAGTTTCTAGGGCACGATTGATCGTCACTTAACCCGTCAAAGACGAGTCCCGAGTATACTTGGGCATGTGTCTATGGGAAATGCGTGTTGTTCAAAATCAGCCTGTCCTCAACAATGCTGAGTGGGTAGGGCTCTTCCGGAATAAAAGTTGTGTCCTATGATAAAAATTATTGCACACATTTGATCTCAAAATACTTCAAAACAACTCATCATCATGGCAAATCACATCAGCAAGGTAGGGTTGTTGGTAGACCCTTCTGATTAATGTATTGCAAGCAAATTCCAAATGGTGTAAGATGGATTTTGAGCCCTTCTTAGAATTATGTTTTAGCTTTAAACGAGAAAGACATATTTTACTTTTACCCTCATCATGATAAATGGCTTTTTCACAGAGACATGTCAATTGTGTCTTTCATCACTGTTTTGTTCCTGAATTCAATGTAGATTTTTCTTTCTTTTTTGGAACTATATTGCAGATGTAATCTCAAAAACTTGTTAAGCCATTCCCCCAGTGGAGCTTTGTATGTCATCACATACAGAGTAGAGAAATTATAAGATTGATACAGTATAAGGAAAGTTTAAGGAGAACCAAAAAATGACTACAATAACTTTGCCCTTCTTAGATATACATCTTTGGACCACCAGGGAAGCTTTTGATGTTTCAGCGAATCTTTTTTGCCTCCCTCGAATAAAGGGGGGAATAGAAAGTAAGTGGAATGACAGGGGGAGGGGCAGAGTACTTGCAGAAATGAAAAACAGAATGTTTCTTTCGCCCTTTGGGGCTTGAATGAGGGAATTGTTTGGGATGGTGAATTTTAAAGATGATCTCCTGACATTTAGTAAGGTGTGTCCGTCTGACATTTTACCTTGCCATGAAATCGTCCCAGATATGACTTGGCTCTTTTATTTTTTTTTTCTGTTGTATCTTTCTCTTCTTCTTTTTTACCCCCTTTCTGACTTTCTTTCATTTTGCTATAAGTTAGTGCTTTTTTAAAGAATGACTCTGTTTTTTCAAAGGTTTATCCAGTTGTAGCATTGATGTCATCATTGTTTTTTCCCCTTGCTGTGGGCTACAAATAATTGTGCCCCATAGCTGCAAAAGCCTGATGGAAATGACATAAATCAATTGTTTGATATTGCTAGGTTTCGTTCAAACTCTCTATGCGTGGCTTTCTAATGATGTGAACTTCTCCTGTATTATTTCCAAACACTACAGAAATGCCAAAAAAGTCGGCCACTAGAAAAACAGCTTTCAAAAAAACAAACATTGATATATATATAATCAAGTACACAGAAAATATTAAAGGCATTATAACATGAAGAGCAAATCTTAAGACATGTTAGGATTTTTTTTTTTTAAATGACACTAGTAGGCATGCTTGTAGTTTTTGTTAAGTTTCTTTACAAACTGTTTATTCACTAAATCTTATGTCCAGACAAGATGGCACCACAATTCCAAGAGCCGAACAATCAATGTAATATCTGTAAAGATTATGTAAATCATGGCTCTTAATATTTCAGTATACAAAAGAAAGCATGCCATCATTATAAAGTTACTGCAGACAGAAATCTGTGGGATCATCCTTTTGTAACCCTTTAGCACCTTAACCCATTGAGGACGAGTCCCACGTATGCTCGGGCAGGTGTCTATGGGAAATGTGTGTTGTAGCAAAATCAAACCATCCTCAATTAAGAGCCCCCAGCCATCCCTCTGTCTCTCTCTGAAACAACAACAGCAACAGTAACAACAAAGCGATTAAAACACAAAAACAAACAAACAAACAAATGCAGAAACAAAACAAATCACTGACCTTCAATTGGCGACCCTTTTCATCCTATCACCTGTAGTGGAATGGACCAGCCTGAACGCCATTGCTTTGTCATACTAAAAGAATGAAATGCATTGGGGCAAAAAAACAAAACAAAACAAAAAGCTCCAGTTGATTAGAGTGAATTCGTGTATAAAATATGCTTCATTGTAGGCTGGACACAGTTGTTTGTTTGTTTGTTTGTGTTTGTGTTTTTTTTTTTTACGTTCAAAAGGGATTATATTTGTGTGAGTGCAGATCAAGAAAACATATGGACATTTTCAGCTATGAAACCGTAGTCTTCCTTTAAGGACCTGCGAGAGGAAACCAACAACAACAACAGCAACAGAAAGCCCTAGAAAATTCCAGGGGTGAAGTGAAACAAGTCTGTTTCCTTAGATATGAAACTTAACAGGCATTAAATATTTTGTTGGGAAAAAAGTATCTGTTCTATTTATAACATGTGTGTATATGGAGGATTATTTATAGGTTTGTGTGCATGTGTATGCTAATGTGGGATAATGTTGTGTGTTGTATGTTTGTTTACATTGTTCATATATTATCTTTAAATATTGCCATACTTTTCTGCAAGTCAATCTCCATAATACCTTTGTTTAACCCCAGACAAGATGGTGCGAAATTCGCTGCTTCCTTGAGCACGAGTAGAGGTTGATTTTACAAAAGACTTCTGGGCGCCTAAAGGGTTAAACATGACGTGACATGACATTTTTTCTACGCCCTATTTTAACTCCTCTGTGGCGCAGTTCGAATCATGTGACACGGTTCCTGAGGGGGGAGCCTGACCGTTTGGGAATCCTCAAACGACCCCACCCATCCACAGAGGGGGGAATATCTGTTCACCCATCATAATGGGTGGCTATGAAAAATAAAACAAAAAACACAATTGGCTGTTCATTTTCATGACCATCCCTACCCCCTCCCCCTCCACTTTCACTGCATAGACAGGACTTTTTATTCCCCCAAGAACTCTGTCCCATTGTCCCATTTCTTGTAGAATGGAAACAAATACAAAATTAAAAATAAGATATCATCATTATGTGTGCATCTGCCCTAGCAGGTGTCCTACATCCTCCGTATAATCCATATCCTCCGGTTTTCAGAGCATTAGACAACATAGCTGTGCTTAACTTGGGTCATGTTTCCATACAGTTTACTCTCACATGAGCAGAAACGCAAGTTTTATTACACGGTAGAAAGTGCAACAGATCAAAACCCTCACTGTAATTTCAGCGCGACGGAAGACGTAGTAATACTGAAGAAAACTCACTTTGTGTTCACACTGATTTTAATGACCAGAATAAAATAGAAATGAAATAAAAGAGAAAACATCCACACAGTAGTAGAAATTTCATTAAATGTGGCCATAAGCTGAGAAAGTCTTAGAATTTTGAAGTTTCCTGTGCTTTGGCAGGGCAGTGGTATCAGTGACTATGAAGTATACAAATTAGATGAGAAGATGATAGTACAACAGTCTTCAAACTTGTTTGTGTGTTTGTTTGTTTGTTTGTAAGATAGCATGTGATTATAATTTTTTGTCAGTAATTCAGCAACTGTTACCCCATAAGTGTGCAAAGAAATATTTGCTGAATCATTGCAAATGTAGAACTATTTGATGTAAAACACAAATTTGTTCTTCTTGAAGTCAGTCGGGCCTTCAACAAGTGAAATATATTGAATATTCTTTTCTTTTTTTTTGGGGGGGGGGGATCCAAATTAGAGTCTTATAAGAATATGGTATAATTTATTTAGCTAATTTGACTCTGAGCAATACTCTCAGTCTTACTTTGATATATTGATAAATTTGTTTGATTTTATTTTGTTTAAGTCAAATTGTTCATGAAAGTCAACTTAAAAAAAAGGCAATTATATCTCAAACAAGCATTTCTTGCATGATTTTATTACAAGATGTGCTATATATTTCAGATAGTTGTTAGAAGCAAGCGAGGGAAGAGAAATGGATTAAAGGGTGTGTAGCTCAGACAGTTTAACAGCCGCAAATGAAGCATGAAAGATGCAATCTAAAGGGCAGTCTTAATTTCCGTAAGCCAGACAGCATAATTCCATTACACTGGCATCTTAGCATCACATCATTTTCAAGTGGGATAACTTCCGCAGCATGTAATTTGTTTCATTCTGTGGGCAGATTAATGTAATATTTTGTTTTATCAGACTATGAAGACTTAACATGGAATTTTATGAACTAGATCTCTTGTAAGAGGAACAACATGTGTGCAAAAAAGAACCTTTAACCTGTTGAGGATGGGTTGATTTTGCTACAACAGGCATTTCCCATAGACACTTGCCCGAGTATACTCGGGATTTGTCCTCAACGGGTTAAAGATGAAGGAAAGGAAAAATAAGAAAGGGTGGAATTTCCACTTACACAAATGCTATGACTGATGCTTTCTTTTAGAATGTGTCACTTTTAATTTCATACTGTCATTGGAGAAACATCAGAATAGCTGGAGATGTACAAGAGGTGTTGCATGCATTCTTTCCCAACCTGTATGATACAGGAAATCTAATTCCTTTCAACACTCTACCCAATTTCTTTTCAAGAACATTCAGTCTCTAAAGAAACCAATAGTTCTTACAAGTTTGGTATGACCTTTTCCTGTTTTGTGTGTGTGATCTCATTTCTAAATTAGCTTTATGCTCTATTAATATCATCCACTTTGGTTCCAGGAATTGTATTGATAGTTTAAGAGGTGTCAGGATTTTCACCAAACTCCACATCAAGGTGACATTTTACGTCGCAACAGTTTTCCCCAAAGTTCAACTCCAAATGATATTGTGAGCCTAATGGAGTGAAAGTGAGTTTATTTTGAATGCTCTTGGAGTTCTATACTTTCCCTTTGCTAAAATAGGATGAATGCCATTTGGTAAATTACCTTTGCTCAAAAATCTTGTTTACCTTGTGATGCAAGGTCATACCATCACTTTCTTCCAGATGACATAATGGGGGAAAAAAATTATACATGTTTTATTTTTGCATTCAAACATCATTTCAGTGCATTATCTAATGGAGCTCGTAAGTAAAGAATTTTGATAGCAAGAGTTGACTATTGCAACTGATTGACAAATTGCCCTACATTGACACAAATTAGCACTGATTAATCAGTGTTTTAGTAATAGCCGTGAAAAAAAAAAATATATATATATATATCTCGGGCATACATACTCAGGCTGGATTCAAACCAATGATCTCCTGATCAGTGGACCGGGGTTGTATCATAGCAAGGGTTCAGTATATTTACATGTCAAGCAGGGTGAAAAGATCTAGGCCGAGCCAAAGCAAAGTGGCAGCTCTCGTGAGCACTCTTAACTTTGGGCCAGCCCAACGGTGCTACCATTTTTAGATGGGAGAGGGGAAATCAGGGGATATAGCTGTGGTTATCAGGAGGCATCCAATGATCTTGATGGTTCAGTTAATGAGCTTCTTTTTTTCTCTTTTTTTTTTTGTGGGTGGGGTGACAGCAGCGGTTGATCCATTTTCAGCAACTCCACTATTTAAGTTGGTGTTGGGGTAATGAGTTTGGTTTACCCGAAGGAAGTTATTAACTTTCGCATGATTAGTTAGGGCATTCCTTTGCATCTCTTCTTACGGAGTGAGAAGGTATTTAAAGTGAATGAGGGTAAACATGATTGCCCCTTGAATGGAATAGACTGCAGAGATTTTGACTAGAGTCCATGTTTTTCATTCATTTCCATAGCATCGCAATTTGGAGCACATGTTCTTTGTCAAACCTCTTCACATCAAACTTTGATTGTAAGGTTTTCCTGAACATGTGGTCGATGAAAATAGTAACAGACAACATTGGAAAAAAAACAACAACAACATCTTGATAATACTTTCCATTTTACTGTTTTCAAATCACAGGGTAATTTTATGGGGAGGTCAGATTTTTTTTTGAGGAAGATATGAATATTTGAATTTTGTAAAATTTCCGTAAAATACATGGCATTCAATTGCTACCTTGATTAATTTAGCTGAGTAATCATCTTATGCCATTATATTTGTGAAAATGCATTACTTTCACATACTCAACGTGACATAGTTTTACTCATGACCTTGCTCAGGATGAATTAAGAATATATGAAATTGCCTACTTTATAATACTCATTTTGTTTGCTCTCTCTCTCTCTCTTTCTCTCTCTATCTCAAAAACCAAACAACCAAAGAAGCAAACAACAAGACAAGTAGGTTGGTAATTTATTTTACATTGCACATAAAGAATCCTACTCAATCACTGTCATAGTCATGCTACTGAAGATGGCTACTTAAAGATCATTATAGATAATCTGTTACAAGACAAGATTATATTCTTGCAGGTTTAAAAAAAATCAGAATGAAACAAATATCTCACAAATTGCCAAATTTTGCTCGATACATAGCTGATGTTGATTTAATTTCTCATTCTAGATAACTTTTTCTCTCTGTGAGGTGGAAAAAAAAATCACTCTTCACGTTGTCCTCGTAACTCGGCAGTTAATGTTGTCCCTAAGTCTAGCGCCGCCGCCACCAAAGACAGTCTTCGATGGTGACTCAGCGCCAGCTACCTGCTGAAGGCTTTCCTTACCGTCTCGACGTCGGTCTCGGGAAGACACGGAGATTAAACCAGCTTTCATAAAAATCTCTTTTTCTTCCTCTCCACAGCATTCTGACTAAAGGTGGAGTGGACCCCTACTATAAAGCCCCCCTCAGATCATTTCAAATACACTACTGTATCTTTAACCCTCTGTCTCTGAAGTATGATTGCTTTTCCATTGATACCATACATGGCACACTTGGCGAGAGAAGGAAATGGGTTTGTGGAATACAACAAAATGACTCTGAGAAAATACAATTATGCTCATTAAACTACCTTTGTGGTTTTTTTTTCCCATTTCTAAAATCTAATATGAATTTTATTTGACTTGTTGACTGCATAAAACATAAATGTATATCAGTTGACCCTAATTTGCAGATGTCATCTTTCAAATCATTGCCTGATTGTTGAAAATTAGTAAGGGTCACATTATCGCACTCATTCAGCCCATCTAGCGAATGATATAGAATTTAGTCATTGAGCCAGACTCGTTTTCTGTAAGTCCACTGTCAAACAATAATTATATAAGACAGAAAAATGGAAATTTAACAAATATTTCTACTTTGTACACCTGAGTGTGTCAATAGCGTGATTGAGATTTTTACACAAGTTTTGTTTTGTTTTGTTTTTGTTTTGTTTTGTTTTTTGTTTTGTTTTTTATGCCAACAACAATGCTGTATATTTTGAAGGAGAAATTAGAAGGCATGTTAAGAGTACTAGCACCTTTAAGATAAGTATGTATAAAGGTCTCATGGAACTATGACACTCATACTTGATGATGACTCCTGTCTGTAGCATGGTGATAAAGTGTTCAATCATTTAAAACCACATCATCTTTGAGGGCAGGAACCCTCGTTTAGCATGACAGTGTGCGGTTGATAGCCAACTTATTAAAATGTGTGGGGCTTTATCAACTTTCACTGTAGCCGCAGTCATACAGACAAAGTAGCGGGCTTTAATAATCGTGATCCAAATCTCAAGATTTTTTCTTAGCCCCAGTCCAGACTGACAGAAATATTCCGCCAATCGTCGATCGCGATAATTTGTCGACCAAACTGCGCATGTCCGAAATCTACCAAAATGGTGACCCTTGTCCTTGGGTTTGCACGTTGTTCAATCATGCTCGTTTTGAATGACCTCACCCAAATCTTGAAATTCTGTGCTCAATCATTTATTTCACACAAGTGCGAGTTATTGCATTATTTTTCAAGTTATCGGAGGATTTCTTTGGATTTGGATCACTATGCCAATTGCACTATCTAATTGAATTTCCATGTCTACACAGGCAAAAATGTCAAGATTTTTATCCTGCTAATTTGCATCAGTGTGAATCTCACTAATATGTGCAGAAAGCAAGAACAGCATAAATCAAAGTTTGAGCTTACTTGAGAAAATATCATACAGATATTTCTCCTTTTTACAAATGTGGATAAAATTCTCAAAGAAACCAGCAAAGACTTTTGAAGCACACATATTTTGCATAAGTTGATGTTTGAATTATGTACCCCTAAGTAGACTTTTAGAATTAGGGAGTGATATTGATGTACATCAGAACATCAGATATACCTGATCCTTACAACTTTGAATTTGAAGCCACAAATATTGATATCAAAAGAAATTCAAATGTATCAAGAGTTTAAATGCAAAAAGAGATACAATGTTTATCAATCTTTTTAGATTTTAAATATTTGAGATTAAAGCTGCTGAAAAATAGAGAAAATAATTAGAATATACACATATGTGGTGATTTTCATAAATATCTTCAAATTATTTCTTAATATGTAATGACTACAAATTACAAATATTTCATTTCCCTTTTTTTATGATAGACCTTACCTTTAAACAAAATTGAAAATGGTGATTATATGTATTTGTAACTCAAATTCTTCATTTATGCATATACATGTAGTTAGATGAGATTATACGTATTGTGCTGGACAAGTGGCAAACTGGATTGACACATTTCGTCAGTACATGACACTGTGCTTGTGATGTGATGCATAATGTTGTTTATGGATTGACTGTTTTGGCCTTTTGTCACACACCCCTCGTTGAATTTCCAGAAAAATCCCTCGAAAAACCCCAAGCTGTCACCATATGCTCTCCGTCTTTGTCACACCAACTGGCAAACTGCGTCTTTGAAATGTGGAGAATGCTATGAGGCATTTCTCTGAAATTTTTCATGATTTTCTTGTACACTCATTAATCCCACAATCACTAAAAGCCACCAAAAACAAGAGGCCAGCAAGGAAAAATTCAAGGCCCTACTATTAACAGTGCTGTGAGTAAAGCATGACTGCATTGGGTTTTAGGCAGAAATGCATCACACTTCTGGAAAAAAAAGAAGAAGAAGTAGTTCTCTTTTTTTTTACAAGAAATTGAATTTGCAAGAAAAACAGTGTTTATTTCAAGCAATCTGAATTGCAGTATTATTTGTTTGATTTGTAACCTAATTGCCCTGCTTCCACTTGGGCTGGGGAAATGTTCAGGAATTCTATTGTTGTTGGTGAGAGTAGTAAATGTGTGTTGTTGTTGTTGCTGCTGCTGTTGTTGTTGTTGCTGCTGTTGTCGTCGATGTTGTTGAGAGTACTGTCAATGTGTTTATAGCTACTTCAAAATCAATAATTGCATATAAAGTAGATAGATATTATACTTGTTTTACAAAATGTCATGTGACTCATGATTTTAAATCAGTATTTTTGTTTAACCCGTTTAGGATGGGCTGATTTTGCTACAACACGCATTTCTCGTAAACACTTGCCCGAGTATTCAGGACACGTCCTCAATGGGGTAATGCACTTAGGGGATTCTTGTTTATTATATTTTTCTTTCTTTTCTTTTTTATAACACAAGGGTTATGCTATATATGCAGCAGCCTTTAAGCAGTCTTAGGTCGTGACAACACCCATTCCCTGTGCCGTGCTGCGGGGCCGAAATTAGATGGTGGGAAGATGAGGGAAATTTATCAAATTCGAGATGGAAGGAAGCGGGGCTTTGATAACTACCCAAACAGGGGTTGCCTCACAGCTCGTTACGTCTGGCCCGTGCCATTTTGAAGTCGCCCTGGGGAATGGTTTGCCCAGACTTTGTGGAGACTCCTCAGGTCTTGTCTTCTGACGGCATCTATGACCAAAATGTTCTCCCCCAGCCTTCCCCCCTCTCTCCTTTAAACCATTCATGTATTCTTCCTTTAACATTGTTAAGTTCCCAGAATCCAGCTCCTCATAGATGTATAACAACGATAAGATATAACATTTACCGATAAACCATCATCAATCACAAGCAATTATCTGTAGATTCAAATGGAAGAGAGTTTCATCACTGTTTTTTTTTTTCCCCTCTGCCATCTCTAAGCTGTACCTTTGTGGCACTTCAATATTAAACACATGTTTGGAATTACAGCCAAAATAGCGCACCAGAAATGACTTAATAGCCGTGAAACCCATCAGGTATTTGCACATTCCTGGGAGGGACATGTAACGCTCTCTGGGAAATGAAACGAGAATGTGCCTGGAGACAAAAGAATACCTTAAAGTGGTAGATTCTGGGGATCAAAAAAGCAGAAGTCAAGTTACTTTTGGCAAGATAGCGTGACTGTGCGTCACATGGAGGTGGTTTGTAATAGCTACCAGAGTATGTAATAGTCTCTGTCCATCTGTTGTTAATGAGCTAAAGGTGAAAGGACTTTCTATGGGCCTCATAATTGGGTGAGAACTACAGTACAGGTGCAATGAATGAGCTTTAAAGAGCACCTCTAGCCAAGAATCCCCCATTGCCTATTTTTTCTTGTCTGTCAATCATTTCTGAGATATATTTCTGATAAGTTACAGAGATAGCCAGTAAAGATTTAATCATATTTTTTTTTTCCTTAGTTGTGCTTCCAATACAATATTTTTTCAATTTTTCAATTTTATTTCCATTTCCATTGAATAAACAGAAAAAAAATATATATATACAATACATTTACAGAACAAATTTATAACAATTTCAAGGAAAACGTACAAGTGGTCACGAGTAACAACAGAATTTCGTTTCTGAGGTATATACCTAATACAAAGATTAGAATGGAAATGGAGGGTCCCACTTAAAAAGCAAAGCTTGTAGGGTATGGGACTATAATATAAGCTCTTCTGGACCATCCGCCACAGATAAAGAAAACCTACTTTAACCAAGAGAGCCAAATTAATATGTCCAAACTTAATGAATCAGATTGTCTTTGATTAATAAAATTGCATTAAATATTAATTGTTTGCTTGGTCATCTCAGAGTCGAGAAATTGTTTGCATGATTGTATAAAGTCGTGTAATCTAAAATGGAAAACTAGACATACCAACATTCAGTCCAGAATTGTAAATGAAGACTACAACTGGCCTAAGCTTTTCTGCGCTTCTGGGCTATTCTCCCCACTTTTCCTTTCTTGTGTGGTACTGTAATATGCCGTATATTCTATGAGGTTTTTATCTTATTTTTAGAGGAACGATGCAAAATGCACATGAGGCGGATGTATTTCTTAAGAGCCTCGTGTGCGTTCGTGTTGTTCTTCCGGGCACATGAGTATATGGCCTCATGTCATGTGCTTCATTAGCAGTTATTCAGTAATGAAAATGACAATTGCTTATACACTTTTTCTCTCACATGTCTAGACCCAGGCAATGCACTATATCATATGTTGTATTAACGACTGCAGTAATAATCGTAATTTCAGCAAAAAGAGATAATCAGAGTTATTATAGTTAACCAAAAGTGGTCCTCACAAACTATGTGTATCTTTGAATATTCAAATGTTCTGATGTTCAGTTTGGTTGCATCAGGGTTTAGAAGCCATATCATATATCTTTCCCATTCTTTCCGTGAATTGGGAATAGCAAAGAAAAATTTTGTCTTCACAAAGATTGCTACAGATTATTGCTTGGCACATAGGCATGGTGAATTACCTACTCATGCAAGCACAATAGATGTGACTGGAGTGTACCTCCTATAAGCCAGTTCGGAGTTCCACTCTGCGCATGAGCAGAAAAAAGGTCATTCGGACCAACAGGCACGTTGGTTTTTAAAGTCACTGGGATAAGCGTCTGTGATGTATTATTATGTATAATGATTATTCATGTAATCCTTATAAATGCTGCTTGCCAGCACATCCACCTGACAGCAAAAGTGGTATTTGGCAATATCGATAGAAAGAGGTTGTTCTTACATTCAATGTAAGATAATGTAATGGATGCTTTCCCAAGTGTTAATTGACGGATCATTCTGGTCATATATGCGAGTTCATTCTTTGTTTAAGCAGGATTGATGAATACCATTAATGTGTAAATCGCTACGTAAAGCTTATGCATTATGTCGCTCTGAAAACGAGTGAAGAGCCCCTTAACCGACTGAGAAAAAAGAAAGGTCATTCGGACCAATGTGCCCATGAGCTAACTCCGAACTGGCTTATTTGCAAATGGTATGAACACATGCTTATGCGAGCACAGTGTCAATTATGCTGATGTGACATCATGACATTAAGGCTTGTCAGCTCATTAGCATAAATAAAAAACAGTCATTTTTACAATCAAATTACAGACTATATTTCTATGAAATTTGGTCTGTATTTGTGCAGCTTAGTCAACTTGGATTTGAAGAATGACATACCGGGTACTTAAAAGATACATATGAGCTTTAATTTAAAAAATGATAATAATAAATTATTTTTAGTGTCTGCAGATTTTGTGACACTAGGTCATATTCAGTACTTCTGTTCTTGTTGTGCCCATAGTTCTTCAAATGAAGTATCATTTTGTGAGGATGGCAAGATTTTTTTTAATGAAAAATAATAGAAAAGTAAAGCCATCTTGCTGCAAGGCTTTAGACTACATAGATTTTTTCCCTCTTCTTTCACGTACTCGATGTTGGCATGGCACCGGTAAGATGTGGTTTGATAAATCAGTTGTTACCATCTCCGGTTGTGTTGTCGGCATCTTCGTCGACGTGGAGATCCCTCCCATCCCTGCAGCCCTTGCCCCTCGGCACTGTCCTGTATCACATGCCCTTTTCCCCTCTCTCCGTCAAACTTTGAGGTGTATCATTGATACATTTTTTACCTCAGAATATTATCAAGCAGTCTGTGCAAAGTTCAGATGGGCAGTGATACATGAGTGACCAAATATGACCAGTGACCACATTCCCCTTTAATACAAAGTTGCATGATAGGTTGAAATATAAGGAAGTTGTAATTGTTCAAAAAATTTAAAAGTTTAATGTTTTAACTACCTTTTCAGACTAATAAATGTGTTGCAAACTTTGAAATTTTCAAATCTAAGAAGGGCTTGCAAATATGTTTTGATTTGACATATGCTGAATAGATATTTTCACTTGTGTTTATATATGTTCATCAATGTTTGTAAAAATTGAATAAAATAAAATGGAAAAGATGCAAAAGAAACAAAGTTTTTATACTTATCCTACAAGTCAGAGTGGATCCTATCACATTTCGCTCTTCAGACATTTCCTTCCGAAGACCTTTCATTATGGGATGATTTACATTCTGTTCTTTAAGTTCCTTTGGGCAAAATTTCAAAGTCAGTTTATCAACCTGTTAAAGACTAGTCCTGAATATAGTCGGCAGGTGTCTATGGGAAATATGCATTAAAATAGCAAAATCAGCTTATCCTCAATGGGTTAAAGTCCTAAATTTATTGTCTTATCCTGGTCACTGCAATTACTTGTGTGAACTCACAATGAAGTCTAGCTTTGGTGGCCAAATTTGTTTGACCAAATTGTTCCAAAGCTTTGTTACAAAGCTTTGTTACCTGAGGTTTACGCATGAACACTGTCATTAAACCTAAAACAAATATTAGTAATATCACAATCTTAAAAATGTATCTAAATAATTTTCAGTTGATTAATCTATAATATCTGTCACTTGCTTTGCAACGAAACATCCTTCCTGATGTTCCGCGCCAGTACCTCCATTATGGCAGGGTGTGTGCAGACAATCAACTATTCTGACTGGTACAAAAAGATTAAAATGAGACACTGCATAGACACCATTTGAGTCTGTGTATTGTTTATTATGAGAAATTACATACTTAGGTATGGGATCTCCAATTGTCAAAGACCATATCAATATACTTGAAATTTTGTGACCTTTGGTAGATTATAAAAAAGAAAAGGAAAAATGATAATTTATCAATTGCAGGACAAAGATAATCCAAATATAAAGATGTAGTTTCTCACACATATTCAATCACTCAGATTGAATCTGAAGGTAGCTTCTCTCATCAGAAATGTATACTTTCAGACTACTGTAAAAGTGAAAATTTTCGCAGTGTGGAAATTTTTGTGCATTTCACGCAACCAGAAATTATCATGAAAATAAAAACATGCAAATTGCATGCTATATGTTCAAGTAGTAAACATCCTGATTCCACGGAATTAAAAACACACGGAATTCATTTTGCCTGGCTGAGCGCGAAAAATTACTTGCGCGGAAATATCCACTTTTCCAGTAAACTCATGTGTTTGCTTGAGTTTCCATTGACCAGTAAAATTGAATTATAAAAGTGTGTACAAGTTGGCTCTTATTAAACAATGCCTCATTTCCCCTCTTGCTTTTCTTTCGACTCTTATCTTCCATAACAACTTGCTTGGCCTTTGATCTGCCTGTGGTACTCACCATTGGCCTAATGGTTCGGATGTTGGAACAAAAAGGTGAGTGCACTGTGCTTCTTTGCCATGTACTAAATTTGAAAGATTCATGGATATGATGAGTGAATCAATGTTACAATCTCAGCATGTGTTCATGTCTTTTTTTATTCTCTGATGTAACGACTGTTGTCATGCTTGCTACGTTCGGATGCATCAGGTTGTGCTGTGGGTACTGAATGTGATCAGCCAATGCTTTTGAGATTAAACAGTGACAGGTTGTGATACATGTACAGAGTTAACAAGCCTACAGGTCAAAACAGAAACATTACTTTCGGCAAAGAATATGCACTGAGATAGCAATGTGCATTGTTATTTCAAGATGTCTTCCAGTCAGCATATCTGTATGAAAGTTATTTTCTGTTCCTGTTTATCATTGATGTTCACTTCTGGAAACCAGTTGTTTTCAAGAAAGAAATAGAAATATGATGTTAGCTCTTTATTTATTTCACTTTTCAGAGATTAAAAAAAAAAAGAGCTCATGGTCTTCATTACTCAAATTTTGAACCTAACTTCAAAGTTTTTTAGCATATATAGGACTATCATAATATGTGACTTGTGCAACAGAATCAACAACAAGTTGATAAAGACTTTGGGGTTCAGGTAAGGTGCAGAGGGAGGGGTGGGGAGGATGGTGTTTGTTCATGTTAGGGTTTTGTTGTTTTATTTCTACTTTTTTAAGATAACCTTGTCATATTGAATAATACTGTAATAACGTCCTGACTAAAACCGAACCTGCTTGACCTTCCCAGGAGAAGCTCAGATCAATTTTAGATGGTCATTTTGAAATGCTCTTGTTGACAAACATGTTTGTTTTCTATGTTTGAATTTTGATAAGATGGAAATAAAGTGTATTGAACTTATCTCCTCTGTGGGTTTGTATGTGAAGGATCAGCAAATAAGATATCATAAAAGACGATCTGTTGAAGAACTCAAAGCAATTATGGTCGAAGTGGGAGTGTATTTCCCATTGAAAAAAAAAAAGCGAGAAGTAAAAAAGATGACATCAAGACATCTTTATGACACTTGTCCTTGTCAATGCTAATAATTGCTTCCTCTCAATAAAATATTTTGCTCTCCTTTTTTTTCTGCCATATTTGTGGCAAGGGCGTATTTGATCGCCCCATTTTGGCGCTAACTGTCCATATCAATTTCCTCAGAGGTTATAACTTCCTATTGGGAAAGAGAGAAATTTGATATAATCATATCCAAACCATTTCCTTTTTTCCCCCAGAGTATTTATTTTTTCTCTCTCTCTCTTCTTCTTCTTCTTTTATTTCATTTCTTTTCTTTTTTTTTTCTTTTTTTTTAAGGAAGGGGATGGACAAGACAGAACTTTGCCAATAGCTGTGTTATGTCAGTGACAGGCAAACCTTGAATGTATCTCCTAAAGAGAAAATATGTGGAAATAAAAGTTCTGTGAAGGTTGGTTTGATGTGCTTTCCACTGTATGTAAATTATGGTGTGCTAGAGGAAACATCAATAGTCATCTTCTGCTAGCAAAATTCTTATTTGTGACAGAGTTTGTTGCTTATTTCCCATTAAGCAGTTGCACAGTAATGTATGACATAAAGGCATGAATATCTTAAAAAGTAAGGTCATACAGGCCTGAGCTTTAGATACCAGTGTACCTTTTCAAGCATATGAATATGCTATTACAGTGCCATTGCGGATGTGATTCTGCAGGCATAGATGCAAAAGATATGAATGCGAACTATATATCTGCAAAGAATGTTGCTTGTGGGCTTAACACATTCACTGTAGATTGTTTGTCCACTTTTTTTTTCCTCTTCATTTTTTGTTTTGTTTTAATGTGATACTGTCCTTCAGCCATTCTATGAAATGCTATTTATGTCCTGTTGTCAATTGATGCTCAGTATGAAGTCCACCACATTTTTGTTTTTCTGCTGGTATCTACAAAGATAGCTATCTGCCATGTTTGATGATCGAAATGATGGCATGGACATTGTCTTGAAAATGAAAGGACTTGCTGTAGCTAGATATGGGTACTTAGTGATGCAGTAAATACATTGCAGCATTCAGTACATGGACTCGGTGGGATATTTTTGCCATCAACCCCTTGAATCCAAGAAATTTCAATTCTTGTAAAGCTATTACATGGCACATCTGGTTTACATAAGCAATGGGTTAGTGGACCTAGTATCTCTTTTAATTGTGTGGAAAATGTATGCAACTTAACCCGTTGAGGACGAGTCCCGAGTATACTCGGGCAGGTGCCTATGGGAAATGCGTGTTGTAGCAAAAATCAAACCGTCCTCAACGGGTTAAAGGAGAATGAAACCCAAATATGTTATGTTAGGAATTGCAACAATGTAAAGAAAATTCACCACATTCTCACTTTTCTAGTATATTGAAAGAGCACTTGACATAGTTCTTTCAGAATGCAGGGGGAACAATATCGACCTTTAGATATGTCAGTTACAAGTTGAGGGAACATATACTTTTCATTAAAAACATAATTCTTTTTTACATGTGTTCTTTATATCATTTCGCCGCAGTGATATCCCAAACTGTTGTTCTCTCATCCAGTAATGGTTACACCAAAACTGAAAATTCATAACTTTTTTACAGATTGTATGATTATCCTAAAAATGATGTGTTCTATTTTTATGGCTGCATTCACTTAATTGTCATTATTTATTTTGGTCTCATTCCCTTTGAAGAACTGTTGTGAAATTTCATGAAAATGTTTGTGTATCACTAAACATAGGTGAAATCTTGCATAATTTGAAACATAGTTTAGTGATGTTATGCCATTTTGCCCACCACTCTTTATAGAATAGGTTTATTGGAGATTTGGAAGACTGTACAAGGCAGTTGCTCTAAAGACCCAGTTTTCTCTCTTTACAAATATGCTGAACAGCAAACTGTTTTCCTCTCTTCTCTCCTTTTTCTTGCTCCCTCACCCCCTCTGTCTCCATCACAAACTCACTGCAATTTCTCACAACCGACAATAAAATCATTGATCCAGAACTCAGTCGCATTTGATATATATAATATATATTTATATAATAGTTCTTTCTATTTACAGAAACATAGAGTTTTGAAAGGGAAATACACAAGTTTATGTTCACAAAACACATGTATATATGTATATGCACACAGATTACCCTCTAAAGAGTTGAAGAACACCCTTGAAACAGGGAAAAGACACTCACTTGTCTTTCACCAATTTTACAATACTTTGGCTGAATGGAAGACGAGACATATATTTCAAAGTTTAACAGCTTTGACTGTTTAATCCAGTCAAGCTGGAAACAGATTACAAGGCTTTCACAAACAAAACTCTGTAATTATCTCTGCATCTTTACATTATCAGCCTTATGAATTTAACAAAGCTATAAACTTCTACTCTTTTGTTTTCAATGGCACATTTATGTATGATCAATAACATAACATCATCAACATGACAAGTGAGTACAGTTGCTGGAATGACATTCACTACAATTTTTTTATTTCACTCAGCCCATCACCATTTCTATGTGTACACCTACTCCCAACAAAAGCTGGAAGAGTCCATGAGCAAAACACAAGAGGGAATTTGAATTATCTTAAATCATTTTAAATCTTTATTACTTCTATACTGTGTGTTCATTCTCCAAATAAAACTCAACCCTGGTACATTGAATGTGAAATATAAATGTGAAAGGTGCCATGCACAAAGTGCAAAATAAGTGTCAGTCAAATCATGTTCAGGACCCCCTCAGATCTTGTCACCAAGATAGCAGTTGGCTGATAGCATCTTGAGTTGGCTTATACTAGACTTGACCTACGCCATGTAAGGACTTGATTTTTTACTCAACTTTTTTTTCCTCGTCTAATTTTATCTTACAAAATATGCCAAGCCTTAAAGTTTTCCTTTTCCTAACAGCCACAAGTGGGGTTCACAGTTTTGTCTTTTCATTTAAGAACAATTTGAGGACATCTCTTTGCTGTCAAAATTGAAATAAATGCCTCTCTCAATTTCATCACAAAAATTCCACTCGCTTTGGTCAACATCTATGTATTTCTCATTCATTACAGGAGGCAAAATTATCATAAGAATCATAGAATATGTCAAAAAATACTTGATTATATCTAAGGTTAAGATTTAGCTACAGTTAAACCACATTTACACCTTGATTGTCCAGTCTGTACCCATTTCACACTCATGTGTACGTCATTTCAGCGTGACTGATTATCTTCCACCTGATTCATCTATGGTTTTAGTTAGAAAATCTTGTTAAATATAGGGTCACTGATGAGCTATGACTGAGTCAAGACAATCTCCATAGCAACAACTCATCAGTGTGTTTACCTGGTTTCTCAATAATGAAATAACCAAGTCATTACTGGATACCAACACTGCGCACACCTTCAGCATATATTCATACAAATACATTTCATGCCTATTAATAATACTGATTTTGTGCATAACTCATTTGGCTTTTCTTTCTCTCTCCCTCTCTCTCTCTCCCCTTTCTCACTTTCTTTGTATACAATTATCATCACTTAAAAATACACAATGATAGTCTTAGGATAGTAAACTATGTCACAAAGACTATGCCCTTACTAACTGAAAGTAAACTATGTCACAAAGATTATGCCCTTAATGAATGTCCATGCTAATATTGGTCAGAAACATCTGTTACAGTTAAATCAATGCTATAATTTGATATTCTCATATCAGTGTAGAACAGTTCCATCACAAAGTATACATTTTAAACAACTTTAGGTCACCTAATTAAGGCCATTAAGAGTGCACAGAGCTCTTCTTTTGGCCATAAATGTAGTAACATATATTTCAGATGCATTCTATAATGTTAAAACTTTGACACTGAACAAATCATTAGATTGTAGACTATCAAAGAGCACATGGTCAACATAATAAAGGGTAACAATTATCCTACATTTTTCAAGTGGTACATACTGATTTACAAAAATCAAAAACATTTTTTCTTTTTTTAGTGGCTTCTGACACACTGACCTGGAATACATGTCTATTTCTTTATAACATTCATTTCAGTTCAACTTGCATGTCAATATTAATCAGCGTACATTACACATATGTATTTGATTGAGATTACATATACAGGTGTGTAATTGTTTTTTTCAGTGCATGTACTTATTTAGTTTCAAAGTTTCACAGCTAGTGTCTTGTTCCTCTTCTGAAATTGGCTCCAAATCACTGTTAAGTAAAAGAAAAAAAAAAAGAAAAGAAAAGGGGTCTGTAATTCCCCCTTTAATGGGATCAGCACTCTTTTATCTCAGATTTTGCCCCTCGTGAAGGGAATGATAAATTTGGCATTTTTCTTGATTATTCAGAGTCATTCAGGATATGATAGATTACAACAATTACGCTCCAATTTCCTTAATGGCTAGACAGCCCTCCTTCATTCTCCAGCTCTGCTGGGCATGGAAACATAGACACACACACACACACACAACTCGTACACTCTCTTTCGCACACACACAGACACATACACGCAAAGGAGATTGCTGGTAATTAGCTTCTAATCCTCAGATTTGGCTTCAGAAAATGGATTAGGATAATCCATTGTTTCCTCTTCCCCCAAGCCTGATTGCCAGGGTCCCAAAATGCTACATTAGGTTGTAGTCTTGGTCTCCCCAGTGTTGTACAGTACTTCTGTTGACAAAGCCATACAACAAAAGCATTTCTCTTGCTCTGAGAATTGTCATATTGTTCCACTGGTAGGCAGGGTATTGAAATACTGTGAATGCTTTTGGAGATTATGTTATCCTTGAAACTTTAAGACAAATCCTTGGGATGCCATTAAAAACAGCATATCATCAACTTAGCTGACTGATTAATTGCATTCCTGCCGTCATTAACAAGTTACCTCTGGATCTACTCGAGTAGAATGCCCTTCAAAGAAGGATTACAACTTCATCTATTAACTGTCAACAAAATGGATGTAATTGGTCATGGTTTAAGCATCATCAATCAATTTGTAATGTTTCCTTTCTATAAGAAGTGCTTAGAAACCCATGTAGCATTTTTGTGTTTGTGTGTGTGCAACATATGAGTGGATTCCTGTGTCATTTGTCAGGGCTGTTGATTGGCTTCGTCAAGGATGTCTCCACTTCCTTTATCAGGATTTACGTCATGACCACGCCCGACAAGGTTCCAATGTTCTGTCAGATTGTATGTCATGAGAATGTTAGACACCTCTGTTCCATGTAATGAGATCTTGCCTACCCACTCCACTCAATATTCAACACTACCAGTTCCCTGCAAATTTTGATCCCCAAGTCATGTTTCAGATTTTTTTTCCAGCAATCGCTGAGCTCGTTTGATGTGGAGCTAAATTCATTTCAAGATATTAAAACAAAGTACCGATTTTACTCCTCAAGATTTCAGATAGTTCTTTAGACATCGGATGGGAAGTACATTTTGTATAGATTTACACTAGACATCATCATACATTGTAGGGTGATATTTTAACCCCTGTAATTATCAAGTAAAATGTCAATTGCTTCATCGTATTTTCTTCTTTAATTTCTTGAATGTGACTGCATAAGAACTTTTAGTTTGGATGACAAATAACAATCACATTTGACTGTCAGAATTGACTCCTTAATTTTTAACTGGACTTATGATGGTTGTATTGTGCAGTTGTTACAAAACACCTCAAATTCTATGGCATACTTTCCTTGCATCAGAAAGGTACAGATACAATGACTTGCTTTAAGATACAAGATAACTGATGTGCTTTGATAAAAAAAAAAGAAAAAATCTGGGCTATCTCTACATCAATAGAGGCAAAAGATATCATGTTCTTACATGTTGTATCCTCTCACGTACCCCAACCCATCCCATTACTGTCTACCTTGATTTGATTTTAAATTCCTGAACCTCTGCCCTGGAGTAACATATCCTTTCAAATGAAATACAGGAGAGAATGTTCACAGTGTGAGAAGCACTGACTTTCAAGTCTATTCCTATGCAGAGGGAATCGAAAGACAAAAATTATGGATCGATTGTTTGTCAGAGGAAACGTTTCTCAGCGTCGAGATTGCTAACTCGGCGTCGCTCTGGCACAACGGTGCCTCCTGTACGAGAGCTGTATCTGTGTTGCTATGGCGATTTCCTGACCACCCCCTCACTGCCATTATGCTATCCTGCGATCTTTCCCCCTTGATAACATCACATCAGAACCAAAATCAAGGAAGAAGGAGATGAGGTAGAAATGAAGAGTTTTGTGTTATCGCTCTTTTCTGGCAAGGTCTTGAATAAGGATCACATACAAGGACAGAACTCTTTTGGGAGAGTTTGAATCTCAGGTGAGTTTGTGGAAAAAGGGCGTAATTGGAAATGGATGGTGAGATAGAAGAAGAAGAAGGTGTAGGTAATCTTTGTGTGTTGATGGGATTTTTTTTCCCCCCTCTAAAGAGGAGTGCGTAAGGATTTTGTGCCTCGCCCCAAATTACCCCGCCCCTCTTTGCCCCTGGGCGGGATAATTTGGGGGCGAGGACCAATGTTTGGGATCAGTAAATCTATTTTGGGCCAGTTTTAGCTGTGGGGATTTGGATTAAAGCCTTAGAAATGGCCGAAGTGATGGAGATTCTGCCAGAGGTTCATGACAGTTCAACACAAACAGGCAGGAAGAGGAGAGAGTCTGGCTAAAATTCAAAGGACTGGTAGACCATTTTCAATCCCTTATGTCTCAATATGTCACAACAGATCATGGACATTTGCAGCCATTTGACAGTATTGATAGGCTGGTCACTTTTTCACCTATTTATCATGTCATGATACAGCATCAACAAGGAAATCAACTCCCCAAGATAGGGGGAAAAAGTGCAGTGTTTGGTACATCCACAACCAATTTCAAATCTGAGTCATAGAATTTGCCATTGAGAAGGAATGAAAAAATAAATTAAAGCACATTTCTTGAGGAAAGTTTGTCAAAACCTGTTATTGCCACACACGCTAGTAGTCATCATGGCCTTGAGTGTTACACGCACATGCCAGGTCAAATACATCTCAGAGTAAGATTGGCAAAAAAGAAAAAAAAAAGGCAGGGGGAGATACCAATTCAATCAGGGAATACTTGGTGTGCTCTATAATAACAGTTCTGATAAATCTTACTTTTTAATTTTCTACATTTTATAAAAAATATATCTAGAAATATATAAGCAAACCATTGAAAAATTTTAATGAAGGTAGATTGAAAAATATAAGACAAAAGTAAAAGTCTCAAAAGGCATTTATGGGTCAAGAAGGGTGGTTTCCTAATATTCTAATTATGCTTGAGGTTATTAAATTGTCTAGCTGTGCAGAAAGAGATAACACGTTCTAGTAGCCCAGGGGCTTCAAACGAATGTACAGATTCCACCAATCCTTGAATAATGAAGCCTATACAATCAAGCCATTGAAAGGAGGGGGGGGGGGGGCATATCCATCCATCTTACTCAGTGATGTAGCTGTTATTAATGAATTTTATATAAGATATGTTCCTGTTTCACTGACAAAGAACAATTTACAGACAAGAAGAGCTACTTGTTTTTTCATCGCAAACCAAACAATGAAAACAAAAACCAGAGAGTGGAGGTGAGATAACTAGTTGCATTATTTTTCTCTCCTTTTTTTTTTTTTGCATGTAAACAGTCAAAGAGATAAATAATTTGAAAAATCATGGACAGCTGTCCCTGATGAAATCCACTTATCATCTCCGTGACCTCACTTGACTTTTGCAGTCACCCCTCATCCTGTCCCCAAAGAGATACTCCAATGACCAGAAACAAAGCAAAGTGACCACTGCAACTCATCACCAAGTTTGCTGGACGCCAAATTGTCTCCATCAACAGTTGATGAATTGGCTTGAACATCATTCAACGGCAACCTTCCCTGCTCCCACCCCTCCTCCACTTATTGTCTGTCTGGTCTGAAATCATACTGGTGGGGAGGGGGGAGGGGTTGGAAAGAGCTATAATGATAAACCCTCACGATCATCTTGTGCTGCAGTACTGTAAAACCAGAAATACTTGTCAAATTGCTTGTGGCATGAAACTTTCGCAAATCACCACTGGTATTCAATGCACTGTGTAGATAAACACTTTCTTGTGCACTTTACTTTTGTGAATCTTAACTCCTCACAAATTTGGCACAAAGTTTCACACACAAAAATATTTCTGGCTTTACAGTATACCTTTAAGTGATCATTGAAAGGTGTTTATATCACCTTTTTGGGATGATTTGGCTTTTTAGATCGGCCATAAGGTTCGTCATGTGCCACAATAAGTTTTAGCTTCTTAATGATTACTACTTCACTTGTTAGATTGCCAAACTGTTCACAAATGCTGGAATTATATCAATGTATGTACCATATCATTTAATATTACCTCATAAACATTGATAATGATTGTTCATATCATTCCATCTTCTGAAGTACACCGGTAAATAGTTGTGAGGAGGCTTACATGTAGCTATTGTGTACAAGATCAGGATGTTATATAAATGAAGTCCAGTAGAATGCATCATTTCCCACAGTGATGACAGATTTAAAGAGGGGTCACAATGTTACAGTTAGATTGTTATAGATTATGATTATTCTATATCTATTGGAGTCTTGTAGAAAAATCTGACCTAAATACCAGTCATCATTGACCAACACATCTTGATACAGTGATGAGTTTGTGCTGGTGAATATAACGACGCTTTGAAAAAGAAAAATGACTTTACACATCACATCAGTCAAATCAACAAAGTTAAGCACATCACACAATAGAAATTTGATTTCCACGTACAGTAGCTCACATTGAAACATTGTCAAAGTCAGTTTAATATGCATTCATCATGTGCAATGTACTCTCTATTGACAAGAACATGGAACATTATTCATTTCAATAAATACTTTATATATACCTCTACAAAAAGATTATTTTTCTATTCACATATATCAGGAACATGTCCATTTGTCCAATTCTTGTGGATGGAATCAAAGCAATTCTTACATTTCTTTTAACATACAGATCAAATTCGTACTTTTGAGTATCATCAAACTCCGAACTCAATTCCCTTTTGTGTACAAAACATTGCAAGAGTTACATCTACCAAATTTGATGTGCTTGCCATTCAAAGGTTGTACTTTCCACATTCAAAGGTGACCATTCTCTGTCGTTCATTCCTTCTGTTAGAGCAAGAAACCTTTTTTTTGTCCATTGTATAAACTGTCATTAAATTCATACAGATGCCAAAGCTTTTACGTAAACCAATCCGTTTGAACAAAATAAAGCATGAACATTTCTGTGTCTTTCTTACTCTTTTATCGCTTCCATTAAAGGCGTCCCAAGATGTGATTTCCAGTTTAGTACAGTATGATACTTTTATATATCGACACTGAAAACAGTGCTCCTGGAAATCGTAACAAATCACATACCACTCATTTTGCATCCCCTATCAAACTCACTTTCTTCATATACAAGCTCCTCCTTGCAAAGCTCATTTGCATTGACACTCGTATCTGGTATGTACACAAATGAGATGACCACATTAACCTTACTTTACGACACATGAGAGAATGGTATACCGTCCACTTGAATTGTCGTCTTCCAAAACAATTTGGCACCAAATTCCGACCGCCACAACTTATTTCCCATTTGGGTTTGAAAGAACCTGTCCCTTTCAGGTTGTGCTATCTATGCTGTGGTTCAACATAAATCTTCCAGTGGTAGGTAACCATGGTGCCATCAACTTCTTTTTTTTTTTCAGCACACAATTCTAAGTGATTTTGCTGCCCTCTATTTGCTGACACTTCTATTTGCAATCAAGTAGAAGGCACCATGCGTGGATGTAAATTTTTCCGAGTTGGCATGGATCGGCTTTTGACCGGAGCTTGTCTGCTGCCCTCACCCACAATCCAACTTCTTCCAATCATCCAGAGGAAGGAGGTAGGAGAAAAATCACCATTACTTGTTCCTCCAACCCTTACTTCATCCTTGATCACAGACTATCAGGAAACTGCCGTACAATCGTCAGTCAAACAACTTCTCCGCAACGCTCAAAAAAATGTGTGAGGTCACACAGGTAGGTCATCCACCAAGTCATCACCCATGTCGCCAAATGTTTGCGCATCCTTTGCAAATACACACACCAAGAGATGTTTCATCATTATGCCAACGTCTCGTCACCCGCCCCTGTTATGAGAAGACGCTCCCAGTCTTCTGCCGACAATGTTTGAGTCCTTTCGTCTCCATCCAGTTGCAGTTTCCGTTGGGCAGCAGCACGCAGCTGGAGTATCTACCCTCACAGTCATCGTTGTCCATCATGTAGGGGTTGTATGGACAGACTTCTTTCTCTTTTGTCTCGGGTGGCCAGTAGAGCGTACCACTCTTGATCTGCAGGGGAAAGATGTCAAAAAGGAATAGAGATACAGAGATGATTAGGTTGAAGGAAAATTGAATGTCAGCATATCAGTTGACTTTGGGGAGGTCTCAGTGTGAAATTATATGCAGGGAAAACAGCACAAACAGAATAGGCAGACTTTTGCACATGGCATCAGTTGTTCTTCTGAATTGTGTATATTGCCATTTTATTAATATTAGCATGTTTAAAACCCAAAGCATACTAAAAGCAGGCTTCAAAGGGTCAAATATAAGGAATTAAGTGCAATTTCATAAGCACTCCTCAAATTTTCTTCAGTTCTCTAGTTTGCATTGATGGGACAATGTGCTATTAATGTTGTGCATGTGATTGGGACTTCTGACGTTGTTCACATTTGGAGTTCCTTTTTTTTTTTCTCTCTCTATACATTCCTTACATGATTACCAGTGTAAAATTCCCCCATCTTTACTTGAAGATGTGCAGTTGAACAAACAAGAGTTTGTTCAGTAAGTTCTGTGCAGTTACCATCTGGTGAAAGTGAGCCAAGTTTTCACAAAATGTTTACCATATTTTCACCATCTGTTTCCTCGCCATGCCTGATGATCCTAAGAAATCATAGAATCAAATATTTCATTATGAATGAGGAAACTCTATCTCTTCTATTCCCATGCCCTTGATGAATCTTGAAGATTTTTTTGTGGGGGGTTACTAAGAAGATGAAGAAATATCACTGTCTTTCGCTTTTGCCAATCTCCAAGAAACCGAAGCGAGGTCGTGTGCAAGATTTCAGAGAAGATGGATCAATCTAGCAAATTCTGTGGATGTCTCCAGATTGCCAGTAAGGACAGTGACAGGTCAGATGGATTGACAAAAATAGCAGTTCGTGCAGCGAGGAGCACAAAAATTGAACAAAAGACAGCTTGGGGATAGTCGGACGGATAAGTCGATCTATTTCGGCGAAAAGTTTGAATTACTCCGGCCAACAGGTGAGGATTATCATGACTACTCTGCAGTCTGGCCACTTTAAGGTGTAAATTGCACGATCCAAATCACTCAGAGGGAAGGATCAAGAACAAGCATACAGACAGTCGGTCTATTTTGTCAGACAATGGTGCTGGTATGCAGAGGTATTTTTGTCAGTACCAAAGAGTACAGTTGGGGGGGGGGGGGGAGTTGGGGATAAATGATCAAGATTTGGAGAGAACCAGAGTGGACAATGGGATAAATGATCAAGATTTGGAGAGAACCAGAGTGGACAATAGGAGACGAGATGACAGAATTTACCTTGTTCATTGTTGAGGAGGAAATATTTGATTATCACGGGCAAACATAACTGTCACTCTCTCTACTCATCCTTACTATCTTCAGGACAAGCATTTTTTTCTTTTTTGTCTCCATAATGAATCTCCACTACTTTGTTGCTGTTTTTTCTTTCACTTATTTTTTTTTTCTTTTCCTATCAGAAGGGAGACTGCTAATTACAGAGAGTCCCATACCAAGTCTGTCCCACTTGCTATGGGCTCAGAAGATGATGGGGGAAAAAAAATGTCTGTTGTTTGCTGGGTAGCAAACATGTTTTCCTGACAACCATTAGAGTGTCCAGGTCCCAGTAATTTCAGCAGGATATCTCGAAGGAAATGAACAGACTGTCCGATTAGCTTACTGTTGTGACATTTTTGCTCTTTCATGGAGGTTGCAAATAGGTTTGCTCACGGTCACTTGGTACATTTGAGGTCAGGCAAAAAGTGTTCCATTACATATAAACAAGCATTATTAACCTGGTAAAGACGAGTCCTGAGTATACTCGGGCAAGTGTCTATGGGAAATGCGTGTTGAAGCAAAATCAGCCCATACTCAATGGGTTAACTCTGTCTTAGACGTTCTTTCCTCTTTCCCAGAAAAATTGAAAGATATTTGCATTTAAGCAACAATATAGACAAGCACCTGTGTTCTGTTAGTAATGGAGGATCTATACTCAAGCTAACCATGGGCAGTGTTGGATACATCATATACCGTTTCCCCTCCCCCCCCCCCCCCGAATATTTTGTAAGAGTGACTAGACTACCATCCATTTTGACAGTTGCCATCTTGCATTAAGGACCAGTGGTCTTATTTGTTGGACTATGAATATGAACAGGAGGATGTCACTACTGTTTTACTCAGATTTCCTCCCTTATTAACCCACTGAGGACAGGCTGATTTTACTATAACATGCATTTCCCATAGACACCCGCCCGAGTATACTTGGGACTAGTCTTCAATGAGTTAAACTCTGTATTTGCCCAGGCACGGAGATTAACATGCCAAGCTTTTATCAACAGCATTCAATGTCAAATCCATCCAAACTTCACCTAGTCGTAAAGTTAGCAGGTGTGGGAATATGCCTCAACTCAACTGGAGAGCCATCGATACACAATAGGATTTACGTAGAGGGCTAGGTCATCTCTATTCATTGACAATTAGTTTCTAGACATCCGCACCAATCAGCAAAGAAAGCAATCCAGCATGCACGCCAAGGAGGTCTAGATACCTCCTTCTTTTTTTTTTCCCCTTTTTTTTTTCCTTTTTTTTTTTTTGTAGTGAAAATTTCTTCTTTGAAGTGTTATCTCTTTATAGAGTTGATAGTTATGGCTGTACAAGGTTGATTTTAGCATAGATGTGCAATATAGAGTAATTTGATGCCAGAATGAAAGATGTAAGGATTTATAAATACCACAGGCATGGCCACATGACCAAACATGAAAGGGGAAAAGTTGGTGGTGGAAGGGGGGGGGGGGGTGGGTGGAGCATGAAAGAAAAAGACAGGAAGTGGGGGGGGGGGGATGTGGTGACAAGGATGTGGAACTTCAGATGCACATGCAATGGAGAGTGAGAGGAATTATCACTTTGCAAGTACTTGTCCTTATTCCCAATGTACAATTCCATCACCACATCACATGGGGGTAATGGAGGGGGAGGGGGAGGGTATTTTACCCTCTTTATGCCACATTAATTTTTGACCATAGATAATTGTGTGAACTCTGTGCACATTTGACTCAGCACACAAAGAGTTAAGACCAAGAAGGCTTACATCTATACAATTAATAACCTTAAATTATAGCTCTAAACCCACAGACTGTACTCTAGCTGTGGCAGTGATGTTGTATACACCATCGGATGGGCATGGAGAAATATTAATGACTCACGCCTGCAGGCGTAATCATATGAACTGAATGAGGGCAATCGGGAGAGAAATTGATGTGTCATACTGTCACTGAACAGCCGTTTGGCACATAGACCTTTTTGGCATGGTCATTCTGGGCACAAAATCTAGTAGACAGTTAATACTACAGAATGATGCAGACCCAAGTTTGTTTTCCCCCTTCTTTTTCTTTTTCATCTTTTGTGAAATTGTGGCACTGTTGTTTTGGCACACCAAATACAGAGAATCTATAGAGTTTCTGAATTTCAGTAACTCAGCTACATGCATACAATAAATGTGTCAGCCTCCTAAGGAGAGGGTTTGGAATTTTAGAATTTTGTAAACTTTCTGTTCTCAGTGCCAAACAGTGGGGGCACAATGAAAGGCTGCATGCATGTATTGTGCATGATGTGACATCTATTTAATATAATTCAAGTCGGTTCCTGCTCTATTCTTTTATTTCGTTCTTTATTTCTCTTTCTTTTCTTTTTTTTGGGGGGGGGGGGGAATGGGGGAGGGGTAGGAATGGGAAAGTACAATGAGATGATTGTTTTGCTTGTAATTGTTTGTTTGCTTTAGCAACTAATATTTTGTGATGAAAATATGTACTGACCTTGTCCAAACTTATGATTTTTTTTTTTTTTCAAGTCCAATACTGAGGTGTCTGTATTTGTTGGCAAGTTGAAAACTTTTTATTTGCCCACATTTTGTACAAAGAGGTAGAATATCCCATTTTGTTTGTTTGTTTGTTTTTTTGTGGTTTTTTTTATTTTGCAGTCTAGGTCAGACTATCAAATTGAAGAAAAGAAATAAAAAGACTCTGTCATCCTCCTGCAGAGTTTTAGCTTTTTTTCTCCGTGACTAACCCCTCTCCTTCCAGTTTTGAAAATGCCCAAAATTGAAGATATACAATGAAGTCAAGTGTTCTCCTGCCAAAGGAAAAACATTCCAGTGATGGAGTGAAACAATGCTAATGATGGTAGAATCTTGTTTTCATTTCCTGTTTATAATGTCCTCCTCATTTCCACAGAGGCATGAATCATGCGACATGAACGTTTGACAGGTCACAGAGATAATAAAATCTACTTCTATTGCGATATCAGGGCATGACACAGCATTTGTTACAACAACCTCGCCTCCCTTCAGTGATGTCACAGGTTAACTTGGTCAACAAACCATAGAGGCAGTCTGCAATCAGCTGGGGAAAAATGCAATTCTAATAAAATTCTCATCTTGTGAGCTATGTGTACTTGCATCATTGATTTCATCAGCTGCCATTACTGTAAGGGTAGCTAAGGATTGAATGAGAAAATACAGAACAGAAACAAAAGAACAAACAAGCACACAAAGTTCACACCATTATCAAATCTTTAAGTTCACTAAACCAATTTTAAGGATTTTTCGAAATGCATATGTTCCCCCAGACATTGTAAGATTAACCGTCCAGTATGTATACTTTGTAAATATTGTGATGTAGTTGTGCTATGTGAGGTGTCTCTAAATGATTAATCACGGTAATGATGATAATGATGATGATGATGATGGTAATAGTCAAAAGTAATAATGAAAATTATGATTATATCAGTATTATTAAAAATGATGATATTGATAACAATAATAAAAATGATAATGAAGATAGAGACAAAATATATAACGAAATATTTAAATGATATTGCTCACTTTATGACATTGCAGTATATTTCTTTTTAGTAATGATAATAACAATAACGTAAATAATAAGAATGCTGGTAATAATGAAGCATAAAATGCTTTGTTGAGATTTACTCACCTTGCAGACATCGCAGTATTTTTTGTAGGTATGCCTGAGTCCCCTCCTTTGGTCCTTGGTAAGCTGGCTTTTCTCAATGACCCAGTCGCAGAGGCCTATGAAGATTTCTCCGTCAACATAGTAACCTGTAAATGGGCAGTGATAGGAGAGATCCAATGCATAATCATACTTAACTAGGCATTCATAAAGTGTATGTTTCAAGGCAAGTGCATACTTCACTCAACTCTCTCCTTATCAACAGAAACGTGCAACATTGTTTCTTAACTGGTCAAGGATGGGCTGATTTTGCCACAACATGCATTTTCCATAGACACATGCCCGAGTATACTTGGGACTTGTCTTTGACGGGTTAAAGTAAATACCATGTATCTTCGCTTTACAACCTATCATATTGTAATTATACTATATTCTGATATAAACATGTATATACGTATAGTGTGTGGGTTTTTTTTTAGCATGATATGTTTCATAATTTTGTATCATTTCTTGTGGAAAATGAATTGAATGGATAGAATTTTAAATGCAATAGAGCCAGAGAGTGAGAGAGATAGAAATGTCACTAAACCATCTCTTGAGAGAATGTTTTTGTTATTATTTTTGTTTTGTTTTGTTTCTGAACGAATGTGGACAGGGTAGCTTTTTCTTTTTCTGTCACCATAGACTGGTGACCCAAGATGACTTTTAGTTCACCCTTGTGGAATGTTGTGAACCAGCTTTAAGACACTCTTCGTTAAGGGTGACATGTCCGGATAGTCTCGCCCAGGTGATCTGTAAACAAGCTCCTCAAATTTCATAAACAAGTCAAAGGGAAAACCATTCAGGCACTTGCACTATCATTAATAGGTACACGCCTCTCAGCAAGCAACCCTGTCAATATTCCAAACTATTTCTTCCCTGTGAAGATAGCTCCTGTGAAATTGGAAGCACTGCATCTATTCGTTCCATTGGGTCTAGCTTTACCCCCATCCATTTTCCCCTCAGCCTCCTCGCTCTTACCCCCTTCCCTCCCAATTAACCCCCTATTGGGCCATCTCCTTAAGCTCTGTGAGACCCTTTCTTCATTATACCTTACATATTCCAGGCTGAGCCAGTATCTTCTTCCAAACTTTAGACATTCTTCTCTGTTGTGTTTAGATTAACTGTAACTCCTAAGATGCAGAGTTTATAGTTTAATCTAAACAGTGCCATGTCTGTTGATTAACTCTGACAACCCCATCATGGTAAGAAAATAAAACTACTTCTTTTAACAGGACTGCCCAACAAGATAAAATAAAATTTGGATGCTTGGCAGTCTATTGCACAGTAAAAACACACATTGCATTTTCATACTTCTAAGTTAAATCTATAAGTGCATCCAACAAGCGTAAACCCTCCTTGGGCACTTTTTTTTTTCTCTCTCTCTCTTTGAATAACATTTCAGTGCAAAGGCCTTGAATGACAAGTAAGCAAGCATAGTGTAGCAATATAGGAACAATTTGTCATTTGATCTTGGCAATATTTGGTGATATATTTGTATGTTTATATGTTTCTCTTCCTGGTTGATGAGATGAGATGGGGTGAAGCAATGGTGGTAATGCCCTCTTTTTTTATCTCCCTCTCAAACTGTATCCTGAGCTTAATCCACGAGTGACTCAAAACCAATGAGTAATCAAGAAACATAATAACATTGTAGTTGTTTCCCCCAGACAGAAAAGTTGGCAGAAGTGGAAAGGAAAAAGTGGACACACCCCTCTCATGATTCCTAGGGCATCTGTTACATATGTTTCTCATTCTAAATGTATGACATTGATCCGTACCAAATGACAGACATAAATGTCACACTTTCTAAAACTTCTACACATTTTTTTCTCTTCTTTTCCATACCAAAATGTCAGTCCAATGACTCGTTGCATGTAACATTTTACTTTTCTTGTCTGAGAGCTCATGATACTGTCTCCAGTGGCTCCTTCAGTAGGAAAAGAAAAATATACCACATAAAAATCAGAAACTTTGGAAGTCAACACATTTGTCTTCTGTATGATATAACACTAGCCTTTCTTTCATTCACTCTATTAGTTTTCCCTGCTCTCTTAATATGATCTGCAACTCAGTGGAAAACATAAGTGGTGCTTTCAATATTCAAGATTATGTAGTGACTCTCTGCTTCCAACAAGCTGAAATGAAACCGCAATATGTCTGATGATGACATTTCTGGCTAGTAAGTGACATATTTCAGTTCATTAACCCTCTTCTCGGTGACAAAGGGATCAAAAACACAAGTGACATACTCACTGAACTTCCTTCTGTCTTTGGGTTTTCTAGGAATCTCCTAGCTGCCCTAGAATATGCCCAATGTACCTTGGATCAGATTTGTCCCATACTGTGTGATTTTTTATCTCTTACACGGGTCGTGAGTTCAGACGAACTACATGCATGTCCATTTGGCTTTTAGACGCCTACACTGTTTTGCATGCTGCATTTTCTGACTGACAAAGAATCATCACAGAAATGCTAAGTCACAGCAAGAAGCAGATGTGTACATAATAAAGATAGACATCCAGTTTCTGAGTAGGACCAGCATGTTTTTAATGTACCAAAAAAGCAATTGCAAATGATTGACAAATTACCCTACATTGATGTAATTCATCCATCAAATTCATTCATTTGAAGAAAAAAAAAATCAGGTTTCTTGAACTATTTAGCATTTAATTTGTGGAGCCAAAAAATTATTATGATCCATCCAGATGCAAGTCGAATCATTTCCATCAACATGCATTCACAGTGTTTTTCTTTTTCTTTTTCTTTTTCTTTTATAACGTGACCAAGGAGGTAATGTGTTTGGTTGAAATCTCAACTTCTGACAATTTTATAGGGACAGACCTGTAGAAGAAGTTATTTTCTAAAAGAAAGGAAGGGATAGCGTGCAGAGGATATCGTGCAGAGCCTTCGACTTGAACTTCAAGTGTCTATGGAATAAGTTCATAAAAAATGAATTATTTAACCTAGTTTACACTCATTATTCAACTTTCCTTCTTGCTTCCCTGCATGTAGTCTGTGTGTGTTTGACTTAAGGGACAGTTGCTATGGTGATTCAATAACAAACCACTTCATAGGGCGTGGATGACACTCATGTACGCCTTTCCCCCATTTTATTTTTAATAGTCTAATTTGCTACTAATAATAGCATGCAGACTTGTGTTTATCAAAAATAAAATTGTTTAAGTTCTCTTCTCTTTATTTTTCCCCCCTCACCACGGGAAGATAATTGTAATGCAGGAAGTGTAGGGATGTTGTTATTAGGACAGTGGCAAACCTCGTAATGACGGAAAACAGCTGAGTGATTATCCATAAGCATTCCAGGAGTGCCTTTTGAATGTCAACTTTGGTTCTTTTCTGGCGCTCCATACATTCACACTGCCTGGTGTCGAACTTGCTATGTAACGCACCTCTTGCATCCTCACCCCAACCACTGTCCCCCCATCACATCAGCTCGCACAACTTTACAACACCTTCCTCTTTCACTGCCCTCCTCCAACAGAGCCGAATTCTCCTTAATGAATTGAAGAAAGTTCAAGCTGATGCTCCATAGAATTGCTTTTGTATCATGCAGTGCAGTTCAACCAAGATAGTACAATTTTGTTTTGTCCTTTATGTTTTTGTTTGTTTGTTTGGGTTTTTTAACATAAGATGTATTTTTTTTTTCTAAACAAGGTGCCATAGGATGGCAGGTTTTGATATTTTACTTACATGCATTCTTAAAGGCTAGGTAGGATGTGGGATATGCTAGAAATACATGTATGGCAGAATAATCACACACACACACACACACACACACACAAATAATTCTCCACTGGTCATGTATATGCATGTTGGATTTTACTCTCATTCCAGGCCCAGTAGAGTAAATCAGTTATGCATACTAAGCAAAAGTTGTTCAGGCAGAAAGAAAAATGCAATTAACCCCAAATGTACTCACTTGGAATTCGTTTGTTTTGTTTTGTCTGGTTTCATCCATAGTTGACACCTATTAAGAAAACTTGGGGGTTTTTTTTGTATTTGTTTTCCTTTAGGATGATTGGAAAGAAGACAAATAAAGTCTTCAGTCATTTTCTGTTAAGTAGCTGCTCATGAAATACCTTTTGATGTGGCACTTTCAAGGGCTTCTAATTTCTTCATTCTTACATGATAGATCATTTAACACTTGATTGTACGGTTAATGATTCGGCCATCAGCTTACACAAAATGTCATCCTTTCTTCATCAAGTAAAGGTACACACAGGGAGGAATAAGCTGGCTACTTTAAGTGTCGGCATGCTTGTGTTTTGGGTATTATGGGAAGGAAGGTTTGGAAACTCTGAACAATGCCGTGAAATGTTACAAGTGCTCCAAAGATTTGCATGGCTTCATATAATGACATGGTTTCCTACCATAGAATGTTGAACAAATATTGATTTTGTTAGTCTTACAGGAAACACACACAACACACCAACAATTTTTTTTCCCTGTCCCTTACCTTTTTTCATACCTCTTCTACTACTGCCCTGCTTTGCTGTCAATAAAATTCTAAGATAAATGGTGCTCCCTAAGATTACAAATCAACTTGATGTATTGAACTTTTTCATCTTTTCCATGCAAAAAAAAAAAAGTTTGTACACAACTTTCTCAGTGTGTAAAAAAGACTTATTGAAGTACGTGATAAAGAAATCCTTTGTAAAGGTATACCAATATGTAAATTCTAGCAAATGTTTCATAAGAGGGCTCAACATTAGCAGTGACTCAAGGCCACTAAAAATTGGTTCATTTTGAATCTTAGTTGCCCTATTGTGCTAATTGGCCTAAAAGAAAAAATGAAATAAAATGAAATAAAAAGTTAGTGTCGAGCATTGACAAAGGGTTAATATTGGAGTTACACATTCATTTTGAGCATTTAAAAAACCTGTGGAATGCTTTACATATATTTCCAAGAGCAATATTTGGCATTATTACAAATTCAATTCCAACACCACTTGCATAGCCATACTTGGACCCAACATGTTTACAAGAAAAATAATCAAATGTGCCACTGGGCGGGGTTCTTCTGGTACAGAATTCACAAGATCGGAACTTTTATCATCATTACATGTTGTTATGGCATTTCACACCTATACGCCCACGTACAAAGTACCAGCACCTTATTTTGCCATGTGTGCTGAGAGTTCTTACTATTTTTTTTTTTTAACCTTGTTTTCTTCTGGCTAGCGTCAACCGTCAGATGTATATTTTTGGTAGGCATTGATAGCAAACGAGTGCCATTAATACAATCATGATTGATGTTCGATTGCCAAGGTTTTTTTATCCTTTTCGCCCTCCTGGATGTACTTTGTGTGAATTTTATGCTTGTTTACGGCATCAGTCCTGGTGCGTGGGCAGAATATAAATACATTGGTCGTAGTAGCGTGTGTTGTTGTTTTCACGCACTCGTTGTCGTTACCACACCCCTCTCTCTTTTCTCTATCTACATCTGTCTCACTCAGAATGTGTTATGTTCACTTTGCTTTCTTTTAAAACCTGGCAGGGCAAAGATGTGAAATAGCAAAACATTCAGAATAAAACATTCAGTCATTTATTTGTTTTCTTCATTTTTTTTACATTCCATTATATAGAAGCGTTTTTTTTTTCTTACTATTATTTCTTTTCTTTCTTTTTTTAACTGCTGAGAGAAAGGACTAAGTTGGCATGGAGCCCTGTAGTGGAGTTGAGATCTTCAGGATTATTAGCATGTATGATGACAGCTGAAATCATCACACTTCAACTCAACTGTGCACTACTTCCTCCGACTAAACAGTCTTGTCTGCTTCAGAAATTGCGGTTGCAATTTTGTGGATGGACATCCAAAATGTTCTTGGTATTATACTTTTTAAGTCCTGGAGATAGTCCCCCTCCTCCCCCAAGAGAGTAAGAGAGAGAGAGAGAGAGAGAGAGAGAGATTTGTTAACAACAAACAAAATGAAACGAGAAGATGGTAAGAAGGGCAGTTGTGAATTGACCTTGTGGTGACACTCAAATTGAAACTAAGTCTGGAATTTTTAGTAAAAAAAACCAAAAAACTAATGGGTAACTATCATCACTAGAATGATGCTATCCATATTTACTTTTCATCAAGAGTAGTGATGTTCACTTGTTTACCACAACACAGTGATGTAGCCGTTCAAAAAATGAGTTCAGAGCAGTAAGTAAGTGTGTTACTTGTGCCAAGGTTTTAGGTCCATCAGAAGGCCTGCCTCTGATTATACAATATGTGAGTTAAGAATCAATTAACCCGTTGGGGACGACTCCCGAGTATACTCGGACAAGTGCCGATGGAAAATGCATGTTGTAAATTCATCCTGTCCTCAATGGGTTAAATGAGGTATGAAAGGGATGGCTCATGAAATTTGTAGGACTTAGAATTAATCTGTATGGCACCAAGTCTGAGAAGTTGTGATGCGAGAATGGAATGACATATATATGCTTTAAAAAAAAAAAGTGAAGGTAAATTAGTCCATTAAAGTTATGAATACTAATGGAATGAGTCTGTGAGTGCCACTTTGAAGTTTTATTCACTTTCAGCAAATTATTTCCTAGCTCTCTTCACTGCAGGTATTCCTGCCTTTGTGTGCTTGTTTGTTTGCTGAATTTCAGTGTACACAGAGCACTGCAATTGGCAGGTAAATGTTAGGAGTAGAAATTGTTAACAACAATCTTTTTGGTGTAACTGTTCCAAAACACATACCACACTTTGTACAAACCAGAAGAAGAGAAAGACATTCGAGATGATTACATGAGAGCTCAGGAGAAAATGAACACCAAACATATGCCACAGAACTAGGATGTCAAATTAGCTATACAGTGCATTGGTTTTCTTTTACAGTAATAACTGTTTTGGTCAGGTGTGTACAGTACAAATTGCAACGTGAGTGATTTTGGAATACAGTGGTACACAGACAACAAGGTCTGTAAATATCACCACTTTGCCTATTTGCCCAAATACCCCTAGTGATCCAAACATGTTGTGAGGCATGCTTTCTGGTGTATTCAATTTGGGTATTTGCATGTGATCCCTTTCTCTTTCTTTATCCCATAAAAAAAGTGTCCTTTGTACAGGTTACAGGGAAAAGCAGCTCAAACAGCATGAAAACACACTTTTGGAATGTTAATAACAAGCACTTAAAAAACAGAGTTTTGCCTCTCAAATCCTCAAAATAAGTTCAACTAAATGTTTGATTACTACAAAGGTGCGAGGTAGTCTCATGGCTAATTCTACATTTCACATTTAACAATGGTGCAGGTTACTATAGCAACTGTTTGATAAACTTTTTGAGTGAAACTCCCAAATTTTTTCTCCAGGTGCATTGAAGACATCAAATGAGAACATCATTTCCTTTGCTTTTTTTTCCACATTAGTTTCGTTCTTAAATATTTCATATGCTAACCTGTTGAGGACGGGCTGATTTTGCTGCAACACACATTTTCCATAGACGGCACTTGCCCGAGTATACTTGGGACTCGTCCTCAATGGGTTAAGCATCTTCAATTTTGTTATTTCTTTTGCTTTTTTTTTCTTAATAGTTTCATCGCTAAATATTTCATGTGTGAAGCGTTTTCTATTTCTCAATGAAACAAAAAAATAGATTCGCTATTTGGTCTGCATGCTTGCCCTGTGTGTGAACGCGTCACAAATTGACACTCCAAGCTGTGTGAGGGGGAAAACTTTTCTTGTCGCTATCTCCCTCTCTCGCTTCTGCGAAACTGCAGCATTGTGGTTGTGAGTAAGAGAGTGAGGGGGGAATTAGCAGGAAACCATTGATTCAGCGGCTAATACTTTAACCGGGGAACAGGTGACAGCAGTAATAATCATCCTTTGTTTGTTTTGCTGTATTTCACCAGGTCCCTCCTTATCTCTTCTCTTGATCTTCTCTTTCATCCATGTACCCCTCCAAGGTCATCGCTTATTTCCCCAACTTCTCTCATGTATGCATGTATGTATGTATGTGTGTCTCCTCATACTTCCCACTAGGCCAGATACATTGCAAGCGTCTATGGGAAATGCGTGTTGTAGCAAAATCAAACCGTCCTCAACGGGTTAAAGATGACAAAATGAAATAGGTTAGCTCTGTCCAGCTACCAATCCTGGCTATTCCATATTATCCTTGCAATATTCTACCTGCACATTGGCAAGTGCATATTTCACTGCTTTTTGTCTACTGCATGATATACATCATGTATCCAAGGTGTCAGATTTGAGTATTAAAATTAATCGAGGGGAGAATACATAGGATTTGTAGCCGTTGCCTCTGGCAAAGACAATTGGGGAAACCCCTTGGTACAACCTACATGTCATTGACATCAGGCAAGGGATAAGTGTTATCCATCAAACCTTTTCCAGGATTCCCCAGTCTGTACACATTGAATTCAACTTGCTTTCGTTCTTGAGCAACCCTACTAATCCCCTGATCAAATTTGTTGGTATTTGTGGGGGATGTCCCTGGACTATCTTTGATATTTACATTACCAACATCAAGTAAACAAAACGTTCGTATATATCTGCCATCTCTTGTAATAGGCATTTAAGTGGTGTAATGTCAGCAAAGAGGAAAGGCCTGGTACAATGTTCATTTCAGAGAATTTATGCCCACCAATTGCCATGTCTGGTATTCCATTTCTCCCCGTAGCTCAAAACTTGATTTCCCCAGAGGGTTCATTAGATATTCCATTTGGATTATTACGAGGACTCACCTGCTAAGATATATCTCGAGTCTATCTTGAGATCCTTTCCGCACATTCCTTCACTGGTCTCTGTAAAGATGTTGATGGTAGATCTGGCAGCAATCCTTTCCTCCCCCTTGTATACCTTGTCCACCTTAACTGTGTATTTCCTCAAGTATTGCCATGGCAACCCGTCATCCTTGAAGCCTCCGCTGCTGACTACAGGTCTGGGTTGGTGCAGGGGTTGGTGCCGGGGTTGGTGCTGGGGTTGGTCTGCCACCATGAGGGGGAGGGGGTCTTCAATGCGTGCCACTGGCGGCTGATCCGCAAGCACCAGGGGTGGATGCTGTCTGTAGCCCATGAAAGGGTTCTGCCACTGAGGAATCGGGCGGGGCTGGGGCCTGGGCTGGGGCTGTTCTCTTGGGCGTGGCCTCAGAAGAACAGGTTCCCACCATGGTTCCTGCCACTGGGGGAACTTGAATGGGGTGCGCTTGGTGGTGGTTGGTGCGGGAGGTAGGGTTGGAAGAGGTGCCTTTGAGGACGTGATACCTCCAGCCGGAACATAAGTCTCTGATAGTATTTTTCCCCTAATAACTGTGAATACAAACAAAGAAATCAAGTGCATTATATTTTGATATGACACAAATATAATTCAGAAGTTGGTTAAGCTGAAGTCCAAACATTGATAATGCGATTAAAATATTCAAAAGGTAAATTGTAGGTATTCATTCTACATTTTCAATTTTGGTGTCCTTGTACATTGAAGAGATGAAAGGAAACTAATTTTGAGTAGATGGATTGGGGATATCATAAGATGGATGTACAACGTGACGTGCAAACATTGAATTCAGCTTCGAAGTCAGGCGATTATCAAAGGAATGTAGCTGTTGCATGCTTTTCTCTACAGGTGGGTGTGTTGATCTCTTTGAAGATAACAAGTTCCAAAGTCACGCTATGCATGATGGAATATCTTTGACAATAAATCAAATTGCAGCTGTCACTGCAACAACATGCGTAGATATATAATATATTTCCTTTGCATGAGATTATCACAATTACAAGATATACTTTACACTACATGGTAAAAATATAATGGCTTTAAAAAGATTTTATTGTCAGATTATTGCATCTTTCTGCATTCCTGTCCTCTCTCCCCCAAATATATACTATATTTCATTTGCCATTGCCATTGCTGACAAGCAGAGATTTACTTGTGGGCTAATTATGAAGTTTTAAGGTCAGATATGTTTTTTTGATGCACAGAAAGAAAAAATGCTGGAAGATTGCCATATTTCCTTGTTGCCATGGTGAACATAACCCAGGGTAGGGAGACTCCTTCCTTTGGCCAAGGTGAATTTGCTCCGGCCAGCAGGTGTGACGACAGAGAAAGGGGGAACTTGATACTTCCTGAAACCTGCAGTGGACTTTGTCAGAGTTCTGGGATCCAATATGCTTGCCTTATGCACAAGACCCTGAGCACTTCTTGGTCAGTAAGAGATATCTGAAAAGTACACTTTTATTCCTTTCTTTTTGAATTTCTCTCTGATGCAATCTTCAAGTTTGGTCCTGTCTTATTCCTATAATTCAGCTCCTTTATGCAATTCATTTATCCATTATTGAGATGGAAGATGAGTAGTTGAACACACGGTGTAGTGTTCTTGAAGTTTCACAGTGCTGCTTGTATCAAGAGTATTTGTTAACCATTCCTGAAATAAAGGTCCAGTTTACCTTTAGGAGCAGTGATTTTAAAAATGTTCAAGATATCATGCTTGATGCACATGTGTAGGTCTGTTGTATCACAAAACGACCTACTATACAAAATTTTTGCAATAAAGCCTGAAATATAATGAGATATCAGTATTTTTCTAAATAGACCTTAACTGTAGACAGTTTCATCTGGAAGTATTCTTATTATAACTATTGTTCACATTTTGTGTATTTAACAATACTTAACATCGATTATACGGACTCAGTTTTTTACAGTGGTTGTTTCTATCCCTTACTCGCATTTTAGAACTAGTTTAAAGCACTAATGCTGGGTTTTTGTTTCATCTGCAAATGGTATTGTTATGCCTTTAAATAATCTTTTTATATGAGAGGCATTTAGAGGTACACTTGATCTGAATTGTAAAGGGTTAGTGAAAATAAGTTATACATAATGGACCAGGATGTATTTGATCAAGAGGTAATAACAAAACTTGGCTCCATAATAGAGGATGCCCATTCAGATCCAATTAATAGGCACCTTATGCTATTAGCTAGATTCTACTAATTGACACTGTCTGGGGCTCCATGATTACCACTCATGAACAAAATTACATGTTTATTCTGCAGGGATGGTTTTGTCACTTAAGTTACTCTTATAACATTAAGAAAAATCATATTTTCTTCGCTGCTCTGCTTAAATAATAGGGCCTACATCATTCCGTGCCCATGTCGCCTCCCACGATCTGTCAACGTGAGGTATTCGGGGTCAGGTAAAGTGGGCAAGAGTTTCATGATGGAGTCACCTCAATTTCCTGCTGCGGTCCTTGTGGTCAAGCTAGCACCGGCCGCAGCCAGAATATCATACCTCCTACACGAGAGTACCACGCCATATCATTACCAATATATCTCAATTAACCTATCGTAACTTACATGTACTACGACAAACCTGACGAGTCACAACATTTTATATATTTTCATCTTTCTAATATGCGGTGGGTTTTTCTGACAAGACTTTACTCCCGAGAGGGGTATTCAGGTTACCCACTGTTGTTTAACGATTGTCAACTCAGTGGAATATTTGGCATTTTGATGTAGGCGGTTGTGGTAACACTGCAGACTTATTGAGCAAAGGAGGGAAATGTGCCATCCCAAGGTAGCTGCTTATCCTGCTATTAAAAAAGTATATTTTAAAATGAGAATGGTGTTTCCATTTCCTTTAATTTCCTGGTAGCATGATGTGTCACAAGAGGGACATCATCATGATCGTTTCAGACTCACATGTCATCCTTAAATCGCTGGGGTGATGAAAATCCCCACGTCCTGAAGTTGCAGTAAGGATGAATTACGTAAGTGTGGATGGGTCAGTTTGAGGGGTGATTTTGCAATGTCCTCAAAGATCATTATTTCATACTCTCTGTCATACTTTCATATAGATTTGTTTTTTTAAATCCTTTTTCAATTTGAAAAAACAACAACAACAACATCAAAAATCAAACAGCAATAAATAAACTGGACTGTTAGCACATCAAACCAAAAATGTTCAGGATTGTGATGTGACTCCAGTTTTCACAGACACATACGCGGCACTGCTTCCGTTATAATTGTCATTTATACTCCTTTCGTACATGCTTCACCACCTACCATCATTTTCCAGTATTTGTCAGTGTCTATACTGTATTGTAAGTAAGAAGGACTTAAGGACAAAGAAAAACATATGTACAGGCTGTGTCAATTAATACCTTAAAAGTATAACACGCACAATACATGTAGTTAGAAATAGGTTCAGCCCAAAAGGGAAAACAAAAAAGACAGTAAACTGTCATAATAAAGACACAGAGAGTCATGTTTTCTGTCACTTCAGTGTGGGATCATCCTTGAAGTAGTCTTCCAAAGAGGCCAGTCGATATTTTACAAATACCTGAGTATGCACAAGTGTAATTATGTATATCCTCCCTAGTCACAATTATAGTTACTCTCCTGTCAGTAGATTGCAACCTACAAGTTACAAGTGCATATTAAGTCCCTCGTTTGCTGTCAACAATTTCACGCTGTCATTTCCTTTACGACTGTACCATTCACTTTTTCTGAAAAATGATTGTCATTTCTGTGCAGCTGTATTCTTGAACTGGCATCAACCACTTTCGTTTATGGTCACAGAGTGTTGTATAAAACAAATAGTGAATGGCCTTTACTTATGGTAAATGCAACTTGGATCAATTAGATCTTGCATGCATCACATCTTTCACCTGGTGTGCGAAATCATGTACTACCGCACTCGTGACCGTTCACTGTTTATGATAATGTGAAATATTAAAGAGGAATGCAGTGATTTTGACAGGTCTCTTGTCACTACTTGAGGTACAGAGCATAAGTGAGTCTGGACAAACAGACTAGTCACTCCAAGCCCATAAACTACCCAAGCAGTCAGACTCACTCAAGTTTTTATTGGCTATCATTGCTCACAATTTTTATTGGCATATCAGCTCAAACAGGTCAATGACAAGCTACAGGTCCAGGGGGCATAGAAATGATTCTTTTTCAACTGTGTGGAATGGGAGAGATTAAAAGAAAATAATCATAAATACCCAGTGTCTGTGGGCAGCCATAAATATTGCAGTATTAGCCATGATTAACTACACATCAAAAGTCATCCCCCTTATATTTGACTGTATAAACAAATGCTGATGGACAGTCACAATATACATAGACAAGAAAATTTGACATAAAAAGGAATATTTGCAATGAAATCAAACTCCAAGAAATTCTAACTAACTTCAGTTTTGGCACAACTGATACACAGTAGTTTGCAAACTTTTCAGAGGAATAATTTGCTACTTGTTTATAGCATTGTTGACGATGGAATGTCAAATTGGACTGTTCCAGGCTGTTGGGTAGTTTTGATTGATGGTATCGCAAACCTTTTCTGTTCAGATGACAGTTCTATCCTGCATGTATAGACAGTACTCTTTCGGGTAGCGTATCCCATCGTCTCCTGTCTATACCTGCTCGGCAGTTATGAATCGCTCTGTTTAACTCATTGAAATTTTGACATTCCATTTTATTTCAGGCGTTTCTGTGTAGCGTGACAGCATTTATTTCTTCTACATTCTTTTCTTGTATTTGATTTGGAAGGTTTTTCAGAAATCATTGTCATGAATGACACCAATGTCACAGAAATGTCTGCATACAGGCAAGCGTGCATGGCGATGTGCTTGTGTGTGTCCTGTGTAGGCCCTATATGTGTGTTTCCCTTTATCATGCCTACATGCCCTGATGTAACTTTCCTTTTTGTTTGTTCTTTTAATGTATTTTTTTTTTTGGGGGGGGGGGGGGGTATCGTCATCAATATTTGTCAATCATTATCAAGCAGACATATGCAGTGAGACATATGACTTTTGATATTAAAGGGATGGTACAGTATTGGTGGAGATGAGAATTGGGCTTTTAACGTTTTGCAAGAAAACACTTATGATATACAGATCATACCATTTTAAGAGGAATTCAAAGTTTATTTGATGAAAATCGGGTTTGGAATGACTGAAACATCCAAAAACAAAGTAAAACAAAGCGATTGTAATAAAGTGTGGGTCCCACACTTTATTAGATTCGCTCTTTTTTTGATATCTCAGCCATTTCAAAACCAATTTTTATCAAATAAACGTTCAATTCCTCACAGAATTACATGCTCTTTCATATTTCATAAGAGGTTTCTCATTATTTCACCAAAACATGTTAGAAACATGAAATTAGGTCTCAACCAAAACTGTATGATCCCTTTAAAGTCTTTGTGAGGTGTTTCCATTTTGAACGAGCGATGTCACACAGTTGTATAGAGACATGGTTGAATTGTATCCCATAATGACGTACGAGATCGGTGACAATGAATTGTGAGGGTATAGCATTCCTACTACATAACAGGAAGCATATTACATGCATATTGGCTGTTTCGGCACACACCACTCTAATGAGTGTTGATAAAGTCCTACAGCGAGATGTTAAAGGGACTGTACAGTACTGGTTGAGGTGGAGATTCAGGTTTATAACATTCCTAAGTGAGATTATGAGAAACCTCTTATGAAATATGAAAGAGCATGTAATCTTAAGAAGGATTCAACATTTATTTGATGAAAATTGGTTTTCAAATGGCCAAGATATCCAAAAAAGTGATAATAATAAAAGGCGACAGGCCACGCCTGTTATTAGGATCTCTTTGTTTCATCTTGTTTTGGGATATCTCAGCCATTTCAAAACCGATTTTCATCAAATAAACTTTTTATACCTAGCTTAGAATTGCATGCTCTTTGACATCTCATAGAGTTGTTTCTGAATATCTCGCAAAACGTTTAAAGCTAAATCCTCACCTCAACCAGATGATGATGATGATGATGATGATGAAACAGCAGATCTGTACAGTCCCTTTAAAAGGGCAAAGCACTTTGTACAACCGTTGTCATTGCACATGGACAGTGTCTATGCACATCTGGTGTCAGGTTAAGCCCTTCTGACCATGAACAAACAAAAGGATCATGTTCTATTCTATAACGAGCGAGCGGTAACTTGAAACATTGTCTGTCTATCCTATCCTTGGAGGCTGAACTAAACAGGCATCACATCGGGCCGAACAATAGTGTGTATTTTCTCTGTGCATCCATGTACAATGAAAAATCAAATCCGTCACGAATTATATTCACAGGACAAAGTTAACATTCCCAGGACATATCCTAAATTAGGATTTTTGTTTAATCAGGCCCTATATTGTGATAGAATATCATTCTTAGTGTTGTAAATCTCATTCTGCTTAGAACACTTTGCTCCTTTTGAGTTTCGAAATTTGAACTGAAACCTTTGTCCCCTTCATCATGCCTAGCCTGTAGAACTTACAAGATTTGGCTGCTTGCTCCCAACAGACTACAGAAGGAATTACCAAACACTTTGAATCCCTCATAGTATGCTTCACGAACTATCTTCCCGGTCAGGAGTATCTCCTGGTCTATAGTTTGGTCTCCTCCCTGGAAATAACTTTGACCCTGCCAACAGGTGCAACCACATCGGGGCCCACTAGCGAATGACGTAAACCGGAATGTCTGTCCCTGTGTCAGATGCTGGATTTGATTAAGTCATGATCCAGTCATATCGTGGTTTTCCAAGAAATATGGAGGACAGACGGGAGAATTTCTCCGATGCAGCTCGTCTCCCCTTTCCTACACAGATGCTCAGCCAGCCGACGTTGGAAACTCCTCGGTAATCAACGAGGAATGATATCTTGGAAATCTTCTCCTTGTCGGTCGAATCCTGCCTACCCCATCTGCTCCCAGAGCTTTGCAGTCTCTACATCCTACCTGGACCTCTACCCCTCCCCTCCGATCCCTCCCTCCTCATGGTGTCACTCAATCCAGCTCATTAATGCATGCCCATATCAACATCCCCATTTCATTAAGGTTTTTATCATCACCAGTCTCTGATCACATGTTTCACCTTACACCTTCTAGGAACACATTCAAAGATTCAGTCCGTCCAAAACCAGACAAATATAATTCCAGGAGGGTCAAATATAGATAATCGAGTTTGCTTGTTTTATTTTGTTTGTTTGTTTGTTTGTTTGTTATTCTTTTTTGTCTTTTTTCCGAAGTCACACATCTGGATTAGCATCAAGAGCAATCGTTTATGATAAAGAATAGAGACAATTTGATGGTGTTCTAAAAATTTTCAGTGTGTACAAATTTACTGGTAAGTTTGATAGATAAGATATAAGTTTCCATGCCTAATCATTTACGACTATATTTTATGAGTGACATTTGAATTTAAACCAACAAAATTAGAAACATAGGTTTATATGATATCCTATCCTTCCATCTCAAAATATGTGTAAATATGTAGTGTTACATTGTGTTAGCAGATGAGATTAGAGATAAGCAGATTTACATCTTCAAAGGCTGAAATGAATTTAGTGATACATTGTATTAACTGCAAGTTGTTAATATTAGCTCAAGGGCAAGTCCTGAATCAATTTCTCTCATACACAGAGAGCAGTAATAACATACTATCCCTTTTCCAAATAATCAGTTGGTACAGACCCAGTCGAGCTGAGGGCTAGCCCATAAGCCCCCATCAACCATTACAGGGGTGATAATCACCCTAATTGCCGCCGTAATCAAACGGTAATTACAGTAAACCCTGCCACTGCGATGACAGCAACTCTACAGAGCATTTGAAAGAGAGAGAGAGAGACCGCAGAGCTCGCTGAAGGCATAGAGCATTCCTCCCCCTTTTCCCTTTTTCCCCTGACTCAATCAGTTAGCTGACCACTGCTGGACATTAGTTTTAGTGGCGATTAGTCTTGACTTGTCCCAGAGAATCTTGTTTAGCCTGTGGCTTGGAATATGTCCAAAGCGTCACATCTCATCACCAATGGTCAGACAAGAAATCTTAGCATCTATTCATCCCATCTATCCCCGTCACCCCCTCCCCCCCCCCCCCACCTATCCCAGGCACCACTTTGCGAAGTATTGTTTTGCACCTTGGGACTGCATCTCCAAAATGTTGAAGATGCCTCTGTACTATTCTTGGGGTCAGTTCCAAGTTTCAAAACAACAGTGTTGTTGACCTGTCGGTAGGTGTCAAGTGACATTAAATTTAGTTAGGCTTGAATCATACACTTTCTGTTGCGGTTAAATCATAACGCTGGTCAAACCTCCGCATGGGTTTTATTACTGTTGTCATTGGAGTTTATCCTTTATTTTCTTTATTTGTTTTTTTGGTGTTTTTTTTTTTTTGGTGTTTTTTTTTTTTTTTTCATTTGGGGATGAGGGTTGTTGTCTGCTCAAGCTGGTAAAGCTTATGGCCAGAAAGTTACTGTTGACAAACAACACTGCCACTTTCTTGCAGTTTGCCTGTTAAATATCATTGTGTGTGTAAAAAAAAAAAAAAGTGCACTTTTTATTTGCAACCATTGCTAAAAATAGGTCATTTAATTTGCTTCCTAGTATCAAATAATCTTATAAGTTCAGATTTTCTGTTAATCTTCTGAAAAATAAAATATAAGTGTTAAATTTGACATTTCCTCAGCTATTATCATTTATTGGTAGCATTCCTTGAAAATGTTTCACAATACTTACTGTACAAGTAAAAAAATAAACCTTTACCCAGTTCTAAATGTTAAAGTAGAACCTTAATGACACAGAGGGTACTGAAAGATGTGGAAGTGTTGGTTTTCAGCATGAGCACCAAATGAGTGTGAGTGTGTCTTCGTCCTCTTTGCAGCACAAACTGTTAAAATCATCACATCTACTGATACCGAGTCTAAAAAAAAACTGGTCAAACTGAAACGTAAAATGGAATTACCACCTTTTTGGATGTGGATGTATCATAGAGGAAAAAAAATCAAGGCAAGCTGACAATGGTAATAATCAGTTTGATTCCTCAAAAATGCAGCATCAATTGTAGTCTCAAATAAACGAAACCGATATAGAAGCAAATAATAGATTTTGACATTGTTCACAGTCATCGAAGCAATCACTGTTAGGCTCTGCAATGATTGCAATTCTTGCGAAATCAGACTTAAGAAGAACAGGAAGTGAAATAGATAGCACAATATCTGTGTTCAAAATGCGAATGAAATTTGAAGCTTGCATTCTCAGAACTCCATACTGCTGTGTGCAGATCGGATGTGTGATAAATTTTGTAGGGTTTTGATATGAGAGTGATTTCCCCTTTAAAAAACCAGGCAGCGTGACGATACTGTGGAGTGGGAAGGCTGGCCTGACTTGGATATACTCAAGTATCCCAGTAATGAATTATAAACAGCTTTATCACAGATTTAATAACACAAACAGCCGAAAAATCGCGTTTGGAGTCGACTGTGACCGATGAGCGGTCACTTTTGACTCACATACCGGTTTTCGTTGACGGGCACTATTCATGGTTTTCGAATGTACCCCAGTCAGAATGAAGAATTATTCTATTGGACAACCCAGGTTTCCCTACTAGTACTTTTAATCCGTTGAGGACGGGCTGATTTTGCTACAACACGCATTTCCCATAGACCCTTGCCCGAGTATACTCGGGACTCGTCCTCAATAGGTTACAGGCAGTCAAGACCTGTGAAAAGGAGCTCTAAGAGATCATTGCTATTCCCATTGACCAACTATATATGTGTTACGGGAGAGTAACCACCAGCAAGTGGCCAAAGGAGGTGTGACTTGGACGAATGTCAACAGAGAGACAGAGATAGGAAGAGATACAGATGAGCTGTGAACGTCAATGGGGTTCCCAAAGCATGGCCATTTAACCGCTACTTCCTCTGTCGCAATCTTCCTTAGATTAGGGGACTGGGCCATCCGTGGCAAAATTAGTTGTAGGAGGAATCGCACGCAAGATGAATGAAAAGTGAAAATCAGGAATGTCATAAACTGAAAGTGAATTTGACATTTTATAATAAAATATTGCATGATAAAAAGCAGCAAACAAAAAGGACCTCATTTGTATTTGTAGCATTTCTTTTTCTTTTTCTTTTTTAATGGGGGAGCTCAATTTAGGAGATATTCATTACAACAATTTAGAAAATTTATAATCTTTCCTCTCTGAAAGCAGTTTGGTATAACGTAATTTCCTCTTTGAGCAGGTGTCATAATACATCACTGGACTTCATACTGGAGTTTATCAATACTGTATAGGATGGATCAAATCTATAGCAGCTTCATGGGTAGGTCTAGAAACAAGTCCATCATTTTCATTTTATGGAAGGGTATTTTATTAGTCCAGAACAGAAGTGGGCTCCTTATAGATCATGAAGAGAGTTTTTAGATATCTATTTTAATAACAACAGTCCAGTGTTCAATATGACATCAACTTGGTGCTGTAGACCCTATGAACTTGAGGTGAGTGAAATCTTAAATGGCATTGGAGTTGAATGCATGGTGTATGTGTCTTAAAGGCATAATTTACCATTTGCAGATGAAAGCATTAGTGCTTTAAAATAGTTCTAAAATGTGAGGTAGGGATAGAAACAACCACTGTCAAAATTTGAATCCATATAATCGATGTTCAGTGTTGTTAAATACACAAAATATGAACAATAGTTATAATAAAAATGTTTCCAGACTAAACCGTATACAGTTACGGTTTACTGAGAAAAACCCTGATATCTCCTTATATTTTAGGTTTTATTGCAAATAGTTCATATGGTAGGATGTTTTATGATACAACAGACCTACACATATGCATCAAATGTGATATCTTGAACATTTTTTAAATCACTGCTCCCAAAGGTAAACTGGACCTTTAACCCATTGAGGACGAGTTCCGAGTATACTAGGGCAGGTGTCTATGGGAAATGCCTGTTATAGCAAAATCAGTCCTTCCTCATGATCATTACTCTCCAATATCTCTCCAAATTTGTTTTGTTTGTTTTTTTTTAAAAGAATGACTGACCCTGTAATATCTATATCACTGATTCCATTAGGGATTATTTTCCCACCGAATTGGTGTAGATTTCCCTTTCATGGAGAAAAAATACCTCAGATTCACATGGGGGAATGACAAGTTCTATCCGAAAAGCTTCTTACAAAACTGGAAAAAGACAAACAAACAAGCTGATGCAGTGTCATTGGTTCCATCGCAACCGGTCTGTTTACGTTTCCGCAGGAAATTGTGCCGGTTGTTAAATACCTTTGGGGATGTACCTTCTCTGTGAAGCTTTCCAGAAATCCAACATTTCACAAGGGGAGGGTGCGTTTCAGGAAATAATATATCCTGCTACTTTAGAGGTCACTCGCTGAATAAGGCAGTAAGTTAATGCAAGTTTTTTTTTTTTTTTTTTACGTCAGCAATAGAGTAACCAGAAGAGTGGAAGTGGAGAGTGCAATCGGATGCTAGAAAGTAGTGAAAGTGTGACAACTGGATGTCATATGATTTAAGTACTTCTGTGTGTTCACAGAGCTAATGTTTACCCTTTATTAGCCCAGGAAACCAAGAGCTCTATAGTTTGTTCCAGCTATTTAATGGGCATTTGATTAATGCTCCCCCAACTTGAACTCATCATAAGTTAGAGAGCAGGCCACTGATGTCACAATGCCTAGTCCAATGGTAAGGTCATGATGACACAATAGAGGATTAGGCAATTTATATTTAACCCCCCCCCCCCCCTCCTTGATTCACAAAGAAAGCACTCCAGTTAACATGCTAGTCAGTGATAAAACACCAAAAGAGTCATATATCTGATGCTGAATCCATGTCATCATATGAGATATCTAATGGAAGAGTATTGATATAAACATCATTGAACTGAGCAAAATGCTAAACAGAATGATAAAGTATATGTGAAACAGCAGTATGATTGCATGTGGTCTATCTATGCCATCAGAAGAAAAAAATAAATTGCAAAAAAAAAAATGTTGGGTGACATATCTGTCACTTACTGACAACATACATGGTCATTGCTGAATAGTGTAACAAGTGGTCAGTGTGGTTACTGCCCACTTATACTATAGAATGAATAGTCAAAAGTATTTAGGGCATAGTCCCCTCATTCACACTCCCTAATATCAACCTTCACTGATGCTTGGCTTGTCATACTTAATTCTGCATGCAGTCATTTAATTGATTGCACTGATTGCAAGAAATGACATAGCACCATTGGAATGTTTGACATCTCCATCACAAATATCACCCTCGGGAATCCTGTTGTACTGACCAAGTTCAGCTCCATTTCCACTTATTTCTTTTTTCTCATCATTCCAGAGGTTTGTTCAAAAGCATCAGCCTGTGACCTAGGGGTCTGACCCAAACTCCAAAAACAACACTTGTACAAGTGCGTGGGTGTTGGAAGTGAAGGGGGTCACCTTCCATGTATGGAGAACTAAGGTGAATTCCCAGAATTACCTGTTTCTTGCTGTAAGTTTGTTTGTTTGTTCCTTTTCAAGAAATGTCTAGATTTCCAGGAGAAAGCAGCCCTTTTGGACATTGATTTGGCAAATTATATTCGGAGGAGGGCAGTGAAAGAGACATGGTCAGTCACTTTCCTGGTATAAAAGGATAAGAAAACCCACAAGGACCATGAGGTGGTAATCAAAAGGAATAAAGGAAATGTTATCAAAGTGTGTGTATTTTCTTCTTTTTCACGTGGGCGAAGTTGGTGTTTAGTTTAACCTTTTTTGTGCCAGGGATTTTGGACAGTGCGTACAATGTTATGGGGTTTTGTGTCAATCAGCACTCAGAACATATAAAGGGTTAAACTGGCTACACTATGTCATCGAGAGAATTTGACCTATTCCAAAGCAAGTAATAATAGAAGACCTTTTTGCATTCACGATCGCTCTGCTTCACACTTGCAGGCGGAAGACAGTCGAGATAGTTTTTAATCGCTGCATCATCTCGTTCAGTCGCGCAGCTGCAGCACTAATCTGTGTTTGGGCGGAATGGTTTTGCAGTCAATCCTGAAAACTTCCTCTTATGAGATTATCACAGAATTCTGCTTCTTTTTCGTGGTAGTCTGTCCTATCTCTCTCTCTCTCTCTCTCTCTTTATCTCTCTTTCTCTTTCAAAATGATGTCATAATGTAATCATCCTCATTGCTACAAATGTAAAAGAATAAAATCTGATTTTCCAAGGATCATTAGTATCTCGTCATCAGCTCATTTTTTGCCAAGTCGTTACATGAGGCTGTTGCTTGTGTTCTTAATTCAATCCTTGCGATGCGAGCTAGACTAATAATCTTCAAGCAATGTATGCCTCGCATCCTCCATTCGTACATAGAAGTGATGGTGCAATGTTTTGCCCATTAATCAGTTGGTAGATTGAGTGTGAATCAATGATAAGCAATCTGCTGATAACCTCATTTGATTTCAAGCACTAATGGAATGACATTAGGATGATAAAGAGTATGTCTATCCCCATATTTTTGTTTAATAATATAGATCCTGATACGCACTTATTGATTTGAAAATAATTAGAAGTTGAGGGATGACATTTGTCCATTGAAGTAGTTCCAAGTATACTCGGACAGGTGTCTATAGGAAATATGTGTCAAAATTAAATCAGTTCATCCTCAAGTGGTTAAGCATAAATTTATTCCTTTAGGCATATCCATTCTTCATACAAATTGTAGTTAATGATTTACTGATCTTCCTGAGCTGAATGAGAGTTTACTTTTGCATCCTTTGATCATGGGAGTAACGCATCATATCATAATAATAGATTTTCATTTCAACATATTATTTTGTGTGTAATTGTTTAAATGTTCATAGTATTCTCCATGATTACTGTGAACAAACTGAATATTGTATTGTAGCCTTTGGGTCATTTGGGATATTCTGTGGTTGAAATAATTTCTCATCTGAGAATGAAAGTATTTGTCTTTGTTTACTATTGAAAAATCTGGTTCTTTACCAGATGTTAGTCAAACATTGCCAGTACTTTTCTGCTGTTTGCTGTCTGTGTAGCACATTTTGGAGTGGTTGCCAAAATTGCTCTGACTTTGAGAGAGAACACTTTAACCTTGGAACAAGTGGATTTAATGTTTATTTGATCAAAATGTTTCCCAAGCTAGATCACAGAGGGCTTAAAGGTGCACACTTGTTAATGTCTAAAACATAAACCTGATTTTGTTGTTGTTGTTTTGTTTTGTTACATTGTTTGTTTTCACGCAGGAATCTGCGATGACCTAAACTGGAAACTGGTCTGCTTCTTTTTATTTCAAGACTAGGCTCATAGAAAGTATGTGATGCTTTTAGGCTAATTATTCTTCACTTCTGTACTTTTTGGATTATCACATTTCAATTTATAATATCAACTTATGATGAGTGTTTTGAAAGTGGTATATAAGTTTGTCAAAGTTTAAACTGAGACAAGTCATTAATGCAATAATATGGCTGTGGACATGAGACATTAAGGGACTCAGAGAATTCCTAGAAGATGGAAACATATCAGGTAATCTAGTGAGTGCAAGCACACATTAGCAGCAAGATGTTAGGAATTGTTGAGTGCAATTGTGTCATGTGTAATGTGTGTCATTCTTTGTGAATTAAGATATAATGTTCCTTGGCAGAGAAGACTATAAATTTCCCCTTTAAAAGGCACAGGGACTACCTCACATCACTGTACAAGGTTGTTCCACAAAGTCAGAGTCTTTCTTCTCAAGAGTTAAAACCTTCTTTTGGGGGTAATGCCATTAGACAAATCCTTCTACTTGTATTATGACGGCTGATCACCCACTCACCTCATTTGCCTCCCCCCCCCCCCCTTGTGTTTTACATGTACAAGTAAATGTTCATTTGGGTACAGTAGTCAGTAGCTAGCTATGGTTTGTGTGGGCTACAGAGTTCAAGACCTATTTGCTGTGATTGCGCCAGCAGCTGCTACGTTGAGACAGGCATGATTTTCCCCCGCAAAACCTAATAAGACGTCCAGAGCCTGGAGAAAAATCAGGGACCGCGCCAGTGATGACGACATGTGCCACCTCACGCTGTCAAGAATCGCAGTCAGCCAAGAATAGCCCGGTGACTGCATGCACTTGCCCTCGTCTACCATGTCACAACACCTTGCAATTTGTATAATGCCGCCGACACAATATCTTTATCTGTTGTGTATTGATACCGGAGTGAATTCCTTCATTCATGACAGGCTCAACGATGACAAGTGAACCTTGCATGTGCCCGCGGGGGTCATTGTGTAAATACTCGTGACCTGGACGAGCGTGTTGGTGTGTGGGTATGTGTTTGTGTGTGTTACAGAAGATGCTCGAATGAAGGGAATGATATGAATGAGGTCTTTTCAGTTCTAGCAGTATCCAAATGCCAAAGCTGTCTGGCTTTCATCGTCGTTGCCCAAAGCTCTTGTCTTTTTTCATGACACCACAATTTTACATTTTTTCATTGTTTTTAAATCAATTTAGCATATTTGCTATGCAGAATAATTGTACAGTATACTGCACTGCTCTATGGTATAGCATGGAATATATTAGAGAAAAACGAAAATTGAAATGTTATGCGATTTAACAATGTTAACCTATTGATGACGAGTATCGAGTATACTCGGGCAAGTGTCTATGGGCGTACCGAATATACTTGGGCAATTATCTATAGGAAATGCATGCTGTAGCAAAATCAGCCCATCCTCAATGGGTTAAGAAGTCTAATTTCACAAATACAACCTCAGCGAACAAATTGGGTCATGATATAACATTCTCTGTACTGGTAGCCCCATCTTGATATATGCACTCAGCCATTAGGGTACTGTACAAGCTGAAATATTCGCATACAGATATTTTCGAGAATTGCTATTTTCGCATGTTGTTAATTTCGCGGTTGCGAGGGTCTAACTGAACTTACTTATTTGCGCATTGTTATTTTCGCGGTTCAAAGGCGATTCGCGAAATTCGCGAAAATAAAACCACTGCGAAAATTTCAGCTTGTACAGTAACCTATTTGTGTCGTTATGTTTCTTTCTCATGTCATGGATGTAGTTTAAAAAATACCATCTTTCTTGCTCTCAACTTATGATATTGTTGTATCTTATTCATTTGGCCATGTTTTAATCAACTGTTCAAAAATGATATGAAGACTATAGAACTGTATGCTCTGTAATGAAGGTTAGCAAAGCTCTAGTCTAGTGACACAGAAAGTTGGTTAAACTTATTGTCATGTTATACTCTGCCTTGCATTCATAACTTTTGAATTGATGTTTACTTGAAAGTAAATTAAAAGTTTTTGCATTGTGGGTAAACATGAGTCTTGAACATCTGGGTACCGTTTCATGAAAGTTGTCAGCGCTGACAAGTTGTCAGTCTGAATTGATGAAACAACCCCCTGATGAGAAAGAAACATAGTATGTGCCGTATCAAATCCTGTTGACTTTATCTGCAAATTGTCACAGCTTGCTGGTATTGATAACCATAATGTATGTTTTAAATAGATATAAGGCTGTTGTCAGTTTCCATTGATTCCAATCAGAATGAATTCCTGCAAATAATCCGTGTAAACATACATATTCATGTGTGTGTGTGTGTGTGAGTGTGTGTTTGAAATTGCGAATTGACCATAGGAACAACTCAAAAACAAAAAAAAAAGAAGGAAAAAAAGTTCACTCACCATAGTCAGCATCACACATGTACTGCTGGGGGTGTTTCTGACGGGCACACTGGCACCCGAGGACCTTTGATGAACGGAAATCCAATAAAAACATGGCCACGAGCATCCCCAAGACTAAGTGCAGATCCATCGTAGCAGTCCGTCTGATCACTGACCCCTACAAAGTGAAGTCCAAGTCCAAGACTGCAGTTTTCGCTTCCTTCAGTTTTATGTTATGCACAGTAACACCTAATGGCTGCTACAGGCTACCACCAATCTCCTTCACGGAATGGAATTGATCCTTGCAAGGAGATTTCACCGTCATGTGAAAGACAAAGTGACAGTGAAGAAAAATAAGAACTATCATCAATTAATTCATCAAGCTTTGGTGGAAGGACTAGGTAAGTATTCCCTCAGGAAGAAGAATCTCCTGCAACAATTTAATTTGCCAGTCAGATCCTGGCTCTGTGTCAAATAGAGACTTTGATGCTCACTGCCGTACGGCTACAGAACAATTGGTGTCATTCTCGAGAGCCGCAAATGCTTTATATTCAGTCAAGAGCAAGTGGGGTATTGTAAATTTCCTCTCAGATGTTTAGCGGCAGGAGCTGGCACGTGGATACGACTGCGTTGCGACATTCTTGTTTATATCCCTCTCTTCAGCATACTTTGCAACGATAACACGCTCGATCTGTGCACACACAATCTCCTCATAGGCACACAAGCAGGGACGATATATGTGTAAGTGCTGTAGCACACATGCACATGCTTCTGTGTGTATATTGGTGTGTGTGTGTGTGTATGTGTGTTTAGCTCCACACGTGTAGGTAAGAGATTCACGCTATCTACATTCTCTTCACTCATGCATAGTGGAACAATCACTCCACATGATGTCACTAGCTGACAATACCATATAAGGTAGTGTGGGTGGGGCCAAGTAAGTGTAGTGTGTGTTTGTGCAGACCAATCAGTCAAGCGCAGTGCTGAAGTTCTCCTCACAGCTGTGAGGCCACACCCCTTTCCTGTCAGGCAGTGGGTGATTATTGGCTTATTGTTGTTCCAGTAGATTGCCGTAGCAGAGCTTATACCCAAATTAAGATGATAATATCTGATTGGTTTATGCACTTCCTGAATGAAGTCCCTACAGTGAGCAGTGTTCTCTTAACAGTAGGGAGAATCTGTCAGTTTACTGTCAGTGCCGATTGTTCTTTTCATTTCAAGGGAAGGCATTATCAAGATAATAATACACAAGATTAAAGATTTGTATTTCCTCAGTATATTTCAATAGTCATAGAGCTGTGTGTTACAGTGAAATCACATTAGATTTCTGTTGTGATGTCCAAGTAAAGAAGAAACTTTCATCAGGAATGATGGTGTCTATTTTAGTGCATTAACTCCTCCTTGTTTCTTGGTCAAACATATGTGAATATTTATTCACAATAATTGCTAGGGTAAAATCAGAATAAACAATTAGTTTGCAGCAAGATCTCAGAATTTCCCAGCGGCAGAATAACAAATAGAAAGTCGGATGATGACCTTTGTTGTGAAGCTGTGAAAATAGCACATTCCAATGTCTAATTCAAAAATATGAAGGGGATTCAAAATGAAAAATGAAAGTAATATTTGCAACTATTTTTCCCAGCTGTTATATCTTACCATCCTGTCTAAACTTAAAAGCTAATTCAACAGGTTAGTTGTTGCATTGTACTCACAAATCAAAATGTAAGAATGTTTGTAATATGTAATATGATCTTGTTATCAAGTTTAATGTATGTGTTTGCAATGTTATCCTTTTTTTTTTAATGTTGATGGATGCATTTGTATTTGTCATTGGACCAACTGAAGAGCAGCCCTTGGATGAAATGGGTTTCATGCCCCCCCCCCCCCCAAAAAAAAAAGTGACATGTAATGAAATGAAATGAAATGAAATGAAATGAAATGAAATGAAATGAAATGGAACAGAACAGAATAAATTGTGAAATGAAACGAAATGGAACAGAACAGAATAAATTGTGAAATGAAACGAAATGGAACAGAACAGAATAAATTGTGAAATGAAACGAAATGGAACAGAACAGAATAAATTGTGAAATGAAACGAAATGAAATGCTGCTTTTTTTTTTTCTCTCTCTCTCTTTTTTACCACAGGAGCTTACATCCCAAGCTACTACAAGCCTACTTTTTTTTTGTATTTTTCATGCACCCCAAATGTTTCACATGTTAAGATATAAAATTTCTGGGTGCATCCTTTTCGAGTTACTTTTATTGATTACATGCTAACCTATAGTTCATCTATACCTAATATGTTTGATCTGGTACATTGTTAAGAAATGTGCTTCCCTGCCACCAGTTGTTTGCTGGGATGAGTGACTTCAGATCTTACAATATAAGCTGTCAGCATCACTTTGCAAAATTCTGAAACAGCTCAGGCATTTTTCCCTGAACATAAATCAAATTTCAGAAGACATTGATTCCTTATCATTCATAGAGTCAGTCAATTCTTGCATGAGCAGTAAAACAAATTGAATAATCAAATTACAGTTTCTGTAACCTGATCACAATTTTTTTATCCATTTAAAAGTGACTTGCATTATTCATTCATAAGGTATTTTTCTTTTTTCTTGTTAGCGCCTTTTGCAAAATGAAATTGTAAGTGTCACTGGCACTGTGACCTCCAGGCATTTTGACTAGCTTTAGTGCCTCAAATATGAAAATAACTGCTGTGGCAGTAATCTCCATAAGGGAGAGGGATGGGAGACAGTTATATCAGGAAATCAAGTGATTCGGGGGGGGGGGGTAACACAGCATGGAGTGGTGATAGATTTTCCGATTTGCTTCATTTCTTTGCATATTCTGTACTTGGGTGCTTCTCTGCAAACTTTCTACTTTGGATTTTTAGCTATCCTTCAAATATGCCTTGAGTCTAGCAATGTTCGTGACACAGAACGCCCGAGTGCCATCTTTGTTCCTGTCACTAGCTGTTACTTTCAACGAGGGAACCCGCAACCCGTTTTGACCTCCCCCGTGACATTCTTTGCTCACTTCCTGAATATCTCTACGCCTAGGAATTTTCGAGATAATTAGCAAATTTGAGAGTGTGTGTTTTTTCCCTCATTCTTTCCTTTGCATCTTTCCTCTCCCCCCGCTTCAAAATTTGTTTTACGCCAAGCAAAAGGTATGACACGAGTGTCAGAGGTGCTGAGTGTGTGTATTTGAGTGAACAAGTGACTTTGCACTTTCCGCCGCAGGATTTGTTAACTAGATGTCAACACCTCTGTGTTGGGGTCACCATAGTCACTGATTTGCTGATATATTTCAGGAATTTCTGAAGTGTCACATGCAAAAATGAAACTCCTCAAGAGACACAGATGTTGTTTTTTTATCCTTCTTCTTTTTCACACATTCACTGTATATTTTTCTTAATTAAGTTTAAGATCTTGTGATTCTCTCTCTCTCTCTCTAACAAAAAAAAAAGACTCAGTTTTAAGGCAATGAATGAAACATATATTTTATTTTTTTCCTTCTTTTGTACCGAAGATAATGTGTTGTAGTGTTTGCGTTATTTCTTCTGCACATTAGGAACCAAAAACACATAAATCCATGATTTATATTCTCAAAATGCCAAACAACTGCAAGACTTGGAATCTCTGCCCTATTAAGTCAATGTTACACTTTACTACAATGATGAAATGACAAATCCTTCAGTAGTAGCTCAATCTTTTTTATGGAGGAAAAAATACTTTTAGAAACTGTTGACTCTTTACACATGATAACCTCTGGGCTTCTGCTTAAAGTTCTTGAACAGTTTAGAATTTTGCAGTCAGTTGGCTGCAAGGAAGTGCCCCCATCTTGTTTTTTGACGGGATGTATGGATGAAATTTTCAAATGTTCATCATGGCTAGGAATGAAAACGTACTATCATAGGATTTTCAGTCATTGACCCATAACAACTTGTTTTCAAGATAAATTTAACTGATGATATTTTGGTCTTGTCAAAAATAGATTGCAAGATTTCATTGCATGTTTGTTTTGAGATAATATGATTTAAACAATAGGATGGAATAGTTTCCCACCTTACTGTTTTGTCCTATCTATATCCTTTTCCTCAATTAATGTGTACATTGTATTTGGTTCTGTGTATTTCTACTTGCATGTGCTCCTACTATGATACCCTTTTACTTTGAACTGTCAATAATTTATAGAGTGGCCTACATTCTTTCAAGTTTTACTTTTGAATGGGCCTCTCCTTTCCAACACTGCAGTATTTTTTTTTTCAAACAGTTTGATGTACGATTGTAGGTTCAGCACTTGCTTCTTTTTCTTTTCTACCTTCAAATGTACTGTGTGTTCATATATTTTGTGGTATATTGCTTCTTGTAATTAGTGCATTTGATACAATTAATGTGATAGTGGTCATAAAATCTGGCTTGCATTGAATTAACAAAAGGCAAACACAAGGGCCACACTGATAGTAACTTAACCCATGGCCTATGGCATCTTGGTGTGTACTGTATTACAATGTAAGTCCACAGGCTTCTCAGAATCTTACAGAGAACCAGTTAAAACCTTGATTTATCAATGCACATGTATCTGGATTGGAATCACCCTTTCCATACAAATTTTTGTACCGAGTGGGAATACCTGTGAAGCAGTTCATAATACCTTTAAGGAGAAGCCAACCAAATCATGACAGATTAAAAAAAAAAAAAAGATCATGTCCTTGTGCCTGTTTATTTACATTTTTATGTGTGCAGTGCAGGCAAACAGAATATTTGCATTATGTCCAAATATTCTGGTGCATGTTTTATCTCAGATCAGCAAGATTCTTCATACTTCATTGCTTTTGACACATTTATAGATGTGGAAGATTTCAGGGGGAAAAAGTGAAAAGAGATGGAAAAGGATTGCAGCCCCAAGGAAGAATTTCAGTTCCGGAAACTTTAGCTGGATCTTCTCACTCAAATAGATGTAAGGCCCAGAGAAGGAAATAGTAACAAATCAGTTTGCTTGATGGGTAGCCTACTTGATAGCAGTCTACGGGTGCATTTATCAACTCACACCTGCCACAGAATTAAGTTTTTCTAAAAACTTTCAGGAAGTTTTGGACAGTTAATAAATGCAGAACTGTTTTGATTATGCGGTTAGAAACATGTTTCTGAAACACCAAAATTAGTGCAATCGCAAATGTGTTTCCGAAGAGTTGATGAAAGCAAGGTCATTTTGAAAAGTGTTAATAGCTCTGACCTGCCCGCGCTGACCACCGCCATGTGCACATCTCTGCTCCGCAAGTCAAATTGCGCAATGGAGCTTCGCAGTGACAAGGCCTCCCAACCGACTCATGACAGAGTTGATAAATTCAACAACTTGAGAAACACAATCCGAAAGGCGTATGCAAACGCGCTTTGATTGAGGGTATTGAAACACATTTCAGGCATGGGAGAGTTGATAAACACAGCCTATGTCTGTTTGTAGAGCCTTTTACACTACCACTTAAAGATTTTACTTTTCAATGAGAAATATTGGATGATTTTTAATGTTACTAATGTTTGCTGTGACATTTGTAATAGTGCCATTCTCAATCGCGATAATTTGTTGACCAAACTGCACATGCCCAAAATCTACCAAAATAATGACCCTTGCCTTGTGTTGTGCTCTATTGCAATGTTTGTTTTGAATGATGAGATGAAAAAATCTCAAGATTATACGCTGATGCGCTATTTAGAGAGATTTGAATGTCCACACTGGCAAAAATCTAATGATTTCGATCATGATTCAAATTTCGAAATTTATATCCTTGGGTCAGTATGATTGAATCCCACTACTGATTGTGTATCACTTCAAGTCTTTACACTGAGTGCAAGTCCACTTCAAGTCTTTACACTGAGTGCAAGTCCATTTCAAGTCTTTATACCGAGTGCAAGTCTATTTTGAGTCTTAACACTGAGTGCAAGTCCATTTCAAGTCTCTGTACAGAGTGCAAGTCCATTAAAAATATGGTTCCAAGTGGCTTCATCCAGTATGAGTGGGGAATACAACATGTTTTTCTTTTTTACTTTTTGTTCTACCTGTACATCCGGCCAAAGTCTCCAGAGAAGTATGAATCGAGACTGTGCAAAATCTGGTAACAAAAGATTGTTATCAGTTCTCTGTGTCTTTTCAGAAGATTGTGATAAAGAAAGTAGGCCTACTTGTCATTTCTGCATTTCTGTGAAATAGATGATGTCCATAGATACAATTCCAAGATTTCTGTCAGCAATAGGTATAAACTTGTTACTGTCTTTAATTCAGAGAATGCCCAAAACAAGTGTGATTATATCTATATTAGGTGAAGCTTCATCTTCTTCAAGTTGGAATGAGGTATCAACATCATGTTGTTTGTGTGTCTTAAAAATATGTGTTTTTACTGATATAATTATCTGTCTTAAAATAGCTTATAGCAGGTATTGTATACTGTACAGTATTCTGAACATGGCTGCATGCTTTAATGAGTTAAATTCTTTATTTTGTATGTGGTTAATAGATACAATGTATGCATGTTTTCATTTTTTATTTGGTATCATATTGTTCATCCCATGTTACCAATAAATCAGTTGTTACCACGCTTTATTGGTAATGTGGTGATTTCACTCATCATTACATAGACATTTAACTTTTCATTTCAAATCCAACTTGGTGTGATAGTGTATGTAACCCATGCAGGATTATGATCTTGATTTTGCATCACACACCAATAAGAATAAAGGTGTGCACATTAACACTACTACCCATGGCAACAGCCAGCCTTGTAAGGAACAAGAGAACAGTTTACCCTAATTTGTTCATTCGTATACCTTAGTAAAGCTGATCTGACTCATTCAGGAAAGCTCAGAGCTCACTTGGTTCCAATCAATGTCACCCTGGTACCTCTGTAGTCATTCGGGCTTGTACATCATTTTTAAAAAGCATGGATTTACCACTCATTATTTCCTTTTTTGTCTAAAAACTACAGGTATACTGCACTTTTTCAATTAATATTCCTGTTGTCTATGTCCATGTGACGAAAGGTACACATTTTCCATGAGATTTTCTTGAAAACTGTCTTGAATGTTCCTCCGACATTAGTGGGGCCGGCCTTTAATTTCTGGAAGAGTGTTTGTCTTTCCGTAGTGTGGCAGCTGCCATACTATCACGTAGAAACCAAGCACATTATCTCATGAACTGATCTGTTTTTGTCACTAGCTCTCGATCGCCTGACATCTTCCATTTGTCTGGACTCTGCCCATTTCTCAAGTGCATTATTGTTATTATTTTTTTCAGATAATAATTCATTGAGGCAGCTGCCTTACCCCTTCCCCCTCTTTATTGACCTTGGCTAAGAATTTGTCACTGTGGAGAATCTAAAAATTGCACAAATTGTATCAAATCTCTACTGCCACAGTATAAATATGTCAGACAATTGATTGATATCTAACCATCAAATTCTACACAACCTCAGCGGTTTTGGTCTGGGAAAACATAGATATATGAAGATTGGATTCAGAAAAATCATACTACAAATCTTAACTCAAAGACTCCTATCTTTATGCAATTATTTTCAAATATAGCTCCCATTTTCAACTTCTGTGGAGTTCATTTTGATAAGAAAAATGATTATTGATTATTCTTATATTGAAAGTGGACAGATATATTATATGACTATGAATGACAGAACTGCTAGCAATGTTTCAGTGGCAACAGTGCCATAAAAAAATAAAACATCTTTTTGAAGAAAAAGTGTCCGAATTTGGTTGCTTTGTAAATAGAGCTCTTTTTTTTTTTTTTTTTGTATTGACATAAAATAATTTGATAGTAATTGAATTCTCATTTGTCTTTTAAGTAATTTCTTGCTTCTACTCAATCACCACAGTTATCTTCTTTTTCAAATATTGTCTACTGACCAATAAGGAAAGACATGGAATTTCTGGCATGAAAATAGTGATGGTCTCCCAATATCAAACTTGGAGTTTTGCTAATATACTTCTCTCTACAGACATCAACCTCCACTATTTGATTTCAAATGGGTGATTAATGATGCTGAATTTGGAATGTTAAACACATAAAAGAATAAAACCTACAAAGGATGACAGCACACAAAAATAACCTGTCTGACTTTGGTTTTCCTGGCCAAATGTTGTCATACATATTTCTCGTATCATAAAGATGCGATTTGCCTTTGTACAAATTGTGTCGTCTTTAATTTCTATCTATCCTCATGTAGCAGCACAAACATCTGCACTGAATTTGGATGGGAATGCGCTACCTTCAAAACTACCAATGGGGAGTTATTCTTTCACTTTTGAAAGGGTCATGGTACCTTTTTTTCCTGACAAACCAATAGTTTGACTGACGAATTGACCAGAACCGTGGCTTGCTGCCAAGGGTCAAACGTGGGGACCAAGGCAGCGCCAAAGAAGAGTATTCTTCCACAAAGGAGCGTGGTGTAATTTCAGGAAGAATATTGAATCAAAACTTTAGAGGAGATAACAAAATGTATGGAATAGGAATGGTAATTGGCCTTTGAAATGAAGCATCCCACAGGAGTATCATTCCCTCTGTAAATAATACAAATATTAAAAGAGGAAGGGTTTGTGACTGGAAAATATGACTACTGAGGAGAATGGAAGTGAAAGGGGGAATGTGTTTTGACAGGGATTGTACCTGCTCTTCTGAAAATAACAGTTTTGATAGTGGGAAGACAGATCGTAAGAGAAATATTGAAAGAGAAGAGAAACAGAGAATATAAATGGGAAGGCATAGATTCTGTCTCTCCCCTCCCCTCTCCTCCCCCTCCTGTATCACACACACACACACACACACACACACACACACACACACACACACACACACACATGTATAAATAAATATGTGTCAGGTGTATAGAGTGTCTGAGAATTGTACTGTTGTTTGTCAGAACTTTCACTTTCCCTGTCTTCCATCCATTGTCCCATCCCACCCTTTATCATTGGTAGTCGCTCCACCCAATACCCCCTACTTGCTCCGCAAAGTGACCACATGTCAATGGAAAGGAATGCAGAAAATGTCAGGAATGTGAATGCTTGTATCTTCCTGGCATACTTCAGTGTAACCCACCCCTCCCATGGATATTCTACTAATGCTGTCTGGCAGTTATTTGTGTAACCATGAAATCACTGTCTGAAAATGCTCCCCTTGAATTAATATTTATGCCAATATAGTTTTTGATATTGGTATGTGTAAAATGTGGGTGGGTGTTTAGGTCAGGATTTAAGGTGAGCAGAAACCCTGGTTTATGACCTTGTTTTGCTGACATACCTCTCTTTATTTACTTGGTTATTTTTCTTAACAGACAGGTAATGTAGATGGAAAAATAACTTTGATACAATATCATTGTTTTGGTCTTCTTTTATTCCACTTTTGATTTATTGACAAAGTAGAAATGTGAGGTGCAAATTGTTGTAAACACTCCCTTTGTAGTGGGTTTAAAATGTCATAACTTCTCATTTCAATTTCAGGGTGTGTTTGACAAGATGTCTATCCAGATAAATAGGTGTGTGTTTTATTAGTTGATGCATTCATCATTTCGTCTTTTAGTTGACATATGCAGGCTCTTTGCATCATGCAGATTCATGGTATATACCTGACCTTTCCTTTTGAACTACTAGTGCAAAAATAAAATGGCTCTCTAGAACCATCATATAATTGATCATAAACATGTGCCAATGCACATGTTTATTCTTTTGTTTATTTTTGCTAAATATCATCCTTCACATGCTGAAAAAGATGGAATATAGGTTACTAGGCTTTAGAATGTCACTTTTTTTTTCAATTTTATGCATTTCTGCTCCTTTACAACGTAGAAAACTGCACTCTTTATGTGCTTCATCAGCTAAATTAGTGTTTGCCTTATTTTGTCATTTTGCTTGTATACCATTTTCGTACTTTTTATCTTTTATTCAGCTACATTTGAGCATTTGCAAAAATTCTTTTTTTTATATCATTACTCTTTGTGGTCTCCTGAAGAAACATTCTTTTCAAATATCAGTTGCCAATTTAATCTTCCTGTCAAATTTCTAATAGGTGGCATTTCTTAATAAAAGCTAGTTCTTGCATGCCGTCCCCCAATAAGGTGCAAGGCACTGCCAAGACATGTTTTTAATTCATGATAGGTGAATATTTCAGATGAAAAGACACAGCAACTCTTTAGACACCATCATCAACATACCTTGAATTGTCAACCACATTTCCAAAGGGAGGGATTAATTTGCACCATAGTGTACTAAACATGCATGGAATGCAATCTACACAGCACAAAAGACATGAAACAATTGCCTGACAGTAGAGTACCTAAGGAAAAATGGCACAGTCTTTTGTTACAGCTTTTGTTAGAACCAGGTGCAAGCATGCTTAGCAACAATAGCATTCTCTGATATTTGGGCCAGGTGAGGTTGTTTAGAACCTGTGTCCATGACGATGAATGGGTATGAGATACCCTATTGCATTGTTCTTATTTGAAATCAACACTCCACCACATGTTTATCCTTTTATGAATGTAGTCTGTAAAGGGTTAAGTCACTCTTTTTTAGTGCTCTATTCTGGTGCAACTCATATTTTTGTGAAATTCTAGGATGACAAATCACATAGGGTGACAAGTTTACTGAAAATAACATATAACGACAAGACCTTCTAAGACTTGTTCATGCTTCCTTTGTTTTCAGAGATATGAAAAAGCTCCTCATACTTTTGAAGTGAACACAAATTGGCATGGCCCATTTCTTTTTCCCTTTTTTTCTTTTAAGCATTGGTTCTTTTTTGGGGAACCGCTGTGAAAATACAACCCCTATCCTGGCCTGACATCTTTCTCTCTCTGAGTGTTGACGGAGGAAGAAGATACTTTTCACCTCCCGTGAATTAAGTGGAACTGGGTTAAGCCAGGGCTTTTAAGGGGGAGCTGGAAGATCCCCGCGTCCAATCCCGCTCCTAATCTCAGCCGACCGAAGGTCAAGCGAACCCCCAGCAAAGGAAGTTTGTTACTGTGAAGGGTTTCAGAATGTGATAATAACTCGTTTGCAAACGTATTTAAGAACATGTTTCGTGCTTATCAAAAATTGTTTGTAAGTCTGAAAGCAAGTAATAAACTTTTTATTCTCTTTAGATCATCTCTCATATTGTGTTTAGGTCAATTCTGGTCCAGAGGTGTTTTCTATTGGAGTTTCACTCAATACATGATACATGTGTGCGGTTGGAATGATTCGAATCTCAAGACATGTTTGAAAAGGCAATGCATAGCTTAAACATCGATCACTTCTACCAACGAACAGTGCACTCTTCTGTGGCATTAAAATACACTTGCGCACATGTTTATCAAGAGATCCGGGTTTGTCACATGACTTGACTGAAGTGTGGCTATACATTTGCATCTTGCATTAGGAAGACTCATTTCAGTGTGTGAACACCCGTGACTCAAAGTACAGTTTTAAAGAATGCATGTCAGGAACATGATCACAAATGAGAAAGTTTCACAGTCTGGAAGAATACTATGACATGGGAGGATGTGCGGGGTTGAATATGATGATACAGTGTATGTGGTAGAATCCAGTTCATTTGTACTTTACCCCCATTTTTGACGAGTCTTCCACAAAAAGTTGCAGAAAGTGTGGCTTACATTCTTTTTTCCAAACAAGTTTAAAGATGGAGATTTAAATGTTTTTGTTTGTTTGTTTGTTTTTGTGTGTGTGTTTTTTTAAACCATAAACAATGGCAACGTTACATGATTCTGGAAAGTGAATTTTAGTGTTTAATCCTTTGTGTGTTTTGAGTGCTGATTGGCCCAGTATTAAAACCCTATAGCATTGTGCACACTGTCAAAGTCCTTTATGCAGAAAGGGTTTAATCTGTTGAGGACGGATTGATTTTGCTAAAACACGCTTTTCCCAGAGACACCTGCCTGAGTATACTCCGAACTTGTCCTCAATGGGTTAACAATAATCACATTTCCAAAGTTGATTTTTATTCATTATATTAATAAGTGTTCTTGTAGTGATGAAATACATTTTAATGCTTTCATGCTACTGTGTGGTACTTTGATTTGATCGTCATCTTTTTTTCAAAGGCCTCCTTTGAAAGGAAGCTCCTAAGAAGAAAAAAAAAAATGTTTCAAATATCTCAAAGATATATCTTATCTAGTTATAATCAGTTATATCATCTGTAAACATAGTGTGCATATATTGATACTTCTGCATGCAGAAACCATGTTTGCTGACTTCATAATTGCATTTCCTTTGTGTGTGATTCTGTGTTTACTGTTTGCAGTGGATTGATTTATGTTATATGTGACAGCATCCAACCAACCTCTTTAATAAACAAAATGAATTTTCTCAGTTTTGCCAGCTAAATACATCTTCTGGGGTAGCTAGACTACTAGGAAACAGCTGGACTGCAAATTTCACTGTAGCACTGGGGAGGGATATCATTGTATGCATGTTTTTTGTGAATTGAGAAGGCCTACTCACCAGAAAGAATGCAGTGATGAATATGACCGAAATATGGGCCTTGTCGTTTTGGTGCCCACACTGTACATATGTCTCCACGCACCTGCTTGGTCAGAGGTGAATGCACTGCTGACTGGTGAGTGAAGAACATAGTGCCTGCTTTTTACGTGAAAGAAAGAAAGAAAGAGAAGAGGAGGGGGTGGGGGAGAGATGGAGAGAGAATGAAAGAGAACGAAAGATTCACTTACAGGATGGCTCTGATGGGTACTGCCAGGTAGAGGAGGCAGCCCGAAAGTGACATGTCCCTGAACCTGTTACAAGCTACACAGAAGGAACAAATTATGTGTTGAGATTTCTCACAAACATTTCATCTTCCTCGCCCCTCCCCCACCTCCCCCTCCCATAATTCTGTATATTTACCCTTCTATCAAGAGCCCAAACAGTCCCCCAGAATTACTCGTGCGATAATAAATCTTGACCCCGGAGATGCGAGAGATTCCGCTCTGTTGTTTTAAGAAATTACAGTTTTAGTGAATCTGTCAGGTGATGCTACAGTAGCAGGGTTGGTGCTGTTGATGGCAAATCTGTTTACTGCATAGTTTTGAACGTGGGCGTGGTGGTAAAATATATTTGTGACTGGTGGACAAAGATAGATGGGAAGATGGAAAAATAGAGAAGCAACAGTTTCAAAAATATGTAAAATAACATTGAAAAGGATGAAAGGAAACCATGTGTGCCTCTTAAACATTTAAAGCTGGATTCACCCCAAATATACACAAGGACTCATTGAAAACAGAAATAGATTAACACATTGCATATTGGTTTTTTTTTAATGTATTCATAAGTCATGATTACCTGGTATCATAATTTGACAAACGGGTGTATCTTGACATAGGCCCTAAACCGTATTTGTCATATTTTCCCATACTGCGGTGAAGCAACAGAAGGGTGTATGTCATCGTACCTTCAGTCCCATTTTTGTTAAAATTTCACTGATTTCTAGCACCAAGTCTATCCTTCACCATCCACATCACATTCTTTTGATTTTGTCAATGCTGGAGTTCTTGTAGTTGAGTGGTTTGTACACTGCATCTTCTGAGAGAGAGTGTCTAGGGTTCAAACCTTGCCATGGTGCACCAACAACGTCAAGCAATACGCTTTGTCCTCCGTTCTCCTCCAGAAGCATGTGTAAGATAATGCATGTTGATATGGAATGTAAAGTAGTAGCCGCTTGGCAGGATTACTTTTCCAGGGAGTTATAGAATAATAGACCCAAGGGGAAAGGGTGTGGTAAACATGCTTGGATGAATATTTAGTAAGGCGCATTGTACAGTAGCTCAAGAAGCTGATCATGATGTAAAGATGCTATATTAACCCATTGAGGCCTGGCTGATTTTGTTACAACACGCATTTCCCATAGACACTTGCCTAAGTATACTCGCAACCCGTCCTCAGTGGGTTAAAACAAACAAATGAATAAACAAAAAACAACCAAAGAACAAACAGAAACAGTCATTATGTTATTATAGGGTCACACTCATATGATAATGCCACTTTTCAGAAGTTTTGACAGGTTGGCAACTATTTCTTTTTTTTTTTCCTTCTTCTTCTTCTTTTGCTTCTTTAGTGTTTTTTTTTCTTCTTTTTTTTGCATGATTGATACCAGAAACGTATACACAATATCAAAAATTGTTCAGTTGATCATCATGTGTTTGATGTCACTGCGAGCTGTCATTTTTGTTGAAATAGTGTTAACCACTCAACAATCACAACTATCGTCATGAGGATCATCTACTCAGGGGTGTAAATATGTGGCAATCCAATCCCATGTTTATTTGCGTTGACCCAAAAATGTGGCCCAGATAGGGGGTGGGGATAGGGCAAGTGGGAATAATGACATTTTTCGGTTCCTCCCAGGTATTTCACACTCCTAATTCCTGACAACTGATGTGTTTCTTATAGCACCTTGTAAATGTCACCCGTCACCACGTACGATCACAGAGTCACAGATATAAAAGCTATAAAAAATGCAAAATAAGGTGATCTGGAGGCAAAACAAAATTGTGTACTTTTGTTCAATAACCAAAGTTTGATATCCTTTAAAATCTCTTATCCAAAATCAGAAGTTAGAAACAATTTAAAATTCAAACTCTCCAGTTTTGATGAAGCATGTTCTGTGGTGTTTTGAATCAGCCAACTACATATAAATGCATAATTCAATCTTGTCTGCATTCAGACAACAAACATGCAAGTCTGTTGCCTGGCTACCTTACCATGTCTGCTTCAATTTTTATTTAGATTAAAGTGGGACAAATTACATTTCACCAAAATCTCAATGTCCATAAAAGTTGGAAATACCACAATCAAAATGTCTGTGAAAGTGAAGTGTCACCTTAAAAGATGATGATATCAAATTTCAGGACAACAGAAATCAATGTATTCCTCACAAACCAGAGATTAAAGGGATGGTACAATATTGGTGGGGATGAGAATTGGGCTTTTAACTTTTTGCGAGATTAGATACCAAGAAAACACTTATGATATAGTTCAGAACATACCATTTTTAGAGGAATTCAAAGTTTATTTGATGAAAATCGGGTTTGGAATGACTGAAACATCCAAAAACAAAGTAAAACAAAGTGATCGTAATAAAGTGTTGGTCCCACACTTTATCAAAATCGCTCTTTTTGAATATCTCAGCCATTTCAAAACCAATTTTCATCAAATAAACATTGAATTCCTCATAGAATTACATGCTATTTCACATTTCATAAGAGGTTTCTCATTATCTCACAAAAAAATGTCAGAAACCTGAAATTAGGTCTCAACCAAAACTATACGATCCCTTTAAAGACATCAGATAATAAACTGTCTCTTTTTTTCTTCAGATGATGTTGTTACTTATTTATGAAAAGATTGCATATGTGACCCGCGACAACGGTTTCAGGCAAAAGTCGGGCATTTTGAAAATTCATTTTTTTCACTGAATCACATTGCCCATTTCCTAAGCTTTGCATTGATATAAAACACTTGTATTCTTCGGCACCATAAGTTGGCATGGAAAGCGAAATAGAATGCACTTTTTAAGTTGTTAGCCTGACAAAATTGCGAGAAAACGGGCTTTGAAGTTTCACCTCTTACTCAAAGACAATGTCCGAGCGGCGATGCGAGGTGAGAATCACCCATCCGTACGATGGTGCCAATCGATGTTAAGCTCCGCCTCTAGCAACCACATCGCCTTCTGATTGGCTCACTGAGAGAGTCAAATTTCCCGGGCACCCTTCCTAGTAGCTCAGCGTATGGAGCCGAAAAACAATGCGGTTCGCTCGGGTTTGTTTTACCGGTACGTCTTTCAAGATGGCGGATGCGATAATTGCACGTATTGTGTACATTGTGTATGGTATACGCATTACGCAATGGCATCCACACGCCATGATCATGTGCATGTAAACGGGAGCGGGTGGCGAATCCACACATTTACAAATAGCGTTTTCATTGTTGTTGATTTGACTTTATCATTGACGACCCTTTTGAAGGCAGAAAAATAACAGTGCTGGCAAGGGTCATGATTCCTCTTTGTTTTGCTTTTACAAGCCGTGCATATGTTGCCTTGTTCGGTGTTGTTGATTATATCAAAACAAACAAACAAACACGTACGACTCGTTTGGTGCGATCTTGATGTGTAGTATTTGAATATAGGCCTAACTGGTTACATGTGACCTCTCCTTTCCTCTCATCATTCTTCCCTTGAGTAAGTCTGCTGTCATAATTCTTACTACATGTACAAGTAGACTATTTTTTTTTTTCTTTCACACGATTATGTCGTGCTACATGATTTTTGTTTCACTTCCGTTGTCAAACAATGCGGTAGAATAGTTTGGATAGAAAGCCAAACGAAGAGCACGCACTACAGAGCGAGCGTGTAAACCACTATAACAAGAACAATGGAGCATGTAATCATGCACGCGTGGACAAAGCATTCCCAAAACGCTGCAACTGGTGTCTCCGAAGGCCGAATTATGTAAATGTGTGCGACGCACCAGCCAATCGCGTGCGAGATCCTGCGCCGTAGCAACGCTGGGGATATTGGCGCGGCATTCGAAAGAAGCTCGAAACTGACGAATGCGATCCAACATGGGGTGCTTAAAATTCAATTTTCGATAGGAAAAACATAGTCTTATGCTATGAAATTTAGTGTAGATGTAGAAAACATATCAAAGATTCGATTTCTGCAAAAAACCCAAATCGACAAAAATAATGGTAAAGATCGTTGTACCCCGCCTAGGAGGGAATTTGTGACCGGCGACAACGGTTTCAGGCAAAAGTCGCGAATTTTGAAAATTCATTTTTTCACTGAATCACATTGCCCATTTCGTAAGCTTTGCATTGATATAAAACACTTGTATTCTTCGGCACCATAAGTGGGCATAGAAAGAGAAATAAAATACACTTTTTAAGTTGTTAGCCTGACAAAATTGCGAGAAAACAGGCTTTGAAGATTCACCTCTTTCTCAAAGACAATGTCCGAGCGGCGATGCGAGGGGAGAATCACCCATCCGTACGATGGTGCCAATTGATGTTAAGCTCCGCCTCTAGCAACCACATCGCCTTCTGATTGGCTCACTGAGAGAGTCAAATTTCCCGGGCACCTTCCTCGGAGCTCAGCGTATGGAGCCGAAAAACAATGCGTTTCGCTCGGGTTTGTTTACCAGTACGTCTTTCAAGATGGCGAATACGATAATTACACGTATGGTGTACATGTACATGTGTATGGTGCAAGCATTACGCAATGGCATCCACACGCCATGTCCGAGTGCATGTAACAGGAGCGGTGGCGAATCCACACATTTACAAATCGCGTTTTCATTGTGGTTGATTTGTCTTTATCATTGGCGACCCTTTTGAAGGCAGAAAATTGCTAGTGCTGACAAGGGTCACGCTTCCTGTTTGTTTTGCTTTTACAAGACATGCATATATAATAATGTTGCTTTGCTCGGTGGTGCTTATTGAATTAAAACAAACAAACAAACACGACTCGTAAGTTTGGTGCGAACTTGACGTGTAGTATTTGAATATAATTGGTCACATGTGACCGCTCCTTTCCTCTCATCTACCTTCCATTGAGTCAGTCTGCTGTCATAATTTATACTACATGTACAAGTAGACAAATTTGAGAATATTTACACTGTAGTTTTCTTTTCACACGATTATGTTATGCTACATGATTTTCGTTTCACTTCCGTTGTCGAACATTGCGGTAGAATAGTTTGGATAGAAAGCCAAACGAAGAGCACGCACTATACAGAGCGAGCGTATATAAACCACTATACCAAGAACAATGGAGCATGTAATCGTGCACGCGTGGACAAAGCATTCCCCAAACGCTGCATCTGGTGTCTCCGAAAGCCGAATTATGTAAATGTGTGCGACGCACCAGCCAATCGCGTGCGAGACCCTGCGCCGTAGCAACGCTGGGGATATTGGCGCGGCGTTCGAAAGAAGCTCGAAACTGACGAGTGCGATCCAACATAGGGTGCTTAAAATTCCATTTTCGATAGGAAAAACTTAGTCTTATGCAATGAAATTTAGTGTAGATGTAGAAAACATATCAAAGATTCAATTTCTGCAAAAAACCTAAATCGACAAAAATAATGGTCAAAATCTTTGTACCCCGCCTAGGAGGGAATTTGCTCTTGCGACTTTTGCCTGAAACCGTTGTCGCGGGTCACATTTGCTCTTGCGACTTTTGCCTGAAACCGTTGTCGCGGGTCACATATTGTCTGATATTTCATCATGGCCATGCAAACATGAAGCCATCTTTGACAATGTTTCATATGTTAGTCACCGAGCTCTCATTGTTTTGTTTTCTTTCTTTTTTTAATAGAGGTACCATATTGTCTTGAAATTAAAAAATTTGCATAATTTTGTATATTCAGAATAGCTCAATGCAATATTGCAGGTGCATCCAGATTCATTCAATTGCATGTAAAAAAAAGATATTTCTAATGCCTTGTCATTTTAATTGACAAAATATTTTATGGGGAAAAAAGGAATTTGATATATATGACTTCATTTTGGTGCACCTGTGACGTGAAATTATCTGCACAACTCACAAAAAAGTCATTTTTTCAACGTCTTTAACAACAATAGATTACAATTACATAACATTGCTTTCAGAGAAAATGTTCATACACGACCATATGATATTGAGCCTGTATTACCTCAAGATGAAATTAAGAATCCAATTACTATGATGTATTTCATTGATTATGCAGGAAAAATCTTCATATACCACAAAATTGAGGATAAAAGCTGATAGGACTACACAAATGTCATGCAGACAATGCAGTCTGAAGAGACTTAGCAGAGAACTTGGGCTATGAATCATTTTTATTTTCTTATATCAATATTTGACTGTTTGTTGCAGAATGATGGTGATTTCTAGTAGTGTGTGAAGTCTTTTATTAGTAAATGAGTGCAAGAGGGCAGTAGGCAATAGGAGTGTAACTTAGATTTTATCTGTCAGTAAGAAATAGCTTGAGTGAAGTGTCAACATTAAAAAAAAAATGTCTCACCAAGCATTAAGCTTTTCAATCAATGACTGAAATGTTTTGTTTGAAATCATAAAAAGGAGAATGGTCATAACACAGTTCAACGTACTGATATTTGAACTTTTAGATACACGTACAAGAATACCCAAGTTTTTGTGACCATTTTTTTTTTTTTTTGGTCAATATTTCTTTCTCCGCACAATTCAGGCTTTACAGCTTTCTGCACTATGAACTTGTATCCAATGCCATTTTGCAACACCATATCTATGGTAATGCTATTGCTACGTGTATTCCATTAAATTTTTGTCACGGGTTGTAGATTCAGTATATCGCCCATTTCATCAAAGGATACTTGGTCTACCATGCAGAACTCTGAATGCTACTTGTGGGGTAACGGTTAGTGGTATATTTTGGTCACCCCCATCATGCACATGGCCAATGCCATATATAGCTCTCTAATGAGTGCTTGGTGAGAGAGTCCCTGCTTCCACCAGTTAGAATCAATGTGACTTTGGAAGATTAGTCACCAATATACACCCACATCTCAAGTTTGCAATTCCTGGCCCCCTGTCTTGTCTCTTCATAGTCCTTTCTACTTCCCCCCCCCCCTTCTCTCCCTCTCTTTCTTTTCCCACACACTCTTTGTCCTCATGTTTCCTTTTATCACGCTGTCTCACTCACTTTCTGGTCACTTTCATCTTTTCATATGAAAGTTTCCCCATTCTCTGTAGAATGAACAGGGCTTTCTTTAGACTCGTATCACTGTGAATGGACTATGTTCCATCCTTGTGCACATAAAATGTATGTATATATCATGTATGTAATATATAGTGTCAGATATATTACGTATATGAGCCATAAGCACATGGATATTAAAGATGAAAATATGTATAAGATGGTAATTTTGCCAAGATATGAAATTGGATATTTATTCAAAGTCAAAAGTTTGGTTTGCATATCTTACTATGAATGTTGTTAATCAACTTTTTTTTTTGCTCTGAAATGCATTAAAAATGTTATACCAACTTTCTGAAACATAACTTTGTCTGATGACCTGCATTCTTACTGTTTCTGTTTTGTTTTATTATTTTTTTTTTATAGTGACAGTGGTATATAATTCGAAAGTCGTCATAAGAGTGTGGAAAACACCAAAGTCATGAAGTCAATGTTCAATGATTTTTATCAGGATTTTGTGATCAGCTGTATGTTGCTATCTCTCCCTTTCCATATTTATCTCCCCCCCCCCCTTTCTCATCTCTTTCCTGTCTTATATGATATTCATCTTCATTTTTTTTTCACACAGATGAGAAATATTTCACTTCAGTAGTCATTATTTTGAAATACTTGAATCTCATCTGGTGGATGAGCAGTACAAAAAATGTCAATGTCGAAGTAGTTCACTCTCTAAGGTCACATTAATATAGGTCTGATTAAATTTGTGAGTAATATCCCCTCAAGGCAACATATTACAAATCAAGAACCACAGGTATGTCGGGGACATTTAGTCTATAATAGAGTACTGAAAAGGCAATGTTTTCTTTTAAAGCAGTTTGTGGGTCAAAGGTTAGTTTCTCAAGCCAGTAGTAATTGGAGCATTTTGATTTTCCAAGCCATTTCCTCTAAACTAAAAGTTGTTGTTTTTTTTTCTGATCACCAGAGATTTAATATAAACTGACAAAGCTTAATTTCAGTACCGCAGTAATAATATCACCATCATAATGATGCTAATAACATTTTACTTAAAGAGACCCTGACTTCTCAATGATATTGTTGATGCAGCGTCCCCCAGGTATCAAATTCTGATTTGTTTTTCTTTCTCAGAAATTGAAAGAGAAAATGTCAAGAGCCTTTTGTTGAAGGTCAACTTGGAAGTTTGCCAGCAGCCAGCAATGTTGCTGTCGGGGGCGGGCTGACAAAGAACGGGTCTTAACGAATGCCACGGTCAGTTGACGATGACCGCCAGGGTGTATTACGTGTCCTTCCAGACAGCAAGCAGCCCAGACATTCTTGGGATATCATACTATTAGTTGTGCAGACTGAAGATATAAGAGGGAAATCGAAAGATAGCTGAACTTGTGGTAGCTGCTGCTTCAGGATGTTAGTGGGTCATTCATGAATATATATTTCTTTGACGGAAGGAAGCGATATTGGCTAGCATTTTACCTTTAACATCACAGAGAAAGTTTGGGTTATTGCAACTTGAAATGACAACAGAGTAAAATACTTAATGGAATTTAAGTTCCTCACAAGGATATGCCACATCACAGTACATGTGTCAAAATTGCACTTACCAAGTACATTTGACTTTGGCAAAAAGGAATGGCAGACTAATGTGAGTAACTTTCTGTGATCTTTACATGATTCAGATGCCTATGAATTGTTTTGAGAAAGTAGCAATAAATGACTTTACTCCAAATTATGATTGAGCGTTAATCTGCATCATGATAATTATGTACAATCTATAACCTACTGCCTATGGGAACCTGATGTGCTGTGCACATTCTCTGCTGTGATGGCAAAACCTGATAGGGAGTGGAGTAAGCGGTAATTTCAAGATTTTTAATCTCTTAAATAACTGTGATGATATGAATTTAATAGTTGCTATATGGTGCTGGAGAATTAAAAAGAAAAAAAAAAATAAGTGATGAAAGCCATGAGCTATGAGCAACAAATGGGTGAATATTAGAAGATGAGGGTCAGTAAGATAATTTGAATGACCTCTTTGTATTCCTCTATGGCTCCATGCTCAAGATGTACAAGGACACATGTTCCTATTGAGTGGCCTGAACATTTTTCACGAAGAGAGAGAAAAAAAAACCAACACAATCCTTTGGTCTCCTGATTCGTTGACAGTGCAACTAGAAGCCATTTTATGAAAAAAAGAATATTTTTAGGGGGCAGCACCTCATGACTTGATTCACTAAAATTTTATTATCTCTCTCGGAAAAGGAAGTGTAGATCTTTCCCTTTAGTTTCTGCAAAGTTATATTGTGCTCACTCTGTGAGATACACACCCGGTCATGCTGAATGACCGTCACAGCTGAATGGGACTGGATTTCTACAAAATGGCCTTACGGTGCCACGCAAGTTGATTTATTGAAATGCAATCACCACTGCCTTTTGTCCTCAATATCGTTTTAACCGATCTTTCTGTTGTACATTAAATGCATGCATTTTCCATGCTTTCATATTATGAAAAAAAAATTCCTCTCTATACTTGATTTCCTCCTCAGCAGTTCAAAAGCAAAGAAAATAATTGATTCTGAGAAATCATTCTTATTGCTTGACCGTTTCAATCTCAGACATTAGAATACAATGTCAGCTTCTTTTGAATATGCACTTTGGTAACACTTTTTTTCCCCAGTCAATATGGATAAAATTTAAAAGAAAAAAAAAATCAGAACTCTGGACTCAGAAATATGGCTGCTTTTTGTGAATTGTCCATTTATTGTGATCTGCATTTCCGTGCATACTGAGCTATCAAAAAATAAAGAAAAAGGAAAGATAATTATGTAGATGATTGTTATTACTCTCAACTACCACAGAATGGCAGTTATTTATTAATGGATGATTTTTGTGGCCTCCACGTAGTTGTTTGCCATGAGTTATATAAACTCTCTCAGAATCACTGTTTTAAAATGTCTTTGATATTGTACATAACAGTCTCGCCTTTGGGAGTGACAAGGTTCAGTATTGCTAAACTCAAAGGGGATCACGTTTGTGCAGTTGTCACCAGTTTATCTCTATGCAGACAACTTTGGGTCTTTTACCAACACAAAGTAAACTCTTAGCTCATGTCTTTAATATTCTAGTTCATCGACCAGGAAGGAGACAGTCCTTAAATTTCTTGTCACATTGCATTTAGTATTGCAGAGATCGAGGTTCCTTTCAGATAAAAGATATACTAAATGCGAGACTGGTGTCATGTTTGTACCTAAAACTTGAATGTTGTAATGAATTTGGTACATAATTTGTTGTGAAAAACTTCCCATCATGGTGTTGAGTCTAATGTATTTCCGATGGAGATGTGCAGAATTTTCTTTTTCACCATCTTCTGATTCTTAAACCTTCCTATGTATTTGTAATTTTTGTCTAGGCCTTGTGGCGTAGTCAGCCTCCCGTATTTCCGTCATGTTGGGTGAAATGTCGGTGGTTTTTTGCTATCTCTAGACTCTGTTCCTGTTGTCCTGTTCATGTGATAGATATGATAAACATATTTCATCATGTTGTCTGTGCTTTGTCTACATACGTCATCGTATTCCCTCACAATCCACATCCTTTTCATGGCCAGATTTAAAACAAATTCACAGCAATAGGACACAAGTTCATGGAGTTACCAATTTCATAGTGGATAATGAGAGTAAAAATATTGAAAATATCCTACAAATTTTTAGACACCGAAGAGTTTTCAGATTTGTCACCAAATAAGTACAGTTTAAGCTGGCTTAGGAACATGAGCAACTTTAACACGTTCAAACAAATGATAGACATCAAATTTCTTGGAAAAAAAAAACCCAAACAAACATCCAGTTTAACTTCCTATTTCCTCTCATCTTGGCTTTTAGTGACAACAATAACCCTTTTCCAATCCTCTGTTCTTCTGTTATACCTCTCTGTAGAGACCTAGCACCATTCGCAGTTCCTTACCTGTTCTGAAAAATAGACCAGATCAGGTAAGTTCCCAATTCTCCTGGCCCAACTTGCATCCTGGTTTCACTTTTTTGAGTGAAGCATGCAAAGAGATGTCAGCAACCACCCCCTTCCCCCCCCCCCCTCCAACTTCTTGCCCACAAGATTAAAATGCACAGTGAAGTGTAACCCTCATTCCTTCCAACCATTTTTCCTGCTTTCATTCATTTCAAAGGGAACTTGCCCCAAATTTATCTGTGAACTCAGTGAAAGAAATAATGTAGTTTAATGCATCAGTGAAATTTGAGGAAAATCAGACGGTCAATTCAAAAGTTATGAATTTCTAAAGTTTTGCTTAAATTCATGTGCTGTCATTGCTAGATAAGAAGACTACAAAAATGTATGATGTCACAGTACGGCAAAGACAAAAAGAAAATGTAGAGAGAAGTCAGCCCCTTTCCATCTTTTTAGGACAATGAAATAGAGTTTTAATCTATTTATTTATTTTTTACCTTCAAAAGTTGAAAATAAATATTTACCCTAAACAAATGCAAGTAGCAAGTCAAAGGAAGGTTTTTGTTTTTGTTTTTTGTTTTTGTTTTTGTTTTATGATTAAAATTTTGTGGAATTCCCTTCATATTTCTGTGACTTGTTTCTTTTTTTTTTTTTTACTACTGTGACATCACAAACAAATTGTAGTCTTCTTAACCAGCAATGATTTGCAGATATATAACCAAAACTTAAAAAAAAGAGAAAAAAATCATCACTTTTGAATAGATAAGACTGTCTGATTTTCTGCAAATTTCGATAAAGCGTTCTACTAGTATTTTTTTTTTTCATTCACTGAATCAACATGTATGTATCGGGTATATCCCCCTTTAATTTCTTATTTGCTTTGAATGCTGTGCAGATCAATCCCTCAAACATACATTGCCTTAATGACATTTGATAAGTTTAATCCTTTCCTTTCATTTGATTTTCACTGGAAAAGCAGTTCATGGGAGTTGAAAAAAAAAATAAGCAGACCATACAACTTTGTTTTTTTTTTTCTTAAACTATTTGTGAGACAATGGAAAAGCCTAAATTGTGTCTAGTTTTGATACTTACGATCATTCAAACAGATAATAAAACAGTTGATTTTAGTCCTTAATGTCATTGTATACCTTATTGTATCATCAAACGTCACAGTTTTGCATGATTTTGCCCTCTATGTCATATTTCGCTTTACCTCATCAGACAAAACTCTCAGGCTTCGTAATTCTCTTGGCACGTCTTGAACACATCTTCATTTATTTTTTTTTTTGATTTGTTATTGCACCTGTGCTGTCTTTACATCCTGTCTAATGTATCTGTTGTGTGTGCTTGTATCCGCATGTTTGTTTGTTTTACATGTATATCTTCATAAGATCAAGAACAACACATGCTGTAAACTGCTCGTAAATTGTAATGAGGATAAACCTACAGTATCTGTTGGGTACGTAGGCCTTGGTGGGTAATTGTATGATGGGTGAGTTTATTTTCAAATGTGTCTTGCTACGATGCTGCTTTGAATTTTTACCCAAATTTGGTCATATCTTAGAGAGATGGGGATACAAAAAATCCTTCTCAACATATTTAGGTGACCTAACGGACCATTCTATAAAAATATGATAGTGCTCTGCTCTACCAGCATTGCAGTAAGTACGTGCAAATTCAGAGAAGCGTGTCAGACGAATTGGCGGTAAGTGAGAGTCGATGCAGCTTATCCGAGCGCAAAGTTCATAATGCCCGCGTAATTGCCTCATCTGCTATGTGATCAAACGATTGAATTGCGTCCTCTAGAAATGCCTCCAAACACAGCAGAGTGAATGCTGCAGGGGACCAAAAATAGCCCGCGCTGGCTCACAGGACCAAACATCGCTCCACCATTCCCACTGCAAAAGAGGACATAATATATCAAAAGCATACGTCAAAAGCCCTCTGCCACTCCAGCTGAATTTACTGCCACAACTCAGCGATTATGAAATGCTGAAAAGTGGGCATTAACGAGAAAGCCATTTTTGGCTCCACCAGTGACTTTGACGTCAACCCTACCTCATGGTAGTGACATTCCTAATATCCAGCACCCGTATGAAAAAGATGACAAGTATATTTATACTTTTATCCTTCTTCTCTTTTTTTCCTCCTTTCGCATTTCCTGGTTGCAGTGTCCAGCTGAGAAAACTATTACTTGCTTCTGTGAAGCCCCCTGGCACTATAAATAGGGTTACTTCGAAGTAGAAGGCTAACTCTGGCCAGAGGGGGCATGTTCACACTTGTTTGCCAAGTGAAATGGATCGTAGGTCTAACATTTTCCAAAGTGTATGTTTGCCTTTATGTTGTTAATCCAGAAGGTTTTAAAGGAGTGAATTCTACCAAATCTATCAATCACTACAACTACTATCCCCCTTCCCCCCCCCCCCCCAAAAAAAAAAAGAATACTGTAAAACCAGAAATGTGCATTTTGATATTTGCAAGTTTCATGAGAGCCAAGATTCGCGAAATTAAATTGCATGTGAAAGTTCTTTGCTACGCTATATGCATTGAATGCCAGTGTCAATTCACAAAAATTTCACACTGCAAAAATATCTTGCTTTGCAGTATGACATTTAGGATACATTTGGCATGTCGAGAATGTGCAAGAGGAAAAAAAAAAATTGAATCTAAAAGTGTATCATTTATATCCTGCAATGTTGTGTCTTCACTGGTTCAGAAAAACAAAAACAAAGCATATTTTTTGGTGAGTCATCAAAGTCAAAGTGGCTTTCATTTTCATTTTGTAGCTTTGATATCCAGATTGAAGCAGCTCATGCCAACTTTTACATGACAATTTCTTATTCTAGTAGACCTAGGAAAATTGTGAAGAAGAAATTAAATAATATTTTATTTCTGTTGTCATGATTGTCATAGTGAAATGTGTGTAGTATTTTTTCCTCCCTGGTGTCATGAGCATTCTAAGATAGAGGTACCGATCAAAGATTACAATTGAAGGACAATATAAGGAGCACCCATACAATTTGATGTCTGCCCCAAATATGTTATAAGATACTGCTAATTCCATGAATGTAATGCAAAGTATGATAAGTTTGTTTTTTTCTTTTTTTTTTCAAAATTAGAAAACAATAACTTGTTTGCTTATCAGGAAAAAAAAGAGGAAAAAAAAAACTTTCAGAATATCATACAATTTACAATCAAGTTAAACAACCGAATGCTAAGAATGCAAAGTTGTTGTTGTTGTTGTTGTTGTTGTTGTTGTTGGGGGGGGGGGGTTTCAAAGAATATTTTGTGAATCATTACTGGAAAGATAATTTTGTGAATGGTTGACTTTGCAACCAAAAACCACATCAACAGAAGGAAAAGTATGCATTATCCATTTTCAAGTGCGAAATGAGCAAATTCCCACCTTGGCGATGATGTACATGCAGCGTTGTTACAGGAGGTAATATTTTTCAAGTTTTGCAAGTTGCTCATGGGACATTCACATCACACGAATCAGTATTGCATAGAATGTTTGGCACCAGAGCCAGAACTTTGAGTCAGTAAATGATGTCATGTTACTCATATCATCCTACTTTCCCACTTTTCGACATGGATAATCTTATAGCAAGCATTGCCAACTCTACAAGCTCAAAGAATTCCACATTTCTGTTGACATCGCTTTTCAGCAACCTCATTTCTTTTTTTCTCATCCTCTCCATTGGTTGTTTTCCCTCCAATAATAAACATGTAAAATAGGGGCATCGTTCAATTATTTCTGGAATTTCCTTCAAACCATGTGTATGTGCAAACAAGCCATTCTGAAACAAAGGCAATAACAGCAAACTGCAGTTGCAGGCTTTCAAAATTCATTGCTTGTTTATGACAATTGTGTATGTGTTTTTAGGGGATTCTGGAAGCTGTTCAAAAATAGCAGTCGTTGTTTGCGTTGGCATTCCCAGAGTTGTTAAAGGGCAGGTACAGTTGTGATGACACAAAATTTTCGGAAAAATTTAATGTGTAAAATGATAGCTTTCACCCTTACTGTACTTGCTTTGCCGATTGGCACGGATGTCTTCAAACTAATTGTTGATGAAAAGGGATTACCTGATCCCCCAATCTTTATTGTGTCACCAAGGAGTGCCTGTTGGACTAAGGTACGTTGCTTCACATTGGCGAGCTTGCTAATCATAACTTGGTAAAGTTTGAATGGATTTCGTGCCTGGGCATAAAAAGGAATAATTTCCTGAATGTGACGGCAAGTACAAAAGTATGGACGGAAGAAATAGATGTATATTACAGAGCTTGCTGAGGATTTGTGGGCAGAAAAACTGACAACATGGAAATACTCTCGTACCTCCTTGGTAGGACATTCAATTACAGTTCAGTGTAAATATATATTTCTTTTAAAGGGGAAAATGATGCATGAGTACAAAGGGAATACTTCCATCGTTCATTGTTTCATGTCTATTGCACTGCAGAAATTTACATTGTATGCATGAATTCATCAATTGCTTGTTATTTGCAGCTCTCTGTCACTCTAACAGGTGAACTATGGGAGGAATGTTCATGCTTGGTGATTAAAAACTGGCAATCGAGGTGCATTCGTGATAGAATTGCCATGGTATTGAATACCACAGTAATCTTTTGGCACCGTTCTCATTGATGAAATACCGTGTCACAGTAATAGATAGCATGGTAATTCACTCGGTACCATTCTCATTCACAAAATACCATGACATTTCTGATAAGCATTGCACACAGTCGATCACCAGTGGGAAATACGTGAAGTGTGTCCGGTTGTGTGAGAAATACACCGCTGTAGGCCTACATGCGGTGGTATTTCATGACATGATTCATGCTCAAATCTTACATGTGTGTTTCATGCGAAGTTTTAATTACCACCCTAAATACCAACAGTATTTTACAATATATTTTACAGTGCATTTGCATTTACATTATGAAATATCATACAAAATACCGCAGTATTTGAAATGTTGTGTTATTTCACCAACAATGTGAATACACCTAGTGGTGCAGAGTTTGACAAAAAGAGAGAACCGAGAAATTCTGTCATATCCTAAAGTTTAACCCTTTGAGGATGGTTTGATTTTGCTATAACACGCATTTCCCATAGACACCTGCCGAAGTATACTCAGGACTTGTCCTCAATGGGATATCTCCCAAACTGAATAGCGAAGCATTCAGGATATCCTTAGCAAGTGACACACTGTAATTATGATTGTTGTGAGGTATTACACACCAGTCATCATTCAAAGTCATGATGAACAAAACATTTTTGTTAGCTGGTCATTAAACTTTTGATTCCAATATCAAATGGCAACCTTCAATCTTTTTTTCTTTCTTTTTTTTTAAGGCTGTCAGAGCAAAGTCTCCTTAGAAAGTTATTGCCTTTAAAAGAATAACAAATTTGGGAGCTGCCATATTTCCTGATTGTCTATCAATGCCTCCATTTTACAAGGGATATCCAATGCAACTATCGCCTCTTAGAGGTCATTTAGGACATAATCATCAATAATGTATATTAAAAGAACAAGGAATCTCATGCACTTTCCTTCAGGTAATTTATAACTGTAGAAACCAAAGCTCAGCAGTTCTTTTTTTTTTTTGTCCAATGTCAATGCATGATGATAAACAGCATTTATGTCTGCTATGTCTCAGTATGAAGGCTGCGTGATAGAGCCAGTCACAAACCCCAGAGTATGACACTTTGGCCCGAATTCACGAAGGTGGTACAAACAAAACCATGGTTTAAACCATGGACAAAAACCATGGAGCGCCAAGTGTCGCACGGAATATTTCGTTACGAAATTGGTCATTTCGTCGATAAAATGACAGGTTTCGTTAACGAAATTATCATTCCGTGGACGAAATGTTCATTTAGTTACAAAATGTTGTCATTTTGTTACAAAATAATAATTTCGTCGACGAAATGACTGATTTCGTGACGAAATATTCCATGCGACACTTGGCGCTCCATGGTTTTTGTCCATGGTTTAAACCATGGTTTCATTTGTACCACCTTCGTGAATTCGGGCCTTTGAGTGTTGACACAGTGGTATATCACATTATCATTTTTTTTTCTTCTGCCTCTTAGTCTTTATTCGTTAGTTTGCTTCCTTTTCATTTTGCTCTCCCTCATTCATCTCTCTCTGGGTTTTTTTTTTTTTAAGGTGATCCGAGTATCCTCTCGGATCACCTTCTGTACAGGCGCGGTGGAGCACCCCAATTATCTCGCAGAAATCCATCGGCAGCCGAGCCTCATTTGCATAAAGTAAACAACATGTACTCGCGTAGTTGAGAAAAAGTAAACAACTTCTCAAGCTAATAACAATTTAAGGAAACCTATTTTCGGATTAAAATTGAGTTAGTTTGAATTTGAAAACATGTCCGAATATGCACATATAACATATTAAAGGATTTGACAATGATAAAATGTGAAATTTTAGCGAAAACCTGGCGAGTAAAATTACCAAAAATATGCCTCGAAAATCATCCTAAAATTCACGAAGTGTGATTGTGGAACCAAAGCGCCATTCAAACAAAGTACACCGAAATTTATTTATCTGCTTGCATTTTAAATGTCATACCGTAATATTCCCGGCCATGGTTGTGTCGGAAAAAAACAGAAGGTGATGTCAAAAATGACACGAACGCAAAGCGTATACAGGTCGGTCCCATGTATATATGTGACCCTGCACCTCAAAACAAACAAAAAGTCGCCAGACATGAATTTTTAGTTAAGACCATATTCTGAAAGAGCAGACTTTAAGCTTTAAAATGATGTATAACTCAAATCAAATGGACTCTCCTAACCTATCTAAATATTGGAAAGAAAGCACAAACTCAGGAAAAGTGTGAACTGAGAAAAGAGGCTCTGAAGTACAGTGTCTATTGAAGCGTTTAATCTTTACCAAACAGTGCTGGCTGTGCGATGAATGGGACAAAAAACAGGAAGTAAACCACCAGAGTAACAACAATGAAGGGATTATCAGATTAAACTGAAATTAATCATGCCTCATTAACACATTCTGTCCATAATTAATGCCAACTTCCAAAGCAGTAGCACTATCCCTTCAAAAGTTATTAGAGTTGAAAGCGAAGAGTGTGGACAAGGTTTTTCAGAAATGAAAAAGGGATTCTAAAGACACACCTCATCACACTATTCTACCAAAAATGTTCGAGATAAACTGCTAGAAAAACACACTTTCCTGCTCGTTTTATGATACCAAAATTTAGCATAAGGTAAAAGAAGATCCGCTCTTTCAGAAAATACGAAAAAGTCAAGTTCGGCTAGATTGACCCATTTCACTTATTTTCAGTCCTCACGCAAAATCAGTGTGTGCGACTTTATGTTCGTTTTGAGGTGCACGGTCACATATAATCGCGTGACTGTAGCGTTGCATGTCACAGCACACAACGCTTTGCTGCATGCAGCGTGCGCGGCAGCAGCTCAGCAGTCACCGCCGTGCGACACTCAGCAAAATTGACTGCGTCACATGCAAACCAACAATGAGCACGAAATCCTGAATCTCACGTACCACGCATGCCCAATATTACGGGAAAAGAAATGACGTCATTAGGTGATCCGAGTATCCTTCGGATCACCTTCTGTATCTGTACTGATTCTTTCTTTATTTCTCCTCAAAAGTTGTGTATCGATTAGCTCAGAAAGTCCTCCTCCTATCAATGTCAAAATTACACCATATGTGCATCACGTCCCAAAGACGACGGGTCAAGTAAAATCGTAGTGATCAGTCGACCGTGACGTCACTATGACGTCATTATATGAAAACACATTCTCAATCATATCTCATTAATGAAAACGAATTTTTCAATGAAATTCACGTCACATATATTTCAAGTTATGCGCATTCTACTCATGTTCTCAAAATTCATATTTTCTCTTAGAACGTGCGCGTACGCGCGCGTTGAAATATTTGTATGCGTCAATCGAGCTCAAAATTTTTTTGCACACGTTTCAGACCATTTGGAGCATTTTTTGAAAAATTGAAAAAATCGGACGGACGCGTACGCGCGCGCGCATATACGCACGCACAGCTCATATGCAATTGAAATTTCCAGTTTTTTCACTTTGAACGTATGTCTGAAATGTCAAGGAATATTTATACCACGTTTCAAGTCAATCCGACTCAATATGACGTCATACGGGCCCGTCAAAGTTGAAATTCCGCGCGCGCGTCAATGGCGATATACAGTGCAACTAAGCCAAAAAACTGCCAATTTTAAATCCGATTTTACTCGTCAGGATGGACGGTGACCCCCCATTTTCTTTACATATATTGAAAGCTGATGAGTTGTACATGTCATTTCATGGGTAGGCAATGCTCACAAAATGATTAAAAGATATAAAATTTCTTAATAAAATAAAAAAAGTAAATTTTCAAAATGACGTCATCAAATTACAAGTTCACTCGAGCGTATTTCACTTATCCTCTGCCAATTTTCTCCCATATTTCAGTATGTTGCAGCTTATGAAATGTTCTTTCATTAATGTAAAAACAACATTTTGATTGAATGACGTCATCGCCTCGTAAAAATGGATTGAATGTATCCTTGTAGAATTTGACCAGTTTACGTGTTATCTCTATGGGAGAGCAGTTTTTCTGGCAGTGAAAATTGACATGACTCTCTTTTTCGAGCACTAGCTCACTTTTGCTTCGGTGAATTTTTCCCAGATTTTAGTATGTTGTAGCTGAGACTTTGGGCTATTGTAAGTGTGCCCTTTATTTTTTCAGAAGACGTCGGCATCACGTCGAAAAACTTGGTTAAAAATGGCACGTGGCTTCGATGCAGCGTCATTTTGCTTAATACACAGGGCCTATGGAGCATGAAATAGGTCATTGCATAGCGCATCCGACTCGTAAACCTAAGGTCCCTGGTTCGAGGCTCACCCCTGCCAATATTTTTTTTCAATTTTTTAAACACTTTTTTTCTTCTTTTTCTTTAGTTAGTCTTAATCTCCCTTCCTAACTTTATCTTTTTCTGATTTTTTATGCTTCTCCTTCAAATTTCTATAAAATAACAATTTTTTTCTTTATTTTTCTTTCTTTCTACTACTGTCTGTGCAATAGATGAACAACAACAATGGCTATCAATCCCATATTTTGCACATGTTTAGTTCATGTCACGTACATTATTTCATAAAATAACAACTACTTGATCAGACACCATCTTGGGTATGTAAATTAGGGTCAAAGGTCATAAATGTTTCATCCTGTATCTTGGTGAATACATGTCCTATCTTTCCCATATTTTGCACACACAAAGACCATGTAACAAGGATCATTTCACAAAATAACCACTTTTTGCTCAGACGCCATCTTGGGTGTGCAAAGTGAGGTCAAAGGTCATATGTACTTCTTTCTATGTTGTCGTTATGACGTGTTATCTCTATGGGAGGGATTTTTTTTTAATGTGAAAATTAACATGCTTTTCTTTATCGAGCACTAGCTCTCACTTACCCTTCGGTGAATTTCTCCCAGATTTTATGTTGTAGCTAAGACTTTGCATTTTGCATCTTGGTGAATACCTGTCCTATCTTTGCCATATTTTGCACACGAATATAGACGATGTCGCAAGAATCATTTCACAAAATAACCATTTTTTCCTCAGATGCCATCTTGGGAGTGTAAAGGTGGGTCAAAGGTCATATGTATTCTTTGCTGTATCTTCGTTATTAAGTGTATACAGAATTGGTACCAAAGATGACAGATATGACTCCCTTTTCTAAATGAGAATCCAAACCTCACACGGCCAATGTCTCTAAACACAGATGAAACTTGTATTGTCATGCCTATTACGATCAGGACTCGAATCATTGATTAAAAAAAAAATCGGATCACCTTAATTTGTCAGTGATGACAAATTACAATCTCTAGTTTTCAATTGTTTCGCTTACTACAATTTTCTATTCCAAACCCTGTAGAAACATGTTGATTTCTCAAAAAGTACAGGTGGAACCGAGCGAAAACTTTTACCATATATGGATTGAGGCCTGATAAACTTATGTTGCCAATTTCGGACACATTGGAGCCCGGCCATAGTCCAGTCGGAAAAAAACAGAGAGCATGTTTTGCGAGAGGTGATTTTCAAAACGCTTTAATATCTCAAGTTCTAGTGCAGCAAATTTCATAATTTTTTCAACAAAAGGAAGGTTTTTAAAAACTTAGATAGTGTGGGAAGTTTGAGTTTACTAGCGGCACGCATAGCGGCACAAGGAGAAGGTAAAGATTTGACTTTTTCATGCACACAGTTTCGGGCAGCCGTGGATGCCCGTTGGAAATTCAAATAGAACGGGGCGATAATGAGATGCAAATTGGGGTGCTCCACCGCGCCTGTGTATCTGTACGGATTCTTTGTTTTCCTTCTTCTTTATTTCTGGACAAAATTTGTGTATCGGTTAGCTCAAAAAGTACTCTTTCTATCAATGTCAAAATTATACCATCTATGTATCATGTCCCAAAGACGACGGGTCAAATAAAATCATAGTGATCAGTCGACCGTGACGTCGCTATGACATCATTATATGAAAACACATTCTCAATCATATCTCATCAATGGAATAGATTTTTTCAATGAAATTTACGTCACATATATTTCAAATTATGCGCATTCTACTCATATTCTGAAAATTTATGTTTTCTCTTAAAACGTACGCGTACGCGCGCGTTGAAATATTTGTATGCTCAAATTGAGCTCAAATTTATTTTGCACATGTTTCAGACCATTTGGAGCATTTTATGAAAAATTGAAAAAATTGGACGGACGCGTACACGCGCGCACATATACGTACGCACAGCTCATATGCAATAGAAATTTCCCGTTTTTTCACATTTATCAGATGCCTGAAATGTCAAGGAATATTTCTACCAAGTTTGAAGTCAATCCGACTCAATATGACGTCATACGGGCCCGTCAAAGTTGAAATCGGCGTGCGCGTCAATGGCGATATACAGTGCAACAATGCCAAAAAAACGCCAATTTTAAATCCGATTTTACTCGTCAGGGTGGACGGTGACCCCCCATTTTCTTTACATATTTTGAAAGCTGATGAGTTGTACATATCATTTCATGGGTTGGCGATGCTGAAAAAATGATTAAAAGATATCAAATTTCTTAATAAAGTAAAAAAAGTAAATTTTCAAAATGACGTCATCAAATTTCAAGTTCACTCGAGCGTATCTCACTTATCCTTTGCCAATTTTCACCCAGTTTTCAGTATGTTGTAGCTTATTAAATGTTCTTTCATATTTATAATTACAAAATTTTGATTGGATGACGTCATCACCTCGTAAAAATGGATTGAAAGTATCCTTGTAAAATTTGACCAGTTTACGTGTTATCTCTATGGGAGAGCAGTTTTTCTGGAAGTGAAAATTGACATGACTATCTTTTTCGAGCACTAGCTCACTTATGCTTTGGTGAATTTTTCCCAGATTTTAATATGTTGTAGCTGAGACTTTGGGCTATTGTCAGTATGCCCTTTGTTTTTCATACAATGTCGGCATCACGTCAAAAAACTTGGTTGAAATTAGAGCTTATCATCGATGTATTGGGATATTTCTTTCGTTCTGCAACTTTTTTTGCAATAACTCAATAAAAACAGCCCCTATCACCCCCATATTTTGCGCATTTTAGTTCATGTCACGTACATCATTTCATAAAATAACAACTACTTGATCGGACACCATCTTGGGTATGTAAATTAAGGTCAAAGGTCATAAATGTTTCATCCTGTATCTTGGTAAATACATGTCCTATCTTTCCCATATTTTGCACACACAAAGACCATGTTACAAGAATCATTTCACAAAATAACCACTTTTTGCTCAGATGCCATCTTGTCTGTGCAAAGTAGGGTCAAAGGTCATATGTACTTCTTTCTGTATCTTCGTTATGTCGTGTTATCTCTATGGGAGGGAATTTTTCTACGTGTGAAAATTGACATGATTGTCTTTATCGAGCACTAGCTCACTTACCCTTCGGTGAATTTCTCCCAGTGTTGAAGCTGAGACTTTGGGCTATCGACAATGTGCCCTTTGTTTTTTCATAGGGTGTCGGGATCACGTTAAAATACTTGGTTGAAATTAAAGGTTATCTTCGATGTATTGAGATATTTCTTTCTTTCTGCAACTTTCTTTGCAATAACTCAAGAAAAACAGCCCCTATCACCCCCATATTTTGTACATGTTTAGTCCAGGTCAAGTGCATTATTTCATAAAATAACAACTACTTGATCGGACACCATCTTGGGTATGTAAATTAGGGTCAAAGGTCACAAATGTTTCATCCTGTGTCTTGGTGAATACATGTCCTATCTTTTCCATATTTTGCACACGCAAAGATAATGTTACAAGAATCATTTCACAAAATAACCACTTTTTGCTCAGATGCCATCTTGGATGTGCAAAGTGGGGTCAAAGGTCATACGTACTTCTACCTGTGTCTTCGTAATACGTGTTATCTCTATGGGAGGGAATTTTTCTACGTGTGAAAATTGACATGACTGTATTTATCGAGCACTAGCTCACTTATCCTTCGGTGAATTTCTCAAAGATTTTTATATGTTGTAGCTGACATTTTGGGCTATCGACTGTAAGCCATTTATTTTTTTACTCGATGCTGGGATCACATCGAAAAACTTTGTTGAAATCGAAGGTTAGCTTCGATGTATTGAAATATTTCTTTCTTTCTGCAACTTTCTTTGCAATAACTCAAGTAAAACAGCCCCTATCACCCCCATATTTTGCACATGTTTAGTCCAGGTCAAGTGCATTATTTCATAAAATAACAACTACTTGATCAGACGCCATCTTGGGTATGTAAATTAGGGTCAAAGGTCATAGATGTTTCATCCTGTATCTTGGTGAATACATGTCATATCTCTCCCATATTTTGCACATGTAAAGACCATGTTACAGGGATCATTTCACAAAATAACCACTTTTTGCTCAGATGCCATCTTGGGTGTGCAAAGTGGGATCAAAGGTCATAGGTACTTTCTCAATCTTCGCTATTACGTGTTATCTCTATGGGAGGGAGTTTTTCTAGATGTGAAAATTGACATGACTATCTCTATCAAGCACTATCTCACTTATGCTTCAGTGAATTTCTCCTAGATTTTAATATGTTGTAGCTGAAACTTTGTGCTATCATATAAGTGCCCTTTGTTTTTCACACGATGTCGATATCACGTCAAAATACTTGGTTGAAATTAAAGCTCATCAACGATGTATTGAAATATGTCTTTCTTTGCGCAACTTTCTTTGCAAAAACTCAAGAAAAACATGCTCTATCACCACCATATTTTGCACATGTTTAGTTCATGTCACCTACATTATTTCATAAAATAACGACTTCTTGATCATACGCCATCTTGGGTATGTAAATAAGGGTCAAAGGTCATAACTGTTTCATCTTGTATCTTGGTGAATACCTGTCCTATCTTTCCCATATTTTGCACACTTATAGACGATGTCGCAAGAATCATTTCACAAATTAACCACTTTTTCCTCAGGTGCCATCTTGGGAGTGTAAAGGTGGGTCAAAGGTCATATGTATTTGTTGCTGTATCTTCGTCATCTAGTGTATACAGAATTTAGTACCAAGGATGGCAGATATGACTCCCTTTTCTAAATGAGAATCCAAACATCACACAGCCAATGTCTCTAAACACAGATGAAACCTGTATGGTCATGTGTATTGCGATCAGGACTCGAATCATTGATTAAAAAAAATCGGATCACCTTAATTTGTCAGTAATGACAAATTACAATCTCTAGTTTTTTTGTTTGTTTTTTTTTTGGTTCTTTTCTATATTCTATGGCTGTCCTCTACTCTGTCAACTTACCTCTCTTTCTTTCTCCTATTCTGCATCTACTTTCTGTTCTCTTAAAATGCAATTATCCCATTGAAATATGTGATTATCACCAAATACCATGAATATCGCCACCATGCAATTACAGTCTTGCACAATGGGATTTATCATGCCTTAACCCACTGAAGACCGACTGATTTTGCTATAACACGCATTTCCCATAGACACCTGCCCAAGTATTCTCAGGATTCGTCTTCAACGGCTTAACATTGAGAAAGAGAACTGATGAACTTGCCCTCTGCATTAGATGCAGTGTGTACTGTATACGCCAAATATTTTGAGAGGTTTTTATTTTCGCAAATTTCGCGAGTCGGGTGCTATTCGCAAAATTAAAGACACACAAAAATATTGACTCTGATCCCAAAGTGAATGTTACCTACGCGTCTACATTTCTCCGTTCAGTACAGGACTCCACGATTGCGAATTTAACCATTTGCGAAAATTTAGGCTTGCAAAATATATGGTGCGTACAATATATATGCCTAGTTGTATGCCCCCATGTCTCTCAAACACTAGGTTTAATGTACTCTGACCCACAACATGTCAACAGAAGCATCGGAGATGAAACATGGCTTCCAACAGTGACAACACTTTCAGAAGTGCCTGATAATCTTGTCATTATTACTAACAAATATCCTATACAAAATGTCTCTCATATCTAAATAACTTTATAGGTCTGAGGAGGGTTGAAATAGCCAGGTTCTAAGAAGAGGAAGAAGTATAATGTACACAAACACGACCATCCCTGCGTTAATGTTCTCCGTAGGCAGGATATTTATACAAGTTTCATACTTAAAAAACACAAACAAGATTAAAAAAAAATGATACAAGACCAACAACAAAATTAAAGCAACCCCCACCCTCACAAATGTCTGATTGCTGTTGGGTCTGTAATGTACATCTTTAAATTATATACGATATAATTTGTTGACTTGTTGGTGTTGTTTGATTTATCATTATTTGTGTTGTTTTATTTGTGTGTTTTTGTGTTTTAGTACTTTAACCTGTTCCTTCCAGGAGCTGGCTATATCCAGTTCCCAAAATGAACACAAAGATGTGTGCATTCGTGGTCTAAATTCAAGTTTATTTGTATTACTCTTGAGTTTTTGTGTAATTTACTTGTTCCATCATAGTAGTTTGCTTGTCTTGCTGCAAAACTTGATGAAAACGTACATAACAGTCAAGGCTGAGCTCAATAGATTTTTACATTTGCTGACTCCACCCCATGCGGGTGCTGTTACAGTGTATAAGAAAAGAATTAGTGAGTCTACCACATGCTCTGTTCATATATCTTCTTAGCGCCTGGGCTGAGTATCGGTCGGCTCGTTGACTGCTTTCGCACAGGTGGATTACTGAGCTGTCCTTTCTGTGTTGATTGGCAAAATGTATCTCATTTTTGGGGCATTGGAAATTCTCTGAGAATTGCAGAAGGAACAGGTTTCTTAATTTCAATCACGTGCACAATTCTCACAAGTGTATTTTTTTATTGTTGTTTTTTGTGTGTGCATGTTTTTTTTTTTGTTTTTATTTTTGTATCTTTTATATTTTTTTTGAGGGGAATTAAAAGTTTAAACAAAATACAGCTTACCAAAACACAATTTCAGATATTCTGTGGTAAAGAAAATACGGTTTTTGCCAATTGAAATGCATATCAGGTTTCTCAGAACAGGATGTAATATCCCACTGGTAATCAAGGCTGGGAATATATAGTAACGTTCAAAGGGAAATGTTGTGGTGGCAGCTTCACCTAAAGGAAACCATTTGCTGATGTTTTTCGTCCTTCCTCCGACAGATCTAGGAAGGAACTTGCCGTTCTCATTGAGAGTAATGACCACTGCATCCTAGATCTATTTATTGATTAGTTTATTTTTACTCTTTTTTTCAGAGCTTTCGTGACAGGTGAGCTTTCAATGTCACAAACTTTTTTTCCTCTTTCTATTTCTTTGTTTTGTTTTTTGCTGCTGAAATGTTTATTTCTGTCGTTGAATAGGTTAGTGTGTGGTTTTACTGTCCCTTGACCGTTAGGATCTCTGTATTTTCAGTTCACAGCAGTGTGAAGAATTTATTATGTAGTGACAGGACTCATCTGTTTTCAGTGTTTTTATCTGCTGAATGATGAGGATGATGTGTTTTCAAAGAATTAATATTCAATTTATGAACACAAACAAAAATAATCTAATGTGTGAAGTAAATGAAAAAGCCTACTAGAAAAAAGAAGAAGATAAGGCTATTACTTTTCCTAGATATCATTGCTAATCTAACCTTGTCGTAAATCACAGCTTTAATAGAGTAAACTGAGGCCTATTTTTTGTTTTGATTTTTGTTATTTTTCTGCCAGGCTGTCATGGTTATGGAATGAATGCTATTTGTGTCCTCCTGGGGACCATTTGCAGTTGGACTTGTGCCATCTGGAGAGGGTGGCATTGTCTCAGCGTAAAAAGAATACCAGTGAGTATTAAGCCTGGTATCTTTTGGGAAGTGAGAAGGGAGCATGGTTTTTGTTACCAGCACTTTGAGGTTGATCCATAACAGGTATACAGATGGGAATCAGCATCCATATATTATGTTGGTTTTGTCTTGTTTTGTTTTTCTTCCTGTGATCAACTGAAGCCGGGGTAGTGAGCTATTTTTGTTTTGTTTTGACAAATATATAGAGTTCTTTGCCAGAAATTACAATCATTTAGAAAAAAAAAAAAAAACGAAGAAAAAAAAAAAGAATTGAGGTGAATTTTATCAGTGTCAGGAGTCACACTGCACTTAATATATTCATGAGAGCAACATGATGTAAAAAAAAAAACAAACAAACAAAGCAAAAGAGAACAAAACCTTAAGGTAAAGGGATTTTTATCATAGACATACATGCAAAGATGTCTCAGGTACGTGGGAGAAGTCAAAATTCAAGAAGAAATGTAATCTATCTTTACACTGTTTTTCTCATTGTACCACAAGGGGGTATTTGAAGTAAAGAGGTATTGGTGGAATCCATATTTCTAAGTAGTATACTTATCCTTTTCAGACAAGCTTTCGTCATATCTTATTAACAGTAAGTTACAGTCAATCGTAATGAATCTGTGAAGTAAAGTCCTTTAAATCAATCCATAACAGGTTTAAGTGATGTAGGCATTAGTTAGCCTGCTGTTTACAACATTCTGAGATCTTCATAGAATTAGCACAGGAGCTATATCAGGTTTTCAGAGGCAAATGGGTTGAGCACCTGGTAGATGAGGATCAAAGATTACCATGATCAGCTTTATCGAGTTCAAATATTAACCCACTGAAGACTAGTCCTGAGTATCCTCGTGCAGGTGTCTATGGGAAATGTTAACATATTAAAGCAAAATCAGCCCACCCTCAACAGGTTAAAGGGATGGTATATAGTTTTGGCTAAGGTGAGGATTCAGTTTTCAACTCACTGCAAGATACTTTGAAACCACTTATGAAATGTTTAAGAGCATAGAGTTCTAAAAGGAATTCAAAGTTCATTTTGCAAAAATCAGTTTTGAAATGGCTGAGATATCCAAAAACAAAGTGAAACAAAGTAATCCTAATAGAAGATGGGTCCCACCTTTTATAAGAATTGCTTTATTTTGGATATCTCAGGCATTTCAAAACTGATTTTCACAAAATTAACTTTGAATTCCTATTAGAATTGTATACTCTTTACCATTTCATAAGAGGTTTGTCATTATCTAAAAAAAAAAATCATCATCAAAAAACATTCAAAACCTGAAGCCCCATCTCAACCTAAACTGTATCATCCCTTTAAACAGTCATTTCAGTAAACGAGTCACTTGGCATGTATTTACTGGTATGGTGTGTAAATGCCGGTAGTAAATCATAATTTTATGAATAGGCATGTGCTATATGTCTGGTTCCTGTCCCAAAACATGATCCCTACGCTGATGAGAATCAATTGGTGGCAAATTGTATTATATATTGCAGTGTGTGGTATAAAAGATGTCTTATCATCATGTCAAATGACATTAATTTCAGAGTTCAAATTTGTAGGCTATGTTTATTCAGCTGTTGAGTAAACATCTTTCAATAGATGCATCTGTGTTTACTTGACACTTGTTAACTTTTGCGTATCCCTGTATGCACAGGTTGTATGTAATCTCTATCAGATAATGCTAACTACAGGTAGTTGTTTAGAATGTCTTATCACATTTTTTTTTTTCAGTGAAGAACAACTGAAAAAAAAAATTTAATGCAAAGTCATGAACAAGGATATTATATAATTTATGTAGTAGCAATTTTGCAGTAGTTACATCACATTTGCTTTTCTTTTTTAATTCTATTTGGACATTGATACAAAAACATTAAACACAATCAATTGATTTCTTCAGTTTCTGTTACTCCACGTGGTTCCTGCATGGCACACCAAGTTTCTATAAACAATTGACTAATCTTGAAACAACTGCACAAAAATTTATCAATCCACCATATACACCCGATGCACCCCCCCCCCCCCCCCCCCCCCCCCATTATGTTGAAATTTGATTTTGGACTCGTTTGAAATCTGAGCAAATGAGCAGTTCTGGCATGAATTTATCCCCCAAACAGGAAATTCTTTACCATTAAAGATGCACTGCGGAAGAAACCGTAATGATGTCAGTCAACTTACATTCATTGTGCCGGAGTATGTGCCGCCTAGTGAGCCATCAGGCCATCAAGCTTTCCCGCGATGATGAAGCAAGTGTAATTGATCTTTGGAATGTCAGGCTCTCCATTTTTCCTATGTTGCAGGTCATATATTCTCTCTCTTCTGTAAACATATGATATCATTGAAGTAGGGGAATTCTTGGGGGACTTTTTCTTCTTCTTTTTATTTGTTACCAAAATGAGGGAGTAATTGCTATTTGAAATTCGAAGTGATGCTAATGCAGAACTTTGATTTTCTAGCAGATGTTTCCTTTGAAGATATTGATATAGATTCATTTGAATATGTATGCTTGAGTTGCTAATATTACAATATATGTTTGCGTTGCTCTTTTGCAACAAAATAGGCCATGCTCATGCTCTTGTTCTAAGAAACAAAGCATGAATGATAAATAGCTGCATTTATCATCTGCAGGTCAGAACAAACTGATCAATAGTGTCAGAGCTCTTTTATTTCCCTTCTTCATTTGGACTGAGCAGAAATTAACATGAACTATAACGGACTGTATCATCTCAAAGCATGGGTGAATGAGCCCCACAACATCATAAAGATGACGCAATGTGCCGGAGTTCACACATATTTGGCTCCCGTGCAATCGCAGGGGAAAGAATACGCAGCCACTGAATGGAACTTTGAGTCGCAACAACGAAGCCAGAGGAATGTTAAGGTCAAGTGGGGTTAATTGGTTGACTGTTCTCCAAGTTTGCTAAGCATATCTAAGGAATTAAGCCATGGGGGTGGTTGCATGGTATCATTTTTTCCCCCTACCCTCCGTGATGATTAAAGGGTCCACCCACTTTATCATTATATAGAAAAGTTTTCACATGGATAGACTGTTTCTGTAAGGTATTACAATTCATGGATGTTCCTTTTCCTACAGCCTAGTAAAGAGCCATTTAGTTCACCTGTTCAATCCTGTTATGGTTTCTTAGACAGAAATTAACGTTGTTGTTACGGACAAGCCTCCAACAAAACATTGTGGTTGCTATGGACAAATGTGATGAATGAAGCACAAATAGAATTTGAATACATCGTCTATTCAAAGTAAATTTTATAACCTTGAAAACATTGACTGAATAAGTAAAAAAGAAACACAAACAAACAATTAGTAGAATATGTAGCTCTTTCTAAGGAATTAAGCCATGGGGGTGGTTGCATGGTATCATTTTTTCACAATTTTTTGATCACATCTGCACACAGTTAAAGATTGAAAAAAAATGTTGTTCCAAGATTTTGATTCAGAGGGAATTTCATATTGGCTACAGTAATTCTTCATTCAACCTTTGTGCAAGATTTCTCACATTTTCAGACTTCATGGATATGGCATTTTGAATATTACCTTTGAAGGCAATAATGTTGCTTTCTGGTACAAAGGCATATCATTAAACAATCTTAGACACATGAGCAATGTAATTCTTACTTTTTATTGCTATCAATACAGCTGGAAAGAGATAACTTAATACACAGTGATCTTGAAAAGATTTGATCTTGATGTTTACATTGATGATAATCTATTTGGGAAAAAAATACCTTTTTTCTTTTTAGCTGAAACACTCACTTTTCAAGATGTTAGAGATGGTTGAATATACCAAACAAAGTCTCATGGAAATATCTTTAAGAAAAATAAGTCCAACTGCACAAAAGGATGTTTTTAATATAGATATGCATGCCATGGAAGTAGCTAGACGAAGCAGTTGCCGTTTTTCGCTCTGTTTACGTGCAACAAATTAGAGAGGATTACCATCTTGTATGTCAGTTTTTTGGCCTTGTTCCTTTATGGTTGTTTTTCGGTCAGCAGGCCTGGAATGGCTTCAGGATGTGTCGCGTTTGCTTCTCTTTCCCGCCCAGATAATTTGTTTTTGTGTCTGACCTGTCGGATGGACACACACGTGTGTCCATGTCCCCAGACACAAATGTCAGCGGTCATCTGCGATGTCCATCAAAGGGACCTGGACGTGTGTACCTCTGACGGTATTGGAGAAAAAACTGACCAGAGTGGATAGCTAGGGTGGATATTTGTTGCATCAGTTTGTTTCCCAGCGGCTCGGCGACGAATAATGTCTGTCCAGAGTTCAAGGTTGAGAGATGAAAGAGGAAAATAATCCACATATTAGTGGTACATTGCCAATTCGCACCTGTGCAACCTGCTCTCACCACATCAGTATTTATAAAGCACCCTCCATAGTATATACATGTAAGACATGTAGATGCATTTGTTGCATTGAATTAGAATTATAATTGTTGGAAACTCAAAGGATGTCCTTGTCTGCTGTCCTGATGTAATGGCATTACTGTAAAACACAATATTTTTGTGGCATGAAATTTTTGTGTGCATTTTAATTTCACGAATCTTGGCTCTCGCAAAATTCGCGAAATTAAAATGCACACGAACATTCCTCATTTTACAGTAAATGTATTCATACTTGTGATCATTATAGATAAGGATGTTCTTGACATTAAATTCAATATGCCACCAAATGCAAAGTACGTTTTGATGATTGTATGAGTTGACTGCCAAACAGTTGCTTGCATACTGTAAGACAAAAAAAAAAAAAAAAAAAATTGGCAGCATGAAACTTTCACTGATTAGAAGTGGCAGCCTTTTTCGCAGCATGAAACTTTTGTAATTCACCACTGGCATTTAATGCATTGTGGAGACAAAAAAACCTATAGGAGCATTTTGCTTTTACGAATCTTGGCTCTTTGAAATTCACAGAAGTTTCATGCACATTGAATTTTGTGGTCTTACAGTATCAGTTTCCCTCTTCTTTCTAAGGCTTCTCAGTATCCCAAAAATATTAACTGTGCGCAATTTTCCTCAGAGAGATATTATGTCAAATTTCAGCTTCAGATACGTGGGACATTGGCTGTAGAATTATTACGACATTCCTTGAATTCCACATTATTTTCTTTTAATGCCAAAGGCATCTTCAACCTGCCATGAGTCACAAACTAGCATATGTCTAAAAAGAAGTGTTTATTTCATGATCACTGATGGAATGTCATAAAACAAATAAATCTCATGATCTCAAAGCATCAGTTTGTTAACAAGCTGTAGTATTTCATCCACTTCTTTTTTCTTTTCTTTTCTTTTTTGTTTTATTTGTCTGGTGTCTACGTGCAAAAGTGAATGAAGCAATGAATGGAATTCAAACTGAAAAGGAAAGAGTGTGATGAATTGTACAGGTGGTAGATGTTACTTCCCCCATCATGTTTCCCAGAATTTTGTCTTCAGCTCCAACAAAGGCAGACATTCTCTCTAGTTGGCAAAAATAAAACAGAAAATAAAACAAAACAGAGCAAATCCTTTACAGGAAAGGCGATGATTGGATTTTGTATGGCAAATGGTGCTACATATGATAGTTTAAAGGAATGGTATAGTATTGGTTGAGATGAGGATTGACCTTTTAACTTTTTGCAATATACTGAAAGAAACCACATATGAAATGCTACAGAGCATACAATTCTGAGAAGAATTCAAAGTTTATTTAATGAAAAGCGGTTTTGAAATTGCTGAGATATCAATTAAAAAAAAATAAAATAAAATGATCCTAATAAAGATTGGGTTCCACCTTTGGATAGCTTTGTTTTGGAAATTTCCAAAGAGGTTGCACATTATCTTTTTAAAAAAAAATATCAAAAAATGTTGAAAACGTTAAGACTCATCTCTACCGAAACTATACCATCCTTTTAAGTATGAACTACCGGTGGCCAATTTGGCGTTGAGAGGAAATTGTGATAACTTAAAGGAGAAATCCAGGCCAGTTTAAAGTTTGTCTGATAAGAATATATCAAAGGTAATAAATATTATAAGCACAATAGTGGAAATTTGATTAAAATTGGTTAAGAAATAGAGAAGTTATGAAATTCATTCATTCGTTCATTCACTTGTGAGCTCTTCATAATTCTTCATTAATGATATAAAAAAAAAAATAAAATTGAATTTTTCTGCTACCAAAGTGTAAAACATAATGTTATTCCTGGATGGCTACTAAAATAATGATTAGTCCAAGATTTGAGAGTGGGGCATTATTGCACTCAAACAAAATGCTGGATATTTCAAGTTTTTGTGTAAAAATGATATGGCAAGTCGTGAGGTGATGACCCTATCAACTCACTCATTTGCATATGCATCTGGACTGTTTAAGATCTGTTTTGTGAACATTAGCAAACCTACACAATTTCATAACTTCCCTTATTCTTTTTTCCGTTTTTTGTTTTTTTTTTTTTTTTTTCACTGTTGTGCTTCTAGAATTGTGCTCCTTCTTTTCAGACTAACTTGTGACTCATCTGGAATTCCTTGTCAGTGGCATCTTCCAGCAGTGAGAACATGAAAAAAAAAAATACAGGTTCTTTTCACTGAGCTGTCCATCTTCTATTAGGCATGAAATGGTGGGTTGTAAAATTGCCGGGGTACAGATGTTACAGGTAAAAGTGCAGGACTAAACTGTTTCACAGCTTTGATCAGAGTAGAGCAGCACAAATGATAATCTATAGCAATTTGCATCAACATCGTAAACACAATATTTGGACTGAATATGCCTGTGAAAAATTAAAATGACTTTATCTATGTCTGACACTTCTACTTGTACCATGGCAATTGGATGGAACATGCAAGAATGTTGCTATAGCTAAAAACGCACACACAAAAATGTGAATTTGCAAATAGTGTCCGAAAGCTTTCCCCTCACACTATCAATTTTGTAAATCTGGCAACAATAAGGATTTTTTTTCTTTACAAACTTCCAGATCATATTCATAAGAAAAAATGTTCCATTTGGTAAAATCTGGTTATATCTAATCTGTATCTCACCAGGATATAGTGGTTTGAGGTTACAACTATCTGTTATACAGGAAGGGACCCAGGTATAGACACAGACTAATGTTACAGATTTGAATGTGGGTTAAGTGTTTGGTTTCACAAAATGGCACAGTATAGGTCATACTTGACTGGGTGAGCTACTGTAAAACAAGATAGTTTCATGGTATGAAATTTTCTCAAATTGGAGCCAACAACCTTTTCCATGGCATGAATTTTTCATGAATTGCCTATGGCATTCAATGCACATCGTGTGGACAAGAATTTTGGCTCTCGTGAAATTCGCAAAATTAAAATGCATGTGCACATTCCTCGTTTTACAGTAATATGGACCAGAACAAATATGAAAATGATTATGCCCATTTCAAAACTTCTGCAAACATAACCAGCTCACATGATAATCAAGAACCACTTTATTAGAAACCTTATCTTTGTTTGCCGAGAGTTTTAGAAATATATGATTTTTTGTAATATTTTTGCTGAGTAATCAAGTTTACAACCCTCTGTACTCAGGTCAGATCTGCATTGAAATGCTAACATATTCCCTTTATCTGTGCCATCAGATTCAATTCAATTCAAATGAAATTGTATTTCCATGGTGCACAGTTTTGTTGTCAATACAAGTTCAAGGTAAACAAAATGTACAATGTATTACAATAATATATGGACATGTACATATTGAAAGATTTGTTTTCAAAATGATGGGGAATAAGATCTTGACACTTGAGTCACAGCAATTTCATATCACTTACCATAATGCCTATTTCCTGAAAAACATATCCCAGATCAAAAAGACAGACTCCCCCCCCCCCTTTTTTTTTTTTGTAGCAGTCTCCCACCAAGTGAGATTATAAAATCAGCTTGAGATTGGGAAGCATTGTTTGATTTCATCTTGTTTTGTATTTTTGCCATCAGACAAAATTTATTTGTTCGCATTCTCTTCTGGTTCGTTCTTAGTCATCGCAGGAGCTCTGGGAACTCAATGTATTGGATAACAGTAGGTCTGGAAGAGAACAATAAAGGACAGGAAACTTTGCTATTGCAAGTTTTCCTGACCACATGAGGGCTCACCGTCAGCGAGCGACTTCTCCAGGTGACTTTTACAGTGACATATGAGACGACTGTCTGCATGTAACCAGAAATTCTTGCCAAATAGTCTCAAAAGCACATCAAAAACAGAACAAAGCAAAGCAAAACAAAACAAAGTAAAGCAAAACAAAACAAAACAAAGCAAAGCAAAGCAAAACAACAAAACAAAAACAGAAAGCAAAACGAAAAGAAGAGGAATGCATTGGTGTTATCATATAGCCATTATTTTGCAATTATTCTATCATTGATGAGATTCACTCTGACATGAATTAGCAAAATACAAATCTTGAGATTTGAATTGCAATCAAAATCTCCAGATTTTTGCCTGTTAGACATAAAAATCCAACTAGATAATGTGATCAGCACCACAATTCAAATACCAAGAAATCTTGCGATTATTTCAGAATTACCACGATAATTCGCATCACGAGTATGTTAATGCTACATTGGGGCAAGGGTGATATTTATGACAGAATTTTAACTTTGATTAATCAAATTTGTATTCAATATTTCATTACAGAATGGATAATTCAGACCTTGTAAACAAATCCCTCAGTATCCCCCTAATTCTTTGTTATGACAGCAGAGATGGCCTCTGTTTACATCGCAATGGATTAGTTATAAATGTCATTTGTGACTCAATTCTGCATTACGTCCTTTCCTCAATCAATATTGTAATATTACTCATGCAAAATCGGCTCATCTACTGATAATCATTGTTATTTTACTTTAAATGTTGCTGATCCTTGAGCAGTTTCACATCCTGATTGGGGAGGAGGAGATTAGGAGAATAAATTAAATAAGAACCCATGAAGTATACTTCCGCTCTAAATTTGTTGTGGGCAGGATTTAATCTATTGACTCATTTCCCATGGGAATTCATATGTAGAGTTGAAACTATCCAGCATGAGTCTAAATCGGCACCATGCTTTCCATTCGTTTTGCCTAATTTTAGGGGGAAAGACTGTCCAAAAGAATCCTTTGCTTCCTTGGCAGGCACGGTGGAGCACCCCAATTTGCATCTCATTATCGCCCCGTTCTATTTGAATTTCCAACGGGCATCCACGGCTGCCCGAAACTGCGTGCATGAAAAAGTCAAATCTTTACCTTCTCCTTGTGCCGCTATGCGTGCCGCTAGTAAACTCAAACTTCCCACACTATCTAAGTTTTTAAAAACCTTCCTTTTGATGAAAAAATTATGAAATTTGCTGCACTAGAACTTGAGATATTAAAGCGTTTTGATAATCACCTCTCGCAAAACATGCTCTCTGTTTTTTTCCGACTGGACCATGGCCGGGCTCCAATGTGTCCGAAATTGGCAACATAAGTTTATCAGGCCTCAATCCATATATGGTGAAAGTTTTCGCTTGGTTCCACCTGTACTTTTTGAGAAATCAACATGTTTCTACAGGGTTTGGAATAGAAAATTGTAGTCAGCGAAACAATTGAAAATGACGTCATTTCTTTTCCCGTAATATTGGGCATGCGTGGTACGTGAGATTCAGGGTTTCGTGCTCATTGTTGGTTTGCATGTGACGCAGTCAATTTTGCTGAGTGTCGCACGGCGGTGACTGCTGAGCTGCTGCCGCGCACGCTGCATGCAGCAAAGCGTTGTGTGTGCTGTGACATGCAACGCTACAGTCACGCGATTATATACACAAGGGACCGACCTGTACGCTTTGCGTTCGTGTCATTTTTAACATCACCTTCTGTTTTTTCCGACACAGCCATGGCCGGGAATATTACGGTATGACATTTGAAATGCAAGCAGATGAATAAATTTCGGTGTACTTTGTTTGAATGGCGCTTTGGTTCCGCAATCACACTTCGTGAATTTTAGGATGATTTTCAAGGCATATTTTTGGTAATTTTGCTCGCCAGGTTTTCGCTAAAATTTCACATTTTATCATTGTCAAATCCTTTAATATGTTATATGTGCATATTCGGACATGTTTTCAAATTCAAACTAACTCAATTTTAATCCGAAAATAGGTTTCCTTAAATTGTTATTAGCTTGAGAAGTTGTTTACTTTTTCTCAACTACGCGAGTACATGTTGTTTACTTTATGCAAATGAGGCTCGGCTGCCGATGGATTTCTGCGAGATAATTGGGGTGCTCCACCGCCCCTGTTGGGATATCAGTTCAGTGAGATTACAGGCACAAGTGTGACAGATTTCAACATAGAGGGCAGCACAGCATCTCATATTGCCTCTGCAATTCGACTCATTTCCATTGGCAGATGACACATTGGGTTGTGTATGGCATGAGATGTTAAAGTGAAAACAATACTGAAAATCAAAGATTTTTGGTGAAGAGTGTTGCATTCAAATTGAATGTGCATGTACTCAAGTATATGCAACTACATGAAGGTGCTCTGTTGACTTAAGTGACATAGGCCTAGTGTAATTATGACAACATACAGTAGGCAATTCTTTCCATTGATGTAGTTATCATGCTTGGACATGATAATTTTTTTTACCTTGGTATATATACAGAAAATACCTTGCACTTTGAATACTCTGTGTTTTAATAAGGAATACAATCCCATGTTTGTGTTAGAAAATCATCTTGGAGGAACAGGGAGAGAGCAGGCAGGCTTACAGTATGAATGGGGCTCAAGTGATGTTCACACTTAGGCCTGTGCATACTATAAAGTAAGACATTTTCACAGCATGAAATTTTCGCGAATTGGTGCCAACTGTCTTTTTCACAGCAAAAAATTTCTGTGAATTGCCACTGGCATTCAATGCATATAGCGTCGAAGAACTTTACCGTGCATTTTTATCTCACAAAATTCCAGAAATCAAAATGCATGAAAATATTTCTGGTTTTACAGTACATACAAACCCCCCTGAGAGCCATCAGCTCAAAATGTGATTAGCATTGTATGCAAACAACTTTCCGGTGGAATTGACAAAATTAATGCAAATGCATTTACAGATGGAAAGCTGGATAGTGTATAGCGTGACATTTATATACATTTATGTGGTGACATACGTTATGAAACTGTCAATTTTTGACAAAAATGCATCACTACAGTCTGTATTGTAAATTTTGGTTTAACCTTTACAGTGGGAATCAAACATTTCTTACTTTGCGGATTTGTGACAGAGTCTTGCAATGTTATTTTAGCAAGATGGCTCTAATACGATAAGGTCTTCATTCTTTTTTTTCTTTTTTTAAATACATGATGCACAATATATCCTGCAGGAATACTCTTGCAGCCAAGTCATATTGTGACATCACATTTCATAGATAAATGAAAGAAGCGTAAGTGAAGTTCTCGGCGATTTCACTCAGCAGAGAATGAATGAGAAGCGACAGGTGGCTTGAGACAGAAGAGAACATCGCATCATGGAAAAGAGAAGGTGACGTGAAGGCGATGTCAGATCCAAGGACCATCACTACATCATCAGAGACAATGGGACCCCCTCAAGGGGGATGGGGATGAGTGATACAAGTGTCAGGATTGAGCGAGCAAAAGAAATTACTTTTCAAATTCACACTGCAAAAGTTTTCTGCATACCATCAAGCTTTTGAAATGCATGTCCAATTGCGTTCACACCCATGGAGTTTCCAGACACGCAGCAGAGGACATTCAGCGCAAAAACTGTCTCACAAACCCCACAGCGTGTGAATAAAACACTTTGTCTGCCATATTAGAGTAACCATCTGGGGCCCGTTGCATAAAAGTTACAATTATGGTAACTTTGCCATTCAGTGGTAACTTCCATGGAATTCTTGATATTGATTGGCTGTTGAGTATTGTTGCCATGGTAGTTACCATTGGATGGCAAAGTTACCATAATTGTAACTTTTATGCAACGGGCCCCTGCATGCCACCATGATTTCCTGTCCACTGGTATGTGAATGAAAGTTTGTACAAATTGGACTCATCAGCACAGAAAGGGCTTATGCAATACTTTGTGTATACATGCATGCACCAAACATGCAGTATTTGAAATGTGAAGCACGTAAAAGAACGTCAAGCTACATTTAGTTCTGTTTCCTGGAACTTGCTTCAGAGGTCAGGGCATTGAGTTTACATAAGCACACTCAGAATTTAGCTAAACTTTTTTTTGGAAGTCTTTCTTGGACCAGTTTTGGAAAAATGTGACTTATACTTGCTCCTTGACATTTTGAAAAATTTGTTTCTTAACAGGTTTCTAACCAAGTGGTTTTTACTAGTCTGAAGCACGCTTTGTCCTGTGGTGAGATGATTGGCCTGGCAGACAACACAAGTGGTATCACTTTGCTACATTCCAGGGGACAACTCCAATTGTCTTTCTCAGACAAGAGAAACTTGGCAGTCATCACCCTAGAGTCTAGTTCTGACCTCATGATCAGCAATAGTCCAGCCATGGATTGCACTTTACCCCTTTGATGCCTCTACTCATCGGCACTAGTTATCCCCCCTCCCCCTTCATATATCTTACCCCCTTCAAGACTCATACCCCTTTTACACTGCACATAACTTTAGATTGCTTATGAAACAAAATGCTTTATCTGCGCTTCATCATTCTACTGTATACTGCTATTATCTTACCACCCGAGTTGCATGTGAGACCAGAGTAGTTGTCATGGTAACCTTATTATCACCACCACCCCCCCCCCCCCCAGATGCGCGTGCAATGCAGATCTCCACTATACAGCAGTAGTATTTATGTCTTGCAGCATACACAATTTCTGGTTCATGGGTCACTGAATATAGTCCGAGCTAAAATTGAGATACCATTTATGCTGACGTTAGCTCAGGCCTGAAAGTGGACTAACTTTAGCATGGGGTAAATATTTTTTGATCATTCATACTGAGAGTTAGCACAATTTACACTGAGAGTTAGCTTGCTTCAGGTCTGAGCTAACTCCCAGTATAAATAGGGTATTAGAACTGACAGTCAGTGAAATCTAACCTGTGATGTCCTGGACCAATCAGTTGGTTGTCCCTGCAATTTCTTTTGATTTGATTGCTTGACAGGATTTCCAGTGGGCCCTTGCCACCCACACTCATATGTGACCCGCTCCAACCAAAGGATCCTAAAGTCGCTGACGGGTGAGCCGAGAAAATCTAGTTTGAAGTCAGATCACCAAAATCTGTCAAAACGTTCGGATTTCTGTTTTAACATAATTTTGTAGTCTAATGTATCTTCTATCATCTGCCGAAATTTCGAAGCTAAATGATCAAAGGAAAGGCCTGAAAATAACATTTTTTCTGGGCCATGCTTAGCTTGCCCGTCAGCGACTTTAGGATCCTTTTGTTGTAGCGGGTCACATATTATGTGGCTCATTTCAGTTGCTCTTGTCTCAGATGTGTCAGAAACCTGACAACAGTTCTCATTCGCTCTTTATCTCTCATTCTTCTCTTGAGTTTAATCAGTCAACCTATACAAAAGTTATCAACTTAAGTTTTGTTGCACCCATTGCTGGATGTCAAAATTACAACACTTTGTGATGTTATGTTAGTACAATGATATAAAGAAAATATACTGGTGAAGAAAATTCAACATATTATTACTTTTCTAGCGGAATGACAGAGCACTTGACTTGCCTTTTTTAGAAGGCAGGGGGAATCATTTTACCCTTAACATGCATCAGGAACAAGTCACAGGAATATGTGCTTTTCAGTAAAAACAAAAACAAAACAAACAGTTTTTTATTAATTCTCTTCATATCTTCTCTGTAACTTTTTTTTTCGATATGTGATGTCACAAACTGTATAGTAGTCTTCCCATACAGAGATGACAGCACCAGACTTTAAAAAATTCTTAAATTTTGTACAGAGTGTCTACCTTTCCTCAAACTTCGCTGATGTGTTTTAATATTATGGCTGCATTCACTCAATTTGCGTGTATATTTGGGTTCTGTTCCCCTGTAAACACATGTTACAGTCTGCATGCAGTTAAATGTCAAACATTTCTTGGATCAAATTGTACATTTTCAAGGGTTTGCTAGTCAGATTATCCTGAGAAAAGAAAAGTGTAACAGATCATTTCTCTGCTTTTATTGAGTGATGGTGGACTATTTCCTGGAATAAGAAGGGACTAGAAAATGGAATGCATCCGAGTCGTCACATCGTCTGCCTGAATGTAATTGAAAAATAGCATTACATGGGACCAATCAATCCAGTGTCTGGCAATGTGAATCTTTCTGTTACATTGGCAGATAAAGGTACTGGCTTGGACACGCACCTACACAATCTTTGGCAGTCAGATTAATTCCACTTAGAGTATCAGTCAAATTTGCAGTATCATGGTTTGTCAGCTGCTAGGCAACAAGGGAAACACTCAGTAACTTTGGTGTCCCTCTCTGCTGCACAGCCATGGTAGTTTTGTGCCTATATGCTTCACAAATGTTACATGGTATTGGTTACTGGGCTTTTCAATCTCTCTATATAACTTCACTGCAATACCCCCTTTTTCAACTTCACCTGTAGAGGACAGCTTTGCAATATCACAGGTTTCCCACAGACACCTGCCCAAGTATACTCAGGACTAATCTTCAACGTGTAAAACATTTACTCTGACAGATTTCAATTAGAGTTGCTAGCATGACTAGGGAACCCCCATGTCTGGAAAATTGTTATCAATGTCTGATGAGATGACAACTACTGTTTGGATCTATGCCTATCATTTTGTTGAATTTCACACGAATGACATTTACTTAAGCCGTTGTATATGGGAAATGTGTGTTGTAACAAACTCAGCCCATCCTTATTGGGTTAATTTTCTTTTAATCTATACATTTTTAACTTGATAATAAGAATACTTCAGACAAAGTTAGACAGCAATTATGTGTTTACTCCGGTGACATAACATTTGCTCCCGCAACAATTGCTCTTGTCTTAATTTCTCCAAGGACTTAGGGTGAGGGTTTGATTTGTGATAGGGTTTTAGGTTTAGTTTGATGTAAGGATTAGGATTAGGTTAGTGTTATGCTTGTAGGTAGAATCTACAGTGCCGACCGCGGGAAACGTCACACTTTTCCGAGATCTGGACGAGGCCACTGACGCGTATCCCCGCGGGTACCCGCGGGTATACGCGTTCAGTGGACGAGTCCATCCGCCCGCACGGGTAATCCATCCTAGGGAATTTGCGTCTCGATTGACGCGGGTTGGACGAGGGTGGACGAGGGTGGACGAGGGTATTCAAGGGCACATTCCCGTTAAGCTTTATTTTGACCGCTCAATCAAAATACACTTCATGGAGTTCCGACTTTGCCCATTTTCATCAAATTCCGATTTCAGGGGCTTCTTTTCGATTTACTCACACTCTGATGTCCGCTGCCTTGATTGTTCGCTACTTTCTAAAGAAGTACACCTGCGGAAGTTGTGCACATGCGTTCATCACTCAAGTATCAATAATTATTAGAACATATCGACATCGGTTACGATCATCTCGCTATTCACGACTTTTAACGACCTGCGCCACCAAAATTTCATTGCTGAAAATTCGGTGGCCCAATCGGGCTACAAAAAAAGTCGGATGTTTGCCTTTACTTTTGAAAATGAACAGCGGTAACAGTCGGCTCCGTAAGCCCCAAAAATGAATGTCGCATGTTTACTTTTGATTTTAGAAATGAATCGCGGTGACATTTGACTCCGTATGATACTGGAATAAATACCGAATGTTTGCTTTGGCGTTCGGAAGTGAATGATAATATTCAACTCCGTAAGACGATAAGATAAATGCCGGATGTTTGCTCTTACGTTCGAAAGTAAATAGCAATAACATTCAGCTCCGGAAGATGCTTGAGTAGGCTATATGTCGAATGATCCCTTTGACGTTCGGAAATGAATAACCAAAATATTCAACTCCGTACGATGATAAAATAAAAGACGGATATTTGCTTTTACTTTCGAAAATAAATAGCAATAACATTCGGCTTCGGAAAATGCTAACATAAATGTCAGATGATTGCTTTTACGTTCGGAAGTGAATAGCAGTAATATTCTGCTCCATACGATGCTAAAATAACTGTTGGATGTTTGTTTTTAGATTTCGAAATAAATAACAGTAACATTCAGGTGCGTTCGGTGGTAAAATTAATGTTCAATGATTGCTTTGATGTTCGGAAATGAATAACAATGACATTCAACTCCGTATATACGTTTATAAAATATACAATGTATATCTGATGTTTGCTTTTACGTTCGGAAGTAAATAGCAATAACATTCAGCTCCCGAAGATGCTAAAGTAAATGTCGAATGATCCCTTTGACGTTCGGAAATAAATAACAAAAATATTCAACTTCTTACGATAATAAAATGAATGACGGATGATTGCCTGTACTTTCGAAAGTAAATAGCAATAGCATTCGGCCCCGGAAGATGACAAAATAGATGTCAGATGATTGCTTTTACGTTCGGAAGTGAATAGCAGTAATATTCTGCTCCATACGATGCTAAAATAACTGGCGGATGTTCGCTTTTAAATTTCGAAATGAATAACAGTAACATTCACCTGCGTTCGATGGTTCGGAAATGAACACAATAATATTCAACTCCGTGTATACGATGATAACATAAATGTCTGATGTTTGCCTTTATGTTCAAGAGTAAATGGCAATAACATTCAGCTCCGGAAGATGCTAAAATAAATGTCGAATGTTTGCTGTGACGTTCGGAAATTAATAACAAAAATATTCAACTCCGTATACTGAGTATACGATTTTGCGTTCGGAAGTGAATAGCAGTAATGTTCTGCTCCATACGATGCTAAAATAACTGGCGGATGTTCGCTTTTAAATTTCGAAATGAATAACAGTATACATTCAGCTGCGTTCGATGGTTCGGAAATGAACACAATAATATTCAACTCCGTGTATATGATAACATAAATGTCTGATGTTTGCTTTTATGTTCAAGAGTAAATAGCAATAACATTCAGCTCCGGAAGATGCTAAAATAAATAACGCATGTTTGTTGTGACGTTCGGAAATGAATAACCAAAATAACTCCGTATATACGATGATAAAATAAATGTCTGATATTCGGTTTTACGTTCGAAATATAACAATAACAATCAGCTCCCTTCGACTTTCGGAAATGAATGATAATAATATTCAACTCCGTACGATGTTTAAATAAATGTCGGATGCTTGCTTATAATTTATATTGCTATGTACTTTCGCAAATAAATAGCAATAACATTCGGCTCCGGAAGATGCCAAAATGATTAATGTCACATGATTGCTTTTACGTTTGGAAGTGAATAGCAGTTACATTCTGCTCCGTACTATGCTAAAATAAATGTCGGATATTTGCTACATGTGTATTACATTTCGAAATGAATAGTAACATTCGGCTGCGTTTGATGGTAAAAAACAAAACAAAAACAAAACAAAACAAAACACACACACACACACAAAAAAAAAACTGTCTGATGTCTGCCTTGACGTTCAAAATTCGGCCCCATACGATATGATGAAATAATTGTCAGATGACTCATTTCACTTTCGCAAGTGGACAACAGTGACATTCGGCTCCGTACGATGATAAAATAGATGTCGGATGTTTGCTTTTATATTTGGAAATGACTAACTGTTAAATTCTGCTCCGTATACGACAGAGCTGCCAACCTTTCGAAGCACAAATTAGTACTCAGCAGCTCCAAAATTCGTGTTTTCCACCAGAATTCGTATTTTTTTTCAATCTCCCTCTTTTTGCTATGAGGCCTACAGGCTCTAAACATAACGTTATGACACATGCCGAAGCATCCAGCTGGTCACCAGCACGATAAAGATTCTAAACTACGCAATGTTCAGCGTTGATTGATTGCTTTCTCGCAATGTGTACAAGTGCAAGTTTGTACCTCCAAAATCTTTCTGGGCTGATTATGGAAGCTTCCATTTTCTAGCAGGTGACGGGGAATGCTTGATCTTCTCAAGAGAGCTTCTGTGTGAGCGGATGCAAAACTCTGTTCTGTGTTTCCAATTATGTACTATCAAAACATAATCATGCGTTGTTTTCAGGCTTTTTTCATTTTATTGGATTTTAAACATCAGTATTCTTCGAAGTATTCCAATTCCTTTTCCCCTGACTGGAATCGGAAAGTCTGCTATAACGATGATCGCAAAATGCCGCGCTGTGTGTGGAAGCGCCGATGTGGTGCAAACACGTGGCTTCATTTTCAAGTTTAAATGAATGCGCCATGTGCTCCTGCCTATAAGAGGTTACTGCAAGTTCGATGGATCGAATGCGCCATAGCTGAGCTGAGCTGAATGGCTTGTTTACGGTAAACATGCAATTTACGTTCGATATGAAGAAATCATTACGTCTTTCACGAGGGAAAAACACACAAAACAAACAAACAAACAAAATACACCCACGAACGAATGTTGATAGCCAAAACTTTGAAAAGTAATAAGCAGTTTTGATGCGCGTGAACTGAAATTAATTGTCCTTACACGTTGTATTTTGCTGTCTAACCAGGTGATGACTGCATCTCATTGGACCTTCTCGTAGTGAATTTGTCTGGGCATACGAGACCTTTCATGTATTTCTGTGATTGCATTTTTAATTGACTAATAATCAATCCTTTTGTTATTGTTCAGGGAACATTAGATATTCGATCAAGTACACTATAATCGACTCTTCGATGTTCCCTACTATGCGCCAAAAGAAAGGCTATAGACATAGAATCATGGTATCTTTGGAATTATTCCTTTAATTCAACTAATGAGCTGGTTCTTCGATCGATATTTCCAGGATACTTACACGCTGTTTATTCCAATGCGCGCATTCTTTCGTCTGACACGCACCTGGGTGTGGCACCTGCTTTTGTGGAAATTTCCACAAGGGAGAGGGGTGGGGTGTCAAGTTTCTTCGAGCCGAAGAGACTGCATACACAATCTCTTCGCTTTTATTTATTGTCATTCGTGTTTTCGCCTTATTCTTTGCTGATATTGAACATTTAGATTTAACTTTACGAAAGTTGCTATAGCACATGGTTCGTTTTGTTGTGAGGTGTACGTAATTTCTTTTTTTTTTTAATCATTCTTGAGAGGGGAAAGAAGAGTAAGGGGGAAAGAAGACTAGAGGGAAAGGGAAATAAAACAAACGTCACGTACGCTAAGCATTCACAGGAAGCCGTCTTTTTACACCAGTCACCAGCATAGTTATCATCACTATCAGACATCACTCAAGATCATTTTAGCCTTTTCCTATGATCAACATTAAGAAACACGCATAATCCCTCGAGATAAATACCTAGGAAACTCATAGTTACGTTCAGACGGCAGGCCCTAACCTCGAGGTTAGGAAACAAATACAAAGTATCAACACTTCCCAACAACACAAACATTTAGAAAAGACAACAAATAGCACATCGAAGCGGCTGGGATCAAACTCCGTCGCTTCGATTGCAGCGAAGTGGAGAAATCGCCGTTACGAAAATAACAGTGCGAGACACTAAGAGAATAACGTTTAAATACTTCAAAGTATAAAGGGAACAGATAAAGTGATATAAAATGTAAGAAATCGTACTAAACGAGGTGTGAGAAACGACGGAAATAAAACGAAGTTTAGTAGTAAGCTTAGGCCCTAGCAAAAGTTTTGCAGCACCGAAAGCTACGCGAAAATAAACACATATAAAACTCGGTATTGCGACGAGATCCTATGGGATCAAGTCAATAAACGATACAAAACAAAGGAAATTGATTCATTTTGACGGGAAAATAGTTTGTTATAAGTATTCTGTTATATGAAATCTCCTTTAATAGGCCTAGAAATAATCGAGTTTCCACGATACTCTGGAAAGAAAGTTCGAACGCTTTTCACCTGCACATATACTGCAGAGGGCAGTGCACATCAGTCATCAATACACGAACAGAAACTCACCTCTACAACTTCCTCGCAGAAAATGATGCAATAGCGTTATAAAAAAAAAGCACACAACACTCTAAAAATCATTTCGTACTTGGGAGGCAAGGGACAAGAGGATGAAAAGAAGAGAAAAAGAAGCAGACATTGCACAACGGGACGCTTTCACCCCGCCTCATACGGTACTGTAGTGGCAGCTGGCTACAGTGTGTAGACACTCCCCAGCCGGCCGGCCACACATTCTGATTGGGATACCACGGCGATCCATGTAAACATCCAGGGTCCGTAGGCGACAGGGATTCACGCGCGCGAAGTTCTGTTCGGTGTACACAGTACGCAAGCAGCGATATGCGTGTGCGCACATTTTTCTATTCAGCGCTTTCCACATACGGTGCGTACGCAATGCATCGATATCCCAGCTGAATACAGATAACATGGCACATGCGACGTGCGTTTGCGATATTTTTACCCATTATTTTTCCCCACTGTGAATTCGTACTTTCTAAGGACGTTTTCATATTGTCGTATTCCCTTCGATTTTTCGTATACGAATTTTTCGGAACGGTTGGCAGCTCTGGTACAATGCTAACATAAATAACAGATTATTGCTTTCACATTTGAAAATGATTAATGGTATACATAGGCTCAGTATGATGCTTAAATAAATAGAGGATGTTTGCTTCACATTCGGAAATCAATAAGGGTAACATTCAGCTCCATAAGATGCTAAAATGAATGTCGGTTGTTTGCTTTTATACAGTGTATTTGAAAATGATTAACGGTAATATTCGGCTCCGTAAGGTTCTAACATACTATAGTAAATGTTGGATGATTGCTTTTACAATCAGAAATGAATAGCGGTAACTTTCGGCTCTTTACAATGCTAAAACAAACAATCTGGAAATGCTCCCACTTTCTCATCCCAAAAGTAAGCTATGACCACCTATATAGGCATCAACTTTTATAATTATCTATAAGCCTATTTGCTAAATCTTAGAATTCAGAATAATGGTGATAAGATGATCTACTTTTGTATTCATTTATTTTAGACATGGGTACCTGTCACGTCAGTAATGCTTAATAATTGTTTTTAGTAGGACCGATTTAGTTTTTCCTATGTTTTTCTTGGTTTTTTTTTTGGCCACCAAAAAAAAAATAGAAATCAATGATTTTGGTGGTCAAAAATAAAAATTAGTTTGGAGCCCTGCGATATCATTGGGCTCATCATTACTTAATCTTTCCCATGATACGCTAATATTCAATCTGCCGACGTCATCCGACAATTCATGATTAAAACCTTTTTTTTTTCATCGTCCGTAACCCAACTTTGAACACAGACAGGGTGTTCTTTCTCATTCTAGAGTAATGAAGGAGCGCACTTTCGGCTGTGATCTAAGTCCTATTATCGATGTCGCCGTTTAGTGATCTAAACTTCAGCTTTGCTGAACTGTTCAATGTCTTGAGCAGGAAGCGAAAACAATGGCTGGACTAAGGAACCTTCGTTTTTAAAAGGGGGAAATAGAAACAAAAAACAACACTGAAACCGAACAGGCCGGCCGAGCATTGTTTAGGTTAACCACGCGTGGTGATAATCGCGCCCATTGATCGCTCTGTCCAGCTGGCTTAACCCTATTCTAACTGGGAGGAGTTTTTACTGGGGTGACCCCCCCCCCCCCCCTTCAGATCTCGGCCACCGATCGCGCGATCGCTGCGAAATTTTTCCTGAAGATAGAGCTGGATGTCAACTACAAGATTACATGGTCATACAATAGAAAAATATTGCCTTTCTATTTTTAATAAATTGATGCAAAGTTGTGCATGAAATCATATTTTCACCTATAACTCCATAAAAAAGACTGAAGTATTGCTAAATTTTTGTGTCAAAATTCCTCAAGACATATAAACCAATTTTCATTTAAAAATAAAGCACAGTCAAAACCAATTTCTTTTGTTTTTTATTGTTTTGTTAATTTCTTATGTATTTTATTGTTTTTTCGACCTTGTGTTTTCTGTTGTTTTTCAAAATTTGTTGCAGGCACTTTTTCAGGCTTATCTACACTATATAGAATTGATTAATTTCAATGGTTCAAAGATGAAATACTATAATTTATATCAATTTAACCCCAAAAACACAATTTACATTCAATTTGCACACGATATCATGAATTTGAGCTGTTTTCCGGTTGACATGCATTTGCATAACATTACGTAACTTCAGAACGGTGTACTCAGACGTCGCAAATTTGGTCTCAAAATATGCGGAAGACTTCAATGAAAAAAGTTGTGAAACGACGCGGCAAAATCTTTGCTCGTTGCAGAATCGTGACGCGAAACGTGGGGGGGGGGTCAATTTGACCCCCCCTCCCCCAGTTAGAATAGGGTTAAGAGTATGCATATTGACCAAAAATAGTCAGAGGGATGCTAATTTACTCTTACAAGCTATCGCTACTATTTAAGTTGAAAACTGGAACTTTCTGAAAGGTTAAAGATGATCGTAAAATCAGTTCTGGCTACAGGATTTTATAATAATTATAATAGCATACAACATGTACCAAGTTTTCATCGTTTACCTGTCTTATCACTCCAAAGCAGTTCAGCTTAACTGTTGGCTTATAGAAGTGATCATCAATCGGTAAGGATTAGTCAGATGAATTCATGAATTCACTTTATGCATCACGGCTAATCGAACTATTCAACATCGTTGAAGTAACCATACTTTTTTATTTTCATAGTTCAAACTATTTCTTAACATTTATATGCAAAACGAAAGTACTCTACACGTTTTTCAAAATGCTCAGATGTAGTGAGTCAATTCCACAAAGATTGCATTACGGCAACCTTTACTGACCTAAACAAGTTTTCTATAGAGCTATCAGTTCTATTATAATGGCATTCTGATAACTTCGACTGCGTTTTGAAGTCGTACCGAGCACAGCATTCAAAACAACGGGTTCCTCAGGTCCTCTTTAGGTACTGGTATACTTGCTAAAAGCATTCTCTTTAGCTTCCATTGACAACAACATGGGAGGAGAATGGAAGCGATCAACTTTCTCGGTAAATGAGGCTTTTCGTATATAGCACGCATTGCGTGCCTCTTTCTTTTTTCTGTTTCTGTTGTTTCAAACTACACTGCAGCCGACACACAACACAAACACACCAAAGTTTACATTCAGGCAACCGTATTTTGGTATTGGTTAGAATCGAATTATATCTGTCTTGTGATTGGCTAATTATCTGTAGCAAAAACAAAACAAAACAAAACAAAACAAAAACAAAAACAAACAAACACAAAAATGCTGAAAACTGCTTATCGAATATCAGTGGCGTGCCAAAGGAGTAAAATGGAGTCTATACTCTAAAGGGGCCTGAGCTTTTGATTCCAAAAGAATCTTCGTCAGAGGCAAAATGATAATCAGGCAGGGAAAGCAATCACATTATAAAGAAGTTCACACAACACGAACAGTCAGGGACAGGCTAGGGACACGGAACAAAGAAAACAAAAGGAGAGGATGGGAGGTCATGGGCAATGAGGCCAACAGGTGAAGGGAGGGGGATTAAAGCAGGAGGGTGGATAGACAAAAGGCATAGGAGGGTCAGTGATAATCCTGAGTGCCATGGGGGTGCATCCATTTAAGAATGAATTTTCTCACACACCCAAGCTGTCGCCATTTATGTGTGTGCGATGAAGCGTTAACGCCGTCGCTATAAAGCAGGACTGTTGCATCATGGGGGGGGGGGAACGGGTTGTGAGCTTGAACATAACCTGAACTTTAAGGGCGATTTTCTTTTTTTTTTTCTTCTTCTTTTATGACTTCTAGGGATGCGGAAAGGGGTTGTTTTATGTATTATTGTAAAGATAAAACTATACAATGTATGTAGAATTCAAGTATTTATATATACATGTGTAGACATGCCTAAAATATCGTTTACTGCGACATACGCATTTCGACCGAGCGCATCACGACCTGTATGGACTACGCACATGTATTCTTTTATCTTGCGCTCTGCTTTTGTGGGAATTTCTTCAAGCATAGGTGTCAGGTTTTCCTACGTTACGTCTGCGGTCATTAATTCCATATTTGTTAGTTTGTCTGCTTTCTTATTCTGTGTTTATGCATTTTACTTGAACTTAAAGGTCTAGACGTTTCGTTTGCTAAATGCACGCGAGTCACGTTGCATTGTATGATGTATTTTGTTTCGTTGACCATTCATGAGAAGCGTTTCTTTGAGCAAACTCTCTTTTCACACCAAAATCACTTATAGAAGGTAGTCATCCACATTGGTTATCAAAATAATAATTCCGTCATTTTCCTTTCGTTCAGAAACAGGAATCAGAATTCTCAACACGTCATCCACATTGGTTATCAAAACAATTCCGTCATTTTTCCTTTCGTTCAGAAACAAAAATCTGTTATTCTCAACACGTTATTACAAAAATTACATCTCACAGCAATAATAGGGCCTACTATATTATAGAACCAACTCATCGCAGCAAAATGACACATTACGGTTACGAGGACATACACAATGCTTGAACAAATTACTTTGCTTCAAAATGTAGAAACAGATGAAGTGACATAACAAGAGAAAGGGCGCACCGAAAGAGGTACACTGTATCAAGATCAACTAAGATAAACTCTAACAAAAAAGAAGAAGAAGGAGGAAACTATTCCCCCCCCCACACACACACACACACACGCACACACATACACACAAACGAGTAGATACACAAAGGTCATATGTTTACCTTTGGGAGCAGTGATTTAAAAGATGTTTTAGATATCACATGTGATGCATAATAGGTCCGTTGTGCAAAGCATCCTACATAATTTTTTGTAATAAAGCCTAGAATATAAGGAGATATCAGTATTTCTCTTATAGATTGTAAAGAACCTTCGGAATTAGGACCTTTGTTTCATTTTCGGATTAACGAACCTTCGGCATAACGAACCTTATTTCATTTTTTGATAAATGAACCTTTGGAATAACAAGTTACAAACCTCATATTTTCGGATTAACGGACCTTCGGAATAGCGAACTGTAACCGTTCACATAGTGTACTGTATTTTCGATCATACGGATTCAATTTTTTTTTCCAGCAGTTGTTTCTATCCCTATAACTCACATTTCAGAACTATGGGGGTTTTGTTTCATGTATACGTGGTGAATTAATACGCCTTTAATGCAAGAGCAAAAACATGGGAAAGTTTGAATGCTTTTCACGTGCACAGATTCTGATAGGTATTATCCCGTAACAGGGGCGGATCCAGGAATTCCGTAAAGTGGGGGCGCGTTTACAAAATTAAAGGGGGGCGCACGCACCCCTCCCCCATTTTTTTTTTTAATTTCTTTTGTTTCAACAAAAAAAAAAAAATAAATAAAGGGGGAGGGCGGGCGCCGGTTGCGGTCCTCCCTGGATCCGCCCCTGCGTAACCAAGTAAGTTTGAGAGAGAAAAGTTTGAGCCAAAAACACAGCGTTGACAAGTACTACCACAAATTGCATAGTACACAGTACGAGAAAGTATACAGCACGAGATCTCTAGTTTGATTTTCATTTCGCTTCGAATAGTAGACGAGCAGTGACAATCCGTCAAAGTGCTAACTACAGCTAGGGCCTAGCGGCACAGTTTACAGGTCTACCTTCTGTTCACTGCATGGTACACATAAACAAGAACAAAAGCGTTTTCTTCTTTTGCATGTTAGCATGGGGACGATAGTGAATTAAGTTCACCAAGATTCAATGTTTGTAAACAAGAAAGCAGCGCGGAGCAAAGACCTCAGATCGTTGTTATAGCACACGTGCATCTATTGTGGTAACATTTTAATCAACGCACTAACACCATCTGAACATACTCGACGATCATGCCACACAATCACTGTGAAGGGGAAATGTTCAGCAACAACAAGAGCACGAGTATGTAGCCTACCATATACTGCACGCGCATTCATTCCGTGAGTGCCAAACACAAGCTAGAAACACACGCAATAAAGAAACATCGCAAGTTCGTGAACTGAGGGACCCTTTTTTGTCTTATATCTTAACAAGATAAAGACGTGATTTCGGGTGCTGTTCGTTATTCCGAAGGTTCGTTATTCCGAAGGTTCGTTATTCCGAAGGTTCGTTTATCCGAAACACATAAATTCCCTAAACCATAGAGGTTCGTTAATCCGAAAACGAAAAAAGGTTCGTTAATTCGAACATTTGCGGCGTTATTTCGAAGGTTCGTTAATCCAAAAATGACATAGGGTTCGTCATTCCGAAGGTTCGTTAATCCGAAAATGAAATAGGGTTCGTTATCTCGAAGGTTCGTTGATCCGATATGATATAGGATCCGAAATGATATAGGGTCCGTAACGAACCTTCGAAGTAAGTCGAGCTTTGTTTCATTTTCGGATTAACGAACCTTCGGAATAACGAACCTTATTTCATTTTCGGATTAACAAACCTTCGGACTAAAGAACCTTACTAACGAACCTTCGGAATAACGAGCTGTAACCGTGATTTCATATCCAATTTGTTTAATTGGACCTTTTAAAAGCTATGACTGTATCGAATCATTGAGAGCAATGAAATTTAACGGCCTTCTGTCCGCCGTATCAAAAGTGTGATGATAAAGGGGATGTGCGCATTGTCATTCGAAATACATGTAACTACATGTAACTCTACATTTAAGTAATTAGTCTGATTATTATATAGAAACTGATTTTGGGATTGATAGTCACTACTGACAGTTTTTATTCTCGTAAACGGCACCTGTCAATCTCACAGGCGTCAAGTCGAAGCACTCACACGTCATGAATTGACCATAACGTAAAAACGACAGAACTCTACACACAAGAGTTCTGTGATAAAAACACGCTGGGCACACAAGATGAGTATGTTGGAACCACATGGCGCACTCACTGCTGGCAGGGCAAGCACGTGCTTTGCTCATCGAACTGATCGTTTTTATAGCGATCATAATATCGCTGCACAGCAGAGATTCGTATTCCAATGCACAGTAGGCCTACTCTCTCTCTCTCTCTCTCTCTCTCTCTCTCTCTCTAAAAAAAAAAAAAAATGAAAACATTCACACTTGAAGGGGTGGATACATTTAAAACGGAGTCAATTTAGAGTGAATTTGGAGTGAATTTTGAGTGAAAATGTTCATTTTCACTCGGAGTGACCTCCGGGATCACTCGAAGATTTTGGAGTGCTATTGATGTAGCGCGATTCCGCTGCTTAAATGCATTCAGTTTTGCTCATAATCATTGATTTCATCCTTCTTTTTTTTTTTCTTGGAAAGCAAGCACTCCTTAAAGAGGGAAAACCCCGATTGGACAAATTGCGACGTAAACATGCATTGACATAGTTATGTGATACGTATAAACAATTTATCATGAAAGGAGAGAAGGGTACCTACAGTACATGTATCCAAGATAAACATTATGCATGCACGTGTAGTACCACTTCTCGGGGACTCGAGTGAAGTTAAACGCAGCTTTGTTGATTACATAATGCCACTCTGGTGGTTTCGCCATACCCTTCTCTCTCTCCTACGTTTTCTTTGTTTTCTCCCTCTCTTTGTCTTTTTCTTTTTTCCCTACAAATTGTGTACTTTAAGAATAGACAGACGGTGTTAAACTTCAACTCAAGTGGCTTCTTAAGATCTGCGCCTCTTTCATCCATCTTAGGGACCGTGACACTATTGTGAATGACACAATTAAAAGCATCACACAAGGACTTTCACGCCTCGTTAGACCTTTAAGACTCAGATCTTTTTCTTTCTTTTTATGTGTGTGTGTGTGTAGACGTGGACGCCATTGGGAAATATCAAGCTCGAGACAATAAGTGGCCACTTACAATATAATGACCGACCGATGTTGAAGGTAGATTAAATCAGTAACTAAGTCAGAAATTGGGGAACCAGTAAATAAATAGGCAGCGATCGACACTTCGACGGTTTGCCAATCTAATGTGCAGCGATCGACGTCGAAAGTGTCAATCAAATACGTTATTTACGGTCGACGTCGAAGGTTGATAAAATCAGTAAGCAGCGATCGATGTCGAAGGTTGATAATCGGATGGGTGCTGTTCGTAATATTCCGAAGGTTCGTAATTCCGAAGGGTCGTTAAATTCGAAACACACAAATTCCCTAAACCTACAGGTTCGTTAATTCGAACGTTTGTGGCGTTATTCCGAAGGTTCGTTATTCTGAAGATTCATGAATCCGAAAATGAAATTAACAGAACAATATACCTTCTGAATAACGAATCTTCGGACTAGAGAGCCTTCGGAATAACGAACATCGGAATAATAGCTACCGATGTGTAAGGTTGATGAAATTATTAAATAGCGACCAATGTCCAAAGTTGATTAGGTCATACCGTCCGACGTTAGTGATCGAGAAAACTATAAAGTAGCGGCTGATGTCGAAGGTTGATAAAATAAGGACAATTAAATCAAATAGGTATAGCGTCCATAATGTCGAGATCAAATAAAATTGAGCAGCAACGAAGTGTCGAAGGTTTATGTAATCAACTTGGTATCGCACGACGTCGAATGTTAAGCAAAATTATCTGATTTATCCGACATTTGTTTTAGCATTGTAAAGAGGCTAAAGTTACCGTTATTCATTTCTGATAGCAAAAGCAATCATCCAACATTTACTAGTATTTTGACACCTTACGGAGCCGAATGTTACAGTTAATCATTTTCAAATGTTAAAGCAAACAACCGACATTCATTTTAGCATCTTACGGAGCTGAATGTTATCCTTTTTCATTTCCAAACGTGAAAGCAAACATCCGCTATTTATTTTAGCATCTAACTGAGCCGATTGATACCGTTAATCATTTCCAAATGTAAAAGCAACAATCTGTTATTTATCTTAGCATCGTTCGGAGCAGAACATTACCGTTATTCATTTCCAAATTTAAAAGCAAACATCCGACAATCATTTTAGCATCGTACGGAGCCGAATGTTACTGTTTTTCATTATGAACGTCAAGGCAGACATCAGACATTTACTTTACCATCAAACGCAGCTGAATGTTACTGTTCGTCATTTCGAAATGTAATAGCAAATATCCGACATTTATTTTATTATATGGAGCAGACTGTTACTGCTATTCACCTCCAAACGTAAAAAGCAATCATCTGCCATTTTCTGGGCATCTTCCGGAGCCAAATGTTATTGCTATTTACTTTCGAAAGTAAAAGCAAACACCCGACATCTGTTTAATCATCATACGGAGTTGAATATTAGTGTTATTAATTTCCGAACATCAAAGGGATCATTCGACATTTATTTTAGCATCTTCCGGAGCTGAATGTTATTGTTATTTACTTTTGAACGTAAAAGCAAACATCCGGCATTTATTTTTATCATCGTACAGAGTTGAATATTATTGTTATTCATTTCCGAACGTCAAAGCAAAGATCCGACATTTATTTTAGCATCTTCCGGAGATGAATATTATTGCTATTTACTTCCGAAAGTAAAAGCAAACATCCGACATTTATTTAATCATCGTACGGAGTATTATTGTTATTCATTTCCAAACGTCAAAGGGATCATTGGACATTTGCTTTAGCATATTCGGGAGCTGAATGTTATGGTTATTATTTTACTTTCGAACGTAAAAGCAAACATCCGGCAAATTACTGATACTTTTCAAAAGATTTTCGCGGATCGATTTCAGCTAATTTCCTTCATGTAGCCGATGGTTGACGGGAGAGTTTGATTTTCATGTCATTAATTCCGCGCTGGAGCGCTCGGGCAAATGCGGGTGTTTAGACGAGCGTGAAAGTGCGGGCGACTTCCCTCGTCTGTACGCGTTCAAACGCCCGCGTATTACCTAGTACGCCCGGACGAAAGGGCTTCCCGCATTTGCCCTAGGGGTTTTCGTGACGTTTCCCGCGGTCGGCACTGTATGTTTGATTTAGCTTACAAAATTTCATGGAAGCAATTGTCACAGAGGCAAATGTCATGGAAACGCTTTATTCCCTAATGATTTTAGTCATTTTCATCACCTTTAGTATTTGGATATGAATGGGGAGTCTTTAAGTGATTATCTTAATATTGAGTTTCTGCTGATCGAGCACAAGCGTGTTCTATTACCAATTGGCACATTTCACAGTCCATAGGGTGCTCCAAAGAACATTGATTTATATGGGACTGGCTGTGCAACATTTAGTTTTATCCTGCCTGACAATTCCTGGCTTACATCTGTTTTCTCTCCACTTGAGTGTAATCAATCACTCCAGCTTTTAAAAAGGAGCTAATCACTCTCCCCTTCTTGATTAGAATGTATCAAATGGATTTGAAATGGATATCAAAGTATGATAGGTCTATTGAAATAAGGAAACAGAATCCAGAATCAGATAAGTGCCTTTTTTTTCTATTCTGTTTTCAGGATTATGTGTTGAAAGTAATTGTGTCCGTGTGTGTGTGTGTGCATTTTGCATGTGTGACTGATTGTTCATAAAACACTTTCTTTTTGCTCTCTTTCTTGACATGCCTGTTGTAAGTTTCAGTTAACATTAAACTGGGTTAATGAATTTCAAACTTTTGGCAACAGAACACACTTCAATCCACATGCACAGTTGGTAGGTGCATAGAAGTTGGCTGGCAGCATGTACACTATTCTACACTCAACACTAGATGGCGCCCTTATTGTCTGCTTCATAGTTCACACTGCTGCATGGAGTTTTGGCACATTGACAGTCACACAACCACACACACACACCATGACTCATGCGTGAATGATATAATGAATTCTTTTGCATATTTTGTCATATAATTTCTTTGGGTTCACACAACAAGTACCAATCAATCTCAATTCTAATGGAAACAACCTGACAGTTTAACTACATCAGTACAACATTTCCTATGTACAAGATGTAATGGTTCTATGTAAAAATTCAGCAAATTTATTTGCAGTGATGTTCATCATATCTACAATGAATAAAACATATCAAACATAAGTGATAAAGCTTTCAACATATATTACATGAACTACAAAGACATTTCAGTACAAGTACATCAGGCTTGGTGAAAAACTCTAGGACTTATATAAAAAAAAAAAAACAATGAATAAGTCACAGAGGAGTTCAAATGAATCTAACACATTCCTGACATAAATTCCGGTAAGTCTTTGTAGACTCTGTCTAGGATCACCAAGTTCCCGAAAAGAATATGGGATAAGTATGTTTTTTCAGGAAGAAAAGAGGCTAAGTTTGTTTTATGAATCTACTTTGCTGTTTACCATGCTTCTTAGCTACCTAAATGCTTTTTACCAGCAGGAGAAAAAAAAAATATCATTCTCAAATAGAGGAGCACTTGCTGTGATATACTATTTCATTTTGCGTTTGTAGGTATATATGCATATGCATATACTGTGAAAGTGGAAATTTTCACACATTTAATTTTTCATGCTTGGCTGGGTAAGATGAATTTCACATGTTTTTAAATCCGCAGAATCAAAACATTGAATTGCGTTCCATAAAGCAAGCAAAACTATTTGCATGCTTTTGTTTTCGTCACGCTAGTTTCTGGTCATGCGAAATGTGCAAAAAATAAATGAATAAATAAATTTTTAAAAATCCACACTGAAAAAATTTCCACTTTTATAGTACACCCAAATATCTTTTACATTGTCGTTTATGACTTACATTGTAATGCACATTGTACCTCTTCCTCCCTTTGAAAGCTGTTATGTACAGTGTATGCTCTACACATGGCAGAAAATGGCACATGATATCTTGGCAGAAAGTGATGAAATATGACCTAATCTTGCCAAAAGTCAAGCCATAGGCAGTGAACCCATGTTTGAGGTGTTATTCTATTTCCTTTTGATTTTTCACATTCATCCAGTTTCCTTGATATAATTCTACATTGAATACTCTTTAGTTGCTATAGTCACGACCATTAGATGTATGCTACAAAATATTTAGTATGAGATGTTGTTTGGAATAAGATGAGCCTAATTCTTGAATAGACTTTAGTTTCCTTTGCAGTTTGCACTTTAACTCATATCACTGCTTATCTGCCCAAAAAGCATAGTACATTGTAGCTGTACATTATATATTGTATTTGCCTCATCATAATTTTTGATGGGTTTGTTGCCAAAACTGTTTGGTTCTTTGTTTATCAGGTGAAAGATTGTTGCATAAAGATTATTAAAATCATCACAGTTTTCATTTTTTAGGGGAAAAAAAGAACTCAATACAAATGTATTTATCGTTATTATTTTTGTGCTTAGATACTGTGTTGATTTGCCAGCAGATAGGATGGTTGAAGAATAAAATAAATCAATAAATAATGAAATAAAAAGATATGGTGATGTAGCTACTTCATGATATTGCTGAAATGACAATCAAATGTAATAGTTTGAGATTTATTTTGTATTTGTTTCATCATTAAAATTGAAAGATACGAAGAAAAGAATAGTACAAGAGTTCATGTGCCAATTTATTCAAATCTGTGTTAGTAATCTGAAGATTTTGTATATCTCTGCAACACCTTTCAGATAGCAGAAACAGGGTAAATGAATGGCTTTGCAAAGACATCTCTCAAGCCACATTGGATAATTGGAAGACACTCTGGTTTATTTATATCTTACATAGTGGAAGGTCACTTATCAAACACTGATACCAAGAAATGTGAGTCAAAAATGACAAATTACCCTGGTCAGGAATATTCTGGATCATTCTCGTAAAAACGTGCACATGGTCAACATCACTCTAGGGTACTACAATAGGTCATGTGCTAGACAGGTATGTTTATTTTGGACAGCATTTTGATGGCTTTCAAACCCTTAAAACCAAATCTCCAGTCTCCCTTCTTTAGGTAGGTTCATAAAAATAGAATCTCATGGATTTTCTTTCACAAAATTGTCACAGGCACAGAATTTTTGTTCTGTATTTTCAACACTGGGCTTGGGTAACTATGGTCCACTTGAATCAGAAAATTTATCTCTGGCAGCTCATTAGAGTTGAGACTCAAAAAAAAAAAAATAAGAAGAAATTATGTGGATTATATCCTTATAAAAACCAAGCCTCTTAAAAATATATTTTCTGCCAAAAACTTAAACAATATGAAAGCTTTCATGTAGCAAAATATTAATGACCACAATAAAATTATTATATACATTTTTAGTCTTGCAAGAAATAAATGGCAAGATATTTCATATTTCTTATTCACACAAAACAAATAATGAGCTCTCTATAAAAACTACCTATGTGACTGAAACTGTCGTGTACAGTAATACTTTACTGGAGAACAGTCCTTTCAGGAGCCAGCAAAGCAAACTGAAAAGTAATTAAGCATTTTTATCATATTTGATGTATGGAGTTAATGCCCTTTGCTTCTAAGTTGAATAGGTGTTCTGTGGCCTACTTCTCCTTGAAACGTACAAATGACAGCAAACTAAGATGGGCTTCTTATACAGAAGCAGGCAAGCTTCATGGCCTCATTCCCACAGACAAGCTAAATGGATATCCAGTTAGAGTCTTGAGCTTATCAAAAAATGAACAAATCTTGAACTAAGGAAACGGATATATTATTATATTGGAAAATAAATAGCTTCTTTTGTTTACAAATAGATGAATTCTGAAAGATGTCTTCATAAATATTTAACTAAAATTCATTTTAAGAAGAAAAACAATGAAAAAGCAATGATTGTCTGAACTCACTCTCTGGCTCAAGACGTCAGTAAATTAGATTTTGTCACTAGATCCATATTTCCTTTTTGATTTTGTATGTTTTGTATTAATGAAAGATGCCTTGGGCACTCCAACTCCTGAGACAGTTCTTTTTAAATCTGTGCAGCTGTCTCTAAAATATCTGAGTCCTGGTTCATCATGCAGTATACACCCATATATGCTGTGATATGCAGTTTCCATTATGGCATTCGTGCAACACCCAATCAACTGCAAGAGTTACAGTTAATTCTCTGGTACCTGCACTTCCCGTAACATGCAATAGAGTACAGACTTATTTGTCCACCATTTAAGAGTCTCATGTAAGAGAAAAAGACCCAAAAGCTGTAATTTGTAGGTAAAAACAGTGTCTTAAAAGGTTCAAGCTGGAGATGTTGCCTGAAACTTCTGCTCAAATATTAGGGCAATACAGAGAAATGCAATTCTTTGGAGCAAACCACTGTTCAATGCTATATGATGGTTTAGTAGAAGTTCAAAGTTCATGCAGATTATTAGTTTCTCGAGGTTTTGAGAATAAATTCATGTGAGAAATGGGCTGGCATATTGTGAATTGCCCTTTTTTGGTTTGAAGTCTTTTCGCTGATAAGCCCTTTGTTGGCTGCTAAACCCCCTGGAGTGGAAAGTTGACACTCTGAGCTGTTTCAACTCCTTGATAGTAAGGATGGTTCCTCTGGATGCAGTCCTGGTAGGCGTTGCCACGGTGATACCACTGGCAGGACTCATTCTCTTGCATGAGGCAGGTTGCATACAGGGACTGGCAGTCCTCTGCCCCATATGTCTGGCTGGGGTAGGGGTCATAGATGCACCCGCTGGAGGGACTATTTGTTGACCATGCCCGCATCTCTGACTGGACCTATGGAAAGGGGGGGGGGGGGGTGGGTGGGGACAAAAAATTCAAACTTTAGAAGCATTCAAAATATTTTAATGTAGCTTTGGCAGGTTTGAGCAGCTATCATTCGTGACAAGCAGAATATGTTGATGAGATGTTTAGTAGCCAAGATTACAAAATGATTCCATGTTTGAATTATTCCCATTTTTGTTCTATTTTCATTATTTAACGAAATGTGAACCATAGGACCAGAATGAATAATCAGTTTCATCACTTTGGGTTAATTCATCCAGTAGGAGAGTCCATTTGAATTTTCCAGTGTCATCATTCATACCAAAGAATGTTTTTTCATGTGGAAAATCAGTGAATTCTTACTTTGGTTTAAGTGAAAGTTTGAATTTCATAAAGTTTGTTGATGTTTTTTCTGTTTTGATTTTGGTGATGACTTATATATATATTTTTTGGACATAACAAGGAAGGAAAGAATGTTATGAAGCCCTTTATGGAATAGCACAGGCTATCTGTTAAACTATGTTTTCATTGGCATTGAGGTTACATTGTAGGTCAACAGTGAGTGACTTACCCTACATTGTGTGCAGTATTTGCCATAGAAGGTCTTAACCCCTTGCTTCTGTTGTTGCGACATGAGTTTCCACTCTACTGTCCAGTCACAGGAGCTGACCTGGAGATCTCCTTCCACTATGCTTCCTGTGTTTGGAAAAGATAACGATTCAGAGTATTAAAGAGCGATTTTTTTTTTAAAGTAGTTGGATACATTCAGGGTTTTGACCATCAGTTTTGCCAAAATGTACCTTGAAGAGTCATTTACCCCACTGATAAGAGTTGTGTTTGGATGAAATGATATGGCATCAGTCCAGCACTGAGAATGATTTAACAGCGAGCTTAAATACCTACATCCCATCCGCTGCAACATCCCTTTATCCCTCAAGCAAGAAGAATGCCAAAATGTCAAAAGAATTGCCTGTCATCTATGGCCACTGTCCAGTAATATTGTTTGTTATGGGTATGAACTACATAGACATGAACTTCTGCATGTTCATTTATTCCAGGTGAAAAGAGAAGATGGAAAAGCAGTATTCTGATGAAAAAAAAAAAAAAAAAATCCACAAACTGGCGACATGATGGAACATATTATTAGCCCATTGAGGACGGTTTGATTTTGCTACAACCCACATTTCCCATAGATGCTTGCCTGAGTGTACTCGGGACTCGTCCTCAACGGATTAAGAATTGCAAGATTTTCCATTATATATTGCGTGAATTGAATCATTGATCAGTATTAGAACACTAATTTACTTGCCACTTTTTGGTATTCTGAATGCTCATGAGGAAAACTGAGTTACATAGCAAATATAAAGACTGGAAAGACAACATTGAAAAGTTGCACCAGTTGCCAACATTAAAGGACAAGTTCACCTTCATTAACATAAGGATTGAGAGAATGTAGCAATATTAGTAGAACACATCATTGAAAGTTTAAGGAAAATCGGACAATCCGTTCAAAAGTTATGAATTTTGGAAGTTTTTGTGGAGTCACCGCTGGATGAGAAGACTACTGCAGTGTATGATGTCACATGCGTACAACAGCATAAGGAAAATATAAAGAGAATTTCACAAAATTTCATATTTTGAAAAAAGTACACATTCCCTTGACTCGTTACTGACATATGTGATGGGTAATATTATTCCCATTGCCTTTAGAAAGAGGCAAGTCAAGTGCTCTTTTATCATGCGAAAAAAGTGAAAATATGTTGAATTTTCTTTACATTTTCTTTATACTGTTGTACTCATATGACATCACGAGCCTTAGTAGTCTCCTCATCCAGCGGTTCCAACACAAAAGTTTTAAAAATTCATAACTTTTGCATTGACTGTCCAATTTTCCTCAAACTTTCACTGATGTGTTCTAATAATATTGCTGCATTCTCTCAATCCTTATGTTTATGAAGGTGAACTTGTCCTTAAACCAAATTTAATTTCTAAGCACTGGATGCTCCATTTTTTTTTTTTTTTTTTGGCCATAATAAAGGAAGAGTCAAAGCAGTGAGATTCTCCTAAAATATTGCTGTCAAAGCAACCCCTGCATACTAACATACACTTTGAATTGAGGACGGGCTGATTTTGCTATAACACACGTTTCCGCTGGACACCTACCTGAGTATAGGACTGGTCTTCAATGGGTTAAAGAAAAGAAAAATCACTTTTTTGGAACTTCAAGAGGTCTGATGTCGGGGTGTTTTCTCTGAATAATGCACATTTCTGACTCGGCAATTTCCCTCTGGTTCATGGGAGGTCACCGCAGTGTCTCATGAAGGATTATCAGTGAATCTTACTGTGATATTTGGAGGTTATCCACCCCTTATAGAATGGCAGAAAAAGTATTATAAGACACCTGTTTGGTTGACATGGGTTCATGGGAGGACAGGATTCTCTCTTGATTTTAAAAAAAAAAAAAAAGTGATGTGATTTTTTTGATGGGTAAATCTTCTGCATAAACTGCAATGTGTGACCTGTTGAAACCCTTTGCCTTCTGTCTGATCATATGCTTTCTTTGCCAATTAAGTACCACAGGTGCCCTGGGTTTAACCGTCATTGAATAGCTAGAGATGACATAATTCTATTAATTCCTATTGTGTCAGAATGGCCTTCGTGTGAGTCACTGTCGCTCCACCTGATTTGGTTTGTCTCAATGAAGTGTGGAGCCAAATCTTGAGAGGGAGGTGGGTGAGTGCCAATAGATCAACTCGGCAAATGAGGTCTCAGGTGCATTGGCATAGCAAGGGTCAATTTAGGTCAGCACTGAATCTTGGCCAGAAAGAAAGGCTGGGGGAAAGGTGTAGATCAGTTGTGCCTCAGCCAATGAAGTTGGATGCATGGTGATCTGTCCATGATGTTTAAAAGGAATTTGTCAACACGCCTGGACAGATTGTTCCTAATCAAGTCAGTAGGTGCTAAGCAGGTGTTTGAAGGGTAGGCCTAATGGTTTGCATTGACATATCATAAAGAGAGACTGTGGGCATCAATTTCAAATGGCAGAAAAATTGGTTGCACCACGTGTTTAAATAATGCATTTGATGCTTATCAATGTATTTGTGTGTCTATCAAGCAAACTAGAATCAGATTTCATATATCCCGTCTGGCCAACTTTTGTCCAGAGCTGTTTTTTGTAACAATTTTTGCATGTTTTTGACCCACCAATTTGACATCTTAAATGTGTTAACCCGTTGAAGATGGTTTGCTTTTGCTACAATACGCATTTCCCATAGACACTTGCCCGAGTATACTCAGGACTCGTCCTCAATGGGTTAATTGAGATGAAGCTTCAAAGATTGACCTTTATTCACCATTATTTACAAACAGCAGACTACATAGAAGTATGTGTATGATGAGTACATTTAATTGACAGGCCATAGAGCTTGCAATACAGATATTGTACAAAATGTGGGGATTCTACACACAATATTAACTCCAGGCACGATTTGAAGTGCATTTTAAAAATGTAATATTCAAACAAGAAATAATTGCAATCTGAAGGCAGATATATCAGTCAATAAAGGAATTCATACTAATGTGAATTAGCGATATTCAAAAATTGAGATTTGCATTGTGATCCAAATTGCATGATTTTTCTTTTTAAACCTCTGTAGACTAAAAATGCCACTAAATTGTACAATCAGCATTGTGAGCCAAATTCAAAAGAAATCGTGCAATTATTTCAGCAAATATAGCAATAGTATGAGAAATCGTGGCAAGTGCCTGAATGCTGGACCAAAAAATCTTGAGATTTTTTTATCCCATCATACAAAACACACATGATTGAACAGTGCATGACCACATGGGTAAGGGTTACCACTTTGGTAGATTTGGGGCATGCATAATTTGGTCCACAAATTATCATGTTCAGCAATTAGCGGGATATTTAGTCCATCTGAATGGGCACAAAGAATTTCATTATTAGGATTGCAATTGTTACCCCACTCCTGTATACGCCATTTATTTAGAGAGTCTAAATTTTCACGAATCGGGACTTGCCGTCATTTTCGCGAGTGGTCAAATTCACGATCGTGGAGTACCCAGTATTGAACTGAGAAATGTATGCATGTACGTCGCATTCATGTAGGATGAGAGTCATAATTTTTGTTTGTTTTTGAATTCGCTAATAGCACCCAACTTGCGAAATTTGCGAAAATAAAAACCTCGTAAAATATTCGGCGTATACAGTATTTTGTCTGTGTGAATGTGACTGATATTGGAAGAAAGGAGAGATGGGATTCTATCTTACCTGTGATGAGATATTTGTCTCCCAGCTCCATGTCCAGAGGTCCACACAGGCTGTCTCCAGGGGAAGTCAGGATGGTGACAAGGGCTGATCTCCCTTTTCCCAGGATCCCCTCCCCCTTGAATACCCTGTCGATGCTGACAATGTACTCGAACTGGCCGAAGCGCCCTCTTAGGCGGTTGTCGGTCACACGCGTTTTCTCCAGAACGTGACCCGCCAAAGCTGGGATTTGAATAAGGCATGCAAAGAACCCAAATTTAGAAGTAAATTCAGTAAAGTAAATTTAATGCAAATTTATTACTTTTTTCTTAATTAGTATCTCATAGTGGGTGCATCTGCTCTACTTTTACTTGCAGCCCACAAACTGAACGTGCAATTCTACACCATATCCATGTTGGTTTTATGCAAATTTACTTGTTTTCAAATCTAGCTGATGAATTCAGACATGGCTTCCAGGTACCAGATGCACAATATGTACCATCCCAGCAGGAATCATAATATTGTGGAGGCAAGGGGTTAAGCCACTTTAAGGCTGTACCGTATGTCCCCCAAAAATTACAACGGGAGCTCTGCAATGATATCTTTAAAAATAGTGAATCAATCTAAATACAAATTCAGAGTATGAAACTCTAACTCATAGCCCACATCTTACAGAAAATCCCATTCGATTTGCTTCATTGGTCAAAGAGAAATGAGGAATTTTGTAGAGGATGTCAGGAATCTCTTCCCTCCAAGTTCTGTCTATTGCATTCACACACAAGATCATCTAAGTGCTAAACTTGGAAGAATCAGACTCATGACATTCTCTACAACAATCCATATTTCTCTGTGACCGCTTAACCAAATTGAATGGGGTTTTCTGCAAAATAGAGCTAAGATGTTATATTTTAGGCAAGCCTTGAAGTAGGATTTAGACAGTTTAATCATATTGGGTGTTATCGATGCAAAAATCTGATTGTAATTTTTTTTTTTGGACATACTGTACTGTATCAATTCAGTCAGTGGATACACAATGGTGTAGCCCCTGAAGAGCTGCAGCTTTGAAACTTCATGATGATGAATTTCTTTCCCGCTGTGATAAACTCCATGAATGTATAGGCACATTCACACATGAGAACCATTGGTTAATTCCCGAGGAAAAACCTATTTCATTCCATTTGCCACCATTCACATTATATGACCAATAGACTCACTTGGCTGTAAGACAAGAACTTTAAGTCTGAACTGCACATACCCAAACAGTGACTGGAGCATGACCCCAACATACGTGTGCAAATTGGATTATGGGATTAAACAAAATATGATGAAAGTATTATTGCAAGGGTTTCAAAAATAGAACTCAATATATTAATCCCAATATGATTTCTTTCTTTCTTTCTTTTTGGAGTCAACACAAATGAATTATGTTTCCAGTATCTGTCTTTGAAAACCATTATTTTTTGGCATGTGTGAACAGGTTGTATGTTACATTTTATATATTAGTCCTACAAATGAAAATATTTGAAACCATTATGGGTTCATGTGTCATTTGAAAGTTAGCACCTTTTTTGTCACTTCATAACAAGGGAAACTTTGTTTTAAAACTAATAGAAAGAAAGAAGTTACACACTAATGTCAGCAATAGTGTACTGCAATTTGAATGAATAAATAAATGAATGAATATGCGATGCAATCTGTAGAGTTAGTATAATGACAGTCACCAAAAAAAAAAAGTTCCATTTCCAAAAGTAGACATACAATTTAGCAGCTATTAAACAAAAATATGTTGTTTTGCTACAATTGCAATTTCATAACAATTGTGACATAAAATTAATATTAATATCATAAACATGACATGTATGGGTATTGATTGATCGATAATATGCTAAGTAATCTGTAAATTGTCGGGTATTTTCGGGGGGGGGGGGCAAATAAAGGGAGTTAAATGCTCATATATGCCAGAGGAACTGTGTTTAGAGAGGGAACTAAAAATTCCCATTTGATGAATGCTATCTAGTAGTACAAGTGATTAAACTTCAAAAATACATTGATTAAATAATGCAGTTTTGAAGACCTTAAAATCTGTATGTGTAGACTTTATTTAAACTTACAACTGAACTACGACAAGTGTATTATTATACATAGGCCTATATACACAAGAACAGGATTTGGAAAATTGAAAATGAGTCTTACCATAGTCAGCCTGACAGAATTTTTGTTGTGGGTGAGTCGGCAAGCACATGCAGGCAAGAGATGCTGGCAATATTGCTACCACAAGGCACAACGTTGCTCTCAAGAGAGATGAAAATGACTGTGTTGAGACGGCCATGCTTGCAGTTGTAGGGAACCCGTCGTCGAGTAAAGCCTAGTGAAGCAGCAATAATCCAAGAGGAGTATAACTAGAGACACAGAGGAGTGGATTCCAAAAAGCCACCACACGGAGATCCTCTGGAAGGGGAAATGAACCGACGTAACTGCTACAATTTTTATCTCCGTGTTTCCAGTTTGTCTTGCTCACTCTTTGGCTCTGATCTCAAATGACTTTCCTGGAGCGTGGTGGGTCAGCGACGACGACATCAGTCTGTGACGTTTCTCACAGGGCTCTGGTAACCGAGGGGGGTTTTAAACTCCGCTTCCTGAATACTCCACTGACTTTGCCTGTTTAATCAGTAACCTCAAAGAGTTGTAGTATCAACTGGGCTGTTCCAAACGAGTATCGGCACTCCCTTCTGCAGGGAATTGCGTAATATCTATTGTTGGCTTTCCCAAATCCATGAAGTGTCGGTGTACTTTGTGTTTAGTCTCCACCCCCTCCCTCTCTCTTTCTCTCTCTCTCTGGCTCTCCCTTAGGGAGCTGACTTGGTTCTTTACCGAGTTGTGGGGCTGATAGGGACTTACGCATGCACCTGCTCGTTCACAGACAGCCGAGCTATTAGATTTGCATCAACTACAATGCCATCTCTAGAATCCAACCTTGAAAATGTTCCAGGAAAACATGTGTAGAGAGAAAAGCTTTCTACCTACATCAGAGAGGAAAAAAGGAAAAGAAAAGAAACAGCACCAAAGACAACAGGAAAAAGTTGTTTCTACAGAGTTCAGCTTAGACCCTATAGTATGTATTGAATGCGAATAGCTAGTACCAAAGCGATAGATTGTTTTCCCATGCTGCAACTAATGTACGGACTGCTTGAAAACATTTGAATTGATTTTATTTCTTTCTTTTTTTTCTGTCACTCCAGACAGATGTTCCTTGTAGATAGTAGTCAAGTGAATTACCAGTGATCAGATGTTTCTCTTGTTCCTATAAAAGTCTATATGGTTTGCATGTTTTCAGAATATTTTCAAGGCTTCTGTAGATTGCCTTGCTCTTGCCAGTAGCTAGAGGTAGCCTTCAACTACTAAATATGGGTGATGTTTGTTATTTTGAAGGTTCCTTAATCTGAAAATGAAATAATGTTATTCTGAAATATGCAAATTCCCAAAACCTAGATGTTGATTAATATGAAGTTTAAAAAAAAAAAAGTTAGTCTTTTTTTAATCCGAAGTTTAAAAGCGTCCTTCCAAAGGTCTGTTAAATTCAAAAATGAAATGTAGTTTGTTAATCCAAAAATGAAGTAGGATTCATTATTACAAAGCTTTGTTAGTGTGCAAAAAAAAAAAATAACACGCAAAACTTATATACTTTCTACAATCTTTCTTACTTTCTGCCAGATCATCTTAAACCTTTATTTGTGGTTATTCTGTTATTCTACTCTTATTTGTCGAAGTCAGCTGAACAACATGATGTGGAATTAGACTTTGATTCACAATAGTGAGCACTAATTTTAAAATTCAATGTCCCCTTTCACTCTTATTCATTTTTTAAGTCTCTTTCTCCATTCTCTTCTCACTCTCTCTGTAAATCAAAATATCTGTTCATCTTTGATGAATTGTTTGTTTTTTCTTGCAAGCCAGCTGGCTGTAATGATTGTTGCATTGTTCGATTGTCACAGAGGCACAGTTTGAAAAAGAGAGGCCATTACACATGTACAAATACTTCCATTCACTGAAGTGCAGTCCGACTTCAGTTGTCCGGCCATCATTTTTCCAGATCTCTCTATAATCTGGACATTGGCAGGCACACACTTTTCCATTCAAAATTGTATAAAACCAAGCACATAAAGCAATTCTCTCGCATATTGCAATTGAAAAGCTCATCACTATGGTATTCATACCTCCCACAATGCTATATTGAGAAAAGTATGCTGTTCATCTGATGGTCTGATATTGGAGATTGGATAGAAAGAGAGGGTGGGGGAAGAGTTCCCATGTTTTGCTCGTCTTCACTTGTGAGTAAACTCTAAGACACAAAGATGTACAAGAAGATAAATTTGTTTCTACTTATATTTAATTTTATGTCTACAATGTATGAATCATGAAAGATTAGGGCTGCCAACCTTGAGTAAAAGTTCAGAAATAGACTTTGCATTGAGCAGCAGAGCAACCAACTCCAAGGGAGCAAATGACTAGAGGGAGTGTTCCCCCTCCATGGTAGGGAGCTTTTTTACATTTTTACATTTTAAATGGTGCAAGTGGTGCATACTTAAAGTTTAATGGTCATGACTTCAGCACATGAATAGAGCAGGTGCGCCTGCAGGAAACTTGCGAACTTTGGATTTGAGCATATTGAATGTTTGAAATATCGGGGATTTTGGGGAGTTTAGTTTCAGGTTTGAGGTTTAATTATCAGAATGAGAAAATATTGGGTGAAGTGTGAGAATTTTGTCAGCAGATGTGACACGTTTCAGGTAATGACATATCATATAACTATACATTTCTTGTGCCAACTGTTGCAAAATATGCTGGTAATCTAATATGCCCTATAGCACTGTCAGTCCATTCTCATGTCCCCATTAACTTTGCACAGTCCCTATCAGTTTGCCATTGACAGTGGTCGACCATCTTATCAGCATTTACAAGAGTGTGTTACACTCCCACGCAGACTACATAAAAAACATTATTCTTTCATTTGCATACAAACACTGCACTTCCACTTGCAGAAATAACATTTGTTTTTGCCCTGTCAAACAATTGATTTCAAACATCAAGACTCAAAATAAAGATCGTGATGATTTAGTGACATAAAAAGTATTCTTTTTTTCGTTAATACCTCATTGCTACATCTATGAAAATAATAACAAACTCTGATAACTAATTGTCAGTTACTTTTGTTCTTATTACATAAAGTTTTGCCAGTTCCTCTGAGGGAGTGAAAACATCTCTGTGAGAATAAAAGAAAGGGGGTGTTCGCACACTGTGTGGAATGGCCCACACCCATTCCAATGCCTGTCGGCCGGTATCTCTGTCAGTAACTATTGACCAATCTGATTAAAGGTGACCTCATACGAGCTACACCGGAACCTGACTTCCGAAACTTCTCTTCCCTCCACCCTTGGCTCAAATCAGCCAGGCTAGTGGCATTTTTGTTCTTTCTTTCTTTCTTTCTTTCTTTCTTTCTTTCTTTCTTTCTGTTGCTTTTATCTTGTTTGGGCATGGGATTACACTTGGCAAACTGAAGTTGGAAGAGAAGATGAGTTTCAGTAAGGCGTGGAACAAAGAAGGAAAGTCTGACACATCAGATAATTACTTGTTCAGTATTTGTATGTTTATGTTTGTGTCGCAATACTGTAAGAGTGGAAAGTAATATGCATGTCACGTTTTGTTTTTGTTTCTTTGTTTGTTTGTTTTTTTGCTTTTGCTTGTTATGTGGGATATTACCTCATATTTTTTATCTCAAGATAGAAAGATTGCAGTTGTACAACAGTTTTCACACAATGTGTATTGACAATTATTTCACTTCCATTGCTTCATTAACCATTGTAATGTATCCTTACTGTAATTTTTTAATAATTGTTTTCTTTGTATTCATTTATATGCATCATGGCATTTGTAGTTTCTATATATTTCTTTATTCTAATTTCTTTTTGTGGCATTTGCTGGTCCTATAGAGTGAATAAATGTAATCATAGCAAACACTCTTTACATATCAGCTTTTTTTCAGATCTTCTTCTTCTCCTTTTTATGTGTTTCCACTCTAGCCATATTTGACTTTGGAGACTGTGACTTTTATGCCGAGTTGAGATGCACATTTCACATATAATGTTGTGTTTGCTGTGATAAGCCAGCAATGGGCAAACAGCTGCACTATGGAAGGAAACACTATCAGACAGACACAGCAGGTAACAGGGAGTGTGACATTTCCACACGTAGCAGCAGTCAAATAAAAGTTAACTACCGCTGTTAGTAGGTGAAGTCCCGAGTATACTCGGGCAGGTGTCTATGGGAAATGCATGTTGTAGCAATAATCAGCCCGTCCTCGATGGGTTTAAAGTAGAACACTGTCCACTGTGAACATTCCTGAAATAGGAATAAGTGACCTTTTATGATGAATATTCAACTTTAACCCATTGAGGATGGGCTGATTTTTCTACAACACGCATCTCCCATAGACACTTGCCCGAGTATACTCGGGGCTCTTCTTCAACGGCTTAGTTGATGTGCCATTTTCATCACATGATGTCGATAGACATCAATAGATTCACACCCCACAGGCTTGAAACATCTGCCTGCGTCATATTACAGATTAATGAAAGTGAGAAAAGAAGGCATATGTGTGTGACGTCAATGTTTTTACTGATAAAATGACCACATTGTCTTTACAAATAGTGCCAGCATCATCAGTTATGTAACTCTTCCCACATTTTGGCCTGCTTCTATATGTTTTATCATTCCCAACCATATCAGTGAGCATTGTGACTTTATACTGCCTTATTACAGATAGTAGATTGTTCTGTGATTTTTTGTTTCTGTGACCAGCTTAAAAGGGTAAGGGAAATTTGTGGACCTGAGTGGATTACTCAGTGAAGTAACTGTCAGTTCATTTTGCCCTATTAAGGATCATCTTCAAGCTTCATCTTTCACAGTTATTTCAGTTTCTACACTACCCTAATCAAGAATAGGGCTTTGTTTTCTTCCATAGCTTTTAGCATGACCAAGTTGTATCTAACCCATTGAAGACAAGTCTTGGGCATATGCCTATTGGAAATGCATGTTGCAGCAAAATCAGCCTGTCCTCAAAAGGTTTTGAAATAAAGTATAGAAATGCCTAGCTTGGGCTAATTTCAGGTATCATCCACTTTAAAACAGATTTGATCTACTTGCCTGGTTTCAAGAAGTCATTGCCCTGTGACTGTGCCTATTAAAACATGATTCATATCACTAAACATTCGCGAGACAAACAGACACGCCGACACACACACACAAATGCACACAAACTGATGCTAGTCATCGTAATTACCTGGAATCGGGCACATTCTGAAGTGGAGCCATGCCAACGCTTCATTTGGTGTCCCGACAGCGGTGACATCACCACGTCAAATATTTGATTGTCCACCCCTAAGCCAGGGAATTCCTTTTGCCGCCAGAGTTTCCTGTCGGGGATCAGTGAGCTCTTTCATGCATTTATCCACCTGATATACTTCTAATTGCAGTAATGTCCTGTTTTGTTTCATCATAACTAAACATGCCTTTAAAGATGCTTTTGTAACCTTTTTGTTTCTTTTTGTTTTCTTTTTTTCTTTTTGTTTTCTTTTTTTCCTGTATTGTTATGTTTTGTTTTGTTTTATTTTGTTTTTTGCAGTGACACTATGAGCATTTTTGTTTTTGCTGGCACTCAATGGATAAAGAATCCAATATTGTAAAAGGTGCCTTGTCCCAAATGAAATGAAGGGTTGTTTGAAAGACAGGTTTCATGGTGTTGTATTTTTTGAAGTAATGTGCCACAAACCAACAGGAAGGTAATATTAGTTACGTTTAGACAACAAGCCTTAACCTCGAGGTTAGGAAACCTCGAGGTAAGAGCTTGTAGTTAGGGACCGTGAAGACGCACTCGTAGTTAGCTAACCTCGAGGTTAGCTCGATGTTAAGAGCCACGAGAAATCTTATGGTTAGCGCTCTAATCACGAGCCGCGGGGGGGGGGGGGGGGGTCCCCGCTCGTAGTTAAGCACCGTGTGGACACAAAAATCAACGCACTCAAAGGGGCAGGAATTTAACCTCGAGGTTTCGTAACCTCGAGGTTAAGATTCGTCGTGTGGACGCACATCGAAGTTGAGTTAGGGTGCAAGAGCTTAACCTCGAGGTTTCGTAACCTCGAGGTTAGGGCTTGTCGTCTGAACGTAACTAGTGACACTATAGGAATCAGGGGGATTAGGTAATCTCCCTTCACTGACAGATAGTTTTCAAACATTTGTGCCACTCAGCAAACAAATTACAGAAAGGTTTAACTGTGATGTTAGTTTCAACTGTGAGTGAAGAGTATGGTTGCAAAATGAATTAGCTCCATTCTTTTTCATTTATTTTTATGATTAAAGCTATTAAAAGAAATGAAGACAAAGAAAATAATAAGAAAGTATGGGATAGCCTTAATAACTTCAAGAATACAATATTGTATCCTCTGATGTGTAACAAGTGAGGTGTCTCTGGAAAGGTTCTATTTGGCTCTATCTGAGGATGGACTCACTTTAAAATGTTAATATATGATGCTTTAACCCGTTGAGGATGAGTCCCGAGTATACTCAGGCAAAGGTCTATGGGAAATGCTTGTTGCAGCAGAATCAGTCCGACCTCAATGGGTTAATCATTTTACAATTAAAGGGATCGTATAGTTTTGGTTGAGACCTAATTTCAGGTTTCTAACATTTTTTGGCAAGATAATGAGAAACCTCTTATGAAATATGAAAGAGCATGTAATTCTATGAGGAATTCAACGTTTATTTGATGAAAATTTGTTTTGAAATGGCTGAGATATCCAAAAAAAGAGCAATTCCAATAAAGTTTGGGACCCACACTTTATTACGATCGCTTTGTTTTACTTTGTTTTTGGATGTTTCAGTCAATCCAAACCTGATTTTCGTCAAATAAACTTTGAATTCCTCTTAAAATGGTATGTTCTGTACCATGTCATAAGTGTTTTCTTGGTATCTCGCATAAATTCAAAAGCCCAATTTTCATCTCCACCAATACTGTACCATCCCTTTAATCTCTTCAAAAAATTGCAAATACAATGAAGGGATGATGTCCTGGCCTCACAATTTTCCCATTGACTTATGCACACTTCTCTTCACTAGGATTCCTCCCTGATATGAAATCATAGAGAAAAGAATTTGTGTGACTCGCATTGCAACACCGTATGAAATTTGTATGAAAGGAAACTATCACAGGCATGCTTGATGTCCGGGAAGCACCACTATTTTTTTTTTCTCTCTCATTATCAGCTTAAGTTTCCTGTTGTTAATTATGTAGATACCAGTATTAGTCAATCTGGCACCCCATGCTAGCACTGAAGTGTGATATCCTATCTCATCATAACTAAACACGTCTTTCAAGGTATCACACCTTCTTTTGCCAAGCTTTACATGTTTTGTTTTTGTTCTTGTTTTTATTGCTTTTGCTAGACTGAACATCTTACCATATAATCATAGATAATGCACAGAATTGGGGAAACACCATTGGGAAGGAATATGATGTCAAGATTTTGTTTTAATAAACTAATCATGTTTATTAAAAAAAAAATACTTCATATCAACCAAATATGTCTTGCATTAGTTAGTGTCAGGTAGAGAAGACCATCAACTAAGCCCAAAAGTTCTGACAATAATTGAAAGACTACTTATTGTTACAAGAATTTCTTTGTTTGTTTGGTTCTTTTTTAATTCTTTCACTTACCCATATTTAATTTATTAGTGAGATGGGTTGGAAGAAATAAAAAGTCTCCTAAAGTTTGCATCCTTGTTCTTGGTTTTACATTTGTTTTGGGGGTGTGTTTTTTTTTGTGTGTGTGTCTTTTTTTTGTCTTTTTTGAGACACTGACATTCAAAGATCCCAACTGTAAGAATTCAGATATTTGTAGCTATTTCATTAACAGGCAGATTTAAAATTGTGAAGTTCAGTGACAATACAAGAAAAATATGTGAATTTGGAAATACGTGCATGTTTCTACCATTTTGATGCCATTATGATCATATTTTTCCTTTTTCCTCTTAGTTTGCATAACAATATTCCTCTCTGAAAGTATATTTTCTATTCAAATTCAAATTAATGGAGCTAGGTAATATTTCAAAGACTAAGCAGTGTTACATGTATTTCCAGCCTCCTAGAGCGCAGGGAATTTCTATGGGCATAACTAAGCCATGTACATAATAAGTAGATAAAATAAAGATGTGATAGGTGATCTACCTTTAACAAAGTAGGAGGCATTGTATTGTTTATAGTTATTCCCACGTTATAAAAATCAAGGCTGTGATAACATGTTACACTTGCAAGAAGACATTGTTATAGTAATATGATATCAAAATGGTTGAGGACTCTCAAAGACTAATCAAGAGAATAGAAGGTTACATCTATATTATATGAAAGGTCAAACCAAGGGCTCGACATGCATTAAAATGACAACATTGCTGGTATATCTATCAAAAGTAGAGATAGAGATACAAAGAGGGAGGAGAAAAAAGAATGGATGCACTCCAAAATTGGTAGCAAGAGTAGCCTCAAGGGCTTTTTACACTTGGTACCGGACTTTCCTTAGCCCACTTTCTGTTTACACTTGTTTTTGCCAAAGTGGGCTAGCCCCACCGATAATCCTGTACTATCTGGCCCTGCAAAAAAGCAGGGTTAGCACCGCAATTGTGGTGCCAAGCAAGCGAGTGTAAACAGAACGAAAAAATACTCCGGGGCTAAGCGACGGAGATGAAGTCCAACCCCCCACTGACCAATCAGAAACGAGGTAATCAAGTGCTGCCGGTGCGTGCGTGTACTTGTACAGTGCACAGCGTAATCACAAATATTCATGTGGTTTGGAAAGTATGGGATTTATTGGCGAGTGTAAAAAGCTGAAAAAAAAAAATGGTACGGGACTAACGATAGTCCTGGGTCAGAGAAAGTATGGTGTTAAGAAACATAAGTGTACAAAGGGCTTAAATGCCCAAATTCCTTCAAACTCTTGTCACATTCAATTACTACATGAATGCAAGGTTTGTGACCTCTCTTCTCAAAAGCTCCCCAAACATTGATTTGTTGTTTCAACTTTTGTCCCATAAATAAGAACTAAAGAACCATCCACTAAGAAGGAAAAGCAAGCAAACAAAAGCACAAAGACAACCTTTGAGGAAAGCTGGCTGCCAGACAAGCATAGTTTCAAGGAAATCAGCTGCACATTTTACATGCACTCCTATTTGGATGCAGTACTGTAGGTCACTTAAAATGTCATAGTAGCTTGAAGTAACATAGTTTACCAGAAAATTGTTTAATTTCCGAACAGTCTATCTGAGTGTTAAAAAAAAAAAAAAAGATTCTATTTATACCGTATGTTCCCCCCCCCAAAAAAAAAAATACAATGGTACTCTCCGCAATGATAACTTTAAAAATAGTAAATCAATCCAAACATAATTTCAGGGTATAAAACTAGAACTCATTGCCCATATCTGACAGAAAACCCCATTCAATTTGCTTCAGTGGTCAAAGAGAAATGGGGATTTTTGTAGAACATGTCAGGAATCCCTTCCCTCCAAGTTCTGTCTATTGTGTTTACTCAGTTCCAAGAGCATCCAAGTGATAAACGTGGAAGAATCAGATTCATGACATGCTTTAAACAATCCATATTTCTCTGTGACCGCTTAACAAAGTTGAATGGGGTTTTCTGCAAAATAGAGCTAAGATGTTGTATTTTATGACCCTAAAGTAGCATTTAGACGGTTTAATCATATTGGGTGTTATCCATGCAAAAATCCAATTGTAATTTTTTTTTTTTTTTTGGGGGGGGGGGGGGGACATACTCTATTATAGTTTGTTTGTGTGTAGTTTTCAGCTTCAGTGTTTGGGAAATTTTCATTGTAGCATGGTGACACATCACATCAGATCAATTCATTGATTTTTACTTCATTTTTTATCATTTTTTTGCAGTTATTTTATTTTTCTTTTATTATGTAAGATAGGTATGGAAATTACCCATCAGTAACTGGAAGCTTTCCTTCCATATTTCAATTCAATCAATTCAATTCAATTCAATTCAATCATAGTTTATTTCCAATCAACGAAAATCAAAACATAGTACAAAGTAACATGTCATGAAATAATACATGTATTGTTCAAACATTTGCAAAAGATTCATGTAGTATCCGAGAGAAATTACATAACAACATATATATATATACATATATATATATATATATATATATATATATATATATATATGTGACCCGCTACAACAAAATGATCCTAAAGTCGGGCGAGGTCGATTATTTGAAAATTGCATGACACAATTCCGTGATCTTTCTGCTTTAAATTGATATATAACACGTCTTATAAAAATAATCGGCTGCGGAGATATCGATGTTTAAAAGAGAGCATGTCAAGATGTCTGGGAAATCACTGTTTCGAGAAAAGCGCCCTAAAAGTTCTCCTTGCGACGCAATCACAATCAAGAGTCACGCAAGTCAGTATTCACCTCCGGACAATAGAAGTTAAGCCCTAGCAACCCCCGAAATGCTCATTCAAACACAGCGTCGGCGGTCTCCCCACCGACCAATCAGTGACCAGGATGTCAGGAGAAGCGGCTAGGCATAGCGCAACCCGCCCGCACGCACCTGTCGACTGGGCAGTGTGCGAGCTTCACGCTTCAGTTAGCGGCAAGCAGCAAACTGACCAATGAGATCATTCTGATTGTTGTTAGGGGCGGAGCCTATGTGTGGCGCTCAATCCAAATGTTCGAACCAGTTTCTGCTTCGTTGAAACGCCAAAAAAACATGGCCCAGAAAAACGCTATTTTTTGGTCTTTCCTTTCATCATTTTGCTTCAAAATTTCGACAGATGATAGAAGACATGTCAGACTCTAATAATATGTCAAATTCAGGAAATCGTAAGTTTTGACCAATTTTGATGCTCTAACTTCAAACTCGATTTTCACGGCTTCGACCGTGCGCGACTTTAGGACCATTTTGTTGTAGTGGGTCACATATATATATATATATATATATATATATATATATATACATATATATATATATATATATATGAAGAGTTTGTTTGCAAAAACCGATAAGTCCATATTTCCCAAATGGAGATATTTGCGATTAAAGATCAAGAAAAATAAAGAGAATAATAAGAAAATTTGTGCTTCTTTTGACAATAACTTCAAAAATGTACCTTTATATGTAGTGACCAATATATCATTTAAAAGGTATTATTTTGTACTTTATGACAGAGACCGTACTTCAAAATCTTCAAAAATGGACTTATCGGTTTTTGCAAACAAACTCTTCATATATATACATACAATAATTAGGAGGAACAATGCATAAAATAATGATACTTCGTGGGCGTGCGGAAAATAGTTTCGTTTATGGAAAATATTGTCTAACTTGCTTTATATCATGTTTCTTAATTGTAATGGATTGCCTTTGTTTTTCTTTATTTCTTTCAAACTTATCTTGTCATACTTTATTAGCAGGTACTATTACGTGCAAACTGTTGCAGTCAGGGGAGAGAAAAAAAAAGGTCAATGACTTTGCATTTATAGAAAAAACCTGAATTAATTCAACCGCAGAGGCCTTACATAAGCCACTTTGATAAATCTCCCATAAAACTTGCATAATCAGTAGAATGACATTGCTGAAGTAGTATCATTCAGCTCTTCAGCGCCTAAAAAAAAAATAAAAAAAAAAAACCCCTACTTCAGAGAACTATCTTGGCAGTCGACATTAGCTTTGCGGTTAACCCCATTCTTAAATCTTATTTATAGACTGTTTGCTGCCTATTGATGGTGCGATTTAATTCTAGCAAAACCTAGAAGCGATTGGATAACCGATCCTTACCTTTCCTCATTCATCTACATACATCGTCCACTGAAAGCATGAATGGTGTGCTTGGCTGAAAGTCACCTTCCCAATTTATGGCCAACAGTGGAATGTAGTAGTCTGGTCCTATTTGCCCTGGTCCTGATAGAAATCTTCATTGATTGATGCCATTGTCTTTCAGTCATCCCATTTACTGTTTCATTGTAAAGGAGCAATTATATCCAAGTTTGAAGTAGACATCTTTAAATTGTGGATCACGTGTTGGACACCATCACAGATGTACAGATGTCAGTAATTTTCTGCCGAATTCTTATGCAACTTTAAGCGCTTTAGTCAGCCCTAGTTTTTGTAGACCTATAAGCACTTACATCTACTGACAAGTATTAGTAACATTTTTCATGGTTTTTGTATGTCAATCTGTGTGTCAATTATTGCAGCTGTGTTTTAATAACTTCATATTTCTGTCTTTTTTTCCAGCAAAAGATTTCGTAGTATACTGTTAAAAATGCAACCTGATAAATATAAACTTTAAAAGGTCTTGATATACTTTTGGTGCATTTTATGAGCATGTGGAAGAAAACAATAAACAATTATGCAAACGATAGTGCAGATAAGAAAATGAATTCTGGGTCACACATTTAACAGTTTTATATAATTCAGTGTCTTTAAATTTGCTAAGTACACAAGGATTATCATAACTATTTATCCCTAAATGCTATACACCTGTGATTCTCAGTAGTAATTCAAACGCACAGGCATCACCATCTTGTTTTATCAAATTGCTTCTAAAAATGTTGCCTGCCTGGCAGAAGGGCTTGAGTAAGCTTTAAGAGCATATAAGCCTTAGGGCTCTACCATAGCTAGTTTTAGAGCTTGCAAACCTCAGGGCCTTCTGTCGGGCAGGCAATGAAAAGATGAAGTGAGAATTTATGTAATTTACCATATGGAACAAAATCTACTGTAGGCACCTCCTTTGACTTGCTCTTTAATTGTTTATTAGTTTATGAGTTGATATCACTGTTATGCAAAATAAGATATTAGTGATACATTCATATTTTGTACCATGTTTTGTAACTGTTTGCTCTTTCCTTGATAATATTCATCATGGCTGATGATAGAAATCATTTATTTAGAATTACTGTGAATGGATATGTTGTACATATCTATAACAATTCCATAACTAGAGATATATAGATCAAGATAGCAATAATCTCATCCTGTGATGTAATCATCTAATGAAAGATTCATTCGTGGTTGGTAAATCTTTATTAAAGAAATATTAAGCCAGCCCACATTGCTTTTTCAGTGTTGTTGGTCACTGTCAGAAGTCTGACCATCAGAATTAATATGGTTGACCACAGCTTGACCAAAGTGGTCAAGCAGGTGCCAGTTTTGATGAGTTCAGTCCACAGACCAAACCCATTTCTCATTATCATCAAGGTCCATGATGACACAGTGACCTCTCTTATTGGCGGTGGTCCTGTCGCCATGGTGACTAGAAACAAAGCCTTTTTATTAGAACATCACTGGGGCTGGACTGTTTGCTGAGCAGTCCTTTGTGGTCAGTGAATCTATCGAGGGATACTCCCACCACTGCCTCACCAGATGCCAAACTCTCCAAGTGACCCCTAATACTGTCCAGCATCAGGATTGAGGAATTATCAAAAGAGTTGGAAAATGACACATTGCATGCATAAAACAGGGGGAATCATGTCATTTTCTCTCTGGGTAGTTACATTTTGTTTCAAGATAATAGCCAACATCCTGCACCTGTTAAATTTCCATGAACGTCATGCCTCAGTTCTCTGAATTCAAAACCCCCAGAATGGTCTTCAGCAGAGTACCCTCTCTTTTTTGTCTTCTTTTTCTTCTTTTATTCTATTCTATTTTCTTATTTTTTTAAGGGGAGGGGGAGGTTCACATGGCAGTTTGGGAGTTACATTTGAATTGCAATCCAAATGTTGATGTTTATATCACGATCCAAATCTCACTAATTTGTTGAGTGAATGCCTGGCAAGCTGAATAGTTGTGATCTAAATCTTACAGGTACTATTTGTGCAATTTTTCCAAAATGATCACAATGATTGCTTCACACCGTGTCTCGTATCTAACCTGTTGAGGACGAGTCTCGAGTACACTTGGGCAGGTGTCTATGGGAAATGTGTGTTGCAGAAAAATCAGTCTGTCCTCAAGGGGTTGCAATAGCATTTTTTTTTTTTTAGGCCACAATGTATCAGTTCTTTTTGCCAAAAGAATATCAGTGTTTCGATCATGATTATTCAGAAGAATTTTCACCTCGTTTGAATAGAACGTGCCTTCTGTAAAAGGCCCTCTCACTCTTGCAGTAGCAACAGGAGAAGCTGGTATAGGGTTGTCATGCTAGTGAGAGTCAACCAACAGCCAGAGGAAAGCCCCAGCAGGAGAACCTTTCTCAAGAGACCCTTTCAAATTCTTGAACTTGTGCCTTTTTGTTTGAATCCCTGAACTTTGCTACAAGTATTTGGTAGCAAAGGTTGTATCCTATTGACGTTTGAAGAAACTGATGAATGTACATTTCCTACCTACAGCCACTGGGTAAATTCAGCAATTGGTTGAAGTGACTATAAACTGAATAAGTCAGTGACTGATTTATTCAGGAAGAGTGATGTCCAGGTTGAACTTTCTCAGGCATTTTTTTTTTCATTTGTACACAATCCTTTAACAGTTTATTCAAAAAAAAAAAATCAGTGGATATATATATATATATATATATATATATATATATATATATATATATATGTATTGCAATACAACATTATTATCATTTTGCCATCATCATCTCTGTATAGCTCAACAGAACTATTTTGTGAGGACACTCTTTTGATAGACTGAAATTAATTTTCAATGTTGCATTTCAGTTTACGACAAATCACTGACAAAATAGATCATTCCCTATGATTACAAAATCCCCATTGGCTGTAGACCTACACATTTTTCTTCCAGGTTCCAGTGAGCAAATGGGTTTAAGAAAGACATACATAAGAGTCACTCTAACCAGTGTCAAGTTGTATCCACATGCACTTTTAAAATGGCATTCAGACAGCAGACTTTTCACACCTGTGTGCAAAAATTGGCATTCAATTACTTAATATATAGGTAAGTTCCTTTTGAGAACTCTGAATCGATTCATCCACCAGGACCCTGCTTTATGAAAAAATAAAATCGATTTTAAATGTGTTTAACACACAGGCTGCCGTAGACTTATCATAGGAATCAACTCTATAATCAATTTCAACTCTCTATAAAACAGGGACCAGAACACATTTGTCCCAGTCATTAAAATGCAAGTTTATCCATTCCGATCCATTCCTCATTTATTTAGTGTGTGTGTTTTCACATCAGGAAATAAAGTGACATAATCAAGAATTACCACTTTTTAAATCATCAAACTTTGCGAATTTTTTATAATAATTCTTCTTCTTCTTTTTTTCTTTTTTTCTTTTTTCATAGAGGAAAATTATCTTTATATGGCTTTCAGATTCCTTTTCCAGAACATTTCCATGGGAGGAAAAAGGATACACTCTCATGAGAAAAAAAGAAGAAGAAGAAACTTGATATCTCAGGAATTGCAGTCTAATAATTATTCCATTTTGTATCAAACTAATACATACAGCCTGTAATTGTGTAATTCACACATGAATTAACCCGTTGAGGACGGAATGATTTTGCTACAACACGCATTTCTCATAGACACCTTCCCGAGTATACTCGGGACTCGTCCTCAACGGGTTAAAGATAAATAATGTCTTTGTGGGAAATTGTATCTACAGCATTTGCTGTAGGCCTACATTTGCTGTACAAATGTGAAATACCCTGACCAGCTTTCATCGTAGGTGGGGTAGCACCTGCTGGGTTATCTGACACATTGGGTATTTTGGGGGTGACTCTGCAGGTATTATGACAGACACACATACATTGTATTGCCTACCACCTATCACCAATCACTTCATGCTTGTCCATCTATCTCCTTCTCTACTATTTTTTCTTTCTTTTTCTCTCCCTCTCAGTCTCTGTTTCTCTCTCATCATGCTTTCTATGTAATTTAGATAGAACTTCAGATTTTCACATTGTTTCCTAAATCCAGACATGAGAAACGCTTCGACAATTTTGTGAAAATTGCCAGGCAACTGTGCCAAGTCCATCGATAACTTGGCCAGAAAAAAAGAAAAAAAATCTGTGGACTTGCATAATTGATTGTTTTCAAGCTGGCTGTCACACATTACAGTTAGAATTCTCTCCTCAGAAATATCTTGATAGTTGCTAGATAACTTCCACTTGATTTAAGGATTCCTCTCTTCATCCTTTCAGAAAACATGCATGAATTAAATTTGCAAGCCAATAGCACATAATTGATAGTGTGGAAGCACAAACTTGCAGTATAGCTAACTCATATTTTTTTTATTTCTTTCTTTTTGTATTTGCAGCTGCATTATGAATTGGATAGGCTCTGTCAAGCATTACAATTTTGATCTTAAAATATATCTGGATGAGATAGGGCCTTTTGTGTGTCACTCTTAAACCTGTTGAGGATGAGCTCATTTTTTTTTTTATATAACACATGTTTCCTGTAGACACCTGCCCAAGTATGCGACTAGTCCTCAATGGGTTAATAGCCTCTCATCTTGTCATGTCTTTATGATATCTTGCCTCTTTGGCCTTTGACCATTTTCATTTTCCTTCCCTCAAAGCATAATGGAGAAAACTATTGATCATATGTACCTCTCCTTAACTACTGTAATCATTATGTTCATGCATCATGATATGTAATCTAATCAATTTTTTCCCCTTTCTCCTTTTATCTTCATATTTCTTTACACCACGCTGCCTCATTGTCTGCTGCCCTTTTCTGGAACAATTATGGATGAAACCAAAAGGTAAGTGATGAGACTCATTCTTCTCATTTTTTGTTTAAAAGTCCAGTACATGTTCCTTTATACTTGTCAATGATTCACTGTCATATCATTTTATATGCACTCTCTATATCAAATGTGCCTTGTGGGGGTTTTCTCCCCAATAAGTAGACCACAAGGGGTTAGTGAGGTTTTTGTTATAAATTGATAGAGCAAACATGTTTTACTTAGAAGCCATTGCAAAAATAAAGTGCTGAAAGAATATACTTTTCAAATTTGATGTCTACCAAAGTCAATAAAAGTCAAGTTCAAGTTGTTCAAGTTCAAGTTGATTTTATTTCACTTCCAACAAACAAATAAGAAATACAAAGAAACACTCTGTTTTATTTGTGAGGCTGTTATATTCTAATTTATTTTTGCTACATGTCAAATGTAAACAAAAATGCCTTATCCGAAACTGGTAACTGCTACAAAATATTGTAAAAAAAAAAAAAAAAAAAAAAAAAAGTGGCAGTTTTTAAAGTATATATGTGTGAGTGAGAGAGAGAGTTGCAGCTCACTGAAACACAAACCACTATGCTATACAGTGTACTATCCATAACCAGGACTTCATGACTTCTACCATATAAATGTTTCCAATGTTCAAGAGTTTAACCCACAAGGGATTCAGCTTTCTGATTTGAAGTGATTTTATTTTCAAGTGTGCAAGTTATTGGAGACAGTGCCATGTAGTTGCTGTTTTTTCCTGTGCCTTTTATTAGAGACATTTTTGCCTTCAGAGAGTGCTGTTTGCTTTTTGGTCAAGGAGGAAGTCATTCCCCCACTGAACCTACCTCCATCCTTGTGTGTGAGAGATGACTAGCGCCACCTACAGTTCAGAGACATACAGTGCTATGTGGTCCAGTGTTGCAGCAAAGTGTTGAATGGACAGGAAAAGTGTGGTGTAATAACGTAAGAATGAAATGAGCGTGAACGGTGTGAAAATATATACACCCTCTTATCCCTTTTTATTATTGGAAAAGTAGGAGCTGAATGAGTGTGAACTGTGAAAATACTCCCTTTTATCCTTTTTTTTTTTTAATCCTTTGTTCTCTTCATCGCTACACTGTACCAATTTGAACATAACCCATGATTGCTGGTGCTCAACATTGGGTCAGGAGGTATCATGGTGAATTGCCTGTGATAACTCTTATCATCTCAATATTAAAAGGACAATGACACTAGATTTTCCTTTCAGAATAACTCTTATTCGATTATACTATTAGGCAGCGAGGTAGAGATCTAGATCATGGATCTCAGTGACAAGACAAGCTACACTTCCATGAGCATTAATGATGAAAAGGTTTGATTGCAAAATGGGCTAAGTGTCATTTCTGAACATTTTGTCCATCATCAGATAGTGCAAAATAAAATGTTTCTAATGATACCATACAACCAGTTTTTAATGATATGGAATACTCTTGAAGTTTGATGAGAAATATCCTGTATTTTCTTATCATTTTCTTTGTTTTCTTAGCAGCTTTAAGTGAAAATATTTCAAACTGATTTCAAACTGAATGGAGTTAACCCATTCTGCAGTCAAACTCTTCAGACTTGTGTATTCCTATTTAATTTGTCGTCGTTGTAGAGAGGGGGTGCAATTCTTGCAGCTTACCAAATACCACGTGCACACAGGAACCAGAGGAAGACTTCTGTGTGCAAGTCACTCAAAAGGAGTATATTTGTTTTACAAGTTCAAGATTCAAGATTCAGTTTCATTTCATTCCATCAAATAAACAGAGAAATTATGTACAATGCATATGCTGAGGATATTTGTAATAATTGCAGAATGTGATTTAACAAGTACATATTATGAAAATGAGTTACAGATAAAGAAAACACAATTGAATTTTTTTTTAACATATACATATACATATAATACAAGTTAACTAAGGATGGGGATGGAAATGGAGGGTCCCACTAAGAAGCAAAGCTTTTACAAAATGGGACCCTCAGAATATTCACAAGACAGCAAATAATGAATTAAGCTACAAACCGATATAAAACAAAATAAAACGAACCAATGTTTACATTGCTAAGACTCTGTTTCATAGAATGTTGTGACTTTTTGGTTGTTTGTCTGTTGTTGTTGTTGTTGTTGTTGTTGTTGTTGTTTTTAAATCAAATGTGACTACTGCTGTGGATCAATCAGATCCACCTATATTAAGACCAATGTGTCAGTATTGTAACGGATAGGCCTATTAGTCAAAAGTTGTGATTATTTTTCTACCTTCATCAATTTCATCAATTAAATTGTAGTTTAATTCCATACAACAAATGGAAATACTAATACAAAGTATACATTTAAGATATATTTTTAACAATTAGCTAGGAATACAAATTGTAATGGATGATGCAATACATATGACAAATAGAACCAATGCATACTTTGTAATGGTGAGGAAAAGTAAATGTGGTGATGGAAAAGGGTGATGTACTGAAAAGTGGTTTTTGTGAAATGTCAATTGCTTGAAAACCAATATGCCAATATCATATATATTCAAATTTATTTAATTACAAATTAGGGCATTTCATATAATTTTTATAGCTCAAAAGCATTCTATTCCAGATCACAGATTCCCAATCTCTGATCACAGACATTCTCACGGGTCACTAAAATGTCAGACAACCCTCCCTTGTTGCCAAAACTATTTTTAGACATCTAGAATTTCTGTTGTTTTTATCTTGTTACCATTACCATGACAACCCGTGAGCAAACTCAATGAGTTCAATTGGTTTCACCTACGTTTGGTCCAGATCATGGAGAAAAAAAAAAATGTCCACTTCGGGACTTTTAATCCCATTTGTCCATGCCCTTGATCCTCACCCCAGTAGTGTATAGTTGTCATGGTAACAATGCCTAGCAATTCTACCAGACAGCAAACAATTGTCAGTATCTTCTGTTAGGAAGTACTTCACACATGTGGCGAAACAATCTGAGCAGATTTATTGCTGCCTTGTTTCCATGTACGTCATTGTCCAGCACCACTAGGCAGTCACTCACCATATTTGGTGCTGTGAACTCTAACCTCGTGGAGAGAGTGAAGGCGGAGACTTGGTTCAATGCTGCCTTATTTGTTCAAAGGGGGAGTGGCCAAAAGCACACATTGTTGTGTGTGATTTCCAGTGAAATGGGGGTGGGGGTGGGGTGGAAGGTTCTATTTGGGGAATGGGGATGATTTTAATGAAGAGAAAATATTGAACCATTGAAGAAGTACAAATCATGTTCATTGTTAATTGGCTGTTTGTTTTTACAAGTATTTGCTCAATTGTTTAATCAATATAAAGTACATGTATGGTTCACCTCTCACCTCTACCAACACACATCACTGGTGTTTCTTAGGGAGAAATTTCTCAATACTGGTCAAGTTAGGACCTATGTATAGTTAGGGAAAACCAACTCCCAACACATAATAATTTTCTTTATTCATCAAAGAGCTCGTTCACCTTGTTGAAATATTACCAGCAATCAACACTTATGATGAAATATCATGCTTTATCTCACAATCATGTACGGAAAGCTGGATACAATTTTATGAGAAATTTTACTTAACTGCAATTGTGATTATAATCAAACAGACAGAATGTCATGAATATGTTATAATTCATGATATCTGTAGTTTTAGCATATTGATAAAAATAAAGACAACATCACACATGTTCTTTGATATGTTAATGTTTGCAGGAAGCTTACACAGAAGAGTGTCTTCTGCAAACCATTTTCAAAAATTATAGGTGTTGTTTTTGCATTTGACAGGTCATCTAGTTTTACACTTAAAAATGTGGCATGTGCATATACATCATGACTAATTGATAAATCAGTGTGATGCAGTTTGCAGGATAACATTTTTGGAATGTATAGGAATGTTGACAGGCATTATAAATACTAGGAAGAAAGATTTGCGGTGACACCATGTGTATGTAGTCCTTAACCGGATCGTAGTTTGGAAGAAGAGCTTAGAAAGAGGAGAAACGAAGAGGGAAGCGACATATGGGGGTTGTGAGGAGGGCAAAAAGTGAAGAGTGGGAAACAGTAATGGGCTGGAAGTTGAAGTTGCACTAGTGGAGACAGTAGAGAAAGGAACACAGAGAGTGGTAAGGAAGAATAGTGTGAGAATCAAGTAAGATGTTCGGACATCGTTAGAAGGGGAAAGATGAAATAGAAGGGAAGAGGAAGAGGAAGGAGTTGAATGTTGGAGAATCATGGAGATAGGGGAGAGCAGTGAAGATTCATGAAACTAAGAGGAGAAACGAAGTCGGCGAACAGTGTGGCTATGGAATGCGAATGAATGGAGAAAGGACGATTAACAGAAATAAGGAGGGGTAAGTAGAGGAGAGGTGAGAATATGCGGAGAGAAGGGAGAGAGAGAGAGGGGGGGCAATGAAAAGAAGAAGAAAAGAACAAATTGAAATTCAAGACGTAAATTAGAGGGAGCTAGTGTAGATCCTAGAATTAAATGCTGCTGCGGAAAAGAAAAATAAATGGAGAGGAAATTGATGACAGTTAAATCCTGAAAAGGTTCCTGTGGGAGAAATGCAAAAATGAGAAATTAAAATAAGGTTAAAGTGTAGACCTGAGAAGAGAAGACAAGAGAAATAACCTGTAAAGAAATGTGTAAATTAAAACTAGTGGTCCTGAAAAGGACCGTTGGGTTGTATGGAAGGAAGAAATAAAAAGAAAAGAAGAAAGAAGAGAACAGAACAGAAAGAAAAGAAAAGATAAGTAGTGTAGAAACAGACAAAAGTGTAAGAGAGAGAGAGAGAGGAAAGAGAAATGAAACACTGAGTAAAGGTACACAGCTAGTGAAAGTAGAACAAGAAGTCTAGTTATAAGAATAACTAGGAGAATACTAGATGAACTTTTTATAGCCAAACAGGCTGTCCAAAGATCTTGATGACTTTTTTTTTCTGTCAATGAAACAGGCAACTTTGGTCCATTTTATTAAGATGTTAGAAATTATTGTTAAGAATTGTTCTGATTTGCAATAGCCAGTGCTCTTCTCTGATTGGTTACCTCCTGGCTAAGAGTCATAGCAACTGTGATTATTGCAAGGTTCAGTCATTGCTAATCTCTTGAATGTCGAATGAAAAGAGTACAAGGTTGGAAAGATTGATGAAGACGAAATCAGTTTTGATGCACTACTGGAATAGTTCTGCATAGGTTTGATGTGGAATGCATCCTTTTTTGTTGTGCTTAGATATCATCCATGAGACTGATAATTACAAATAAGCTGTTGAATTAATTCCTTTAAACTTCATTAATAGAGAGGGAGAAAAAAACAACACAATTTGTATGAAAAATAGAGTAAGTTCATTTGTATCATAATACACCCCCTCATTCATCGTATTGTCAGAAGGGTATATTTGAAGAGTTTGAACACAAAACAAATTAACTCCATCTTTGTTGATTTGAGGCATTTGTGATTATGGCTGCTGAAGAACAAAGAAAATAAGAAGAAAGTGTGGAAAATTTTAATCATAACTTCAAGATTAGTCCGTGTTATATATAACAAATGAGGAATCACTTAAAAGGTTTCATTATGTTTTATGTGATGATGGACTTATGACTTTAAAATGTTTTAGAATCCTGCTTAACCTGTTTTGCACTCAAGCTCTTCAGTTTAACTCATTGCATACAGACATCCAGTGTGCCTTATATGAAGTCAATGGAAAATAACACTATCCCAGAGGTATGGTGTTTTTAGGCATCTTCTGCTCTTGTGTATCCATGGTAACCAGATGACATGGATGATACAGCTGCCAGGTATCTTGACTACCCCTGTTGTTGTGAAGTCTTGGTTTCAGAGAAAACTGATGGCACAGACCTCTGAATCACATGACTCATAAACTAGCTGTCTGCGAGTGAGCAAGAGCTGTGCCCGGCAAATTTGTGAGTTCATGGTCGCGTATCCTTTGTATCCTAGCAGGCTCAAGGTTTGTGTGCTATCCATTAGGATTCAACAAATTAGTTGAGAGTTTGTCTCTGCATGACTCATCGGACTTCATTCGCCCACCCCTCATTCTCTTCTTTATTTTTCTTCACAAGTTTGTTTGTCTGTTTAATTTAGTTTATTGTTTGTTTGTGTGTTTTACAATTTTCACGAAAAGCTTCCTCCAAAGAAGAGGATGAATGTGGAAGTTCTCTCATATGGGTGTGTCACAGCAAAAGAATAAAGACAAGACCAATTTGGGGTCTTTTTTGGCAGTATCATAAATGTTTTTAGATTTAATCAGCCTCATTTACTGTCATTCTGATTCTTTTCTTCTTTCCTTTTAAAGCAAGCAGCTTGTTAACTGTCAAAATGTGCATAAGTTTTCTTTAGTGCCTTTTGTAAATCAGTGACAGCAATATACAGATAGAGAAAACCTTGACTGAGAATGTAGTGAGCATCATCACTTTACAAACATAGATACAAAACCCTGCAAGCTGTGTTGGTTGAATTGCAATGTCAGTCTGTATTCAAGCTGGCTTCAATAAAGGAAAAAAGATCAAATAGGCGAAGTGGTGGAAGTTTCATCAGAAGTAGATCTAAAATAAGAAAGTTATGAAATTTCATTGGTTCACATTTTTCCACAAAACAGTGATATTAGTAGCAACTTTATATTGCAAAATCAATGAGGGAATGATTAGATGTCATGGCCTTATATGTCTACCATTGATCTGTACATAAATATGGACACCACGTTTTCTTCCTTGACACAAAATTGGAAAAATTGTATTGTTTGGATCAAATCTTCATTGTGTTGCAGATTATAACCTAGCACATATGACCTTCAGGCCTTGTAGTGATTAAATCACCATTCAATAGACATTATTTTTTGATAACATCTCATGCACCAACCAATATGAGATTTGTAATTGATGGTATCTGGTTTTATGATATGGTTGCAACTAATATCTGCATAAAGTAAAAGCAAAAAAAAAAAAGTAAAAAAAAATCAAACAAAATGAATATAAAACTAAACTGTAAAATTTCCTTTAACTGTCCATATTTTCATACATTGTAATTTTCTATGATTTTGATGGATCCTTTATCATTCTATCCATGTGAACAATGTATGGAGAATATTACACTTTAACTGGTCATTACCAATGACAAACTAGTTATACATGAGGTTAAAAGCATTTCGAGGTGAAGGGACTGGGAAGGTTAAGGAGTGGTATCAGGTGCCACATTATTGCCCTTTCAAGCCATGGTCACACACATGGCAAAACTTCTTGAAGCTTGCTCATCAGCTCAGACTGGCGGCTAAACTTCTGGAAGTTTGGGTCACGGGTGGGTGTGCACAATGAAGGAGAAAGTCTGACAGCTGTTATTATTATGTTAATGATGCATACATGTTCAGCCCAATGAATGCGCACTTTGGTAGACATTGCAAACAGAAATTGGACTTGTCACATGACACACTTTGTGATGTTTCAGCAGCATGTACATAAGCTTTGAGAAAATTTGTGGGGAATTGGGAAATTTTCCTAATTTTAGAGTGAAGTTTGTAGCCACAAAGGCAAAACTTCAAGAACTTAAGCTTTGAGAAACACAAGTTTTGCCAGTGTGACTGCAGCTTCTGAATTGTAGGCCTATATTGCCTTCATACGGGAGCGAGGCATATTCACATAAAGCAGAGTGTCATTTCCATGCGATCCTCTTCATAAATTGAGCATTAGAGATTGCTGTGTAATGGGTAAAGTATTCAATGTCATGCAACGTCCCAAGTTTTGTGTACTTCTTGCAGGTGGTCAGTGACTAGCAATCCCTAGCAGGGACAGGAGACGCTCTTACCCAAACAACACCCACATGATTACTTTGGGAGTGTAGCCAGCACCCCTCTCAGGGGTCCACTCGGCCCTTACTTGGCAATTTAGGATTTAAAGGAGAAAATACCAGAGGGATTTTTTGTTTTAAAACGGCATCAGTGCAGGGTGGGAAACATGACTGATCGATGAACACTTGAGCGAAAGTCGATGAATATCATGAGTTACATCACCATATTATGCCTCAGGAATCTCACTATAGATGTTCAGATGACATTACATTGGTCATGGAAAGAAAGGTTGACAGGACTAACCACCTCCCCCTCACACACAAAAACACACACATAAACACACTCTTTGACTAAAAAAGAAAAAAAAAAGAAAAAAAGAAAAGGAAAAGCTATCTCAAAATCCTAAAAACAAAAACCAAACTACTGATATCTCCAATGGACAACTTTGACTAATTCAAGAAAATGCAATGGTTAATAGTTTCATTTGTCAGTTACGTTGCAGTTGGTCTGAAAGTTTGGTACTTTATAATCTACATATTGTGGTGTAGATCATTTCTGTGCAAAAACTTATTTCCCTTTTCGAATATAATCAGTTCAAATATTTGTGACATTGAGTATTTTGTCGAAAGCATTTAACAGGTCCTCCATGATATCAGACTTCCTCATAAGTTTTGTCAAAAAATTGGCAAATGAAGATATTTTGAAATATGTAAGATAAAGTCTAAATCAGCTTTCCTGTTTGGTTTGATTTTGAATTCTAAGCAAAGGATGATCTTTTTAACAATTTAGAATACTCACACTAAAAATGAAGAATACATACTTTCAAAAAGTCCATTATGTGTTTTCCTTTTTTTATTGCTTATGTAGCATTGAAAAAAATATGCCAATTTAACATACTAAAACATTATTTTTTTGTGCATTCAACCAACTTTTTAGTTAGTTAGAAAGCAAACATTGTACCTTTGGCTTGTTTAAAAGATGTCATTCCCTGAAAATCTATAGCATGATGGTAAAAACAACAACAACAAATAAACAAACTGGACTTTCACTTTCACAGTCAATTGTATCAAGGAATGTTAAAGAATGTTCTGAAAGTTCAGTTCAGTGTTCTAGTTCATTGTGAATGAATATTTCCACAAATTTCTCAGAGATTCCTTTTCTTTTCTTTTCTTTTTTTTTAACTCTTTGTTCTGAGACCTAATAGCCCGGGTTCAAGGTTGATTTGTTGCTTTGAAAAAGTTAGGATATTTGGCAGTGATTTGTTGCTGCTGTTGTTGCTATTATTTTGAATACCAATTGAAGTCTTCCAGACCAGACAAACTTTTCACAGAATATTGTTGAGACTTGCAAGAGTAACACACAGCTGCTTGCATTTAACCCATACCTACCTGTCTGGCTCCATGAGCAGGTATAGGAGCGGCAGACACGCTGCTTGTCAGCCGCCTGTCTGATCGTGTCTAGGCAACCCCTCAATGATGTCTTGTTGTGTCAGGGGGCGGCATGCGTCTCTCGCTGTGTTTCAATCATTTGTTCGACACTAGATGGATGTATTGGCCCGGCAGGTCCAGGAACCACTCTGCCCTGGGCATGAGATCTCGCCAGGATATGATAGCATCATCACCATAAGCAAAAACCACAGTTGACTCTGGACCATGATTTTCATTCTGCTGTATTTGCTAATAATACTTTAGTTACCATGTTTATATTTGAGGAATCTAGGAGGATTGGTATATGTTTTGATCAAGTCTCATACTAACTTATCACTGCAATAAAGCTTATACCTGTAAACTAATGTGGGGAACTTATCAATGAACATTCATATTAAAAAGAAAAAGGAAAAAACCCAACCTTATGCCCTTGTACAATGTAACATCACATATATTGTACATGAGTGTGGTCTCAAAAATTGTATGCCTCATTTCTGTGTTACATACATTTTTGTTTAAGTATTCATAGTTGAGTTTTGTTTTTACGATTATAGGGAAGAAAAAATTGTATGATCACATGTTATCTGATTGAGAATCAGTTTGGTTTGGTACAACATGTAGCTAAAACTTTCTTCTCCCCCTCCCCCCAATGATTCAGGAAGGATACAATTTCCTTGAACAATAAAATTGCTGATTATAGTTTATTTCATCCCTGGACCCAGAACCGGGCAATGTGTATGGGGAAAATGAAACAATGCAAGGAGAAAACAATTTACAGTAGAAATGGGATACTGTCATGACACATATTGAGAAAGGGTGAGAAGAACAAATGGGTGTCACATTTTCGAGTGAAAAGTAACATTTCATCTGATTAACTGGTGTCAGACCGTGCTTGGTGATAGGTGTAACCGAGTGAGTTGTCCTTGAACTTCACCTTATGTCTTGCTGTTGTGTGTGTTAATGTCTTTACCTAGCTCAAGTCAAGGGTAACTTGTATAAGAAGGAAGTTATCTAGTCTCTAGATAGCAGCAGAAAAATATAAAATGAGCGAGAAAAAGAAAGAAAGAGGAGGAGTCACGTGGACTCGCATGCTTGAAAACAGGAAAGGTGATGATCTTTTGTTAGTTAATTTCGCCAAATTTGCTCATGTTACTACGTTTTGCTGCTTCACAAAATGATCTCGAGAGATTCTCAGGTGGCAAATTAAAGTGATGTTTTAACCAGTCAGTGCTGATGTGCACATGAAGCTGTAATGTTACCCCTACAAAGAGACAAGAAGAGTTAGAGAGGGATAGAGAGAGAAACAAGCAGACAAACAGGCAGACAGGGCCAAAGAGATCAACAAGAAAAATACAACTGAACAGGAACACCTGAAGAGTTAGGGAGATTAAACATAAAGAAATATATGCAGAGTCAGAAAGGTAATCATGGTAAAGAGACAGAAAGGGATAAATTTAAGAGGAGACAGCAGGAGAGATACAGTATTGAAAAAAAAAAATCAACAGCTAGAAAAGTTTCAAAACAATTTTACTTAGTTGAATTCAAATTTTGTTCTTAATATCACATTTTGTCTGATCCAGTTAACAAAAAAAAAAAAAAGAATGTAATACCGAAATATATAGATGTACATATATGAAATCACTTCTTCAAAATCGTTATTGGAAAAGAGAAGCCCCACATACAATTTCATGATGTAAAAGACAAGCTTGGGAGGGAGATGGGAAAACCAGAGACGGGTGGTGATGGATGCAGGAGAGATAAACTGTCAATAGATGAACAGTGAAATATGAAAATATACTGAGCAAGAGAGACACACCATATACCACAAAGAGAAAATTAGAGATAGAGAAGAGATGGGAGAGGGAAGAGTAAAATAAAGGCAACATAATCATCAAAAGAGCAGTTTACAAGAGAAAGAAAGATGTCTAATCAACAGATAACAAGAAATCTGAGAGAGAGAGAGAGAGATGAGAAGGAGAAGAAGAAATTTACCGAAGAAAAAAGAGGAGAAAGATGAAAGAAGAAGAAGGATATGAGGAACATGAAAAGTACATGGACCAGACAGATGTTAAAATCAAAACAAGTGATCACTGACTTTTGACACCTCTCACCCTACCTACTTTTGAGAGAGCAAAAGAAACGTGCACATGCTGGGCACACTTGCCACAATCTCATCCTCTCAAGTGTTCTTACCTCATATGTGTTAAAGGGTAATGAAACATGTACATGTGGATTGAGTGAATGCAACAATATTAGTAGAATACATCAGTGAAATTTGGATGATCCCTTCAAAATTAATAAATTTCTTGAGTTTCAATGCAGCCATCACTGGATGAGAAGATTCCTGCAGTTTGTGAAGTCACATAGGAAAAATAGTATAACGAAAATATAAGGAAGGTTAAACAAATTTTCATTTTTTAGAAAAATTGACATTCCCTTGACCTGTTACTGGCATATGTTAAGGGTAATATTATTCCCTGTGTCTACTGAAAGAGATATTTAAGTCAAGTGCTCTTTCATTATGCCAAAAAATTGAAAATATGTTGAATTTTCTTTATATCATCAGCTGAGACACCAGAATCACTGTTTAGGGCATATTGAATTATTGGTATCACGTTTTAGAGTGTGATCTCCTCAATGTTGTACATGTAGTCTCAATTTTAAATTGTTTTCATTTTCAGTAAAATATTAAAAATCAAAACCACACAGGTGCTATTTTACACGATATTTGGAACAATGCTTATTAATCTACCCACTTTTAATTAAATAAACTTTTTATTTCTTGAAAATTGATTGTTTTGTTAATACATTCAAATGTTAGAATGCAATAGCACCATTCTGGTTCTCAGCTGATGATATTTCCTTTATATCAAACTGTTGAGGATAGATTGATTTTGCTACAACACACATTTCCCATAGACACCTGCCCGAGTATACTCGGGACTCGTCCTCAATGGGTTAATCCCGGTTGAATCAAGTATTGTATTCATAATTTCGCTAGGTTTTATTCTTGTGAATTTTGTGAATTGAATGCTACTCATGAATTCCAAAACATGCATAAGTATTAATTCTGATCCCAACAGAATGATGGGCACATGTACATTTCTCCATCCATCGTTGTACTCAATGATTGTGAATTTGACCACTTGCGAAACTGCCGTTAATGGGAAGTCCCGAATTGTGAAAATAAGACTAGCTAATTGTATGGCGCATACAATACTTGCCAGAGATACAAGTTCATGAAACATCTTAGTTTTCAGACAGTTTAATTTGGTGAATCCCCCTGCAAATATGAAGTTGTGTATATTCATATCTCACTTCTGGCATATACACAAATGGGTCAATCTCATATCTCCATCCAGTTATTTATGAGCGGATCCCTGGTGAGAGAATGCCACGTGTCAGAAATGGATACTGAATGAGTAAAAAGATAGGAAGATGAAGCTGTAGAAAAAAAAAAAAGGAAGAAGAGAAAAATGGGTTGACAGAAATTGATGTTGATGATTCCCGAATGAGTACTCATCGGGCTCCAGCCTTTAGTCGTTGTGGTATGCAGGAGACAGACTACAGACACTGCCGTCTTCTGATGGAGGTCATGGAGAATAACCCCATGCCTGCTACACCAAAATTTCAGTTCTATAAAAGTGCTGATGTTCAAGATCAACCTTTTTTTTTTTCCTTTCATTCTTTCTTTGCCATATTCTTCTCTTTCATTTGGGAGATTTGAGGAATCAAAATTTTGTCTACTTGATGTGTACCTGTAGACATCCTGCTAATATGGATTCCCAAGAGTACAAGTCAAGAGCCCACTTTGCTCTGATAAATTGTCTGGCTAAGCATTCAAATATCATCAATGTTGTTCATGGAATTGGTCAGTTGTAGCATAGCATGCTGTTGTTTCTGTTTGTGTGTGCACACAGTGATTTAACTCTACTTGAGAGAGAGAAAAAAAAATGTATAAAAACCATTGTACTTTACGATATATTGTTCTTGCTTAAATGATATGAAGTATATAAAAGTTGAACCTCTTGCCACAAATTTCCCCTAAAACAATACAAATAAATAAAGATATGATAATGATGTTGTTGTTGTTGATGTTGATGATGATTATGGAAATGCCACCAAGCTTTTTCTTTAGTGATATTTGCTGAATAATGTAGTAACTTTTACCCTTGGCAATGTCTAAAGCAATTCTGTTTTCTAAATGTATCAAATTGTCGTGATAGTTGCTGACTTGAGGTATCTGTCTCATGTTTAAAGTCAATGTCCTACCTGCCAGAGAGGCGCACATTAAGGAGGAAAGGGAAAAAAAAGTGAGAAAAGTGGAACTGGCTGAAATGTTAAGTCTCTGGAAAGTGGTAAATCGAATCATGTCTCCCTATTTATTGAGTTAGCCCCACTGGCAAATGGTGTGATTGTTTTGAAACAAATATCACAACATTGATGAACGAATCCACCCACAGGAGCCTGACGGGGGAAGAACAAGAAGGTTTTAATGTCACCTCACAGATAGAAGGCTTTTACACCGGACAAATTTTTCGAGACTGTAAAACGATGACTCTCTCACAGCTGGACTTCCCGACAGCTGCAATCCCAGTTCACATCATCGGATGAAGGAGGCAACGTGAACGGCACAGCCGCTGGGGGCCATGGGACCTTTTGGTAACTGAATAGGGAGCATGGTGGTTTCATAGTGGTTTCATTGGTACTTTTGACAGGAGTGATTTGAAAAGTAATGTGACGATTGCAAAGGAGAAAGAACTATGATGTGACACTCAGCTACTGTGTGGGCTTGGCTGATAACCACCTGTTTGTATGTCTTTGTGTAGGGAAGACTTAGAAGTTAACCCGTTGAGGACGAGTTCCGAGTATACTCGGGCAGGTGTCTATGGGAAATGCATGTTGTAGCAAAATCAGTCCGTCCTCAACGGGTTAAAGATCCTCTACTTTCTGATATTCACATCTGCATGAACATCAAATCTATATCTTGAATTGAATTTTAATCAAGATAATGAGCAATAATGAAAACTAATTTGTGCCTGCTTATGCTAAGAGCAACAAAGTTTCATCACAACATCAAAGTGTGTATTCAGAAGCTTTCATGATACAGGGAAAGCATTTGATAGAAGTGTGTGTGAATTCAGCTGTAAAGCAGAATGGGTAAACTATTCATCATTTTTCCACTTCAACAATATTTTGTCTTTGATTTATTGTTTTGTTTAAGCTGCCATTCTCTTCCTTTAATACTCCCTTTCTGTACTCTTTTTCTCCAACCTTTGTGTGTAGGTGCATTACTTGTTTTCTGTAATTCTGTGCTGTTGTCATTGCAATGTGTGTCTGAAAATCTGTTGCTTGCTCTTAGTATCTCTTTTCTTACCGACAAATTTTTCTTCCACATCAACTCACTTATTGCTCATTTCTTCCACATCAACTCACTTATTGCTCATTTCTTCCACATAGACTCACTTATTGCACATCATCATCCACATCCCTCATGATGATCAGTACCACTATCATCACCACCAATGACATCATCAACATCATCAGCATCATCTTCACAATCATCACCACCACCACCACCACTATATTTTGACATCATCATCACCACCATCATCATCACCATTACCACTACTACTATCACCACCACCACCAGCACCACCATTATCATCAATCTTAATTACCAACACCATTTTCATTTTTGCCCCCATTATCCTAAAATCATTATTACCACCAACATTATCACCAGCACCACCAGCATCACCACAAACATCATCACCACCACCATCATTGTCATCACCACCATCATCATCACCATCAGCATCATCATCATCACCACTATCAATGCTTTTCCACAGCATCGTTGACTTCACAGGCTCTAGGAACAATCATTGACATCATCATCATGGATCATCAAACCACAGCAAAGAGCATGCATTACCATAGAAATCTACTCATCACATTCAGAAGATTTTGTTGTATTTTCCATTAATAATGCATCCCTCTCTGCTTGTTATTTTACATCACTGTCAGTTTGATTTCCAAGTACACCCCATTTCTTGTTTGTTGTTCTTCTATAATGACACTTTGATCCAGAGTAAGAGACGAAGATATTGAAAATGTGTTCACATCATTGCTCTCATTTTTACAAATAATTTATTCAAAGTTGACTAAATGAGACATAAAAGGATTGTTTGCTGTACATTCCATCATGTAACACGAATAGTAGATGCATAGCAAACTTGTACTATGACAACATTGATTATGTTGTTAGTGTTTTACAGACTTGTTTTCATAACAAGATACTAAAAATATTTCTGCTGTTTCAGGTCTATAATGAGCAACCAAAACAGCACATGAATGATAAACTTACTTGCACTATGTGCCAGACACTGTGAATTGCACTTTTTTTCAGAGAAAAAAACAACAACATTCTTGCTGGGTAAAAAACAAAAAAGTTACAAACAGACCATTGCTGAACCTTTGAAGGGGCATGTTTTGTTACTCTCATTGCCTTAACCAGGCCCCTGGGGACCAAAGTCATGATGTAAACAAAGCGCAGGTGTGTTACATTATCACAGGACCCTATTTGACCCCCTCCCCCCCCCCCCCCCCTAAAAAAAAAGTAAGTAGATAAATTAACAAAGAAATAAATGAATTAATGAATAAATAGATAAGGAAAGAAAGAAAGACTAATAAAGATACCATGTGACTTTAAAAAAAAAATATAAAAGTGCAACATTTTGCACATAAAATTCACCATGAACATTTTTTCTTTCAAATTAATTCAGAGTGTGAGAGTATGAGCATTTTTTTTTTATTTCATAGTGTCAATCAGTATAACAGTGTGATCATGTATGTTTGCATATGAAAATATGTCATACACAACAATTGCCAATATTGATGATTTTAGACTATTCACCAATATTGCCTTTCAAATGGCAGACCTGTGTTTTTCACAGGTATCCATAAAATCTACATGGATAATGCATGAATGACACCACACTCAGCTTATATTTGCTGCATTCAGAAGCCATGATAGCCGCACTTGCTCACTTGTTTACAAAGTACATTGAAGTTCTGGCTCTCCCTGTAACAATTTTTTTGGCAACTATCTTAAAACATCTTCATCTGCAGGATGGGCTTCCTGTGGTATCCATCTACAGTAGTCAACACTGACACATCAAGGGTAGCATTTGTTACACTGAAAGTTGGCAGACCTTGAATTTTATGAAGTAAGAGAATATGTGACCCTGCATCACAAAACCAACAAAAACCCATCAGAGCTGAATTTTTAGTTATAAAGGGCTGATTCTGAAAGAGCAGACTCTAAGCTTTAAAATAATGCATAACTCAATTCAAATGGGATCTCCTATAAACCTATCTAAATACTGGAAATAAAGCACATACTCTGGAAGAGTGTGAACTGAGAAAATAGGCTCTGAAGTACAGGGTCTATTCAAGTGCTTAATCTTTACCAAGCCTTGCTAGCTATGCTATGAATGGGACCAAAAAAAAAAAAACCCCCACAGTATTTAAACTGCTGTTGCAACAATAATGAAGGGATTATTACATTAAGCTGAAATTGAAGATGCTCTATCAACACATTCTGTCCATGATTAATGCCAAATTTCAAAGCAGTAGCATTATCCTTTCGAAAGTTATTAGAGTTGAGAGTAAAGAGTGTGCAAAGGATTTTCAAGAAATAAAAGGAACCTCTAGAAAGACATACCTGATCACACTACTCTCCCATAAAAACATGTTGCAGAAAAACTGCTGAAAACACACTTTTCTGTTTATTTTAGTCACACATATAAAATGACACATCTTATCAGTGAATTTCTCAGAGGTGCCCATACCATCAAGAGCTCTTTTAGTTGACTGCTCAAATTGCATAATTTGTCTGTCTTAATGGACTGTCAACTGATTAACTCATTCAGTTCAGTTGCATTTGAGTAATGAAATAAATTATCAAATTACGCAGCATTATTGTATACAAAACTATGTCATTTCAGAGCACAAAGCATCAAAATCATTTTTTCTAATGATGTCAGTCATTCTAGGTATGTTCCACCAACCAATAAACAGTGTCGACCCTTTTTAAATAAATGTAAAAAGATTCACAAATTGGAGCCGATGGCCATTTCTGTAAGATCAAAATTTTATGGATTGCCACTGCATGGCATTCAGTGCATTGTGTAGACAAACAGTTTTGCATGTATTTTACTTTTACAAATCTTTGCTCCCATCAAAATATGTGAAAGTTTCATACATGAAAAATTTCTGGTTTTATTTTTAAGGTAAATTAATCTACTGCTCTGTAGCACTTGTACTTTCAAAGCAAATCCATTTTCTTGCAATATTCTGCTTGAATGATGGTAACTTGTTAACATTCTGCTGGAATCACAAGCCTTCCTTGTGCATTAAATTGCTATTTACTTTATGTATTTGATGCATTAAACAGATTTGCGTGGTTCAGCCGCAGACACATACAGAGATGCAGCATCTACACCTTTGTGCTGTATCATACATAAGATTAGATTTTCATGCGTTATTTGACAATTTTGACAATGTTGTTGTACCTTCCATATTTCGTTGAATATTGGAACACTCAAACATGTTTCATCAGACACCAGCTGCATATGATAACATAATTTTCAAAAAATATAAACTGTATGCAAAGGAAAAAAAAATTGTATAAACCCTATATATTGATATTATAGCTGCAGCTTGTTCACATTAAGTTGAATTGAAAGCATACATAGTTGTGTTTCAAATTTTAGGAAATATAAATCAATTAACAAAAATACTGGATATGCCATATAATTCATAGAATTTTTGATGGCAAGAATGTTTCAAGTCGCCTGATACTAGCAAAACTAACAATTTGTGGAAGCATTGTCTCCTGTAGGAAATGCATTGTATAACATTTTTAAATGACATTTTTTCTCTTGAAATGGAAATTCTGTTGGCTTTTTCTTCCATATTATTACATTGTTCTTGTTCTCAGTCACGAATTCAACCACTTGCACTATTCTGCTCACAGGTCCAAATATCATACTTGGGAAGTATAGTGTATGCAGTGTGCAGCAGCAGTCTTTTTGATAATAAAAAAGTAGGAGACAGAAACACACATTATTTAGTACTGTGACCAAGAACAAAGATCACCCTTACCATTGATGCTACTTCTTTAATAGTCATTGATGTGTTTGTAAACTGTCATTCCTATTTGGTGTTTGACAAAGTGTGTTCATTGTCCTAATCCATGAATGCCCCTCTTAACCCCTTGAAGATGGACTGATTTTCCCAAAACACGCATCTTCCATTTACTTCAGCCAAAGAATACACAGGACTAGTCTTCAACAGGGCAATGGATGATTACCCATCCCTAATTCATGCTATTTCACATATCATTTAACAAGTTTTCCTTTTTGCATGTTTGGGTCATCTTTGCTTTTTGATTAGGTCATATAAAGTCTGTTAAATGAAGGCAAAATAAGTTTTACCAAAAAAAGCAACAGCTTGATTTACCATTTCATTCATACCTGCATACATTGTGTAAAGCGTTAATTCAAAATGACTTGATAAATATTCAAGTACGCGTGTAAGCCCCTCAATATTCAATCCCAGTATGCCACTAGTTTCAATTTTCTAAATTTCTATTTTCAGACTGTTCAATTTTTTTTATAATTCTTCAGCAACAAACATATAATTCTTTTTTTTTTTTTTTTTTAATGAACTCAACTTCAATCAACACCTGTGTCTTCGGAAGATGGCAGACCTGTTGGCCTTCAGTCTTAATGTATTGCTCCTATTAAAGGTGTCATTCAGGATCCAGCTACCGGCATAAAATTTGAGGGCGCTATTGAGCTCTGGCCACCGAGCATCGTCAGCAGTGCGGGAGTGGGCACCTCGGCCGCTAAGCCCTGGGCCTCCAGCCTCTTACGCTGACGCCTTTCCTTCGCCAACATGCAGCGATTCAAGAATGGCATCGTGGAGGGATTGCAGCGGAGGCGTCTTCGCAGGGGGGAGACCTTCCGGGAAATTTTGCGGCGGTGCCAGATGTTCTCGCGAGCCTTGTAGCAGATTTCGTAGGAAGGTGTCCTGGCCCACATGCATGTGTCGTTTATGAAGGCACAGTGGCTGTACTTTGTCTCGCACTCCTGGGTTTGGTAGTACAGCGAGGCCACAGGGTTGTAGCGACAGCTGCCGTCGTTCCATAGAGGTGACTTGTCCAAAGCCAGAGCTTTTTCACGGGCGCGCTCGGGAACGCTGACGATTCCAAAGACGCCCCTTATCTGCAGAAAGATACAGTCATCAATCCATGTGTTATATGTACGGTTTCAAAAGGTGGCATGCTTACCTGTGGGTGTGGGGGTGCATATAGTTTCAATAATCACACATTTCACAGTCTGAAATTTTGCAGGAATACCATCATTTGACTATTTGCATTATGATTACATTTCTTTCTATATACAATAATGTATCTGTAATGAACATTGACCTGAGCTAGTATTGAACAGTCGAAATAAAGGTAAAAACACTTCTTCTATCGTATTCGTACATTGTAAAATGTGTGCAGATAGAAAATGCAGATTCCATTCTGAAGATTTAATTTACTGATACTACTGTATACGCTATAATTTTCGCATACATAAATTTTCGCGAATTGCCGCTGTCGTGAGTGTCGCGAGTGGTTAAATTCGCGATTGGGGGACCAGAGAAAATATGAAGTGGCAAAGAAAGTGTGAATTTTGAACTTACTAGCAAATAAGAATGATACTAGTTATACACTGCATGAAAAAAAAAACTTACCAAACTCTGCGAACTAGTAAGTTAGAATTCAACATTTTTGAAGTGGTTAAGTATATCGCGCTAGATTTCTGACGAGTGGTACGAGGGGTACGAGTAAATTCAGCGGCAACCAGCTGGAGCATACGAAGCCCCGGCCCCTAAAGTTGACATACAGTACTTGTAAAGACATAGCGGCATGCAAACGCAAGAGCTATAGCGCACGTGTAATCAAGGGTGACACGCCGCGCGTTTGTAACGTTGTGGCACAATGAAAAAAACAAAAACAAAAGAAAGTGGAATTTCTCGCAGAAATAGTATTGCGCCGTCTACTGTGCTGTGCGAATGCTACTTACAGCGACTGGGCTGTGTATACTAGTAGTTCGACATGGACGTGCTATATGTACGTAAACAAGCTTAGCCAGTTTTTATGGTCTGTTCGGTAAGCCGTGACGTGGATTACTAGTACTGAAATGTTTGTATCATCAAGGCAAGGGATTCATTTTGGAAGGTAATATTTTCGCGTGTTGTTAATTTCACGAATAGCTCCCGACTCGCGAAATTCGCGAAAATAAAACCCATGCGAAATATATAGCGTATACAGTATTCTCATTCAGTTTTCAATGGAAACTAAACAGAATGCATTGTTCATTTGTATTGATATGCTCCTGTCATTACACAGTCTCAATACTTTTTGCAAATGATGACTGATGTGCCTTAGTCCAACAGGAGGGCTATTAAGACACAAAGGCAGCGCTGCCAACATTGGAAACTACTGTAGTTGAGAGTGATACTCCCATAGGCCAATGCTATGATTTAGGAGTCAAAATGAGTGAGATCAATAGAAATGCATGCAAATGAAATAAAGTTTTAGAGTGAGAAAGGACCAAAATGAGTGAGTTTCACTCTCAAGGAGTGATAGTTGGCAGCCCTGCAAAGGGGTTGAAGAAGATCAGGTACTATGTAATCACTATTCTTTGGTAGTTAGTTTCAAGATGTCTGTGTCAAATGGAGAAGGAAAAGCACTCCTGCAGATTAGATTGGTCAATTGACAACAAAAAAGCAAATTAAAGGGTAGGATAAGATCAGACTGGCAGAAAACTCACCCGACAGTTGCAGTTTTGGGCATAGTCTGTCATAAGGCCTGATATCTGTTCGTCGCTCAGCTTTTCCCATTCAAACCACAGGTCACAATAAGTGATGTAGAACATGTCTCTAACATAGCGACCTGCATGAGAAAGACATTTTTCTTTTTAGTACATACGTGTATATTTGAGTTTATGATTATTTTTCACTCCTTTTACTTGAACAACTTTTATCATTCACACATTGAGAAGAATATGCTCTCAAATTCAAAAACATGCCTCATCTTGGTCTTCGTTGCAATTGCATATATTCTTCCAAACTTACTCAGTTATGTAAACTAAAAAGCAGTCAACAATACTATGAATATGTAAGCATGCAAACAACATCACTGGAGATTGTGTACTGTACAAAGGGCACCAATGCGTAATTGTGTATGTGGGGCAAGGTAGCTTGAACATTTATAATGTTGAGGTATGGATTGAGGAACCAGACCATTATGTGTCTTCCTTCTGTTTTAAGATACAAGCTTTTTTGTACAATTTTCAGATGAGCCATGAATTCAAGATTTTTGTTATTAGTATCCATGAGATAAAGGACGTAGTTCCTACATTTCCTACAAAGTTTGCTGTTATGTTTTTACCATAGAACAAACATAGGAATACAAGAGATACTGCTCTATGTTGTTTAGAGATTGTATTATTTTTATATTGCTTATGTGTGTGCACATGCAACTTGGCAAAACAGATAAACTGTATGCAGTAGATTTAGAATTTGTAATTCTGTTGAATGAACTTCTAAGAAATCTAAAGAAACTACATATGAATTTATAATATAAATTACAATATGCAAAATGGCCCACATAATCCTCATAATCTTGATGATTGGATAATCTGTGCTAGCAAGCTTTGCTGTGCTTACACTTTACATGAAACTGGTATTGGGTTGGATATGTAGGTGGTATTCTATGTACTATAAAAGTAAAAACGTTCAGTCGGGGAACTTTTCTAATTACCCAGATATGATAAATTCCGTATGTGACACAGAATCAAAGTATAAAACAGTATTGCATATATTAAGCAAACAGATTTTTTTCCTTTATTTATTTTTTTTGTGTGTGTGTGTTTGTGTGCTGGTTTCATTTTGAACAAAATAAGCAAAAATATTCACACCTCGAAAATGTCCACTTTCACAGTCTTTGATAAACCAAAACATCCTTTAGCTAACTTTTCCAGTCAAAAATATTATGTCACTAGCCACCTTCAATTTACAATGCAAGCCTATGTGCTTAACCCGTTGAGGACAGACTGATTTTGCTACAACACATATTTCCCATAGACCCCTACCTGAGTACATTCAGGACTCGTCCTCAATGGGTTAAAGTGAAGCCATTGCATCAAAGTAATTACAAGACTTACTTTTCCATCCTGACGCAGTCTGATGCAAATAGAATACATGTATTGAAATTCTCTTACCTGAGATGACGTAAACATCTCCACTCCAGAGCCCCGACACTCCACAGAGTCCACCGGCATCAGGCGAATGAACCAGAATCTCCCTCGCATCGCCTATGTAGTCCCTTCCCTTGTACGCCCCCAAGACCTCCGTTCGGTACTCAATCAAATACCGGTAGACTGATGACCGGGTTGTGTCAGGATGGACGAATTTACTCCGTTCCAGGATTCTGACTCGGAGGACTGTCAAGAAAGTCACCATTTAATTGCGAAGCGTGAATAAAATATTTATGTGAAGTTTACATATAGTCATGAGTTATTTAGAAAGCAATGTGCATCTGTCCAAAGAGGCATATGCTCTTTAACCCATATTGTACTATGTTCACTGCTTGACCCTTTTGCTGGGGTGCTTTCATCGTCAGTTGGCACATTTGCCTGGAAAGTAATTGTCACAATAAAAATTACCTAATCCATTTGATCTTAGGCACATTGTGGCACCAGAGTCTGCCTTCTAACATAAAACTAGGTCAAGTTTGGAGAGATTACTAAACTGCTGCTTTAAAAAAAAAATAGTAAGCTAGGCTTTATGCCTGGGCACATAAAGGGTTAACCTTAAACAGTTGGGTTGACTTGTTTTTAACCAGTTGATGAACGAGGGGAAACATTCAGAAAAGAATTATGAGTCTTTCTTCAAAGAATATCAAGGCTAGGTATGAGTTGATTTACAAGTAATTTGTATAGAGGTGATATACAAGAAAGTGAGTTATGTGCTTCATTGCTTTTATTCTTAAAACTTCATAGCAGTGCCATACAATTATTGTACATGTCTTTGTGATTGCTAAAACCATCCTCCATGCCAGCTAGCTAGGCAGCATTCAATCTGAACTTACAAACTGGTTTTACCTGAAAAGTTTACTGGTAAATGCAGATAAGACATGTGTCTGGAATATCCTTCAAGTCTGATTAGGTATGATAGCAGAATGTTGTGGTATGAACAATGTAACTCATCATCAGGAATTGTTGAACAGTATGCAGTACATTTATCATTTGTAATTATCTTGATTTAATTTTTAAGAATCAAAAGAGTATATGTGTCATTGCAACAGTGCACATTACTGCCTAGCTACCGTATGCACCAGGAAACTGTAATCGAGCGATGAAAGTAATCATACAGATCTATCTTAATCATAAGGACAACCAATCAATAAGAAAGAAAACAATTCTGTAACAACAACAACAGTATACCGCACTATCATGTGCTGAAAAGGTTAGACGATTCATCAATAAAAAAAAAGAAAAGAAATCAACAGCTACAAACGTGTACACCAAGCTCTGTGAATTGCTTATAGCAAGTGAATTATTTGTTGTACTTGAACTGATCTGTAGACAACAGAAGAATCAAGTACTGTTTAAATGAAGATTATGTACTTGTCTGTACAAACATAGAGAAGGCTTTGATTATACTTTCAAGTACTCACCGAAATCTGCACCACAAAATTTAGTCTGCGGATGATTAACCAAACAATTGCAGGCATGGCTTTCAGAAATCAGCTCACATAGACACAGCACTGTGAGGAAGGTGAGCAATAGTGCTCTAGATTCCATTCTCCAATTAGCAGCTAATCTCATTAGAGTACGAAAATGTCAGAAAAATATAGAGACAGGAGAATAAAAGTGGTCTCCTGACGATGCAAAACAGTTTGTGTAGCTGAAGCGAGTGTGACAGACCAGATTTCTAGTTAACTCGCTTGGAGAACCGAATGTTGATAAATGCCTTCATGTAGAGATTGACTTCTTCACAGAGAGCTTTTTTTTTTTCTCTCAAAGTTGTATCCTTTCCTCGAGTTTGAACTTGCTGTTCCCTCCATAGAATGCTGATGAGGCTGTGGCTGTTACTGTCAATTCTGCAACACCATCAAGTCTTATTTATACCTCTAACTTTTTGCCACCGCATGACGGTGTAACCCCCCAGCATTCACAGATTAACCACGCACCGGTCTCTGTCTCAAACACATGGCCCTACAGTGGGGGAGGAGCTACAGTCACACTCCCATCCAAAGAGGGGGAAAAAATTGTGGTTGTGTTAGAAATAACAATTCAGAGCAAAATAAGAGACCATCGTTGATGGCTGGCAGGTAATGTTGGTATGGAACATGTAGTTGAGGTGTTTGTGGATATGTCTTTAGCAGATTGTCAAGGTAACACGTTGTTCCGCAGCCAAGGTTAAGGTGCGTACCAGGGAAAGCCCACGCAATTCAGCATAGTGACTTCTGCTGGCACAAGATTTGTCTTACCCATGTGACTGTGACTTGAATTGCTAATGCCAATATTGGATTTCCTCATTTTAATGTTCTAACATCAATTTTCCCTGGACTGTAGTATTTAATCACTGCGTCGTGCTGGACATCTTACAGGGAATCAAACTATGTAATTAATATTCAGTCATGCAATTAAGAGGCAAGCATACACTTCCAATTTCCTTATTCTGTCACATGCATGAATGACTTCACATTTTTACCGAGGAAACTCTGTTACTATGGTTCCAGAAACATACCCTTCATTAATTGAATGAAAGCCAAATGTCGAAATTTGTAGTGAAAGTAACAAACTCCTAGAGAAAAAAAAGGCTTTAAATTGCCCAAAATAATGAACTTACTCAAAATTAAAAAGAAAAGAAAAAGTGGACAGTAATTTACAGCAAAGATAGGCCTATGTATGCCTAAGATTTCAGTATACTTCCACATCTGAAGAAAGGTATTTCCAGGAAGACACTGACATATATTTTCAGTTCCTGTTAGTCTGTGAAGCCATTGCTGTCTTTCGAGTGAAAAGTTCCGGTTGGGAGAGGTCGTGCGCAGTCCAGACTGATACGGTCTCGCTCCATCTCGGAGAGGCGAGGCAAAGATGCGAGTCACAAGTCGCGGTTGTGACGTCTGACCCCGTCTGTCACAGCCAGAACATCTCAGATCGTCAGTCAACGTGGGTCACTGAGACATCCGTTATCCCAAACACACATCACTTCTCTCCCCTCAGAATGCTTAGCCAACAACTTCCTTTGGTAAACAAGTTTCCTTTCTGTCTTTTTTCCCCCTTTGTGTACGACCTTTTAGGGTGACAAGTCCTCACTGACACTTTCATTATCCATGATCACTCTTACAATAATATGTTCTTGAATCAAACATAGAGAAATATGTTAAGACATTGATTTTCTCTCAATTTTCATCATTATTGTAACATTCATTTTGCAATATTTTTGCCATGCTTCGTGAACAACAACAACAACAACAAAAATGCTGAGAGGTCACCTTTACTCCTGCCACAGATAAAGAATTTTAGTGAAGGTGTATTTTCTTCTCTTTTTTGGGGGGGGAGGGCTAATTAATCACTTTTTTTCTGTTTAGGCTAATTAATCTTTTTGAAGCATGTCATCAATGGAAATTGATACATATGTGACTCATCACCATATCTATCATAAGATACAAGCTGAGAAAAAAAATATGATAAAGAAGGTGACTAAGGTGAACAAAGAAAAATTGAAAGTCCTTAAAAATTGCACATTTCATGATTTCATTTCTATCTTGTCAAAACATGACTTTGCTCTAAGTCATCAGATGTTAGATTTCATGCCAAACAGTCTGTTATTCAAATATTGGAAACTACTGGAAACAGTCTCAAGATTAATCCGAATATATTCCAGCAAATTATAATGTAAAATAAAGAAGAATGGGTTGCAATTGAAAACACATCATAATTGTTTTCCTAAAACATTGACGACCTAGATTTTCTGCCTGTCTGCATGAATTATAGCCCAATGTGTTTGTGTGATCTTGACTAAATCTAAACTTCAAGCAACTTTTTTTCAAAGCTGGGATCATCTGCCGGCCAATTTCCTGACTGTTTCCTTGTGAGAATCTTGCAAAGAAAGTAAAACAAATAATATACATTTGTATATCATCCAAAATTAGATAATTTGAATCACCACGAACAGAGAATTGATGCGTAATGGCTTTATTAGGCTATCATGATGATTGATCTCACTTTTAAAAAAAAATAATAAGAATAGTGATAGATATCACTGGTGAACACAAACTGCAGTATTAAACCCTTTCAGGATTATTTCATTACCAGTTTGCACCAAGATCTTGACCTAAATAGTAAAAGCATGCAAGTAACTTCATCATCAAACTTTAGGTTAGTCAAATAAGTAGGCCTATCCCAGGATTAACATATCTCTGAGAGAGAAGAGAATTGTCCTTAAATATGCACTTAAGATTGAAGCTCGCATTAACCCCTTTAAAGACAACATTATGATTCATTGACACACACACTGTCCATAGACCTCAATCCAGGTGTGTTCAAGAGCAGTTCCCATACAGTTTACATAGATGACACATCCCAGGTATGTTTGATGGGATTGGAACACTTAATGAGTGGATGGACACATGATCTCATGGTGAATGTCACCAGGAAATGAATGGAAACAGCTCATCATCATCCCAAAAATATGAATCAGAATTTCTCAGACCTAAAAGAAAAAAAGAAATGGGGTTTTGAAAACAATAACAAGGGGTTAAAGGCATTGCATGTATATATGATTTGATGCAAATTAAGTCCCACACCTGAAACAGATATGAAATATTTTGTTGGTTTTCTGTTTATATTATTTATGTATGGGGGGGTGGGGCAGGCAAATTTACCTGATTTTGTGTATCAAGGCATCGGTATGTCATTTAAAAAGGGTTGTACAAAGCAGCGAAAATACTTTTTCACATTACAGATCTTGAACATAAATATTTCAGGCATGAAATGATAATGAAACCAATATCTTGTAAATTTTTAAATGTCTTAAGATGTTCTTCAGGGTATGCCTTGATTAAGCATTTCATATTTTGCAAAGAGAATGCCCACAGCAGAAATTTCTGATATTTGTCATGAAATTAAAACCTTTTCAGCTATAACAGCCCGACTATTTTTCATGCAGCAGACTCTTGAGCCAAGCTCACAAGTATGCAAAATCTGGCAGTATTTGAAACTTGAATCAGGACTCTGTGTCAATTTGCCTGGCAATTATCACCCAAGCATTGCAATTTCATCATTGCAGTATGAATGGAAAGCTCAAACATTGTGATTTTTAACTGTGACACTTCATAATGAAAAAAGGGCCTGATGTTGAATGTGGTGATCTATCACTTGGTCTACTCCCACTTTGTTTAATAGTCATTTAGTCTCAACCCACATGGTCTAATCCCGTTTCGTCTACAACCAGTTCGTCTAATGACCTTTTGGTCCAATTGCCATTTAGCCTCATTACCAGTTGGTCTACTTCCAGATGGGTTATGCCTGTTTCGTCTAATACCCACAGATTATTAGAAAAAATGGGGAAAAAAAAATCCAAGAAGTCAACATTGCAATTAGACCATCTGCTCATTAGACGAAATGATAATTAGCCAAACTAGAGATTAGACTGTGTGATGATTAGACCAAACGGGCATGAGACAAAATCGATAGTAGACCAAATGACTTTAGCCATGGTGTTGTTAGACGAACAGGGAAGTAGACCATCTGATATTAGACCAAGTGGCAATAAACCGTTGAATGTAACTCTCTTGACCTTGGAGTGAAAACACATCTCTGAGTCACTGAACAAGTAGCTGGAATACAAGGACTCATCCTATACAGAGTTGATGTAAAACAAGTGCACATGGTGGGAAACCTCAATTGAAAGTTTTTCAGATATGAGCTTTGCCTGTTTAACTGGAAATCAAACATGGAATAACTCATTTTACCGTTTGTATTCTTCTTTTTTTTTCTCATTTTTCTAACTGTCTCAACTTTGCTACAAGGAAAATAGCTCTAAGAATGTGACTTTTAATGCTTAGCCTGATCCGTATTGGATTTTCGTTTTGTTATAGGAACATTTCATGCTGATTTGAAAAGTTGTGTTGTTCAGTGAATCTGCTTCAAAATCTTCAAGAATACATAAGTTGAGCTATGAAAACATATTTCTTCATGATTTTTATTTATGTGTGTGTTTCTGTTTTTGAAGATTTATTTCATATCTTTTGTTGTTTTATAGAATATGCAGGTTGATGGACAAGAAATGATCTCAACAACTAAAGTTTGCTGAAGAGAACGCTCTGCTCAGTTCTCATTTATTTTGTATTTTGCAGGATACCCAATTGCAAGATTTCTATGGCTTTCTTGCTGGAAGAGGGTCATATGAATAGTCAAAAAAGATACTTGAATATTGACAGTTAAATATGAGAGTGGGGTTTCAGGGGATAACATACCTAAATGGTTCCTAACTGGTCAAGCTCAAAACCATCACAGTCTGAAAAAAAAAATGTAATTCAGTTTTGCTATTACTTGTAGCTATGTTAGACCAAAAAGAAGATTTCATGAAATATGGCCAAACCATATATCATATTAAAGGTCTCAGCGAGACAAATCCAATGGTGAAGAGATAATTGAAATTGGATATTTATTTACTGAGTTATGGCTTGTCGAATGTCGCACTCAACTGTATGTCTTCTGCGGCAATTTATGGAGAATTGCTTCTCCTTACTCTATTACCCCCTAGGGCCCTATGCAGGTTTTTGAAACAAAAAAAAAAAAGATGGTTTTATGCACCAAAATGAAGCTGTTTCAAAAACATGTAGAGACAAAAAAAAAATGTTAGATAGCAAGTTAACTGTACTTCATCTTAATTTATTCTATTGTTTTTTTCATACGGTTATATTTTTTTTTTCATTCACATTGTTAATGTTACTGATCGAGGAAGACTCCAAAAAGTCAAGTGGAGTTGGTGGGTATTCCACTATTCCTTTGTGAGTTTTACAAGTGAAGTTCGTTGAATTTCGTCCCTCCTCTCCAATTTTCAAATCCTGGATCCACTGTTGGATAAAATGGCCTGAAAATATTGCAAAATTACATTTTAAATTAAAATCATAATATTCTAATCAATTCTAATCAATTAGGCATAGACTCTATGCCAATGTTATGATTAACCAAGATAGTGCCTGACAATGAAACATTAATATTACTAATAAGCTTAAGATAAATGTTAAAACAATAATTGGCTTAACTGCAGAATACCCCGCCAAGATCTCCAGACGAGATTTCTCGACTATACTGATCGACTGTGCTTTATTTCGTCCGGGATACTACGCACACAGTGCACAAGAAAATCTCGTGCATGCCTTAAAAATCTTGGCGAGATATTCTGCAGTTGTTAATAATGATACTAATGTTAAATATTGAATAATAATAATAATTATAATAAAAATACTGCCTAGACCAATGATAATAATTAATGATTAACCTATCTAACAACAATCATATTCATACATACAGAGGGGCATTGGTAAACATTTGTACTTCAAAGTCAAAACCCAACATCTTCTTCATCAAATCAAACTCAAGACAAGATTGAATTACGTGTAATTTGCCGATTTAAACTTGGACTTTGTCTAACTGTTACATGTAATGTCAGAATTTAAAGATCTGAATTTGAAAAGTGAAACCTACATTATCATAAAGTTTTCTTTAGACCTGACGTTAAAAAGTCTATTTAGTACCTGGTAACTGGTTAGAACTATTGGAAGTGTTAGTGTTATACTATTGTGTTAAGGTGGTCTGAAAGAAAAAAAAAATACTTTACAAGTACTGAACAACCGGCTGACAACGAAAACTTATTTTGGAAACGATCATTGTGGAAATCAATTAAATTCTATGGGCAAAAACGGCAGAGTAATGAAGTAATTAGCACAACACGTAGTAGCAGGCCCTTCACTCGTAACGGTTACACGTAAGGTGGCCTTAAATACGAACCTACGTAATCATCTCCGAAACCGTGATTCTGCGTCCCGAAAAATGCCCGGGAGATCTCCCGACACCGGCATGCTTATCCTTGTTGCGACAAAATGCGACAGGTTTTTACTGTAAATGCAAGTGGTTTCTAGTTTAAAAACATCCACAAAATTCAAATAAAGACCGGTTTTTTTAAAACCCTTGAGATTTTGCCATAGAAAACAGAGTCCAAAGTCACAAAATTGATGCCTCTTTATCCAAACTTCACCAAAATACAAGATTTTTAGGGGGAAAACGAACTGCTCGTCGAGTTCTGACTGGTCATTTCGCATGTGCAACATGTGGAGATGTACCGACGTAAATATCTCTAAACACCTACGTCATATAACCAGGCAAGAGAGAAAAAAACAACCCGGAAGCAGAAATAATTTGGGGTCATTCTATTCAAGATGGCTACTTGCATGACGTACTTCGTGTAACGTGGAGCTCCACGATAATGTCATCGAATGCAAGTTTCCTGATAATTTTGGTGATCCAAATTAAAGTTTTTGTTTTTAGTAATTTATAGTGAATTTTATTGATATTTCTTAAAAGAATTAAAGCTGTATATATAGCCACAGTGCTTTGATGAAAATTGACGTTTTAACACGTCGGCAGAATAGGAAATGTGTTAAATGTGACCCCGCTGACATCGCTATTACTTGTCCTATTGTATTACTGCCACCCGTATGAACAATTTGAATGTTTTAAGACAAGTGATCAAAAAAACAAAGAAATTAAACAAATACAGAAACCTAGCATTTTGCCCATTTGGCATTTGCCTTCACCCTGTAAATTTAGTTAGTGTTGTTGACCTTTATTGGCTGATGTGACAAGTTACATGTGTAGGAATGGATATAATGCTCAATAATTTCAATTTAAATGCATACATCCACCACCACCACCACCACAAAAACAATGAACACACAAACAAAAACAAAAACAAAACAAAACAAACAAAGCTCATATTTTCTGTATAATAAGGTCTACTAGATAGTTCTTTTAAGGGTGACACAATGTTATTTTTGGGTTGTTTCCTATCATAATGAAAAATGAAATTACATGGAGTAATTTCCAAGAAAGTTACATTAAATCACCGCATGATAAGAACAACATTGATGGTACTAGTGTGGTAATGATAAATATAACCATGACAGGATAATTACCAAGAAAACTGTTGTGATAATTGATTAGATGCAACCAGATGATTCTTTGTTTATGTAGTGATTGTAGAATTGACATTCCAGTAATTGTGAGATATGATGAACTCTTACTTCTATTGTTCCTACTGAGGATGAAATGTGATGATTATAGTAATGGTGATAACAGTACAATAACTATTCAAGACAGTATTAGTCTGGGTGCCAGAGGCTGAACCTTGTTTTACCGTCCACCCAATGTTTTTTGATGGTTTTACCCTATTTCGGGGGTGCTGAATCCGAATCTGGATGATGCAACTCTTGCATCCTTGAGGGTTTTGAGATATTCAAGATGGCCGCCAAAATGGCCGCCAAAACCGGAAATTCCCACGTATTTCCTTCTAAATGGTGAGATATTGAAAACAATTGATGGTTTTACTCTATTTCGAGGGTGCTGAATCCTAATCCGGATGATGCAACTCATGCATCCTTGAGGGTTTTGAGATATTCAAGATGGCCGCCAAAATGGCCGCCAAAACCGGAAATTCCCACGTATTGCTTTCTAAATGGTGTGAAATTGAAAAGAATTGATGATTATCCCTATTTGGAAGGTGCTGAAATCGAATCTGGATGATGCAACTCTTGCATTAATGAAGTTTTTGAGATATTCAAGATGGCTGCCAAAATGGCCGCCAATTAAAAACCGGAAATTCCCACGTATTTCGTTCTAAAAGGTGAGATGTTGAAAACAATTGATGGTTTTACCCTATTTCGAGGGTGCTGAATCCGAATCTGGATGATGCAACTCTTGCATCCATGAAGTTTTAGAGATATTCAAGATGGCCGCCAAAATGGCCACCAAAACCGAAAATTCCCACGTATTTCCTTCTAAATGGTGAGAAATTGAAAACAATTGATTTTTTTACCCTATTTCGAGGGTGCTGAATCAGAATCTATATGGTGCAACTCCTGCATTGTTGAAGATTTTGAGATAGTCAATATGGCCGTTAAAATGGCCGCCCAAAACGGAAGTTCCCATGTATTTCCTTCTAAATGGTGACAATTTGAAAGCAATTGGTGGTTTTTATCTTATTTTGAGTGTGCTGAATCCGAAGCTAAGGATACAACTCTTGCATCCTTAAGGGTTTTGAGATGATAAAGATGGTCGCCAAAAATGACCGCGAAAAACGGAAATTCATATGTAGACCCCCTATTTCCTTCTAAATTGTGTAAAATATAAAACAGTTGGTGGTTTTACACTATTTTGAGTTTGCTGAATTTGAAGCTCCAGTATACAGCTCTTACTTCCTTGAGGGTTTTGAGATAATAAAGATGGCCGCCAGAATGGCCCCTAAATGGCCGTCAAAAACGAAAATTTCCATGTGAGCCCTATATTACCTTCTAAATGGTGTGAAATTTAAAACAAGTGGCCGTTTCACTCTATTTCGGGGATGCTGAATCCGAACCTGGTTGATGCAACTTTCGTGTTCTTTTTTAAGGGTTTTGAGATGTCCAAGATGACCGCCAAAATAACTGTCAAAAATTGGTAAATTTTAGGCCCTATTCAGCACCCTCGAAACTTGGTTGTTGAAATTCGTCCATTCTTTAGGGTTTTTAGACGTTCAAGATGACAGCCAAAATAAGTGGCAGAAATTCCAATGTCAATATATTTTTTCTTAATGGTAATTTTTTTTTAAATAAATTGATGGTCTTACACTATTTCGAGGGTGCTGAAGGTCTTTGAAGGTTTTCGGACATCTATAAATGTCCTGTATGAACGGAAACTCCTTAACATGTTCTTATACTGAAATGGTGAAGTACATGAATTGTGCTCCAACGCGAAGCGGGAGATTAAACCCATGCAGGGTGAAAAGGATGGATTATCAACTATTACCTTCCATGTTGTCGTTTGATTTTTATTTAGTTTTTTTTTTTTTCCAAGGCGCGTTACCTGTGATTTGTCCGTCCCCTCGTGTGTGTTTGTAATAGATTATATAAACATATATACATACATAATGTTACATCATATTGAAGAAAAAATTGAAGCATAACAATAAAAATGTCCCACTCGTGTCTTCAACAATGTCAGCAAGACCACCAATATAAACCAAATAACCAATTTGAGTGTTCATGGATAAAGGGATTAAAACTGCTCATGGATTAAGGCAGGTAATGTTGGGTAATTTCAGTACACTTCTCTACATCACTCATGACTATCACAATATGATTTAGATGAACATGTCTTGTCCATTAATTGTTAGTGTTCAAAACTTATCCATTATATCTAGAGGAAACAGTGTAATCTTGCAATTATTCAACCGCATCTGTAGTCTGGAAGGGTTAATTATTGCTGGCACACTTGTATCGTACCAACTCAAAGATATCCAGTAGAGCTGGTTTCACTGTTTATACAGCAAGTTCAAACTGTGCCATTGACGAAAACCATCAATTGTTATCAATTTCTCACCATTTATAAGAAGGAAATACATTGGGAGTTTCCGTTTCGGCGGCCATTTTGGCGGCCATTTTGACTATCTCGAGGTGCATCATCCAGATTCGGATTTAGCACCCTCAAAATAGAGTAAAACCATCGACTGTTTTTCTATTTCTCACCATTTAAAAGCTAATACATAGATATTTCCGGTTTTGATTGGCGGCCCATTTTGGCGGCCATTTTGGCGGCCATCTTGAATATCTCAATACCCTCAAGGATGCAAGGTTTGCATCATCCAGATTCGGATTTAACACCATAGAAATAGGGCAGATCCATCAATTGTTTTCAATTTCTCACCATTCAGAAGGAAATACATGGGAATTTCCGGTTTTAATTGGCGGCCATTTTGACAGCCATTTTGGCGGCCATCTTGACTATCTAAAAATCCTCAAACATGCATGAGTTGCATCATCCAGATTCGGATTCAGCACCCTTGAAATAGAGTAAAACCATCAATTGTTTTCAATATCTCACCATTTAGAAGGAAATACGTGGGAATTTCCGGTTTTGGCGACCATTTTGGCGGCCATCTTGAATATCTCAAAATCCTCAAGGATGCAAGAGTTGCATCATCCAGATTCGGATTCAGCACCCTCGAAATAGGGTAAATCCATCGATTCCTTTCAATATCTCACCATTTAGAAGGAAATACGTGGGAATTTCCGGTTTTGGCGGCCATTTTGGCGGCCATCTTGAATATCTCAAAACCCTCAAGGATGCAAGAGTTGCATCATCCAGATTCGGATTCAGCACCCCCGAAATAGGGTAAAACCATCAAAAAACATTGGGTGGACGGTAAAACAAGGTTAGGCCCAAAAAGTGGTTTTGGCACCCAGACTATATGGTGCCATCTGACAATGCCAGTCCTCCACAATGTGGTCATAACAAGGTATCATGTTTACATCATAAAATAGTTAGTAAATGCTAAATTTTATCAGTCTAAATTACACTCTGTCTTTAGTATTTCAAGCCATGCATTGCATAACCATCCATCTTGTGCTGATATTCTGACAAACAATCATACTTGCATAAGAGTAAAACAATGAGAATGGTTGTTAAACAGTTGAAATGGCAAGTACATAAAAATAAAATAAAAAAAAAAAATTGAAAAAGGCTGTTAACCCACTGAGGATGAGTCCTGAGTATACTCGGGCACGTGTCTATGGGAAATATGTGTTGTAGCAAAATCAGCCTGTCCTCATGGGTTAAGTATCAGTAGAAGACATGTCTGCATATTTTCTGCAAAGCTAAGAGAATTTTCTTAATTACTGAAAGATAGTGATTCAGAACCAAATGTTCCCTTGTTACATGTAAAAAAAAAAAAAAAAGAAATAAAAGAAATAAGTGCTAATGTCTGCATTTATGGTATGTATCTTTAACCCGTTGATGACGAGTCCAGAGTATGCTCAAACAAGCTTCTATGGGAAATGTGTCTTGTAGCAAAATCAAACTGTCCTCAACGGGTTAATTCAATGATTTAAGCTATTGGCTCAACCTGCAGCTAGAAATACTTTTTGACCAATAACGTCTGGAGGCTGTCTCCTAGCATTGCCTCAGAAACCACCCCCTCATTGTGAGAAGCACGCACATTGGGCATCTCGCGACTTCTGACGTCGATGGAACCAGTGACTGTCACGATATGCCAAGGTCTCTGTCATTGTCATTCAAACCAATCAGCCACTTTTTGTTCACCTAAAGACATGAACAGTTATCTACGTAGTCTCCAATCCGAAGGTCAGTGTCATGAACATTTCCGTCACACAGACACACAAAAATGCCAACGACCTCCAGAGCCACTCCTCCTATTTAACTCCACCTTTTATCTGGCACGCCTGTGTGCCAAATAGTGAAGGAAAATTTGGTGGTCAAAGACGAGGTGTAGGTGTAGGAATATATTATATGTGTCATTCCAGACTTTTGTGTAAGGAATCTCTTTGATACCACTTAACACTCTCTGCTAGAGTAATTTCCTTTCAACTTTTGTCACGTACACATCACACCAGTCTGGTTTATACAAACATTTAATTTCCATATTGTTAAAATGAAAGTGGTTGTGGTGTCAACTGCTTCCTGATGAGATATCCACCTTCTTTTCTTCTTATCAACACGAAAAGAAATCTGAATCCCTGGAGCTTCTCTTTTTCCAGTGTTTTTTTTTTTCAAAAAACTGTTATCAACCTTCAAGTTTTCTTGCTCTTATATTTGGTAAAAAGTGTTTTTGTATGGAAAGTTTTATTTCTTACTTCCAGGTTGTAGTTGTTGTAATGTCTTTGCTGGTATTCAGAGGTAATGAGAGATTATGTCTTCTAATATTGCATTGAATCATTGGTAACCATATGATGTTGTTTTTAGTTGCCCTTTTTAAAATTATTTGCTGAAGTTATTCTTTCATTGTTTTTCTTATTCATTGATTTCATCCTTTTCAAAAGAAGGCTGCAATGAGAGGGCTTATTATTTGAATTCTGCAGCAAATTGGATCGATGACAACTTGATGCAAATGAAGTGATCATTATCAAAATCAAAAAGACTTCATTGTGATGTGTGTGTTTCTTGTAAAGGTCACATTGTAGACCAAACAATGCCATCAGAAAGATAGAACTGGTCCCAAATATAGATGGAATCCACAGACATGTCATATTGATTAGGATATCAATGACTTTCTCCCCCATTTCCATTTCCCCCTTCTATCCCCCCCCCCCCTTGTTTTTCTATGTATCGTTCATTACATTTTTCTTCAATTGGTTTACAAGGACCCTAGCCGGGTTCACACGTACATCAATTAGCGGGATACAAATCTCGAGATTTGCATCGCGATTGTCATCCCGAGTTTTTTGCACGTGTGGACAGAAAAAAACCCGAAAATTAGCGGGATAAGCATCGCGATGCTAATCCCAAGAAATCTTGCGCTGGTTCGTCAATTAGCTGGATAATTGGCCCCGCGCTGGTACGTGTGAACGGTCGGGATTAGAATCTCGAGTTTTTACATCCCATCATGCAATGCGCACATCACAACAGCGAGGCCTCTGCGAAGAGGTCCTTCACCTCTTTGGAGAACAATAACAACAGCGCGCGAACCACACCAATGACGCGTAAAAGACAATGGACAAAGGAAAGTGCGCACAGGTGGTGATAGAGAAGGGCGCTGTGTGACCCAGTTTGCAGGCTTTGCCGTTATCTCTATCGGCAATTAGCGGGATAATTCGGTACGTGTGGACGCTCGCCAAATTAGCGGGATACCGATCGCGATCGCTATCCCGCTAATTTGGTACGTGTGGACGCTCGCAAAAAAACTCGGGATAAGCATCGCGATCGTCATCCCGCTAATTTGTACGTGTGAACCCGGCTAATTTGTCTTGCAGTATGTCTGCTTGTGATAATGATCTCTTTCTTGTCAGTTGTTTGTTTATTAAATTTTACAGCAAATCATTGTACATTTTAATACACAGATTATTATTTTTTTTATTTGTAAATTTAATGCAGTCCCTTGCACAAATTGTCTTAAATTTCTAAGGATACTATTCTAATCACTAATGAAGTGCCTTATATCTGTAAATATAATTCACAAATTATAGATGTGTTTTTGTGCTTTTACTCTGAAATGCATAGATAAATCAAATATACAATGCATGTATTTGAAGTGGCTGGAATTCACAAATGCAGTTTACATCTTGTATATAGGTTATGCATTTTTAGACTGCACATATATGAGTGACATATTGTGCATACCAACAGACATGTGAACAAGCAGGGTCCACCTTTTTTGCATTTGTTTTTGTCCATCTATGATAGGTTATATCTGTAACTGCCTTTGTGAAATCCGAGCGGGAAGTTCAAAGAGGGCATCTATGAAAGAATGCACCTTTAGACCATGACAGCCAATCAATCAGGCACGTTCATTAGGCTGGATGAAAACAAAAGTGAAAGTCAACTACACAGGATGAACATCGCCTTGCTTATTTACCTTGTCATATTTTTTCCCCTACATCTTATGCCTCGGGCACCATCTGCCATTTTTCATTTCAGCTGCATTTCAGCAGGTGTAGTTATCAGTGAATATCACTACTTTTACATTCTCTATTTCAGTGGTATAGTGAGCTGCTTCCACTGCTCATTTCATCCGAGCAGGGAGCTGCTCCCTGATCAGAGACTGAGTTAGAAATGCAAGTAATGAGATTTTGTGGTGAGACATAACTTCTGAACAAGGCACAAAACAACCCCCACCCCCCTCCCCCCCCCCCCCAAAAAAAAAAAATGCTTGGGGTGTTTGTCCTTACTGACAAGCAGGTTTAAACCTCACAAACATATTTTTGTGGTTTCAATTTCCTTGGTCTAGGACAAACTTTCTTCACCTCAATTTCGTTGGTCTAGGAAAGACTTTCTCTGCCTCATTTCCACTCACTATGGCAGTACCATGTCTTTGCATTTATTGCATAGAAGAAATGAAAAATGGGAAGTTAAGGACATTCAAAATTTTACATAAAATGTACATCTCCTTGCAGAACAAGATCATACTGGAGATTTTGTTCATGATCATGTTCCACTGAATAAGTGGCCCAAGGGAGATAATGGTGGAATAATCTTCTTTTTTTTTCCTAATCTCTTTCTTGTTCATTTCCGTATCATTGTTCTCATTTAACCAGCAATTAAATGGCACTACAGATTTGCCTAAGTTGGTAAAGAGACTACCAATCAAAACATATAATATATGTTTTGATTGGTTTATGAATATGATGAAAGTTCATTAAATACACGTATATTATACGTGTATTTAATGAACTTTCATCATATTCATTGTAGCCCTAGCTTTCAATAATAAGCTGTTAATTCAGTAGAAAGAAAGTAAACATTGCATATGTTGCAAAACACCAGAATGATTTTCCAGTCATATTTAGGCAGAGTGTTAAACATACACTTTTATTTGCAGAATATGTATTTCGTCGTTGGGGTGACAAGACCTTGTATCTCAAATTTTGGTGAAAATGACTTTTTTGCATTAGTGGTCAAATAATCGGTTAAGTGATGTCCTGTCCAAATCCCAGCTGTCTTACCCCAAAAATGAAGCCACCACGGCATGTCAAAGGACCGGCTATCCCATTCAGTATAGTGCTTTGGCCGCCATGTTTTTTGGCTCTCCTGAACATTTGACATTTTTGAGATACGAGGTCTTGTCGCCCCAGCGACGATTTGTTTCTATTTGCAGAATAATGCATGCATTCTGAGCATGAGAATTGATTATTGACACACACTGTCCATAACTTTGATAACCCCCAGTATCCCTTCCCCACACATACACACACAGAGAATAGGTGTAATAACTCCTTTGGTGGATTGATGGTTGGAAATATACTCTGAAAATATGTGAGTGATTTAACATCAAAGGCATGAGGGGCATGAACATGTGTTTTGTAAACTGTTGTTGTTGAAGAATAGTCACTTGCTTGAGAATGTTACTTTGGCCAGTCCGGGTAATAAGAGGAAACAGAAGGAAATTGGATTTCACATTAGCGCAGGATTACAAGAATAAAAGAGCAGAGGGGATGCAAAAGTCAAGGAGAACGGAATCTTAAAGGTATGGTAGCCCATTGCCTTTTGGAGTATGGTTAATTCTGTACAAACTTTATTGAGATCTATTAATCGGATATGCAACTGATTAAGCTTTGTCTGGGATTGTCATTAAATATTAATAGGTGAGAAGCAAAATCTTCTATAGGGCTCCCTCTGCAATCACATGTTACCCAAACGTTTACACAGCGATTAAAGTCCACTATTTAATAAAGGAGATCATTTAGCGGTATCATAAGCGCAAAGTAAGTATTTTTTTTTCACACAATTCTCCTTGTTGCAATTAGAGTTTAGATATTTTAACTTATTCATTCACTCATTTATTTTTGTTCAATCTCCAACAGAAATATGAAGTTGTGGAAAATGATACTTGCATGTATTGACATAATATACAATGAATACAATTTTTACTATGAGTATGCGGTTGATAAAGTTAAAAAAGACTGATTTCTTTGTCAATGAGCATTGATTGACGTTAATTGATTGACACAAGATTATGAATGGTTAATGATATGATACAAAATAATTACAGCCAGATTGGATTTTCAAATTCAGTGTTTTCAAGTTGGATATATACTTTCTTGGTTACTGTGAGGTGATTGAGGCTTGCCTAACCTAGCACATATGCATACATTATAGATGATTAGTCAGATGCCCATTTGATTAATGCTAAAGATTATCAATTTTGATGAACAAATTAGTGAAGTAAATGAATAAATGATGTTATTCAATTCCAAGGTATTGTGTGCAATTAAAAAAAAAAGAAAATAAATGAATAGACTAAAAAAAAAATATTAATGAGTTGGCCAATAAAAATATTAGTCTATTTGGGTGATTTTAGATACAATTAACATGTGTAAATGCTTTTGAGCAAGCTACTGTGGGGATAACACAGCTTTGACAATGAGGATAAAGTACCTTGCCTGAGATTGCACATCCCCAGCTGCTACATGTAGCAGACTTGAACCATGGATATCAGGATTAGAATGCTTTAGCCTTATCCTCTGAGCCCCAGTGACCCATTGTATTCAATACACTGAGATACACTTTATTGAGGATCACAATTACTTGCTGACAGTTGCTTATATACGTCAGCAAAATTAATGTAAGCTTCTCCTGAATGATAATCTGTTTCACTCACTTAACTGCAGATTTTTTTAAAAAGCAAACAAGCAACCAAACAATCACTTTTTTTATATTTGTTTATGATTACTCAATACATGTATGTCCTGACCATAACTTTCTGAAAACCTGTGCTTTCCTAAAGGTGCAATCACACATCGCCGGTTTAGACGGCGGTTCATGGCGGTTCAGCAAATCGCCGTGCTCCGCCAAAGACCGTGTTTACACCGTACACAAACCGTGGTCATCCGTCACTCATCCGCCATGAACCCCGAGAACCGCGGGGAACCGCCAGAAAAATTAAACATGTTTAATTTTTCGTGGCGGTCGTGGCGGTTTGAAATGGACCGTGTTCACATCGCCGTTCATCGTGTAAAGAACGGCATCCTCCGCGTTTGCACCTCAAGATCCGTGATAATACCGTGTTAACACCGCCATAATGTTCATGCTAAAAGAAACAATAAACTTAAAAGAGAATAATAGCTCCGGCGACACTTTACGGCGGAGCAATAAAAATGGAGAAAAAAAAAAGCAAAGATGAACCCTTAATTCAAGATCGGGTAAATATATTGAATGTTATAGTTTCCTTACTTCTTTAATAACAAATAAAGTTTAATGTTCAAAAAGTTGTTAGGTATGTTGAATTACCTTATTTACATTAAAACCATCATTTTCATTAAAAGGTAACTTCATAATTTTACTTAAGCTTAACAGCTTTTAAGATGGCCAGCCACGTGAACCTGAAAAGTTATACACAGAAGACTTATGTAAATATGTTATGTTGATACAGATAAAAATATTATGTTGAGACTTAAGAGAGTAGATGGAAATGCAATGTTGAAAATTGAAAAAAAGACACCATTATTATGTTACGTGAACCTGTAAGTAAAGAGGAAACTATGCACACATACTGTATATGCTTGTTTGATAATGTACAATGTAAATAAATGTCTTTTTATTGACTATTGTTAAAGGTATTATTATTATTATTATTATTATATCATTATCATCATTGCCGCTCTAATAAAGCGCATATACCTTTGGCAAGGTCTCTATGCGCTTTAGAGGGGGAACAAAAGATAAACAGGAAAAGGTAATTTCAGAAACAACAACATGCTCCTTTAATCATCATCTACAAACACCATGTTACTATTTCAACAGATAAGTTTAAAAAAAAAATTGACTTATTGATGGAACTTGCATGTTTTATCTCTTGGACTGTTGTTCCACAGTTCTGGAGCGGCGTAAACTACATTTGCCATAGTAGTTTGTTGTAATGGATTGAGGGTATCACATATACAGATTCCCCTCTGATTTAGGAACTCTCATAGGCTCATATTTCACAAGGAGCACTGAAAGGTAAGAAGGAGCAATTTTGTGAAAACATGGATAAACAAACAACAAGATCTTAAATTCAATACGCGAAATAATTATGTGAATACTTGATAAAAAAGAGAGATGTTGAAACAAGCAAGTACCAGTACGTCACTTGATTAACAAACCTGCAAATGAACAGGAAACTTTGGAAACTATGTTGGATTCTGCTTTGATATGTATGTCTTTTTAATGACAGTTGATACAGATATTTTAAGAATCAAAAGAGAAAGAGAGAAAGCACGTTGAAACTTGAAGATAATTGCTTGTTGCATCACTAATATCAATCTGTAAAACATAGGGGACTACAACGATTCATAATTTCTTTAAAATTGCGTTTACCTAACAAAGCAAAACGCTCCTTGTTGAACCCATTGAGGACAAGTGAAAGGGCTCTGATTGCATCCAAATACACGGGCTTGGTATGGACTCCTCCACCTTCCGGGGAGATCCGTGTTACTACCGCGTCAATCCGCGTTTGGTCCGTGTTCAGAACGTGTTGAGAACGTAGTCAAAGTGCTTTCCGCCATCATTAGGACACGGTTCACGGCGGTTTGAGAACCGCCATGAACCGCCATCTAAACCGGCGATGTGTGATTGCACCTTAAGCAGTACTGTCTTCAACTTATGATAGTGATCATGTTCTGTCCCCTGCATTTAAACTTTTTTATTTCTCTCGGGGCTGGTTATAATCAGTTGATGAATCACATCATCAAAGAAAGGAAATTGTCTGAATGTGATTTTGTCAATCAAAATGAGAGATGATTTCCTTGTTATCCCATGAATTGTAAACCTGTGTGGAAATTTGATTTATGAGTGTAAGGAGGGCTTGGCATTCAGGCAAGCAGTGAGACAGGATTATTTCACTTTGTCTTGCCTTGTCTCTCTCCAAGACAATGTTTCCCCTCTTCAGAACTTCCTTTTATTTCCACTTTCAACCATATTCGCATCTGTGCAGAAATCCAGAAAGTTTGATATTGTAGTTACTTTCTGACCGAATTTCATAGTCTAAATATGTCATCATTAAGCATTGTATGTGGTGTTGTAAATAAACCACCTACATTAACCCATTGAAGACGAGTCCCGAGAATACTCGGGCAGGTGTGTATGGAAAAGGCGTGTTTATAGCAAAATCAGCTCATCCTAAATGGGTTAATTTCCTAGACTCTTGCATGTTTGACTGTATCTAATTTCCTTTTCCCTACAACAGCTTTTTGGAGAGCTTAGGATCGATGGGAATACTTTCATGCCATCACGAATTTTGGTTCCAGCAAAAAAAAAAAAGAATTAAGTATAATGGCTCAGTCACGAATTGAAGCAAATATTATTAAACCACTGAGGATAAGCCGATGTGGAAAAAAAAAAACAAACAGAGGAGAATGTGGGAGAGAAAAGATGATTTGTGTGTGTTCTGTTTTGCACGTTTTCTCCCATGTTGTGTTTGTCAATCCGGAAACAGAAATGATGTTTGTGTTTGAGAATGCAGTTACCATGGCGATTTTCATTTTAGCTGTCTGGAATTCATACCCAAGAGAGGTCTGCAGTCTTGATTGTTTTTTGTTGTGGTTTTTTTTTTTTCATTCTCAGTAAAATAAGAAATAACAAAATCTGTATCAGGAGTAAGAACGAAATACACACATTCATAATAAAGCAAATCGTTTTCATGATTCCCCCTTTCTACATGCTTTTTTTTTTTTTTTAATCTCTCTCTCTTCAAGTGAATATACCCCATCCTTCAGCTAAAATGCAGTGTTTGTATAATCATACCCTTATCCCCTCAGGAATATTTAGACAGGTAACAGGTAATGTATTCAATGTAATATCAGACACTTCTCATGACAGCCCCATCCTGTTGTTGCCGTGCCTGTTTCAGAAACACTGCCCTCTTGTGGCCAGGGTTAGACCAAGTGACTTGGCTATTGCAGTCTGTCATATCTCATATCTTTCCATGGAACATAGTTACTCTTTTTTTTTTTTTTTTTTGTTATTGAAGTGGTACTCAAGCATTTGCACCTCAGTCCACACTTATTCCTGAATTTAACACAAAAATGGCAATCATTTTTTTTTTCTCATAAGAAATAAGAAATAATAAAGTGAGTGGCACAGTACTATTCAGTTGAAGTACTATTCAGTTGAAGTTGTTGACAGTAAAATGAGTGGCTGAATGCACACTTGAAACTGATTTAGTGTAGAGGTGTGCAATTAATTTAACATAGGAATAAACGTAAATTGTTGACGTCAGCCATGCAACATCCATTTTTGCTCAAACAAAATTTCATGGCTCAACAGCAACAGCGTGCCATGGTACTTTCAACCTGTGACAGATTAGTGCTGAGTATACTCGGGCAGATATCTATGGGAAATGCATGTTGTAGCAAGATCAACCTGTCCTCAATGTGTTAACTGCATGTCACATGATGAGCAATCTACCAATCAGATAGCTAGAATCTGTCTAACTCTTTACGTGCCATCGCGTAAACCCCCTTAGTGTGTGCCACATTATTCTGAGACAGCAATATCATCATGCTTTGGGAAAACATTATGTTTTTCAAATCTATGTAACTTTTATAGATTTCTGTTAAGCTGGACAAGTAGTGAGCAATGTTGTAGAGAAAATGCCAAGCTTTGCTTTGATGTAAACTGTATGACAAATCTATGACTGTTTTTCTTTCAAATGGCTAAGAGATACATTATTGTAAAGGCATGACTTTTGCACACAAAACAGTGACAGAAACCTAGAATTCAAACGCAGAATCCAGTAGGGAACACCGCTTGTTGGTTATTCACCACATAAAAATGCAAGCTATGCGCGAGAGGAACGGAAACACGAGAAACGCTTTCATTGTACTGTGGCATTTGGTGATTTATCGATCGGTTTGGGCGGTTTTGTGCGTTTGAGCAGAATATGCGAAGTTGGGACGCGGTCGACTGAGTCGGGATTGCGAACGTGGCACATAAAGAGTTAAGTGTTGTATAACACCTGTCATCACATCCAGGTACCTGTCAAGTGTCTTTCAAATTGATTCTTTAGGAAGCAATCTCGATCCATCGGTGCGTCCTTTAGCATCAGAATGGAACAGTTGCTAAGTCATATGCTATGGAGTGAGGAAACATTTGAAGTAAAACATCAAAAGGAAAAATATTACTCATCATACCAAATCAACTAGACAAATGTAGCATTGTTATTGTGCATGACATGATCAAGGGTATTCAAATTTGTTTGTGATGAGGAAAAGGGGTTTGTTGACAGCTGTTCGGATAAAGCATTTCAAGAATATGCTCCAATGAATTGTGGGATTTAGTCGATACTTTTGGCATCACATCAGCATTGCTTCTTTTAATGTGTATGGTGTCTGAGATTAAGTTCATCAATATTTATATTCACAGATATTGTTTTTTCTTTCACTGTGTCAACTGACTGCATCTGTGAACTCAATAGTACATCCATTTACCTAATTCAATCAAAGGTATGATGCTGCTACTTTTTGATGGTTTTGTAATGCAAGGTCACTTCTATGATGGTAGATATATTGTAGGTACATTTTTATTCCATCAAGGAAAACCACATTTTGCTGGCTTTCTTAAAAGGAATTCACTTGCAACAAAGACCCATATCCTGACTTTAACTGAAACATTTATAGCAGAAGACGATGACTTGCACATAGTGCTCCAGTCCAATTCTCAGACAGACCCTTAATGGCACCCACACATGGGCCAATGTCCTTTTTTTTTTTTTTTTTTTTTTTTAGTAGTATGGTGAACTCCCAAATCTTCTCATCCTACGTTTTTCCTGTGCCAGGTCTGTTACGACGATGTCTTCGAAGTGCAGAGACATGAGGATGGACTATCAGAACTAAATTGATGCATTTCTGTTATTTTGTCTGTCTATGCCCTATCGCATGTGTTCAGTTTTAGAATTACAGGGGCATTAGAGTCTGTTCTGCGTCCTTGGTGTACATTAACGCCCTTGTCACTCTTGATTGATAGGTCTTCAGAGTGCAACCTGACACCATGTTCAAATTGAATTTTGTCAACAACAACAACAACAACAGAGGATGAAGGGCGTTCATCAAAATCCCACCTGATATCAGGAAGTTGTAGAATTTTAGAGTTTTGTATGTTGTGGGGAAAAAGTAAGTGATAAATTTCAGAGTTGCTGTAACTTGCCAATAACTTTTAACCTGTTGAGGACGGACTGATTCTGCTACAACATGCATTTCCCATAGACACCTGCCCAAGTATACTCGGGACTCATCCTCAACAGGTTAAGAAGGTTGCATTTATCAAATTAATCAAAATCTATCTTTATTTGAACCTTCTGATATTAGAGATTATAGGCACAGTATCATCATTTCATTAAACTTGCACATTTGGGTACAGCCAGGTACAGCTAATATTAGTGTTTACAAAAACTTCTTGAACTCCATATGTGACCCTGCATCACAAAACCAACAAAAAAGTCGCCAGACATTGATTTTTAGTTAAGAGCATGTTCTGAAAGAGCAGACTCTAAGCTTTAAAATGATGTACAACTCAATTCAAATGGACTCTCCTAACCTATCTAAATATTGGAAAGAAAGGACACACTCTGGAAAGTGTGAACTGAGAAAACAGGCTCTGAAGTAATCTTTACCAAGCTATGCTAGCTGTGGGATGAATGGAACAAAAAACAGGATGTTGACCACTGGAGCAACAACAATGAAGGGATTATCAGATTAAGCTGAAATTGAGCATGCTTCATGAGCACATTCTGGACATGATTAATACCAACTTTCAATGCAGTAGCATTATTCTTTTTAAAGTTATTGGAGTTGAAAGTGAAGTGTATGGACAGGGTTTTGAGAATGGGAAGAGGGTTCTATGCGAACCAACTAATCACACTATTCCATCAAAATGTGTTCGAGAAAAAACTGCTGAAAGCACAAGTTCCTGTTTGTTTTATGATCCGAAACTTTAATATGATATAGAAAAAGACTTGCTCTTTCAGAAAATATGAAAAACTCAAGATTGGTTATGTTGACCCATTTCAACTATTTTCAGTCCTCACACAAAATCACTGTGTGCAACTTTTTGTTCGTTTTGTGATGCACGGTCACATATTGTCATATTCTTCTGTCAGAATTTCATGAAACTTCCATGACTGTCTGTCTGATTTTAAGTCTTTTGTCTGATTTACCCCGTAACTTTCAGGATTGTGTTATTTCCCGCTAAGCTTATTCATTACAATGTCCGGTTCCCCCAAATCAAGTTGTTCAGAGTCAGTCCCCTTCAAAATTCTGATTGACACTTTTCTGGCTCTTTGCCATGCATGTGAGCACCTCCATGTTACCTTGTTTGGAATCTTAGCCAATAAGACTTCACACAAGTGGGATGAGATCCTCACCTTAAACCATGTTTATGCCCCAAATCCTCTACAGCTGATGGAATTAAAGGGGAAGGCTAGTAACTGATCAGTGGGAATCAGTGGAAATGCTGGGAGATGATTGTTCAAATCCTTATGGGATTCATTCAAGAGTTCATTGTATATCTATTGTTGTGTGAAAATGATTTGCTTCAGAATGGTCTCATATTCAAGTAATGTGCAGTTTAATGCTTCCAGGTTAGCGTCCCTGGTCAGTGACGGAGCATTAATCTGCACGTTAGTTGAATATGAGACCGTTCTGAAGCAAATCATTTTCACACAACAATAGATATACAATGAACTCTAGAATGAATCCCATAAGGATTGGAACAATCATCTCCCAGCATTTCCACTGATTCCCACTGATCAGTTACTAGCCTTCCCCTTTAAGAGGGTGAACAGTAAAATATTGGTTTCAAGAAAAAAAAGGGGGGAAAAAAAGAGGTATATTTATATCTCATGCTTGAGACACGCAGACCCTAGACAAGATTCCCTAGAAGATTGTGGCAGGAAATGTGTGGTAGAATAGCCAAATTAATCATAATCACCAATTTGGCATCCATTTTTCCATGCATGTACACATGTTCATTCATTAACATCAAATGTTGAATCATGCATTTATGAAGTGGTGCTGTTGTTGTTTTATATTTCTCTCCGTCTCTCAACCCACAAATACAAGATAAAATCGATCAGCAGAAACATTGGCTGTCCCCAGGTTCACGTTTCGGGAAAGTTGTGGTGAAATGGCTAATTCAGTGTTGATTTACAAGCTAATCAATTAATGCTTGGGTGATTAAAAAGGAAATGTCGATAAGTCATGTGGCATTGATTCAAAATGTGATTTTGTCTTCCAGTTGCTGTGTCTTGCGGAGTATCATCTCTCACATTTGGCACATGTTCTTCAACCAGTCAGAATAAGGAAGTGCTATTTGATACACCCCTCCAAGAATTAAAGTTCAGATCTAGTGGAATGCACTATCATTCATTTTTGGTGTTTTTTTTTTTAACTCTGACATCAAAGAAATTACAATAGATGCAGTTGTTTATTGTTGGTCCTTAAGCAAAAGAATAAAAAAAAAAATATGTATAATCCATACAAACAAACAAAAGTGTCGGGGAAATGAATGGTCATTTACCAAGGAGAAAACAGATGTACTGTAATTGGTCTTAGCTTACACCAATATGCTGTCGTTACAAATCTCCAAAACTATGCCTTCAATTTGAGGGCAGAGCATAACTGCAACATATTTGTAGTGAATTCAGGAAATAAGAAAATCCACTCTACAGTCACCATATGGCAATTTCAGTTTCATTCACTCCACAAGTTACACTCAAGTCAGTCTCAATTAAATTATCCCCCCCCCCCCTCATTAGTTTATGCACCCCTATTTATAATAATCAAACAATCCCTTTTGGGTACATGTGAATGGCTATTTGGCTGATGCACTTGTTGGTTGTTGTCCCTCTGCCCATATATGGTATGAGTTTCTGACCAATGAAACAGCACCATTTTTCACAGCAGTTGCCATTTGTAAGTTGGGCAGAAGCCTTGGATGGTGATGTGCAAATCGTACTGACTTTATGTGTGTGTGTCTGTGTGTGTGTTCTTGCACATGTACATATGCACATTCAGCAATGGCCAATGGTACCTGATGAGGAGTGTGTGCTGTGATACCTGATGAATTATTCATGAGCTGGTAGATCAGTAGCCAATTGGAACTCTGTATATGTCATACTCATTCATACTGGATTCTATGTAGAAATAAATTGACTTGACACTCCTACATTGCAGAGGCTATAGAAAGCACAAAGTGAAGTCAAACCTGATGATTCTGGATCACACATTTCTGCTTCAGCTAACCTGATTGGTAATGAAATCTAGTAGAGAAGCATTATGATTATGCACCTGTAATAATGTGTGCCCTCCCAGGAGAGATTTTTTTTTTTGTTTCCCACAACTTTATAGATATTGAAAGAAGCTTGAAGAAATACATGTTAAATATGGAAATATTTAATTACTTTTGTTTTCATGTAAATTAAAGCCATGGGAGATTGTACCACTGTGATAAAGGCCATCAGCTGCAATTCACAAAAAAATTAATGCCACAATTATTTCTGGTTTTACAGTATTTTATGCTTTACTGTTACTGTTTGTAGTGAGTTTTATCATGACAGACCATGTATAACAGAAAAAGATGGAATAAGAGACCCAGGGGTCACGCGCTCACCCGAGAGTATCGCAATTTCACCTTCCATGCATTCTTGCATACCTGAGAACATTGAAAACTTAGGTCTGCATGATCCCCCCTCCTCAACTCGAGGGGGGGGGGGGGGGCAGGCAGCCCTGGATCTGCAATGAACAAACTTGGAACTAAAGTCATCAGTGTACAAACTCATGGTGTTAACTTTGCTCTATCATTTCTGGTTCTAGAGTAGAAGATTTTAAATATTCCTTAATGTGGGAGGGGGGATGGGGTGGGCCCCCTAGGGGCCCCCAAGAGGGACATGGTGCCCATTTGAAGGAATTGAGATTCTATCCCCCTAGGGATGCTACCTGCTAAGTTTGGTCAAAATTCATCATGAGGTTTGCAAAAAGAAGATGAACATAAATTCAGGTCCCATTGGGACCCATCCCCATCCCCTCTCCTGGGTCCCATAGGGAGGGAGGCACCCCTTTCCGCCAATCCCATGAACAAACTTGAAACTACAGTCATCAATGTACTAACTCATAGTATTAGCTAAGCCCTGTCACTTCTGGTTCTAGAGAAGATTTTGAAAGATTCCTTAATTTTAGGGGGTTTGGGCCCCCTGGGGGCCCATGGTGGGCCATGGTGCCCATTTGAACAAATTGAGATCCAATCCCCCTAGGGATGCTACCTACCAAGTTTGGTGAAAATCAGACATGAAAATGTACAATTTAGGCCCCATTAGGACCCCTCCCCTGGGTCTCAAGGGGGGCACCCCTAATTCCCCCATGAACAAACTTGAAACTACAGTCATCAATGTACTAACTCATCGTATTAACTAAGCCCTATCACCTCTGGTTCTAGAGAAGAAGATTTTTAAAGATTCCTTAATTTTAGGGGGTTTGGGCCCCCCTGCCCCCCCCCCCCCCAGGTGGGCCATGGTGCCCATTTGAACAAATTGAGATCCTATCCCCCTAGGGATGCTACCTGCCAAGTTTGGTGAAAATCGGTCATGGGGTTCTCAAAAAGAAGATGAAAATGTAAAAAGTTTACGCACGACGGAGGACGCACGATGGACGCCGGACGAAGGACGATCGCAATAGCTCACTTGAGCCTTCAGCTCAGGTGAGCTAAAAAGAGGAACTAACCTCAGAGGTTAACCAGTTTTGTACGGGAACCTGCTGGTCTGTGTATTAAGTCTATGGGCATTTCAGAATTCAGTATGGAAAGGGTTGACTGTGAATCTCCTTTCTAATTGGCAGTGAAGCCAATACTTCCCTGTGGCTTTTTATCATGAATATCTCGGTCTGAATTCATACCAAACATACAATTATAGATACTCTTAATTTTTCTCTATCCCCCTCTTTTTGTAGGTTTTGCTTTTTCCTCTTCCTCTTGTTCAAAGTGTTAAGTTGTCCCCACATCCTTCATACCCTATGACATTTTTTGGCACACAAACATAATGAATTTAACAGCCATCCGCTTGCATCACAGCAATTGCCTGTTGTCATGGTGATACCATTGGTGACATAAACATCATCAGCAACATCAGGTGTTGGACAGATGCCATTGTTTTGGCACAGAAATCATCCAATATGTTGATCAGCATGCATGAAATATTGTAAATGTATAAATCACCCTATTGTTTTCTCTTTGACACACTAAAAAGTACATTGCTTTGATTAATTATCATGATTGAATGTTGTAATTGCTAGTAGCAACACAAAGACAACATCAGCTACTATTTTGATGCATTCTAAATTATTGACTGCTGTATGAGTTTCTATAAATCAGTTATAATGGAAAATGTTATAACTGCCAATGTGCCAATCATTTTGTACAAAATGAATAACTGCAGTGCCATCTGTATTCTGAAAATCTTCCTGCTTGTTATATGCTAAAACTAATTTTTCTTCAGAGAAATCTTTGTTTTTTCTGATTACTAAAAGCTATTTTTTCTACATTAGAGAAAATGTATTGATATAGAATATGCTTTATTATTGCAAAGACAGCCTGACAACAACAAGAAAAGGAAGCAGTTTGCAAATACATGTTACACATTACTAATATCTTCATATCGCAGTGAAAATACAAAATCTTGCCAGGCACAAAATCTGCTCACATCAAGGAAACAAGAAACATCTTCTTCTTTTTCTTTTTTTTTTTCAATATCTGTGATTTCCTCTGTGAGCAAGCACCACATAAAAAAAGAAAATAAAAGAGTCATAAAAAGAGTTTTGAAGGAAATGAAGGACATTTCTTACCACAAAGTTTTTTACTGTTCACTACATTGTGTTAGGGTGTGGATATAACTTGTATCAAAAGAGCTTCCTCTTCTTTTTACATGTTTGTTTTTCTTGTTGGGGGGAGGGGAAGAAATCATTTAAGTAATATTGATGAAATTGATAAAATATTGATGTTGTTGGTATTTTCTTTATTTTGTTGTTTTGTAGAAACCGTGTACACCATCATGTGTTTTACTCTAATGCTTTGATGAAACTTTCTCTCCATGTTAATCTATGTCATATACGTAGACATATACGCCCCTTTTACACACACACACATACACATGCACTTAAACAGTTTGTTTTGAATAAGACAGAAGGACAAACATTTCAAATGAATGAAAATTATTCACAATTTGTTTTTAATATATAAGTTACATTAATACTGATACATTAGGGTAGTAATAAATCATTAGTAGCATGGCTTGTCATTCGTAGTAAAGACTTGCATGTTGGTATACTTGCATCAAAAGGGCGGAATTGGCAACTTAATGAAAAACCAACACAGTTTAGCAAACAAACAAGCAGAAATCAAAATATGTAAGTGATTCATAATTCATGGTGAATATATCGTCGCTGGGGTGACAAAACCTCGTATCTCAAAATTGTCAAATGTTCAGGAGAGCGAAAAAACATGGCGGCCAAAGCACTATAGTGAATGGGAAAGCCTTCTCTTTGACATGTCATGGTGGCTTCATTTTTGGAGTAAGACAGTTAGGATTTGGCCAAGACATCACTTGACCCATTATTTGACCATTAAGCTAAAACAAAATTTTTTGACATTTTTGAGATACGAGGTCTTGTCACCCCAGCGACGATATGCAGATTTCAATCAGAAAAGCCAGTAATATCCTGGTTGTGCCTATTTCTCTCTGTCATCTGCAATCTCTAATACTTCATTTGCCTCTCATGGTGTTTAAAGCACAAAACTTGCATAAGTCAATGATCTGGACATTTATGGTGAGATGGCACTCCATGAATTGATCAGACTGGATTCAAAATCTGTTATATGTCTGATGAAGATGGTGACTTATACAGATGGATACAACAATATAATATCGACCAGATACTTTGAGAATCTAAGAATAGTTTGTGCATTAGTCACACCTTTAACCCATTGAGGACGGACTGATTTTGCTATAACATGCATTTCCCATAGACACCTGCCTAAGTATACTCGGGACTCATCCTCAACGGGTCAAGAGAGGCAATTTGAGTGACTGTCTCATACGCAGTACTGAGCAGGGGAAAAGCAAGTATGAAATAATTAATATCTTAAATCTTGTGTTGAGAGCCTGTGTCTATTTGTGCTGGTACTGCCACTTGTACTGGGCACGTTCACAACTGTCTGATAACAGCCCACACATGAGCATGTCACGTCCGCCCCTTGCACGTACTCCTCATTGAGGTGTGTGTGTGTTTGAGAATTTGAAAGCTTTTGAAGCTTTGAAATTGTATCAAATTCAGCTAGATGTCACTTTGATATAGTCATTATCATTATCCCATACCAGTACCCTCACTGATATCTCACACTTTCTTTCTATCTGATTAATACATTGTTAATATGGTCGTTCAAAGTGCAGGGAACAATTCTCTTGGTATATGCTTTGTAAGATTTAAGTAGGAATTAGAAAAAAAAAAAGAAGAAAGAATAGAAAGTAATGCAATGTTCTATTCAAAATTGCTTGCACAAACCATATGTATCTTTGTAAACATGTAAGTTTCTATTTTATTCCTCTGAAAATGAGAAACTTATGAATATATGTGACCCGCTAAAACAAAAGGATCCTAAAGTCGCTGACGGGTGAGCTGAGAAAATCAAGTTTGAAGTCAGAACACCAAAATCTGTCAAAACGTTCGGATTTCTGTTTTTACATAATTTTGTAGTCTAATGTATCTTCTATCATCTGCCGAAATTTCGAAGCTAAATGATCAAGGGAAAGGCCAGAAAATAGCATTTTTTCTGGGCCATGCTTGGCTCGCCCGTCAGCGACTTTAGGAGCCTTTTGTTGTAGCGGGACACATATTTTGTTGAGTTTATTGGTTGTTGTTTTTTTTTGTAAGTAAATTATACTGTTGCAGTATCTGCATGATCACAGTCTGGCATTTAAAATAGAAATCCACAACTAAGAACTTTGAAAGTCATCAAATCATGAACAAACTCAAACACAAAATGAAACACAAATGCATCAAAAATTCAAAATCAAGGGTATCAAAAAGTATTGCACTAAAACCTTGTTAGAAAGCTGTCAAAGTCAGAAAAAAAAAAAAAAAACATCAAAAAAGTTGATGTTGTAACCTCGTCGGGATCAGGCGTCATTTTTGCACGGGGATCTGTGGTCCGATGAGGATGTCTTGGAGCTCCGAGGGGCACAGTATACCAGCAGTGCTGTCCAGACACAGGTTCCTCATGCAGCCCTTTGGCACCGTCATGCAGTCTTGGCGACAGCGCCAACTCGGGACTGCAATGGCGCCAATGCCGACCATGCACGAGTTGGTCTCACGCCTCTTGGCGCACGTGTTGAACTTGTCCGTCGCGAGCCACGAGCAGCGCCCGCCTGCATCCGGCACACAGATGCTGTGCTGCGTCTCACAATCCTCCACGCCGTAGCTGCTGGAGGCAAGGGGATTATAGAAGCAGTCCTCCGTCCGCCAGTAGTGACTCGGTGAAAAGTTCATTTCGTTGTAGTCAAAGGACCAATCCTGCTGCAGCTCGGGCCGGATGATAGAGAATGTGCTGTTGATCTGCAATGGTTGAACAGGGAGGATAATAAGAATTAATTTGATATTTTTTTTGTTTGATTTGATTTTTTTTTTTATTTCTGCATTTTTTACTGAAGTGTAGTAGCAAAATGACAAAACATTCAAATATAATGTGTTATTCAGATAATTTGGATTAGGTCCATATTGTGATAATCAGTTCATTTATATATAATTAGTTACAGATGAAACAGTTCATGGATGAAACAGCTAAAAAAAGTGTGCTTAGTCCCACTATAGAACAAATGCGGAAGTTACTTGCAAGAGTTCTGGAAAGTGAGGATACTCTCACACCTGATTGGGCCTTCTCATCAACAAATGAAATGGCCCCTGCTGCAAATAGGCACCCTTTACAAATAGGAATGTTTACTCTATATGTTTTACATATAATGTGGGGAAAGAAATCACACATCCTAATCATTAAGCTTAGCCTGACTAGGAATTGTTTAATATATAACACCCTTTTATAACATACCATGTCTGCTAATTTTAACAATACAGAAGAGGATTTGTGTGGTACTGAACATGGGATTAGACATTTCTGTATTTCAGATTGGTAGCACCAATTCAGTCCTCCTCCAAGACCCACAAGATGAACAATAGGAGGAAAAATGTGATTTTATGAGGGGCAGGATACAGAAAAATGTGAGCCAGCGAAGTTTGGAGTGGTTAATCCATTTCATAACCCTCTCTTTGCCAATGAGTCAACTGTGCACAAATATCAAACATGTACCTATGGACAGAAATGTGACGTGGCATGAAGAGGCTTAAAAGGGATGGCTAGTAACTGATCAGTGGGAATCAGTGGGAATGCTGGAGGATGATTGTTCCAATATTTGTGGGATTCATTTAAGAGTACATTATATATCTGATGTTGTGTGAAAATTATTTACTTCAGAATGGTCTCATATTCAAGTAATGTGCAGTTTAATGTTTCCAGGTTAGCATGCCTGTACAGTAACGGGGCGATTGTTAAACGGCCGTTAAGGCATGCTAACCTGGAAACATTAAAATGCACATTACTTGAATATCAGACCATTCTGAAGCAAATAATTTTCACACAACAATAGATATATAATGTACTCTTTAATGAATCCCACAAGGATTGGAACAATCATCCCCAGCATTCCCACTGATTCCCACTGATCAGTTACTAGCCATCCCTTGATAAATGTCATCTAACCTTATCATGTATTTGTGGAGAGTTATCACTTTGTATCATTGTGGTTCTGTAATTATTGTGCCTGATTTGATGTGTAGAAAGAAAAAAATATATATATATATGTGTGTATATAAACAGGGTTTGGGGGCAGTAAGAGATGGACTGACCGGTAGTAATGAATTATAATTAATGCCATTCTTTAAGTGGGTGAAAAGAGAAAAAACAAAACTTACTGAACACTGATCACAAAATAGGCTGTATGCTTCCTTCACTCCGCTCCTTTGGACAGATGTCAATGAAAGCCACGGCTCCACTGAATCACAGGCACTAATTCTGAGGACATCGTCATGGTAATGACCTAGGGAGGAAAATTTGGGGTATAAAGCAAACATGATTCATTGACCTACTATATTCTATAGGTAAAAAAACAGTATGTAATCAAGATATGATGATGTTTAAAAACATTCAGCACATACAAGAATTGTGCCATCACGATAGAGGGAGCTATGAGCAAATATCATGCTGTATTCTTTATGGTGTATTCTAACAGTAGGCCTACTGTCTATTCCAACTGGCTATGGAAACTGTCGAATATGACAAATCCAGTCACTAAAAAGATTTTCACATTTATGATGCATTTTTAGCAGGAGTTTAGCTTCATATTTACTGTATATCAGAGATTACTGGGGTGAAATTCAATTACAACAGTTTATGTTGGTTTTTATGCAGGTGTGTATATACGCATTAGTTATATCTATGAAAGTGTTTATATAATATACATTTCTTCAACTTGCAATCAGTTGTTACTTGTTTATATCAAGGGTACCTCAAATGAATAGTGATGGGTGGAAGAGGAAGACTTACCCATCATGAGGTAGATGGAGCCTGGAATAAGGTTGGCCTTCTTGCATGGAGGTGCCTCAAAGTTGATGGTCAGTTTCACTCCCCTAACTGCTACTGATTCCAAACCCTTGTAGATGGCGCTCACTTTCACTTTACGACAATTCCTGACTTTTCCTCGGATCACTGAGGTGAAGATAGAGAGAAAAAACATCAATAGCCACCCACAATTCAGAGAAACCACCTTAAAATAACACAATTTCCTTCTTTCTAGATCGTTGTGGATTTGAGTGAAATCACATAAAAATAAAATGATAATGACAAGGAAAACCAAATCTGTAAATGACGCCTAATCTTGCTGATAAAACATAACATAGGTCTACATGTATATGTTTGTTGGTTGTTGTTTGTTTGTTTTTTGGTTATGTGTATGGTATTGTTTTGTACATAAAGTTCTTTATCAAATATGAAAGGAAGTAAAAAAATATATATATATATATATATATATATATATATATATATATATATATATATATGTATATATACATATATACATATGTGATGCATCATCACTAATAAGCCATATGATGTCAGGTAAATATTTTTGTTGTTGTTTTTGGCAGATACGAATTTGTTAGATACTATTAGCTTTCAATAACATTGATTCTTAATTTGTTACTACTTCATTACAAAGAGAATCTTCTTGAAAAAAAAAATCTTGAAAAAATCTTTAAAAAGAAAAAAAAAAAGTCAACATTTTAAAACTGTAAAGATTGCTTAAGTCAGCTTTTCATGTATTTTCTTCCTTTTATGATCTCCAACCATGTGTAACATGATGAGGTACCACATATATGTTTGCCTTTAAACTGAAATATCTGTTTTTGTTTTCTTTTTTTCTTTTATTGTTAGGGGATAGCAACTTTTCATTGGGACAGATTACCCAAATTTGGACTTCAATGTAATTTCTGCTAAATCTTGTTGATAAAACTTCAGTAAGTTCTTTTAAAAATACATTCAGCCATCAAAAGCAGGGCCCTAGCTGATCTTTTCTGAAGAGCTTAGCTGGTGTAATGATTGGTGCCTAAACAATAGAGAGCCTTCACATTGCATATTCTGAGAGCAATAATTGGTCTTTCAAATACCATGTAAATATAGCTATCTAGTTTTGAATTTCAAATTACAACTATCTATATTTTATGCACGTTAGTATAGTTAACCCGTTGAGGATGAGTCCCAAGTATACTTGGGCAGGCGTATAGGAAATGCATGTTCTAGCAAAATCAAACTGTCCTCAACAGGTTAAAATGATTTACTCATTAACAAAGTACTCATAATATTGAATGTTTTCAACTACAAAGAAGGACATGTCGTTTTGTTTGTATTTGGTAGGCAATTTCAGTTTTTTATAAGCTGTAAGCTCCTGTATTGAGCATTTTGTGATATATAGAAAATCAGCAGTAAAAGTAAAGCATTCACAAATATCTATTGCCTTTTGAGAAACTCAAAAAGTAAGTCAGAAAGCTTTTGTGGCTTGTTGGTCAATATAGGAAAGCAAAACAAAAGACAGAAACTGCTCAAGTCATTAAAATAAAAAAAAAATAAAAAAAACAGACCAGTATCATACACGATTTTAAATAGATTCATGAAATTATATCAAAACCAAGCCAACAAAACTATCACAATGCACCATTACTTACCAACTTCTGAATCACAAAAGTGTTGCTGGAGGTGTTTGACAGGGCATCCTGAGCAAGTTAATGGGAGAGCTGGCATGGAAGATGATGATGCCCCAGTTGGAACCATCATCACCAGCATCATCACCATCGTTACTGTTGTCAAGGTGATCATCATCATAGCACTCATCTTTGTTTCCTCCTGGTGTCTCAGTTGAAGAAAATTGTCCTTTCTGTTTTTGTCTGAATTAGTCAATGGTATCTGTATCTTCAGTTCCAGCAAAGAGCACAAAGACAGTTCTCTGTTTCCGGTGGATGTTTCAAAAAAGTAGAACGTAGATGGGATAACCAGTTATGATGGGAGGAGTCGATGTCAGCCCCTACCAGCAAACGCTCAAAATTTGTCAGTAAGTGGAGTCAAAATAAAGTGTCAAACTGTCTGAATCCTTCGAGCTTCCAGGCTCTGCAACAGTCTCTGATGAGTCTGCACTGATGGAGATGAGAGAAGTATGGCTGAGGCGGTAGAGGTGCAGTCCTTTTTGTACGATAGCTCAAGGCGATGACGCTTTGCTGTTCATCTCCCACACGATGATCTAAAAGTGACGAGATGCTGTCAACTGGTGTCCATAAATAAAAGAGAAACACTGTTCAGGTTCCTGAATTGGTGCCTACATTCAAATTAGATTATGGTTACATTTCTTGATACAGAAGGAGGAAATATTGTGATGCACCTCGGAAGTATGCTCCAATGCCACTTGGAGTGTGGACGAGAGAGAGAGAGAAAAAAAAATGATGAGCAAACTAGCTTCCGGCTGAGTTGACACAGAAGCTTGGATGACCCTACGACATACCAATGAGAAGATGGACAAATATGTGGTTGCTAGATGTTTGTTTATGCTTTAATCTAATGAGTACCTCAAAAACACCAAATGTACCCTGCTTGTCGTGAGGCACGCAGACCTTGTGGAGAGAAAACTCAACGTATGGCAGTGAATTATGATCTCTCTGCTTGAGGTCCGACAGTCTATTATATTTGGTAGATGAGGTCATCCTCCTACCAGTCGGGACCAATGAGAGGCTCATTGCCAATCCCCATCTCCTCCTACCACCACACAGGGACTACATCCATGGTTGGCAGAGCGCGGAAAATTAGTCTCATCCCTCAAACCATTTGTCATTCACAAACTCAAATGTTACAATCGATATCTGCCAAAATTCAGCCTCTTTTGCATATTCATGAGAAATACTCTGTGGTATCATAAATGGATTGTAAGGCAATACTAATAACAAGACTAATTGATGGTATCTCTAGGAAATCCATCCTCATGTTTGGAGACAACAGGCACAAAATATTCACCATGACACTTGCTGTATGTGTATGAGAGGAAAACCACACGCTAATTCAGGAAGGAACCAACAGTTCCCGTCGATCGGACTTGGAAATGAGATAAGCAATATTAAATGAGCCAGCACTACTTGGAAAGATGCAAAACAATACAAAGCAGGCTCTTTTAACATTTTTTTTTTCCATTTCATTATCCCACTCAAAATACTTTATTACCTTTCATCTATTCAAGTTTGGGAGTGCGTTCTGGAAGAACACCTCTACTGACATGATTTCATTGATAACTACTCATGCACACACCCATTTACCCAGTCAACCTGATACCATTTTCAGGAAAGAAAGTTAAATGCTGTAGGAAACCTGGCTAATTACAATTACACTTTGTATCAATCTTTTTTTCTGTGCATAATGTCTTCAAATGACCCAATTTCCACAAACAACAAATCTAGGTTGCTGAAACTTAACCCGTGGAGAACGGACTGATTTTGCTACAACACGCATTTCCCATAGACACCGACCCGAGTATACTTGGGGCTCGTCCTCAACAGGTTATTCTAACTGTGATATGTTGGCAATTCTGAATTACTTTAACCAGTCTGAGTGTATTCTGAAAGAATAAACTCCTTTTTTTTAATAGTATTGTGAGAATCTTTGTTCAATTATGATAATGTATAATGTGGACTTCAAAACTATAGAATCCCAATGAACATTTTTATTGCTTTTATTTAACAAACCCCAGGATTAATTAAATCCCTTCACAGTTGGTCTTCTTAATTTAAAACAAAATGCATGTATTGCAAAGTTAATATTTCAGAAATTACTTTGATTACTTGTGAAATCACTCTATGCTTCCCAAACTGCACTGCAGCTTTGAAATAATTGCCTTTGATATCTAATGAGGAATTTCAAAATTGAACGAGGGCCAGAGACTTTTGTAGCCCTCTCGGGCAATGACATGTGTGATTGTCTGATTCATGTAAATGGCTACTGACCCATCCCCCTCTCTACTTGGAAGAATGTCTGTGTGTTGTATTTTTTTTTCTTCTTCTTCCTTTGTTGATAATTGGGTCCAGTGGTCAGACACTGTGGTCAGCATGAAATACTGACCAGCGTACTCCTCAGTGATAGCCAGGCAGTGACCGCCAGGGACAAAATTGGCAGGAAACACTATGCTTTCCAGAGATATTTCTATGGACAGACAGTTCCTAGACAAAACACTGCTTACGATCAGAGAACGATCAAGGCCCGTCAGTCAGGAGTTAGGACTTTTATGCCCCTTTTATACTGTGCACGACTTTTAGCTCGCTTCTGAAGCAAGCTACCTTTTGCTCGGGCTAAGTCGTTTTATACTGCCACTCAAGGTTACGTGCAAAACCAGACCCATCACTCCCACCCCCTAGAGTTCCCGGAGAGTTTTACCGAACAGCGAACAATGCTATAGTACACCAGTGCATGCAGTGCGTCATACTATATACACAGCGCGCTGGTATACAAATGATGCACAGGATAGAGTGTGTTAGTGAAGGTGCGGCGCGCTCGAGAGTATTGACAATGGTGCGACATGCACGAGGCGCAGCGGAGTGCATGTTTGCAACCGTTGTCAATACTCGAGAGTGCGCCGCACCTTCACTAACGCCACGAAATAATCCTGTGCATCATTTGTTTTATTAAATGGGTCGAAAACTAACAGCATCATTCACGTACCTTTGTGGGTCAATACCAGTCAGCTACATGTAGAACTCGCTCAAAAGTCAAGATGTCCGAAGATGTTCGTCCCAAACATTGACGCACGTCGCACTCGGAATTCCCGCACATAAGTACTGTACGTACGTATAAGAGTATACGTACGCCACGTGTTATGCACAAGAAAGGCCGCCGGCTGTTGTGGCAGCCCGCGGCCCGAACTAGAAGTTGTTTACAGGATTGACCGCGCGTATAATAGCGCGTGACGCACTTGTAACAACTGATTGAGTGCGCACTGCTAGTGTAAACATTGTGACGTACGTCAGGCCAGGGAGGTGGAAGAGACACTCTTCGTAGTGCATTTACTGAGAAATTAATGCACGCACACGTGACTCATTTCAGTGCTTCCAACTGGCTACATTCTTGAACCCATTTTATAATGGCAATTAGTACAGCAGTAAACGTACATTATTGGCAACCCGGAAGCCCCGCACATGCTTTCCGGTCACGGGTCAGTGAATTTAGCTCGAGCTAAACTCGAGATACCTTTTATACTGATGTTAGCTCAGACCTGAAGCGGACCTGATCTACCTTCCTAGAGCGGACTAACTTTAGCTCGGGCTAAACATTTTTTGACCTTTTATACTGGGGGTGAGCTTGCTTCAGGTCAGCACCTGAAGCAAGCTAACTCCCAGTATAAAAGGGGTAACAGTCTTCATTGCAATCACTGCTCCTCAGTGGCCATTAACAGGAACGCACTTTTTCATACCTAGTTGTATCAACTCATATATCATTGCGGAGTAAAGCAGTAAAATCACCCGACTAATGGAATATGAGTTAATGTCACAGGTGTTGTATATCCTGGATGAAGTTGGAAAAGTTTGGGGTATCCCTATAAAGTGTGAGAAGTATCATATCCTGGTTGTTTCCCTAGATACTTAATTAAAATATGTTAGTTCTTGAGAAAAAAAAAAGAGTCACTCCTCATATCTGCACGTAACAGCTGATGTTGGTAAAAGAATGTCCTCTAAAAAGAAAGCAAAATGAAATAGAAATAAATACAATAGTACTTCTTCATGACTAAGGAATGACTCTTGATACCAAACATTGAACCATAATTGATTAAAGTTTAAGAACACATTCTTTTAGTCCCCTGAGTAATCTGATAACAGATTGTGTTTGATGAATTATTGAAAGGCAGAAAGGATTTAAAAAAAAAAAAAAACTCGATAATGGCTACATTATTTATCACTTTTGTTTTTGCGCCTTGTGTCAATTCTGTTTGTTCCGAAATTTGATGTGTTTTAAAAGACTAATTCAATTTTATTGTCTATCAGCCAATGCTTGATTCAAATTGCTACTTTCAGAATAATATGCTTCCTTTTTAGGGATTTCTGAAACTAGAAAAAGGTCCTGTTTGTAGTTTTGACACGCAAAGGTTTTTTGATGCAATGGATGTACTATGGACTTTTACTTGCCTGTACTGTTGAACTTGCAAGATATTTAACATCTGTGAGTAGTTGAGTTGTATTGCATTAGTATTTGAGGTTTGTGAGTTGATGACATCATCATATCACTCCACTTTCATAAAACTGGGGCTGTAACCATTGTTTCATGGTACCATGTGAAACTTTATAAGTGCTCAAAATTCATACCATATGTCCCATTTGATAAGCTTTTGCCATTCTCTTTGCTTGATTCTTACTCTTCAAGTGCACATCTGATGGGATGGAATCCAACCCAATATATAATTTTTTTTTACTATGTCTTTATGCCACCTTTGTAGAATACCTGTCATTACCATTTTGGCATATTAATCTCAATATCAGATGCACTGATGGAGAAACAAAAATGTTTTCCAAACACTTTGAGGAGCATTGCGTTGCCGGTCACACGAACCGACGAATCCCTCAGGTTTGCGTAAGAATGACAATTCGAGAAAATCGCGTTTGAAGTTAACCCATTTTTGACTTATGGTTGCTACACTTTCATGTCTATAATTTCCAATTATTTTTGTAGTACATCAGACTTCAATTCTTGCTCTAACTTGTGAAGCTTTTATCGAATCGTATTGTTAACAAATAAGCGGGAAATTGTCAAAGAGCTGCATGCATGTATTTTCGGTCTGCAAAGAACGTTGTCATTTTCCATGTGTGTCCATATGTACATGTACATTGAGCGTTGTTATTGTCAATGCATGTATTACATAGTACGCGCACTGTGCGCGCGGTCAATGAACTGTTGAATCTCAAAAACTACACGCAAGTCAATGCACACCGAACCGTCGAATCGCCTGATTGTTTAACACACGCGTCTATGGGGAAAACAAATAATTTTCACAAATAGAATTACATACTTCTACAAAAGTGATAACTACGTAAAAATTACACCGAATTACACACTGAGAATTTCAGAATATGTAGTATGGAATGTCTACTATCAAAATCATTGAATATCTCAAAATCGAAAATTTGACCCAAAATCGAGTGATTCGTCGGTTCGTGTGACCGGCGACGATATTTGGTACTAGCAATTAGAATTAGCAAGCGCAGGTGTACCTGATATCATATACATGTAAGTGCTGCGTCTGAGCAATTTTCCCTTGTGGCGCACTAACAATAGGCAAGTTTGAAGTTGGCGGTGGTTGAAATGACCCAGAATTTTAAACCATTGAAACAAAACAGATGTAAAGATGGATATTGTCCACTTACATAACCCAATTTTCTTTCATTGTAGAAAAGCAAGCCCCTTGAATGTTTAGACATGTTCTTTCGCTGCAGTGTAAAGAAACTGCTTATGCCCTGTCCATGACATCATTCATTAGAACTCATTGTCTCATTAAGTTGTTTTTTTTTTTTTTCCTTAAAAGGTCTTCCTCTTCTCATGCACAGAATGTAAATCCAAAATGGCTGATGCAGTGAGGAATTGGTGTCTGTCTACAGTATTGGTGGAGATGAGAATTGGGCTTTTAACTTTTTGCGAGATACCAAGAAAACACTTATGAAATAGTACAGAGCATACCATTATAAGAGTAATTCAAAGTTTATTTGATGAAAATCGGGTTTGGAATGACTGAAACATCCAAAAACAAAGTAAAACAAAGAGATGGTAATAAAAGGTGGGTCCCACACTCTATTAGAATCGCTCTGTTTTGGATATGTCATCCATTTCAAAACCAATTTTCATCAAATAATCATTGAATTCCTCATGGAATCACATGCTCACATGCTTCTCATTATCTCACCAAAAAATGTTAGAAACCTGAAATTAGGTCTCACAACCAAAACTATACGATCCCTTTAAAAATGTTCCACTGAGTGAGTGCCTGTCTAAGCAAAATACGATTCCAACTTGGCACAGAGTGGTTCTAGACGAGTGAGCATGCGTAGCACAGAGAAAATCAATGCTTGGATTCAATCATGGAGAAAGTGAGAGTGCACATGGTCTTGATTTGGTTTTAATCTTGCTATCCTGTGCACAAAATGTCACCAAATTAGAAGCTTCTTCTGTGCAGACAGGGCGTATTCGCAGACTATTTCAGAAGGAAGTGAAGAAGCACTTTGCTATGTCCATCATGTTCAAATTGATAAATCTGCTCGTTTGATAAGCGTGTATGAATTCGACCCCCAGGGTCTGCATAATTTGCATTGCAAGCATGACATGTTTAGGATCACTGCCCTCAAAATACCTATTGCCTTACACTGGGTGGCTAGAATGGTACATTGAAGAAGTCGATTCATACCTGAAAAAAGATTGATCCATGTTATCCTTCCTCGGTGGAAAGAACATTTATTGAATCGACTGCATGCTGTGCTCCTTACCAAACATTTTAGGAAAGGCGCATGGCAATAGTTCTGCACTTTATGGTGCCAAACAATTTATATCATTTTTAACACATTAAATCATCACCCCTGTTTTTGTTCATCAATTCATTTCATTGTCTGCATGTCAGCCACAACACAACATGATTTACTCTCTGACAAAATTCACACCACCTCCCGTAACTCATTGTGACATACTCTTGTGGAGTGCAGAAAACAACAGAAAGCCGATACCATGTTCTCGTAAGGTCTCTCCATTCCATTCCTGACATGAAGTCACGTTCATTGTCAAATATTTTGCAGTCTTTCTGTCAACACCCATCACCTCTAGTTCAAATGGCACGCAAACACTTCCGCAGTGCAGATACTGCCTGAATACCTGAGCGTTGCCCAAAAATGAAAGATTGGTTTAAAAAGGAAGGGGTGGGGGAGAGAAATCCTGTGGTTTTCTTGCCTTGTGGGAGATGGATAACAATGAGGATTACTTTCAAATCTTTGAGATATTTCAGCAGTCTGCACTGATATCCGCCATGGCAATCGTTGCATACCAGACAATTTACAGCTGTTAGCAGGGGGTGCGGTTGTGTGTGATTGCATTCAGAAGAGTCATGTGGTTGCATCATGTGACAAGTGTTATGCTGCCTATGATAACCTTTGACCCACATTCTGTCAGCTCTGATGATTTTGATTGAAGACATGTCTTTATTCTCCTGTTCGTATTTTTTTTTTCCGTGATTTAAAACAAAAAACAAAAAACACTGTAATATGATTGTAGCTGGTTTCGTTTGACATACCAGTGCTAAGAATTAATTGACATGCTGCATTTCAATTAAATAGTGAAAGTATTTTATCGTTTATCTTATCTTCTGGTCAGATTAACGTTATTAGGACCCAGTTTACAGTGCGGGGCTGGGCCAAGCCGCGGCCGAGCCCCACAATTTTGTCCGTTTACACTGCCGGGCTCGGCCGCGCTTTTGATTCAAACCTTTCAATATTTTGTCGTAGTGGCGCTCTGCTTCTAAACAAACGCAATTTGGTATAGTCTGGTTTTCAGACTCTTTGCCAACTGGATTCCGTGGCGACAAAGTCGCCATTCGGGCAAAGGCCTTTGCCAAAGGAAAAAATCGTTTGCAGGACAAAACCACCTTAAACTATACTAGTTTTTGACGTTGAGGGGGTTTGGAAGCCAGACTAAAATTGGCCACGCATTTGGTCCAGTTTGCGTTTACACTGAGGAAAGGCTGGGCTCGGCCGCTGCTCGGCCACGGCCGAGACCACCTCCAGAGCGTGGCCAAATGCGAGGCCAATTTTGGCCTCGCATTTGGCCTTTTGCGCGTTTACACTGAAATGAAGGTGGGCTCGGCCGCGGCTCGGCTGCGGCTCGGCTGCGGCCAAGCCTCACACTGTAAATGGGGTCTTAGACTTTCTTGCCCACTGGAGCAAATTGCACAATGAGCACCATGTAAAGTGATAATAATTCCAGATTTTAAGGTCTTTAATTGCAATCATTTCTTCAATGCAAGTGGTGCGCAACCAACCACTCTGGTTTCCTACATCTCACTCAAAATCACAGTAATTGTTGGCAGACTCATGTTACCAAGGGTGATTTATTTGCGCATGGCAAGCCATGAGGAAACTAAGCTCTTTGATTACAATCTGATGATTTGGCCTGAAATGGCATGATTAGATTTCAAATGACAGACATTCCACTGTTGATGGTGTTGTTCTTTTTGTCCTTGGAGCTATTGTACCACCCTTTTTATATCGATTAGGTGTTCATGTCTTTTCCGATTCTTTCTCTCAAATAATGTTTGTGTGTGTGTTTTTGTGTGTGTTGTTCATCGTAAATATCTGTTAAGTAAATGTGTGTGTTTGTGTGTATCAGAGAAAAGTTGCATGTAGTTCCACATTGCTCACAACTGAAGATTAGTTGAGAGTTGAGATCAGCTAGGATGAATGCATATGATGGCATTTGTCATGACATCAAAGACTATAGACCAAAAAGCCCGTCTAATTCCAAACTGAGTTAATTCCAATCTTGTTCAGTTGAGATATTTGCAATTAAGGCCATTAAAAACAAAGAAAATGATAAGAAAATATGGAATACCTTTTATAATCATAACTTGAAGATTATATCTCGTTACAATGTATGTCAAATTAAGGTATCACTGAAAAGCTTTTATTTAGCTCTATCTGATGACAGACTTACTTTAAAATATTTCAGAATGGTGCTTAACCCTTTGAACCCGAAAGGCCGGAAAACCGGCCGCGCGCAGAACGTGCAAATACCCTAAAGGCCGGTTTACCGGCCAGAAATCATGTGACTTTGATAACTTGAGTTTTAACTGTCAGGTGACCCCCTAAATACGACACCATCTATACAACGATGTGGAGAGATTCTTCAGTCTATACTTTCGTTGATTACGGTTTGGATTTGCAAGTTTCGAACTATAAAAATGGCAAAAAGATGGTATTCTGCAGAGGAGGCTCGTGCGATAATCTTAGGTGAATCATCTGGTGATTTAGGAGGAAGCTATTGACAAGTCATCTTATAGTCAAAGCAGTGATTTTGAAGATGAAACGGACACAGATGATGAGCTAGATGCTGCACAAGGTGATGTACAATCTCAGCCGGGTACCAGCGGGGGAAATAGCAGCTGGGATGCCGTTAGAGCTGGAGCTCGAGGTGATCATGTTGGTGATCGTCGAAGTCAAGGGGGCGTGGCACAGTCAGGGAGTGAGGTTATTGTTTTTATAGCTAACATTACTGTTGTTGATTATCATTATGATTATAATCATTATTGTCATAGTGAGCTATTATTGCAGCTCAAATAAAATTGGAGTAATCATAACCACACTTCACAGACCTGTGGTTATTTGTTTTTGTTGTATTTTTTTGTATGTATTACCAATGTATTCAGTCATTTAGCAAAATATGCTCAATATGTGCAAATAATGCAGGGTGAGGGTCACGACCATCTCAAATAGTGCGGGGTTCGAAGGGTTAACCCATTTTGCAATAAAACTCTTGATTTTGCTGAGAGACTTCATCAAATAGATGATTTCCTTGTTGGTTTTATCTTCTTTTTTTTTTATTGAATAGCATTGTGCATGTGATAATCAAACACTGATGAATAGTTGTAAAGTCACTCTGCAATATTATCTACAGAAACCAATGGCTCGTCCAAGACAGCTTTAAAACAATGTCAATACATGGAGGAACTACATCATTATTTCTCACCATACTTTGAAGGTCTGCATGAGAGATAATAATCCTCTACCATGTTAAAAACTTAGACTATATGATTAAAAGAGGTGAATATCCAAAGCGAAGAGATATGTATCATTTGTGCATACACTCATTAATATTCCATCAGTAATTCTCAGTCATGTCTTGAGGCAAAGTAGGTGAGAGTGACATAAATGCTCTTCAATGTTCAAGTTAAGATAAACTGTACGCTGTTTTTGTTTTTGTTTTTGTTTCAAAAACAGTAATAATATGCAATGTTACAGCAACTTGAAATTTCTTATAAATCATAGGGTCATTGTTCTCTTCAGCATTTCTTTTAGACCCATGCATTGATACACAGGGGCTAAAGTCATGATCAATTAAATTGACCTTTACATGTCTTTATTAATTCACAATTATGGCCACGCATGCTTTTGTCCATCTCATTCACAATGGACTCAAAGGGTGTCGCATCCACCAGTGAGTAACGAGCATTAATTCCGGCTGAGTCTGAAGAGTCGCACATTGCCTTCACCATTTCTGTCTCCAGTTGCGTTCATCTCATTCTGTTCTCTTCTAATTGGTCATCGTTGACTGACCAAGTGTAATTCCTGCCACAGCATCAAACCATTTTTTTTTTCTGAACCGGTTCTTTAGACCCTTTCCCCCTCCCCTCCCTAATATAATTTTTTAATTAGTGAAAAATGACAATATAGATTACTCCAGTGGAACTGTAGTCATGACTGTCAAACAACTGTCACCTTTTTTTTTTCTTCAGTGTTTCCTGCTTCTGTGGTTGTTGCCGTTTTCAGCAGTCAACTGACGTAGCCCGGACGATGTTGAAGAGTATAGTGACCCAAATGACGTCCCCTTCACCCACTCCTCATTCTGGCATTTCACTTTTAAGGAGAAATGCAGCATATTTTTTTTTTTTTTTTTTACATCCATGTTTCATAATTGTTGATGGCAGGCCAATGTCAAAGGGTGTCTCCTCAGCTACTGTTTTCAAACCCCCAAGGCCCTCAAATATTGTATGTTAAAACAAGCTAGGAAACAAATATTCCCTGTAATATGAGCACAATGTTTTTGCTTTTGTATTGCTTTTTTTTCTCTATCTCAGTTGTTGTTTTTTTTAAGATTTGGGGAGAAAGTGTTCTTTCAATTCTACATTTTTGCATGTTCAGGTTTATTTGAGAATTTTGTTTTGATGTTGATTTAGTTTTGATTTCATCTGTTATTTCTTGCTGTTATAAAATGCAGGTGAGCTTGACTTGGCCCAAAATAAGTCTATGCAGTATTGTCCTACCTCAAAGCATGATCCAGGCTAGGGCAACGTACGATTTTAGAAATGCAGGTGTTCTTTGTCAGATGAAAGCCTGAGATGATTGATTTAAGTACATTGTAGATTATTGCTCAAAGTTCTGAAAATGTTATGAGATCCATAGAATTACAGAATTTGATTTTGTAGCGTGATCAATTTAAATGGATCGTGCCCCTTTGCATGGTAAATATTGCAGATATTAATAAATGAATAAAACTCCTGAACCACAAGAAAATAACACAATTGTAGAAATTCCCATGTAGAGTAAAATACAAGATTATTAAATTTAATGTAATTTATTCACAGTTTAATTTATTAATCGTTGATGGTTATTTCAGAGATCTCAGATGTGAAATTGTAACCTATACCGTAGAGCAAGATATCATTTTTGATGGTCTTTTTCGCATCATGAAATTTTCACGAATTGTCACTGGCATTCAATATATAGGCCTATAGTGTAGACAAGAACTTTCACATACATTTTAATTTGATGAATCTTGGCTCGTATGAAATTCATGAAATTAAAGTGTACACAATGTTTTCCCTTGTATTACAGTGGAAAAACATCTTTTAATTTGTCCTTCTTACAAAATGGAATTATGATTGAAGAGAGTAGAATAGCTCTGTCACACATACTGAGCCGGAAGATGGATAACTTTGTCACCAAAAGAGACGAGTATTGCATTTCTTGTCATTTGCATCACTGCACACCACTGACCACACCTTCCTCGGAAGAAGGTCTTAGGTGGAACTAATTGCTCCCCATGGTTTTCAGCAGACTCCCAGTTGGTGCGTAACTGTCAAGACGCGGGTCGCCTCTTTGTCAGTCATCTACGCTACAAGTTTAATTGGAATGATGTTATACTCTGAACACTCTTGATTTGTTTTTTAATTGACCACCCGCTGTGACATGACTACATGATAGACTTCAAGGTTGTACTCAATGCAGTAGAATGTGCAATGAATGTGGTTAAATGTTCAGCACTCTTCTTCTTTTTCTTATCTTTTTTCTATTCTGTTTTGTGTCTGTGTGGGTCTGCGTGTGTGTGTTTCATTCTTGTATCAATTTTATTCGTACTGTTATTTTATATCAGGGCATCCCAACACAAGCTACGTGTTCTGCGTAACTTCTCGGGGCATGCCCTCCTTAATCTTATCACTGGTAGCTGTCAAGTTCCGTGGAAGCCTACTCCTGTATTTTATGATTGATCTGATTGGAATAAATGAAGAGTTTGTTTGCAAAAACCGATAAGTCCATATTTGTCAAATGGAGATATTTGCGATTAAAGGTCAAGAAAAATAAAGAGAATAATAAGAAAAATTTTGCTTCTTTTTACCATAACTTCAAGAATATACCTTTATATGTAGTGACCAATATATCATTTAAAAGGTATTATTTTGTACCTTATGACAGAGACCGTACTTCAAAATCTTCAAAAATTGACTTATCGGTTTTTGCAAGCAAACTCTTCAAATGTATCTCAATTTTTTTGTTGATGGATGAATTATATCATACACACTGCTATAATGTGATTGCTCTTTCTGCCTGATCAGCTGAGGACATCAGTTCTCCCATCACAGTGACCATGGATAGAAATTGTGATGGTAGTTACATCATTTTCCTTCACACTTGTGTGATTATAATTTTGAAATCTGCTACATGCACTCTCATGTATAAGTTACACAAGTGTTATTACATGTGTCTTTATTTGGTAAATGCACCAAACTGAATATGATTGAATGATCACTTTGTCCACACTCAGGTACTTCTCCTGAAGACAGTTTAGCCCACTCTTATCTCTCCCTCCTAAGCAACCCCCCGGGGCCCCTCCCCTTCTTCAAATTCAGAAGCAGCATATAAAGTGAATAGCTGAAGTGAATTTTTGACATGCCCCATGAATGGAATTTGAAGATTTTCATTGCAAAAAGGGCTGAGCAGATAGAATTAAAACATCTATAGTGATACATCACTTAAAATGTAACATATTAAATAAAAAAAATCCTGTATTTCTTATCAATTTTCTTTGTTTTTAGAAGCTTTGTCATGAATATCTCAACTTCACAAAAATATGGAGTGACCTTGTTTTTGTTTTGTTTTGTTTTGTTTTATTGTTGTTTTTTATAAACTCATAGTTTTCAGTTCTTTCCCTGTGTATATATTCCTGGAGGGAAGATACATCAAATATATTCCCTTGAGTGATATTTAGTTCTGTGCTTGAGAACTCGCTTCATACGTCATCCATACTCACCAGCAGATCTGTGCTGTTAGGGATTATTTTCTTGGCATTGCACTGTGTTCCTTGCATCCAAAGGGTTTGATATTTGGAATTATGTCAAAATGAATGAGGAGGGTACAGACAAGAGTGCATACAACTGCTTTTGTTTAAACCCTGACAGTGGACAGACAAAATTTTGAACCGTCCTCTAAGACGAGCCAGCCTTTTGTCAGGTGGGTGCCTTAATTGACCCCACTGGATACGACCTGTCTGCACTCCCTGCACCCCTCAGAGTGTTGCTTGTAGTTGATATTTCTCCTCCAGGTGTGTGAACAGAGGTGTTTTCTCTGCAAGCCAGTTGCCAGCAGGTGTTTGCTTTACTGAGTGTTAAGGTTCTATCACAGAAAATTTATGTGCTTTCTTGTGAGGTGCTGATTTCCAATAGTGAAGTTCATCCTAAATATTGGAAGGGTTGTGACTGGGGGGGAACAATAACAACAACAACTGTCCCAAGTCAAGGTCCAACTGTCCAGTTTTAAGCAGACGTTCAGTTCAAATTTTTACAGACTTTGCTAAACAAAAACAAAACAAAAACAAAAACAAAAAAACCCAAATATACCCACCCCCTCCCCCAGAAAAAAAAAAAAAATATATATATGTGACCCACTTTGGCAAAATCAGGCTCTTGTCGGCAAAAACCAAAAATGAGTTTTTCATTTCATCTTGTAGAGAATTTTGTCCTCTTTCATATGATACCCAATTTGAAAATTTTGAATAAAATTTGACGAAGTTATGAGAATTTGAAGTTGATAAGGTATGAAAACATGAAACTGAGATAATCGCTTTCAAAGTTCAATGAACTTTCCCCAAAACAGAACAGTTTACATGCTGACACAAACTCCATAGCAACAGTATCTCATATTCAAGCAATCACCCTCAAATATCACACACACACTTCAGACACACTTTACCGTATGATATTAGGAAATTAGTGTTCTTTGTCTTATCAATTTAAAGTAAGAGCCAATTAAAAACAATGAAAAACAAAAGATATTAAAGTGTGCAGCCAAAAACGGCGATAGTTCCCACATTACAATCACAACACATTTTCAATATTGCTGAAATCATAAATATCAATTATTAATATTTTGTGTAATTTGTATTTTTGATTACATTGTAGAAATATTAATTGCTTGATTAGCATAATAATGATAAATTTGAGATTAAAATGAAAACAATAGAAAACATAGTTTTTTTAACATCTTTCTCTCTCAAATTGATGTTGTACAGTAGTGAAGCATGTTGTGGTTTCTGTTTCTTTGCCATAGTGCTAGACACAATTAAATGATGTACATGTCTCTCCTTATAATCTAGTTTTTGGGATTAAAAATAAGAAATAGCATATGCACTTAAAGGTACAATACAGCCATAGACCTGGGACAGAATACCACCGTTTCAATGACATTAAAAAAAAAGGGTTGACGTCTTCCGCAAGTCTCAAATTAGGTGCAGGCGAATTTCCCAGTTGTCAAGTACTGTTTCTACATGATTTATTAGCTATTGTTGCAAAGGGAAACTTACAGAATTAATATATTTATGAAAAAAATCATAACATAACACAAAAAATTGTTCCTTTCCAACCTGCTAGCACTAATGACCATTGACTCTTAAAGCAAGTGTTTGAAATCTCCTAGGTTGAAACTGATCTAAAATGATACAAAGTTATCAATATGTTTGTATCACATTAACTGTATTACAGGTTGTATGACTGTACTGTACCTTTGAGCATTTCACTCTGTCCACCAAGATGAAAAAGCACAACACAGAAATGCACTTTCATCCATCATTTTCATCCTATCTTTAGACATGTATACACATACAGATTACAAATTGTATACTGATATTTACAATGTAATCTTTATTCTGTCAGTATAACAAACTGTACAATGTTTCCCTTACGTTCATCTGGAAAATTAAACTATCTGTGGAAATATAACAATAGTTCAGCATTACAGAAGTAAAATCATATTTAGATAAATAAAAATATAAAATTTCACCAAGTATATGTTCTATTATCAATAGTTTAGAAGATGCATACCAATGCACTTGCTGTTCATCTGGGGAAAAAATGAAAATGAAAATGTATAAAAATGCTGACCAGAAACCAGACTTGAGATTTACTTTTAATTTCAACCAAACGAAATGTTTAAAAGCACACATGGAAAAATTGTTAAAACGTAGTACAATGTATCTGTAGTGACACCTACTGAGCCTTTGTATGCATTAATTTAATATGGCCAATTATCTTGCAAAATCATGGAATAGTGACTTGCATACATACAGCCTACCTCAAATGAGTGCAAAAAAGTCATGTTTGTATAATTACAACTCTGTTTCACATGAAAATTATATAAAGTGGCTGACAACACATTGGGAAGAAGTACTGTTGTCTATTTGATTCATTCAATTAAAGATAATGGCTTCTGAAAAATATGAATACAGGTAACAACCACTAGAATATGAACTTCATCCAAAGGAAATTATTTTTAATGCTAACAAGCATGCAGGTTACAATGACATTGACGTAACATGCTATGGAATATTGCATTATGAAAGGATAAGAGAAATACTTCTAGAGGCACAAGGAAAAGAAACTGTTATTTCAGCATTACTGACTGTGATTGCCAAAGGACACTGTGATATCTGAGAAATGTTTAAGGAAATAATTATGATTGATATCATCTGATGTGAATTACGTACAGCGGTTGTCTTGAAGGATGATACTGGCTCCACAATAGATCAGATAAAACACAAAGCAACAGAACATATTATTAAGACAGACAAGCATCAGCATGAAATCTTGCGAAGGTTGAGCTTGTACGTCAGTCATGATACAGCATGTTCTGTACCATGGGACAGTCACACACCAAGTCCTTGACGATGAAGTCACTATTTCATTGGAAAGTCCAACACAGGTAAGTCGCTGGTTTATAAACGGTCACCATTTCAGAGAAGAGCTCATTCCAGAACTTTAGCAAAAGTTCAAATTAAATAAAAATAATCGTCAGTTCATGACAGTCTCCAATAATTTCTAAAGATTAAAAAAAAAAAAAAAATGGGGGTTAAAACACAAGGCAAGCCATACCAGATAGCATCTTAATTTGTTTATCCTGGCCTGGGACAACTGGTCTATGAAGTGGATTTCACTGAAGAGCTTGCAGCGGCAAGTCCTCTTCTTCAGTTGAATCACATCCACAAGCGACTCAACATTTTACATCACCTGTTGAATTTTCACCGTGCTGTCATCAATATGTTCACTGAGCGTAACGCTATCCTCATCTTCAGAACGATGCACAGCCTCATCCATGCTCCTGTAGACTGTAAATCCTCACTGCACTTGAGTTCTAATAAATGAGAATTTCAAGATACAATTTTAGCAATGAATACAAATGAACCCCAATTGCATAGAAAATCATGTGCATGCATCTTTATTACGGGTCTGCATTATAAAATACCCTAAGACAATTTAAGTCGATCACTGTACTGCTGTTTATCTCATCATGCATGCAAGGTTAACATTTCATTTGTTGCAGCCAAACATCATTGGATCTACACTGTAACTTCTACGTGCTACCTTGACATGTATTGCAGTTGTCAAGAAATCACCATTGATTTCGATGGATGGAAATGTAGTAATCTCACCATTTTTTTTGTTTGTAAAGAACTAAGCAATTACTTACAATCATGCAGTAATCATGGTGGTGCTATAGCTCGCATACCACGTTTAACTACAAGGCTTATCAACAGAACCGTCAGTGTCTGATCTTGTCATTGGACATTGTATGTTAGTATTATATATTCTTGTTTTGTCAGAGTTTAATACATGCCAACAATAACGCAAGGGTTTGTTTACTTCACTAGCTAAGCGAGATCAGAGTCTGCTGACTATGATGATACTGGAGTGGTCGCATTTGATGAGGGACACTGCCGAATTCAATTCTATTCTGTGATTGTCACTGTAGGCAACATGTCGTGTCAACATGACAATAGAAGAGAATAAAAAATGAGTACATTAAATCAGCGATAATGCGAAAATGACCATCATTCCTTGCTGCATCGTGATGCAGCAATGATTCTTATTTTACTAATAAGAATCACCAAGTCTCGCATGAGCCTCACGATGAAAAAATTACGCCTATCGTTAGATGTACACAAGACTGTGATAAAGTGTGATCGTAAGTGAGTCAGTCAAGCAAGTTGATCAATACATAATGAAACTCACCAGCAGAGTCGTCAGAGTTGTCTTTTGTGGTGGCAAAGTAATCAGAGATGAACTCTTCCGTTTCATCTACGGATATTCTTAAGCAAGTTTCAGCTTTCTTGCATGATTCGGCAACTCTTCAATCAATAGCAAGACGGTCCATTGTTGTACGGTAGTGTTGCGTGCACTCGTGTTCGTGTAATCGGCTTTGCTTCGGTGCCACGCCACGTGGAAAGCTACATGTGGGGCTAACACTGCGATGACCGCACCGCGACGTAAACAGGACCAGCTGTTCAGTGATGTCTTGTTGACCAATGGGCTGGCTTGATTTAGATCACGTGCCTAACGACACGCGTTGTTTACAGTCTTGGCAACAATTTTGCATAAAAGGCGTCTCCTTTAGACAGTCTTTTCATTGGCTGGATTATGGATGACATCACCCTACATTCCATATTTGGAATCTGCAGACCTTGCTCGTTCTAACGATACCTAATGTGTTGGGGTTCGGCTCAACAAAAGACATGAAGGTGTGGATGAAATGATGATAAAATTCGCGTATTTTGCCCAAAATCAGGATGATCAGTGAGATTTTCCGTCAAAATCTGAGTTTGAAAGGCTTCAAAAATCATCTAATTTCTCATATTTTTAATTGTGCTACTGAAATAATTCCAACGGCATATGATTCTTGAGATGTTGCTCAATTCAAACATACCAAAATGTCAATTTGGCCCCTGTGACCCAGATTCACCTTATTTTGCCCGCTGCGCCGTTCGAGCATTGCCGACAAGCGCCTGATTTTGCCAAAGCGGGTCACATATATATATATATATATATCAGAGTCTGTTCTGTAATCTCGTTTAATGGAAATCTAAACAATACTAGTATCTTGTAAAATCAAGATTTGCATGCCTGGTAAGGAATATCCATTTGGAAATTGCTACATGTGTTTGAAAAAAAGAAGAAGGAAAGAAAGATAAATCCTCTTTGCAGTATAAACAGACGTGTTATTCTGTGGACTTAAATCTGATTTCAGATATTTTTTTTCTCAAGTCTTAACATATTTTGCTTTTTCCATGTATCAAAATCACCTGAAAATTTTTATTTCCGATTCTTTCAACAAACCTCAGTATCAACCCTGATAAATGAAAACATTTGGAGTGAATGTATTCAAACATTCTGTTGGTGGTCTTGATAAAAGAATTGAACATAATTGTTCATAATACAATTCCTTAATTTCCTGATACCTAATTTTTCTTTGAAGAGCTTTCATTTTGCACTCTTGGGAGATTGAAAATTCTTTAAAATAAGAGGAAGATTTTTACTCTTGCCACCAGAATTCAAGCCTTTGATTTTTCATCTATCTTTTTTCTCCTAAGAATAAACAGTAACATGTAGAGAAAGCCTGCATACATAGTGAAGTTGGCATTTTATTTCTTTTAAAGAAAACAGAGAAATACAAATGTAAGATAATAGTTAAGCTTTCCTACTTAATTTGTTGTTGTTTTTTGTCACTTTGCTGAGACCTTCTTTATTTTCTACAGGACACGAGTTCATAGTACTCTAAATTGAACCTGCCAGGCAGTATAGTATCCTGGTAAAGAGCAACTTTTACACACCTCATGGTGTGATATCTGTGAGAGAACTGGAAGCAAAAACCGAAAATGGTGCTCGTGGCATTGAGGAAATAATAGTCAGCAGAGTTAATTTCCAGACCAGCAATAAAAACACTCAAATTATGACAATAGTTGGCGAGAAATATACATGATGGTTTTTATTGTTGTTCCCATCACCATTTGAAAGTTTTTTTTTTCTGTCTTTTTTTTTTTTAGCCCAAAATAATTCACACCATGCATTACAATGATGAGAATGACAGGGTGAAATTTGGTAACTGCCGCACCTTCCTTTGTTGAGGAGGCGTCCAGGCATGAAAGGGATAGATACCTGGGTGTTTGGAAATTGCATCTCATACGTCAGCAGAAAGGGGGGTTATACATCTCTGTCATTCCTTCTGTACAGTGTTGCTGAGATAAATGGCTATCACAATGAGGTTGAATAAATACAAAATATGTCGATACATAGTACAGATGGTCAGAGAGATATGTGTCTTAAAATATGCTCACATATTATCTCTCCCTTCTCTCTCTCTCTCTCTCTCTCTTCCTTTCTCTTTAAATTTCTAAATTCCTTTTCAGAGTTATAAGTAAATGATATCATGTGTGTATATATATATATGTGTGTATATATATAATTTATATATATATGTATATATATATGTGTATATATAATTTATATATATATATATATATATATATATATATATATATATATATATATATATATATATCTGTAAATGCATATTTTCATATTACATACATATGTATATATACACATGTAGGACTTGCTATCTGAATTCAAGAGACATAAGCCAGACTTCGAGAAAGAAATATATGCTAGCTCATGTAGATTTATTCAAAGTTTATCACCTGATTACGTTAATTGCTCAACACACCACGTCATCTTATGAATGTACCTATGAATGTAACTTATCCTTTGTAGGCCTATATACATATATGTGAAATAAAGATGAATATTCATTCATATTCATATTACATGTATGTGCGTGCATGTGTTTTCAATTGTCTCTTCATAACTGATGTCAATCTTCCTGAAAGCAGATGCATTTTAGAGCAATGATGACATCAGAACAGACAGAAATACTCTTAAAAGAACACATTAGCCAAAATGAATAACAAAAACCAATGCATTATTGATGTAGCATTTTACTGCACATACTACTGAGGCATGCATCCACAATAATACCAACAAAGTCAAGCAGGTGTTCTCGTATGAATAGCAGCCATACACATACGTGTATTGAGGAAAACAATATGCTATTGCACCATAATCTACATCACATAAGTAGAAATGACAAACAAAGGTGATATCAAATAGAAAGTTTGAGAATTTGTAAAATTTCTCTTTTTTTTTTTCCACCTTCTTCTTTACGAGCACTGCCCCCTCCTTGTCAGTTTCTTTTTCTGCTTTGTGCACTGCCAGCGGAGTTTCTTAGATGGCTGGGAGCGGCAGTCAGACTCGCAGTTGAAGGCGGGCTCTGCCTTTTCCATAAAAAACCACAGATCCTCCCTCCTTTTGAAGCAGTCAGTGTACGCCGCAGTTTGCTCCCAGGCACAGGTGGCGCCATTGTCCTCCAAAGACGGCGCGCATATAGAGTAGAGAGTCTCGCAGTCCTTCCCGCCATACTGCTGGGATTGGATGGGGTTGAAGAAGCAGAGATCGGTGCTCCAGAAGCCGGATTCCTGGCCCGCTAGGACCAGCTCTCCCCACATGCGCTTGGCGACACGGGCAGAGCTTATCTGCAAGCAGACATTGTTGTGATGGTTATGAATAACTCCCCAGAGGAAACAAATATCTTTAATCATTGGTTCTTAAAGGGACTGTACAGTACTGGTTGAGGTAAGGGATTCATGTTTTGAACATTTCTAAGTGAGATAATGAGAAACCTCTTATGAAATATGAAAGAGCATGTGATTTTAAGAAGGATTCGACGTTTATTTGATGAAAATTGGTTTTGAAATGGCTGAGATATAAAAAAAAAATGATAATAATAAAAGGCGACAGCCACAACTTTATTTTGAGGTCTTTGTTTCACCTTGTTTTTGGATATCTCAGCCATTTCAAAACTGATTTTCGTCAAATAAACTTTTGATATCCTTTAGAATTGCATGCTCTTTGACATCTCATAGAGTGGTTTCTGAATATCTCGCAAAATGTTAAAAGCTAAATCCTGACCTCGACCAGAACTGTACACACCCTTTAACCCTTTGGAGATGACATGGGATTCTGCAGAAGATGAATGACTTTTACGTATTCTCAGAGATTACTTGCTTCTGTAGCACCCGTATTCTCTATTATGCTTTTATAGGTTGCATTGTATTGTTTCAGGCGATCGATATACTGTGTTAGGAAAATATTCCAGTAACAACACCAATAACCAATATTCCAATGATGAAAGATTAGCGTTTCTATCTATCTCTGTTCTTTGTCTGCATCAAAACTGCATGCATTTTTGTCTGAATTACCTTTTCAGTTGTAGAAGTGCACTTATTTTGCTGTAAAGCCCATGTAAAGATGTACACAGCGATTGGGGCTGAGCTCACAAGATTTTGACTTTTGCTGACTGGATTGTGTGCCCTTATAGTGTATAACAAAAAAGGTCTGTGAGCCCAGCACATGCTCTATTCTTATCTCATATGCAATTTTGATGGCACATGTTGTTGACTGTGTGAAAAGGGGATACTATTAGTTACCCCCTGCTTGTTCATGAAATACGGGCAAATATCTACGGTCTGGTGCCATATTCCATGAGGCCGGAGGCTGAATGGAATATGGCACCAGACCGTAGATATTTGCCTGTATTTCATAAGAACAAGCAGGGGGTAACGATTTTATCTTTTTAAGTGTAGATCTACATTTTTGGGCGTTGTGCTAACCTTCTTCTCCTGATTTCCTCTTGTGAATGATGTTGAAATCGCCGGCACCATACAAAGGAATACATAAGGTGTCATCACTTTGGGCCTCCACACTTATTTCAACCCGGAAGTATGTAAGAGGCACTACAATGGGAGGGGAGACAATGAGCTGAGGACCTTTTTTTTTTTTTTTTTTTTTTGCTTGTCAGCTGAAGAAACCCGGAAGTGGATGGGAAGAGATGAGCTGAGGACCTTTTTTTTTTTTTTTTTTTTTTTTTTTGCTTGTTAGCTCATGAACCCGGAAGTGGGCCCCCACAATTTTGAAAACAGTGCGCCGGCCCTGATGTTGACTTACGTATCGCGAGCTGATTATGCGCGCATACGTACACGCGCAGCTAGCTGTGTAATATCATGACGTCATATCACGGAATACGGAAAACATTCAGTGGCCGATTTGGGCATGCGCACAATATGACCTTATTCACAGAATACGGGAAATATTCAGTGGTTGGTCTGAGTAACACAGGTAATTCGTGATTTTATAAATTACGTGGTTGACCAATGAGATTACAGAATTCACGATCACTAAAAGGTAAATAATGTTACTGCTTGACTGCTTTTGCACTGGCAGATTACCAACCTGTCCGTTCTCTGTCGATGAGCAAAAAGAATCTTCTTTGGGCACATTAAAGGTTCTCAGAGAATTTGGGAAGAAGCAAGTTTAAATCCAACAACACAATTGAGGAGAATTAGAGAACACATGAATTAAGCTTTAGTCCTTGATAGTGATTGTCTTGTCAGGAACAAGTTGCATTTTATCTTACCTCACAGGATATGCATTGCTCGTTGTATTTCCCCTCAATGCCAACCCTCTGTTCCGAAGTTAAGTTAGACCACGGGACAGCAAGGCCATCACACTCTGTCACATTTAGAACACCATTGCGCACTTTCCCTAAAGAAAAAAAAAGTGAGAGTACAAGAAAGGAGTATTTATCAGCTTTTCACAGTTTTTGGAACCTTAACCCGTTGAGGACGAGTCCCGAATATACTCAGGCAGTTGTCTATGGGAAATGCGTGTTGTAGCAAAATTAGTCCATCCTCAACGGGTTAAAGACATGGTAGTATGGGGATACCATAGAGTGGGAAGGCTGTCCAAGCTTGGATATTTTTAGAATTCTTGTAACAAAATTGTGTACTGCTTTTTCACTATACTTTTTAGGGGAAGTACACACATAGCTAAATCTTGACTGGAATGGACCGTTCCTGAAGACCTTATGTTTTGATTCCTGTGCTGACGGGGCTACTCATGGTTTTTGCACGTACTCTGGTTGGCAGCAAATGAAGATTTATTTTATTGGGCCACCCATGCATTCCCATGTTCGTTCTTGTCTTTTGAAGATAGATAATGCCCTATTGTCTTTGCACAAGGTATTTAGCAGTCTTTGATAAGTGCAAATTTCCTGAATTGAATGAATGAAAGTTTATTCCAGGTCAAGCAAGCTTCAGTCTTCACAATAGGTATGTATTCATCATCCTACAGACTAGACTACCACAGTTTGCCTGGTTTTAATAGCAGCTTTGCAACTTATTGAAAGCATAGTATGTTTACATTTATCGTGTTCACACTTATATATGAAGAGTTTGTTTGCAAAAACCGATAAGTCCATTTTTGATGATTTTGAAGTACGGTCTCTGTCATAAAGTACAAAATAATACCTTTTAAATGATATATTGGTCACTACATATAAAGGTACATTTTTGAAGTTATGGTCAAAAGAAGCAAAAATTTTCTTATTATTCTCCTTATTTTTCTTGACCTTCAATCGCAAATATCTCCATTTGGCAAATATGGACTTATCGGTTTTTGCGAACAAACTCTTCTATATATATATATATATATATATATATATATATACATATATATATATATTAGTTTTCTATTTTTTTGCCATCAGCTACAGGGGAGTACACACATGAACTGAATCTTAAGTACCTCGGCTCAAATCTCGTATAAAGGTAGTTTGTGGCATATATCAATGCATGATATTGAAAGTACCACTTTAATGGCTAAGATATGGAAACCTGTTTTATAAGAGGTTTCTGCCACCACTTTTATGTAATAGTGTTCCAAAAGAATTTGTGCGGAACTCACCTGCGATGAGATATTCTACATCCATCTCTGGAGTGGGAATTTCACATTCCCAACGAGGGGTGTAAAAATCGACCTCCATGCCCTCTTCGGCCCAAGAAATACCCTTGAAAGTGTCAATGACTACACCTCGGTAGCGGATGGCAGTGCTGTAATATTGGTCTACCACTCGGAAATCAGAATCCACAAGGGCAACTCCAGTCACCATCAGTTTGAAGGCTAAAAAGAACAAAAACATATTAATGATTAGAATATACTAGTAAGTGACCTATTGCTTTAAATTTGACACTCTATGTGCTGTATGATAAAGCTGTGGTGAATTTCTATGTGTATGAGCAAAAGGTTAATTTGCAATGAGATTAAGAGCGCATCTGTCAACTTTACAACGCTTTATTCAGAGAAATAATGTCTGAAAATTAAAAGAAGTAGGTGAACACCTAAAAGTTCCAAGCACTATGTAAATTACTTACTGATTTACCATCATGAAGAGCACTAAAATCCATTTACCCCCTTTTTGTAAGCTGGATGTCAATTTAAGTGTTTTTGATTAAAAACATTAAAACATATAAATTGAATTTGTTAAAACTAGTATATTCTGAGCATGGTCCCCCTGCCAGTCCTTTCATACAGTAATCTTCTCATAGTTAATGTAACAATATACTTCTTATTTTCTTGAATTGAATTACATTGCTAGGATTTGATACTTAACATTTTCCTTGCCCATATGTCTTTTTTTTCTTTCTTTCTTAGATCTTCTTTTTTTTGTTTTTTGTTTTTTTTTTCTTTTCAATTATTTGCACAGCAATATCTCCTCTGCATTTCTGTACCGTTCTAAACCACAATCAATTCTACATTTTTCGTCCCCGTCTATTGATATGCAAACAAGGAGGAAAAGTAAAAGAATTTGCTTGCGCAACCGTACGTACCAAGGTCTGCATTGCAAAAGTGTTGCTGCGGATGGACAATAGGACAGATTCCCGTGCACACCACATCGTCAGATGCATTCGAGAAATGCAGAAGAGCCAGAAGAAGAAGAAGATTGCCAAAGAAACAAAGACACCGTTCATGCATGGTGCCGAATGTCGATCGCAAGACTGGTAGAATAAGCGTAGAGCGATTCCTATGGCCAAAACACAGATTCTCTACACACAAGAAGGGCGGGTCCGTATCTGCATCTACAACACCACGACACAGGATCTGTTGTTCCTCAAGTGAATTGTCCAAACTAGCTCTCAAGATGGTCTTTCTTTTCCCACTCTATCCTGCACTACTTGACCAGCCAATGTTGTCTACTAACTTTTTATACCCGAGAGACGTGTGGAACATCTGAATCATTTCTACAAATTTTTTATCCTCTCTCAACCTCTGTCTCTCTTTTTCTTCACACACACACACACACACACCCACACACACAACTTGGTGAGATAATGTTATCTGAGCTACCAACTCTTTTTCTATCTTGAAGCTATTTCTTCCATACATGGTCAGTCACTCATTATTTCTTATCAGATGTCGGGCCACATAAAGTCTACCAATGTTTGTAACTCTGAGATGGCCGAAGTGGACAAATGAACATCCTCCGTTGTATTTCTTCTATGTTTTCTTAGTCTGCTTTTTCAATCATGTGTTCATCATATCCGTCTGAAGGTTTAGTGGCGCCAGCTCAACCCAAGTAATGATTTACCAGAAGCTGGTTTGGTTTCCTACAAAAGGGAAAAACTGATAAGAACAAGGAAATTCGTATCAGGGTAACCGTTACGCAACGTGTCTACTTAAATAGCTAATAATCCTATCAAGTTTCACCATGGAGCTACCTATGGTGCCACACAAGCTTCCCAGAAACCACTGGTTACAGATAATTTGTCTCTATGTTTTTTTGTTTTGTTTATTTCCCCATCTCAAGTTTTTCTTGCTGATGTTGATGTTTTATTGATAATACAACCAAATCACTGGCATATGACAAATGAGCAATACAGTTACTGATATATTCATCACATATCAATGTGCAGATGCTGTCATCATTCGATGATACAGAATGAGAAGTTTGAGAAACACAATATTCAAGGCAATATTTATCATCAATCATGTTTTAATTAAAACAATCATTTTATCATGGACTAAAAAGGATTGTTCATGGTGGCATGCTGTGAAGCCTTAAAACTACAAATGAGATGAAATAGGTACTTCTTGTGTTGCACCAATCAAGTTATCACTTTCCCAAATTTCCTTTGTCAGAATTTGATATGTTTGCCTGGTGTATTACTCTTATTTGATGCATATGTGTGTGTGTGTTGTTTTTCATTTCATTTCATTTTTTTTTTCATTTATGTATATGTATAAGGAATGACATGATAGAAAAATGCATTTATCACCAATGGGTATTTATTAAAACGTGACAATATATGATAAAATTATGATTGTATAATGCTTACTTTACATATACTTGTGTGACCCGTCACGACAAAAGGATCCCAGAGTCGCTGACAGTTGAGCTGAGAAAATTGAGTTTGAAATGCAATCATCAAAATCAGTCAAAACCATCAAATTTCTGTTTTTGGCAAAATGTTGTATTATGATATTTCTTCTATCATTTGCCAAAATTTCGAGGCTAAATTGTCAAAGGAAAGGCAAGAAATTAAAGTTTTTTTCTGGGCCATGATTTTTCGACTTTCAGTGGAACAGAAACGTGTCCAAAGATTTGGATTTAGCACTGCCGATAGACTCCGTCCCCAGCAACGAAGGAGTGGTCTTATTGATCAGTGCATGGCATCCTGGTTACTGATGGAAATAAATCCCAATTGAATTGTTAAAAAAGAAAAAGAAAATGGGGAGACTTCCTCTTTCATCAGGGATGAAAATGCTAAGTTATCTTTGTTGTGATATTAACCGTTGTATTAATGGGGAAGTCCGGACAATTATCAGCAGTTTCCCGTGTAAAGAACAATATTTCATGAACCTATTACCTTTTTCCCGATGAGAAAAGACCATCAGATACATTTACTATGATTTTTTGAAAAAATAAGGTAATTATTCGTGTTCGAATCCGTCACGAGCAGTCCTTCGTACTATCTGTCCCAGGATGCATTGCGCGTGACGTATCGGGCTCAGTTTCCTCAGCTGAGAGCATCGCGAGCGCAGCCCAGCTACGCATCGATCTCCAATTGCACTGCTGACTGCAGCGCGGTATCTGCATGCCTGCCAAGGGCTGCCTAGTTAGGCGCTACCGCAAGAGTCCGTACACCGTTTAGGAGTAATGTTGCCAAGCGCTGTATTCCTTTATTCAAATCATTTTCAATATATCGTCGCTGGGGCGACAAGACCTCGTATCTCAAAAATGTCTAATGTTCAGGAGAGCCAAAAAACATTGCGGCCGAAGCACTATACTGAATGGGATAGCCGTTCCTTTGACATGCCGTGGTGGCTTCATTTTTGGGGTAAGACAGCTGGGATTTGGACAGGACATCATTTAACCGATTATTTGACCACTAATGCAAAAAAGTCATTTTCACCAAAATTTGAGATACAAGGTCTTGTCACCCCAGCGACGATATATATATGTGACCCGCTACAACAAAATGATCCTAAAGTCGGGCGAGGTCGATTATTTGAAAATTGCATGATATAATCCCCTAATCTTTCTGCTTTAAATTGATATATAACACATTTTATAAAGATAATCGGCTGCGGAGATATCGATGTTTAAAAGAGAGCATGTCGAGACGTCCGGAAAATCACTGTTTCGAGAAAAGCGCCCTAAAAGTCTTCCTTTCGACGCAATCGCGATCAAGGGACACGCAAGTCAGTTTTCACCTCTGGACAATAGAAGGTAAGCCCTAGCAACCCCCGAAGAATTCATTCAAGCACATCAGCGTCGGCGGTCTTCTCACCAACCAATCAGTGACCAGGATGTGAGAAGCGGCTGAGCATAGCGCACCCCGCCCGCACGCACCAGTCGACTGGGCAGTGTGCGAGCTTCACGCTTCGGTTAGCAGCAAGCAGCAAACTGACCAATGAGATCACTCTGGTCGTTGTTAGGGGCGGAACCTATCTGTGGCGCTCAATCCAAATTTTTGAACCAGTTTCTGCTTCGTTGAAACGCCAAAAAAACATGGCTCAGAAAAACGCTATTTTTTGGTCTTTCCTTTGATCATTTTGCCTCAAAATTTTGACAGATGATAGAAGACATGTTAGACTCCAATAATATATCAAAATCAGAAAATCGTAAGTTTTGACCAATTTTAATGCTCCGACTTCAAACTCGATTTTTACGGCTTCGACCGTGCGCGACTTTAGGACCTTTTTGTTGTAGCGGGTCACATATATATTTAAAATCCGTCAAAGATTAATATAAAATAGTCGCAATTTTATGACATTTTTATTTTATTGAAATATCATATGTATAATTGTAATATTGCCGTACTTATTTGTGTCCATCCCATCATTTACATGTACATTCATCGGCTACTGTATTGTTGCCATCACAGTGATCAGGCATACATTTACAGAAGTACGTCTGCTGCTGCCAAATGCTATCACAATCCGCGATCGTTTTTTTTTTTTTTTTTTTTTTTGACTTCTGAGTGTGAACAATCTGAGTTCAGTCTGTCAATTTCAGAATTATTGCCTCTCTTGTTGTCCGAGACTGTTGAGTATGTCAAAGTTATACGGTCGTAATTTACCACCATCAGAAGCAATAACATACACATGTAGATCATGCCGCGTGCATCGGCGGATCCGCTGCATGGCCGGAACCACGCGGTACGCTACCGCTTGCTCGACCCATATCGCCGTTGCTCATGCAGGGCTCCCCGAGCCAGCTGACGCTCCAAACACAGAGCAATGTGGGGCTAATATGTCACGCCGTCCCGTGATCTTTCTAGCCGGCGTACAGAAATTGAACAGTTACAATTCAAAATTAGTGATGCGAAAAAATCGATTGTGACGAGTTGGGAGGGTATTTTTTAATGAAACTTAGTCATTTTGGTCTTTGATTTATGTAGATTATGGTGAAATTTAATCAAAATCGTCCGGACTTCTCCTTTAATATCCTACCAGCATTCACAATCTCAGTGTAACCAAAGCAATTAATTGCTTTATCATATTCAAATACATGTAGAATGAGGGAATAAAATGGTTATAGATTGAACACTCAAAGTAAAACATAAGATTATATATGCTTCTCTCATCATTCTTTCTTTTCAACAGAATATGATTGTAATCAAATGTTAAGCTTTATTCAATTAAATTTTGATACTAATACATTGCACTGACTTTTGAGGATACATACAAATTTCCCACTGTTGAGATATCATAATGGCTGTTATTCACACTTTACTTAAGTTGTCTGTATAATTATCTTCTGAATCTACAGCAGAGTGATACTCTTGGGTATCTTGATTCAATCAAATATACATAGGTACACTGTAGTCAGTAGGTGTAGGTAGAGAAATTAAGGTATATAAAGAAAATTGCAAAAGTCTTCATGTGTTTTGCAGTTGAGGCTCACAGTAAATACACATTGGTAGCAAGAAACCATCTTTCTAAAAAAAAAGTGTCACCTTTGTTACTCTGGTAGTATTTAATCATCATATTTCATCCCTCTCTTTGTATTATTTTACTTCATTACTAGTGCGCGTATGTGTGTGCACATATAATAGAAAGAAAAAAATAGAAGTTGCATGGTCCCATGTATGCAGTGTTTGTATATAAGGCTGTACAAGGTGTGAATATAATTTACATGTTGAGGAATACATATTTTTGCCTTCGATTTGATTTGGCCCCTTAGTGAGATATCTATGATAATCTCAATCTCATTGTCATTCTCAATCTTGATCTCAACCAAATATTAATATCAATTTCAGTCTCAAAATTTCAATCTGAAACTCAGACCTGATCTTGATCTCTCTGCTTAATTTTTATCACAATCTCACTGTCAATATCAATTTCATTCTCCATCTTATTTCCAATCTCAAACTCAATATGTATCTCATTTTAGTCTCATTTTCACATTCAAGCTCAGTCTCAATCTCAATCTCATTCCAAACCCCAGTTCCATTGTCCATTTCAAACTCAGACTTGTTTCCTAACCCCAATCTCTTTCTCAATCTCAGTGTCGTCAGTTTTTATCTCAGTCTCATTCTTAGTGTCAATCACTTTCTCAACCTCAATTTCAGTCCATCCGTAGACCTAATATTTTCATTGTCACTGAACAAGGTGAAATACAACCAAAACTAACATGACATTTTTTGTTTTATTGGGACATTGGGACATTTCCAGTATTGATCCAGTTAATACAGGATAGGCCATGACATGAAAGGCTGGTATCAAATATGTTGATGAAAGTCTTCTTGAAAGCAAGGAACATAAATATCTCATTTTGTAGTCTTGTATGTTGTCTGCTTTCTACCTTTGATGCATTATGCTTATGAATTGATATGATAAGTTTTTGATACATAGCCTTCTTTCATGTGTTAGAAAGAAATGTAAACTTGCTGTGACACTGTGGTAATCAGTTAAAAACACACTGAAAAAAAAATAAGCCAGTTAGGAGTTAGTTCATGGGCACATTGGCCCAAATGACCTTTCTTTTCTTCTTCTTTTTCTTCTTCTTCTGCTTCTTCTTCTTCTTTTCACAGCCTGTTACGGGCACTTCACTCGTTTTCAGAGCGACATAATGCATATGCTTTATGTCACAATCTGTTGGATTCATCAATCCTGTTCAATCAAAGAATGAACTTGCGTAGACCAGATGACCAGAATGATCCATCGATTAACACGTGGGAAAGTATCCATTTCATTATTTTGAATTGAATATATCAACAAACTCTTTCTATTGACATTTCCAAATGCCACTTTTGCTGTCGAATGGATGTGCTGGCAAGCAGCATTTATTAGGATTATGTGAACAGTGGTGAATAATCCTTAACTCTTTATGTGCCATGTTCGCACGTTCGACTCAGTCGACGGCGTGCCAAATTCGCATATTCTGCTCAAACGCAATAATCTGCTTAAACCGATCGATAAATCGCTAATCCTGTGGTACAATGAAAGCTTTTCTCGCGCTCTTGCTCCTTTTACATACAGCTTTCATTCTATGTGGTGATTGACTATTAAGCGGTGTTTCCAACTAAATTTGCGTGTAAATTCTAAGTTTCTCTCACGGTGTCATGTGCAAAAGTCACGCCTTTACAGTAATGTAGCAACTGGTCATTAGAAAAAATAAATATAAGTAGATTTGTCATACAATCTATATCAAAGCAAAGCTTGGCATTCCTCTTCAACTTTGCTAACTATCATGTCCAGCTCAATATGAATTTGTAGAAGTTATATAGATTGGAAAAACATAATTCTTTCTCAAAGCATGACTACCTTCGTGTCTCAGAATAACGTGGCACACAGGGGGTTTCCACCATGGCACATAAAGAGTTAAACACAAATGCTTATCCCATATTTAATTTAAAAACCAACATGCCTGCATGTTGGTATGAACATGAACCTACACTAGGTCCATGGTATGAATGACCTTTTTTTCTGCTCATGCCCAAAGTGAAACTCTGAACTGGTTTATTGTCATTTGTGATGTCACACAAGCCTGTAACCACATCTTATCAAGAGGATGTCTAGGCAAAAAAGGTAGTGTTTTATGTAAAAGTAAGAAATGATTATAAAACAATTCAAATGTGACTTCTATTCTCATCCTTTTTTTTTTCTGATTTTATCATTAAAATTGACTATTTGCAGCACTTGTCATGGGATACATGAACAGAAGAATTAAAGCAACAGATGATGTTTGAAAGTATAGATACTTACTCAGACATAGAGTGCTGTAAATCATTACTATTATTTTATACCAATTCTGCACATTACCACACAACATTACACTATGCTAATTGCTATGCTACAGTGTGTACATTGCACTACACTGTACTACACTACTAACACTACACTTTAATACTACACTATGCCACTACACTACACTACACTGCACTTCCCTTATTGTAGTGTACAAAGAGTTATATGGGGTAGTTTAATACAAAATTCTATAACATTTAAACATACACACTATCATCCGGCCTGATTTCTGTTGCATTTCAAGGTGATGTTCAAAATCTCCAACATTATCAGTCTGATTCTTGAGAGGAGAAAATTTGTAATGTTTTTAAAAAATTCCTTTCTACAGGCCAGCAATGCACAATCACAACAACATACATAATCAATGGAATGGAGAATATCATCTTATTTGATTCTAATCTGATGAAATTCTATGTACATGTAAGTATATGGAACATGTTAAATGACTGGTGATTTTTATTTTCTTCTTTTTTTTTTTTAACTTTCATATTGCCTTCTTGGTTCTGGTGACGTGTTTAGTTTAAGACATTGTAAAACTACAGCCATATTTCACATTTTTTTAATTTTATTTTCATATATAATAATAATGAGAAGGCATACATTTCTAAAGCACATAAACTGTATGGTACTGACATATAATTCTGCACTTTCATTTTGAGGAACTACGTTTGTGTAGTGTAGTAGGACATTAGATTAGAATCTTTGAATTCTTTATGAGGGCTGAAGGTCTCTTATAGGTGTTTTGAAAGAGACTGAACAAAGTATTTTTATTGCATTTCCTTAACCAGGGTGCAATGTGAATGGGTGCAGTTCTGTTTAATTTTTGAATTTGTTGTGGGGTTTTTTAATGAATAATGATGAGGTATATTTTAACGATTTCAATCACAAGTGACTAACAAACAAAAACAAACAAATCTAAAGCGAAAAGACAGAGAAGGATGATAGATAGATGATGCTACGTCCAACAGCAGAGACTTCCTCGAGTAATTTGCTGATTATTTCTAGCACATTCCCTGTTTTTTGAGCTTCCTGACTGTTTTGGCGCAAAGCCAGCGCAGTTTCTTGGTGGGTTGGGCTTTGCAGTCCGACTGGCAAGTAAAAGCTGGCTCGGCTCTCTCTGTGAAGAACCATGCGTCTTCCCTGCGGGAGAAACACTCCTGGTAAGACTCATTCTGGTCCCACTCGCACCCGACACCATCCTCAGCCAGCCCTGCCGTGCAGACAGAGTAGAGGGTCTCGCAGTCCTCCCCTCCGTACTTAGTGGATGGGATTGGGTTGAAAAAGCAGCCCTCTGGGCTCCAGTAACCAGACTCAAGACCCGCCTCAGCCTCCGGGCTCCAAATGTGCTTTGTAGTACCGGCTGAGCTAATCTGCAGCATATGATAAAATAAATGTGTGTGTGTGTGTGTGTGATGTAAGAGTATGTGTATGCTTAACCCATTGAGGATGAACTAATTTTGCTACAACACACATTTCCCATAAATACCTGCCCTAGTATCCACGGGACTAGTCTTCAACAGCTTAAAGGGATCGTATAGTTTTGGTTGAGGCCTAACTTCTGGTTTCTAACATTTTTGGGTGATATAATTAGAAACCTCTTATGAAATATGAAGGAGTATGTAATTCCATAAGAAATTCAATGTTTATTTGATGAAAATTGGTTTTGGAATGGCTGAAATACCCAAAACAGAGCAATACTAATAAAAAGTGGGACCCACCTTTTGTTCCGACTGCTTTGTTTTACTTTGTTTTTGGATGTTTCAGTCATTCCAAACCCGATTTTTTTTTCAAATAAACTTTGAATTCCTCTTAAAGTGGTACGCTCTGTACTATTTCATAAGTGTTTTCTTGGTATTTCGCAAAAAGTTAAAAACCCAATTCTCATCTCCACCAATACAGTACCATCCCTTTAAACAATCCAACATGGTGTTCAGATGCACAAAAAAAAAAAATTATACTAGAACGGTATAGCTATACTAAAGTGGTATAGCTATACAATGCATTTATACGTCTGAACGCTGACTACCAAAACGATGTATAATGAAACGACGTATAACGAAACAAGGGTCAGAGCATCGTTTTGACCTGGATTTCAATAACGAATCAGCATTCCATTGTGTCCATTGTGTGTCTGAACGTATGGTGACCATGGAACGGTATAACTGGGCGGGGCTTAATGAAAGCGCGCATGAACTGGTGACCTCATAGCTGTCACTCGTGACCATAACAGCATGCGCAGTGGGAAATTGCACATCTATATGTTTTCCAGAATTGTCGAGATTAGTGTCTGAACTATCTGTCGGCTATACGATGATTCTTTATACGTCGTTTCTTTATCGAGTTTTGGTATAAATTGGCTTGCATCTGAACAGGGGGTAAATGTTAGGACAGAATCTCGGATTGGCCAGGGTGCGTTTATCAATTCACTTCTGGCGCGTGAGTTAAGGTTTCCAAACAACTCCCAGGAAGATTTTGACAGTTTATAAATGCAAAGCTGTTTTGATGATGGGTTAGAAATGCATTACTGAAATGTCAAAAGAGTGCAATCAAAAACACCTCTCTGTGGAGTTAATGAATGCAAAGTCAATTTGAAATATGTTTATAGCTCGGACCTGGCCATGGCAACCACTGCCAATTACGCATCTGTGTTCCTCGGTTCGACTGTGCAGTGGAGCTGCACAGTGACAAGGCCTCCTTCTCGATGCACTACAGAGATGATGAATACAACAACTCGAGAAATGTGATCTGAAAGGCCTTTGCAAACGTGTTTTGATAGTGGGTATTGAAACAGGTTTCACTCATGGAAAAGATGATAAATGCATCCTCAGTAATAACCCCACTCTTACCCGACAGGACTCGCACTGCCTACTGTAGCCACCTTTCACACCGGCCTTCTGCTCAGAGGTCAAATCAGACCACTTAATAGCCAGACCGTCACATTGCGTCACGGTTAGCATACCATCACGAACTTTCCCTGTAGGAGAGAAAGAGAGGGAGGGGAAAAATGACACATCAAGAAGGAGATAGAAGTATGGTTAGAAAAAAAAAACAGATTCAGAAACATATGGATAAATAATGGCACAGACAAAAATAAATGAGTGGCAAAATATGTAAATGAGACCAAAATAGATAAAAGGAGTTATTGCAAAAAAAAATAAATAAATAAGAGCAAGAGATGGGAATATATCGAAAAGAGAGATAGACAGAAACCGACATGAAAAGTATGGTTACATTTCATTATTCCTAGGATTCATTATTCTGATGGTTCATTTATCCAAAATCAAAATAAGATTCATAATCATAAATGTTTGTTAGTGTACATGCACCATCATTTCATTTTCGAATTGATGAATCCTATTTTATATCTAGATTAAAGAACTTTTGGAATAACAAACTTTTTATTCTCATATTTGGCTAGCAAACCTTTGGAATAATGATTTTTTTTTTGATAAGTAAACTTCGAAATACACCGAAATAAGATATCTTTTTTTTTCATTTTTGGAATTACAAACCTTTGGAATAACAATCTTTTGTGGAATGAGATTACAAGTATTTTTTTCTTTTTTACTTTTTTTTTTTTTTGGATTGATGAAAACAGTAAAGTATAGGGACTTTGTGTGTTTTATAATAATTAACCTCATTTCCATTTCAGACAAACAAATTTTCAGAATAGGCCTAATAAACAGCACCTGAAGAGCATAGCAGATGCATTTCACAGTTTGAACATTTTCAGTAAACACAGCAGCATGATCACATACTTTCTGTCCATTTGTTTTACTTCTGTACCACAGTTAAGAAGTTTATTTCTATCAAGTGAAATATCAAGGATAAAGTCAATGTCCTAGGTAATGACACAACATATCGCTCCTGCGACAATTACTATGCTGTTATTGTCCAGTGACATAGTGTTAGGTATAGGGTTGTGATAGGGTATTAGGTTTACTTTGATGTGAGGATTAGGATGAGGGTGAGGGTTTAAGATTGTGGGTAGAATTTATGTTTGGCTTAGCATGCAGATATTTCATGGGAGCAATTGTCACAGGAGCAAATGTCATGGAACCATTCTTGATACCATTTAAAATGAACTGACCAGCAATGAGGTATTCAGTGTCCTCCTGTGGACTTGCAATGGCACACGTCCAGCGAGGAGTGTAAAACTGAATCTCTGTTCCTTTCTCTGCCCACAAAGCACCCTTTAGGGGGCGGATGACCTCTGCATGAAAGCGGATGTTGGTGCTTTCGTAGTGGGACACTTTCTGGAAGTCGTCATCAACGAATGACATTTCCGTGACCAACAACTTGAAAGCTGCAAAGGGTAGTAAGGTAATGACAGCAAATCGGCCTTGAGATGTCAAAACAACGTATGTCAAAAATACATGAAAATTGACTTAGTCACATATTTCAGCTTATTTAAGCATAATCTAACTCTTGACCAAGTCTTGAAATCAGAACCTATTCTGTTACTGAGATATAACGCTCCCTCCCAGTGAGAATTGTTCAAATTTTGTTGGCAAAACAACGTAAGCGGCGATACACTTGCCCCTGCTCAACACACGTCGGGCATGGACTTGGCAAAACATTGTATCTACATGCGATACGTTGTTTTGCCATCTAAATGTTTATGCAGTAATAGGCTGCATGCTATGCGCGGCTACAGAAGCGCACACATATTAGCATTGCAATACACTATATGCGCGCCAGTGATCAAGACTTAGTTGTTTTGCTGTATTAATGGCAATAGTGTGGTTATGTTGAGATGGCAAAAACAACGTATGTTTTGATTAGATGCAAATTATTCTAGGAATAAAGGGTCTTGTGAAATCAATTTGCATGCACTGTATTAATGATAGTATTGTTGGTCCTTCCAGGGTAAGATACGAAATGTTGAACGAAAACAGAATAAGAGCTGTAGGTTTGCGAAACTTCAAGCTCGATTTACTGGAAATAAGGTTGGATGTAGACACGTTGTTTTGCCATCTCAAGGCCGAAACATCCACAGAAAAGAAAGACATTTCTTAAGAACTGGACAACTGTTTCAAAGAAATTATATATTGCAATGGTCATTATGTCACTTTGAATTTCTGATGCAAGACATAAATCATTAAAGTATCATAATGGGAAGAATTAAAACAGGAGGAAAGAAGCTATTTCAATTTGTGCAGTTTGTGGAGGAAGAATCACAAAACATAATGTCAGAGACTCAATCAGTAAATTTTGCTCCGAACATCAATGGGTGCGATTATCAACTCTTTTTGGGCAGAAAGAGGTCTTCCAAACGGCTTTCAAGGATTTTTTTTAGAGATGATAAACACGAAGCTGTTTTGATTATGGGGTTTGGAAAGCCTTTTTGAAAACCACAACTTTATGCTTTCCGAAACAGGTTTCAGCCGGAAACGTGTTTCTAGAAGCGAGATAAACACAAAGCCGTTTTGAAACAGCTTTGTACTTCACACACGCTGTACACTGTATATTGTATATAAGACCCCTTCTCCTCAGGTCAAACGGAGCAATGCAGCTGTGCAGTGGCAAGGCCATTTTTCATGTTGGCGATGAGTTGATAAACACAACTTATATTGGAAGGCGTTTGCAAAGGGCTTTGGAAACAACTTTTGATAGTGGGTATGGAAAGCCGTTTCAAACTGGGAAAAGATGATAAAATGACATCGACCAGTGTAGTCTGACATGAGAGCAAATTGTCTGCACATCTTAGAGATTGCTGATTATCTGATGTGACAAACAAGTATCGAATCTTGCTTGATTAAAAAATGTCAAGACTACAAAATGTCAGTAGCTGCACAGACAAAAAAAAATACTAAAAAACATATACAGTACACAAGATGTTATACGGTTTCAAACTGATTATATATGTCAGAACAATAACAGTTGACGTAACAATGACTAGATGCTCACAGATTTTTTTCTTTTTTTCTGGCTGCTGCCAAAGTATTACTGTCAGCTAATTAATATACAGCTTCAATGATTGATTTTCAAGCAAATGGAGATTTTTGGAGATGTTAGAATTTCATAGCCATTTGCAGGACTTTGTTAGTCACATTACAGCCTTGTTATTTTGGTGTACGTACCAGTGTCTGCATCACAAAAGTGTTGTTGCGGGTGCTTGACTGGGCATGATGGCGTACATACGATGTCCCCAGATGCATTTACAGTCACAAGGGCAAGAGCCAGAGCAGTGAGACAGGGGAGGAGGAGGTGGAGGTTGAACCGTGGTGGATGCATGATGCCTTTCAAGAGTGTTGCTGATGTGAAATATCTCCAAAGAGCAAAGGAACGTCCAGGAGATTTTGGGGGAGGTCGGTGATATGGGGGCACTGACAGAGCTACCTTCTTTTCGACAATGTCATTTGGCGGTCCCTCTGAAATTATTGAGATAATGTCTTGTCTACCAGCTTTTATTGAAAATATGCTGCCATTACTGTTACCGACCTCCCTCCCTCCCCCACCCCCCCTCCAGAAAAATATCATATCATATTCAAATTTCTCTACATTTTTCCTATCTGCTGTCATTTATTACAGCTCATTTATGATATGCTATCCACTTTCATCCATTTTCTTCTCTCTCTTTTTTTTTTTAAATCTCAGACATCTTAGTGAGCGGCTGAGTTTTCCAAAGGGGGGTGTCAACCCCACCTGCACAGTGTTTATGTTTCCAGGTGGCAATTGTAATTAGCCCTGATCCCTCTTGTGCTTCTCATCAAGTCACACTCCAGCCTACTGAAAAGACAGGTTCAAGAGATTTCATATTTCATGATGTTTCTCTCCAAGGAATATATTTTCATTTTATTTATTGCTATTTAACGACAGCACGATCGTTGACTTGCCATATCTGATTTCAGTAAACTGAGAGCCACTTATTGCCTTGTTCATTGATTCTCTTTCTTTCATGTTTGCATCATCTACTGGATGGGTTTATAAGCCATTTGGAATATCAAATCAAGAGGGCATATGTCGTTAATCACCTTTTAATTAGACTGCGTGAACCTGGCTGCTGTCGGTTTTAGGTAGTCAACTGAAACTGTGATGGCGTCTGAGAGATTTGACGCTTCTTAGATGTAACTTGAGTGGGCAGATTGTAAATCAATTAGAGATACATGTAAATGCACCTTCCATTTGTGAAGGTGTGGGTGAAGGCGTGGGTGCATTTCTAATGAAAATATTTCCCATTTAGTTCTTCCAAGTAAATTGTAGAAACAATGAGATCTGCACAGGAAAAGAGACTGTCAAATTTTGCTCAATTGTGAAAATCTGCCTGCAATTTGACAATAGGAAATGAAATGTTTATTATGTTGCATTTGGGAGTCCTCTTTTCATGATTGCATATTGTATTTGTTGTTCTTTCTCTAGAACATAATCATTATTTTTCTTAGCTGGCATTTTAAGAAATATGAAAAGGGTTCTACATTAAGATTTATGTGCCCAGAACTTTGTTTATTGTAACTTGCCAAGTATGAAACTTTCAAGTGAGCATGCAGGTCTTAAACATAACGGTGTCACAATTTCTTCTGAATGTCTGGTTTATGTAACAAAAATTAGTTAATAACGTAATCCATGTTCACTGACAGTCTTGTACAATTTCAGTATGTTTGTGCCTATTACTATAAGACAGCATGTCAGCATTTTTGCTGATGTCGGGAATGTGAAGGTTTGAAGGTTCTTCAACACTTCATTGCATTTCCAAGTACTTTCACACTGCATATTTTTCTTCTTATACCAAATTCTCCATGATATCTATGACGTGGTTGGATAGTACCCACTCCACTGAGATTTTGTACATGATGCATAAATCATTTTAAGGTGTTTTCATCGTGTTGGACACGCCCAATCTTTAAGAGCGTGATTCTTGAGACCACTATCATATCTTCTTCACCCTACTCGTCGCACTTAGATGACAGGTGTACATGTATGTGGTTGCTTTGTTGTTGAATCATAATAATGCAATTAATGCCAGCTGTGTGACAATGATGGATGACCATACTGCCCGACATCATATGGTCAGTGGTCAGTTACAAGTAATTGACTTCTTTGCCAAGTTTCAAATGTCCCTTCACACAGAGTGTGACCCCAAGTGACTCATTGTCGAGCATAAATCTCATTGCTGATATCGACTTTCAGTTTCATTACTTACAGTATATCTCCTAATCTTTCCTATATCCTCCTATATCATATTACCCCACTCTTTGAATGACACTTGATATCCAGTTGAAGTAACGCAGGTGCAAACATAATTGGAATACTCTTGACCATCATACCCGATCTCTTGTAATGGTAGCATCCCTCCTAAGAGATATGTGCCTATGAAGATCATTGTTATGTGTATGACCACTTTCCACAGCTTAACCCATTGAGGACGAGTCCCGAGTATACTCGAACAGGTGTCTATGGGAAATGTGTGTTGTAGCAAAATCAGTCTGTCCTCAACAGGTTAAACTGCCATACATTGATTCGACAACTCCTAAATTTCCAAATTTCCAAGTATACACAGTATAGTGTGTCCCACATCATTTTTGAATACCTGCAAAATAATTAGCTCAAAATTTGTGTAACAAATATAGAGCCTAGAAACCAAAGAAAAAAAGATAAATCAGTAAACAGACTGATCACGAACAAAATGGATGTGTAGAACTACTACAGTATATGAGATGTGGATCTCAAGTGCAAGTTTATATTTTGTGGCACCTTAGTATTATTGATATTACTGTCCTAGAACTGAAAATTAGGGAGATGGGGAAGGCTGAATGCATACATAATCAAGGATAGTTTGTAGGCAGGCAGTTAACTCTTTATGTGCCACATTCGCACGTCCGACTCAGTTGACGGCGTGCTAACTTCGCATATTCTGCTCAAACGCACAAACCCGCCCACACCGATCGATAAATCGCCAAATGCCTCAGTACAATGGAATCATCTTTCGCGATTCTATTCCTGTTGTGTTTATCTTGAATTTTATGTGGTGATTGACTATCAAGGGGTGCTTCCTTCTGGATTTGCAAGTAAACTTTACATTTTTATCATTGTTTTGTGTGCAAAAGTCATGTCCTTATAATAATGTAGCTACTGGTTATTCGAAAAGAAAGTAATCATAGATTTGTCATACAATTTACATCAAAGCAAAGCTTGGCATTTTCCGTGCAACATTGCTTCTTACATGTCCTGGGTAACAAGAATTCATAAAAGTAGCATTGCTTTGCAGAACAAAATGTATTTCAAAAGCATGACTACATTTGTACGTTGCAGTCTCAGAATAATGTGGCACACGGGATTTACACCATGGCACATAAAGAGTTACGAAGAAAAGAAGGCTAGCCCAGTATTTGTTTGTTTGTATGTTTGTTTGATTTGTGTGGGGTTTGTGTATGTATGTGTGTGTGTGTGTGTGTGTGTGTGTTTGTTTGGGATTTTTTTGTGTGTGTATGTGTGCTCAAAATTACTGTGGAAAAGGATTGAATAATACAAGGTCATTCATTACCAAGCACCTGCTTTTTGTTATGCCTTTATCATGATGTCAAAGCGATAGACGGGCAATAACGAGTGATGATTAATCATTTTTCTGTTACGGTCTAGGAAAATTTCAATTTCCATACTATTCATCTGAGGCATCATGTTTAACCTTTTGGTTTGTGTTATTTTGTTGTTGTTGTTGTTTTTTTTACATGGTCATATATAGTTATACCCCCGCCAAACGAAGTTTGAAGGGGGTATATAGGAATCAGCGGACGGTCGGGCGGTCGAGCGGGCGGTCGGGCGGTCGGGCGGTCGATCCGTTGCAAATCTTGCGTCGCGAACTACTTCCTCAGTTTTCAACCGATTCCCATCAAACTTGGCACAGATGTGTGCCTTGGGTTGTAGATGTGCAAGACGTATTTTTTGACAGTACCCAAAAGTACGTTGCCATGGTAATGGCATATTATGGGCAAAAATGGGTACAAATTTTGCGTCGCGAACTCCTCCCACAGTTTTTGATCAATTTTTATGAAATTAGGTACAGATGTTCATCTGAATATGTTAATGTGCAAGACACATATTTCCGCAGTGGCAAAAAGTGCGTTGCCATGGTAACGGCATGTTATTGGTAAAATATAGGGCAAAATGCTTCATGGCAAAACTGTATTCTTCCAATTCTCATGGAATTCATATTGAATGTTTGTCTTAGGAAATAGGTCAGCATGACACATTTCTTGGCAGTGACAAAAAGTATGTTGCCATGGTAACAGCTCACATATTATGAGCCAAAATGATGGAAAATTTTGTGTTGCAAACTACTTCCTCAGTTTTTGCCCAATTTCCATGAAACTTGGTACAGATGTGTGCCTTCGGTTGTAGATGTGCAAGACGCATTTTTCGACAGTACCCGAAAGTACGTTGCCATGGTAACGGCATATTAATGACAGAAGATCAAGGAAAGATCTTGCGGATTTAACTACTTCCTCAGTTTTTTGACCAAAGCTTATGAAATGTGGCACACACCTTGATCTTGGTGGGAAGATGTGGAAGACATATTTTTCGGACATGTTGGAAGCTGCGTTGCCATGGTAACGGCATATAAATGGCAGAAGATCAAGGAAAGATCTTGCGGATTGAACTACTTCCTCTGTATTCGACTGAAGCTCATGAAATGTGGCACACACATTGGTCTTGGTGGGAAGATGTGCAAGACATATTTTTTGGACGTGTCGGAAGCTGCGTTGCCATGGTAACGGCATATTAATGGCGGAAGATCAAGGAAAGATCTTGTGGATTGAACTACTTCCTCAGTTTTTGACAAAAGCTTATAAAATGTGGCACACACAATAGTCTTGGTGGGAAGATGTGCAAGACATATTTTTCGGACGTGTCGGAAGCTGCGTTGCCATGGTAACGGCATTTAAATGGCAGAAGATCAAGGAAAGATCATTCCTTGGGTAAGACTGTCGTCACGGGGCGGGGGTATTAGTCACCTTCAGTGATATTTCTAGTTTGAATTGTTATACCCCCGCCAAACGAAGTTTGAAGGGGGTATATAGGAATCAGCGGACGGTCGGGCGGTCGGGCGGTTGGTCGGGCGGTCGGTCGGGCGGTCGGGCGGTCGGTCCGTTGCAAATCTTGCGTCGCGAACTACTTCCTCAGTTTTCAACCGATTCCCATAAAACTTGGCACAGATGTGTGCCTTGGGTTGTAAATGTGCAAGACGTATTTTTTGACAGTACCCAAAAGTATGTTGCCATGGTAACGGCATATTATGGGCAAAAATGGGTACAAATCTTGCGTCGCGAACTCCTCCCGCAGTTTTTGATCAATTTTTATGAAATTAGGTACAGATGTTCATCTGAATATGTTAATGTGCAAGACACATATTTCCGCAGTGGCAAAAAGTGCGTTGCCATGGTAACAGCATGTTATTGGTAAAATATAGGGCAAAATGCTTCATGGCAAAACTGCTTCATCAGTGTTCTTCCAATTCTCATGGAATTCATATTGAATGTTTGTCTTAGGATATAGGTCAGCATGACACATTTCTTGGCAGTGACAAAAAGTATGTTGCCATGGTAACAGCTCACATATTATGAGCCAAAATGATGGAAAATTTTGTGTTGCAAACTACTTCCTCAGTTTTTGCCCAATTTCCATGAAACTTGGTACAGATGTGTGCCTTCGGTTGTAGATGTGCAAGACACATTTTTCGACAGTACCCAAAAGTACGTTGCCATGGTAATGGCATATTAATGGCAGAAGATCAAGGAAAGATCTTGCGGATTTAACTACTTCCTCAGTTTTTTGACCAAAGCTTATGAAATGTTGTTTTGACCAAAGCTTATGAAATGTTGTTTGGCGGGGGTATAACCAGTCGCTGTAGCGACATTTCTAGTTTGTCTTGATGCAACAGGCATAAATCATCATTATGCATTCGTGGTATGATTAATAATCTTATATTCCATGAAAGTGAATACAACAGTTCTATCACAGTAACAGGTAAATGTCATACTCTGCATAGGTTGGTGAGACTATATAGTTTGTAGGTAGTTTGTGACATAATTTTCTGTTTGATGGAGTCTAGTTCTTGGTGTCAGCGATGCTGTGCATTAAACAAAAAAAAAGCTTTTCACAGAGTAGTAGAACTGTTTCAGATTTTGATACATTGTAAAATTTCTGAAGGTTCCCTTTTCCTTTCGACATAACAGAGGGTTTGTAATATTGTGGATACAGGCAAAGGGTAATGTTCTGTTTGTTAAAGTGCATTTTGGTTACACTGAAGTGGTTATTTTGTATGTTATGTGTGTGTTTGGTCTATCTGTGCATGTTCACACTTTCGATACTGTATACGCCATATATTTCGCGAGTCTTAATTTTCGCGAATCGATAATTCCCGACGACTTCGCGAGTGGTTAAATTCGCGATCGTCGAGTCCTGTACTGAACAGAGAAAAATTCAAATGTATACACGCGTACGTTACATTCACAGCGGGATCAGTGTCAATATTTTCGCGTGTCTTTAATTTCGCGAATAGCACCTGACTCGCGAAATTCATGAAAAATAAAAAACCTCACAAAAAATTTGGTGCATACAGTAGTCTCTCACTTAATATCCCTTTCTCTCATACTTTATATGCCACTTGTACTCAAAATCACCCACTTCCTGTTCTTTCTCTTTTCATGATATTTCAGCATTTTTGTCTGTGCATGTGTGTGTTTGTAATGAAATAACTATGCAGTTTCAGTGTTGCGTTTTAAAAGTTGTCTAAAGCTTTTGAGCTATTTTTTTAATGTATATTCTTTTGCTTTTGCTTGTAACTGAAAGACAATGCTCTGTCAGTTTTATAGTGCAATGAGTTCCAGTTAGACATGTTTTCGAATAAACAGAAGAAAGACACACATTGTATGCTGTAAGTTCAAACATCACTCATATGTGTGGCGCTCCGTCGGAATGAGTCAAAAGTCGCAAAAAATGAAATCGTAGTTATGCCTATAAGTGAATTCTACAGACTCTAAGCTTTACACTGATATGTAATACAACTCATTTCGACATCCCTATAGATCATAAAAACGAATATTAACCACGTTTGTTATGTCAGTTGATTTTCTAAATAACGGAGAAAACCGCTCTCAAAGTTCAGGCTATGTTCATGCTCACAACCTGTTTCTTTCACGGGACGAAACAATACAACTGTCCTGCTTAGCGACGGCGTTTACGCTCCATCGCACGCACTACCGTATAAGGCGATAGCTTGGGTATGTAAGATAATCAACCAATCGCAGGACAGGTCTATCATTAACGATTCTGACCAATACGGCAGCCCGAATGTAAACTTCGGCGCGTTTGTGTCCGTGCCGCTGCCGCCGCATGAATGAGTCGGTACGCGTTGTGTGTCGGCTGCGTTGTGGTTTGCCGCAATTTTTAACTCACAAACAATAGGAAACAGTAGAAAGAAAAGAAGGCACGCAATGCGTCTTACGAGAAGCGTCTTTTAGCGAGGGCGTTGATCGCTTCCATTCTCCTCCCATACATGTTGTTGTCAATGGAAACTACAGAGGATGCGTTTAGCAAGTACCAATACCTAAATAGAACCTGAGAACCTATTGTAGGCGGGCACGCAATGCGTCTTACGAGAAGCGTCTTTTAGCGAGGGCGTTCATCGCTTCCATTCTCCTCCCATGTTGTTGTCAATGGAAACTAAAGAGGATGCGTTTAGCAAGTACCAATACCTATTAAATAGAACCTGAGAACCTATTCTAAGCGGGGGTTCAAAAGACAGCATCGGTAGAAAAAGTCAATGAAGTTGATTAACGATAGTCGTCTTTTGAGATTGTGTTCCTTGCGTGTACTTAAAACCCTCAAATTACGCACATGGTCGTAATGTTGCAGAGCATCAAAAACTGCTTTCGCGTCTTTTCTGCTGCAGCTGTATACAGCCGTAACATTATGAATTCCCGCCATATTAAAGGCACATTTCCTTTATAGGCGTTGCGTGCACAGTAATTATCGCTTAACAGAAGTATCAGAAGTATCAGAAGCAAAGGTTGATGTAGGCTTGACAGCTTCACGTTGGGTTTACAATGATTCTCAGTCACTTTTCTAATAGCATAGCATATAAAAAAAAAATTAACTTGTAGCTTAAGCGGATTTTTTTTTTTACATCACATGTGCAGTTACAATCTTTCTGCGTTTGAGAAGTGGATCATAAATAATAAAACTGAAAAATATTCGGAATTAATACTTAGGCCTTCTTCACTTCGTTTTGTATTCACAAACCTTATCAGAAAAAAAAAAAATGATTGCTTGATTACTTTCGGGTAAAGGAACTACCGGAAAGGAACCGCATTTAATTTTCTTGTTAACGAACCTAAGCTAATAGCAAACCATATTTCATTGTGTGATTAACGAACCTTCAGAATAATCAATTGTATTACCCCCCTCCCCCAAGGAAAAAAAAAAGCATTTCAATGTCATGCGTTGTCATTAGCGATAAAAGGCCCGTTTTTATTTCGTAGTGTGTCTCAGTACTCCTGTGCTTATTTCTAAGGATGTGCCTCTCTTAATGATTGCGATTGATGTTCAACTATTTCTTTCACGCGAGCTTGAACAGGAAGAAGCTAAAATTCAGGCAAGGAGACGAGTTTTCTTCCATGAGATGCAATCATTAAGACACATCTATTCACGAAAGTTGTGTGATTGCTTATGTGCTAAAGAATTGTGTCCATTACATGAATCAGGCACTATACAAAACGGTTGAAATCTACTGAAAGTCGAACTTCGTTTTGTTTTTTGTTTTTTGTTCAATTTCATTTCAATTTTAAGCGGGGATAGACTAGAAATTAGTTTGTCTATACTGGCAGGAGACATTACAGTTTTCCAGTACATGCTCCGCATTTAAACAGTCGCCATATTTTCGTGGTCAGAATCAGATAATGGACACGTGATATATTATAAAAATGAAAATAGAAAACAACGAACACGCCATAATATGTACAAACATTATGAACTTCAATGAATTAAACTTACCTGTGATATTCTGCATAAAAAACAAGCACGCCGATTAAATGATTTAATATAATTGATAGAGCACACAGCGATATCATGCATGGCAGATCAAATCAAGTTCAATTGGTGAGAAAGCTAAATGAAGTTAAAAAGTTGACTTCTTTTCGTTTCTCTTTCAATTCATGAAAACAGAATTACATTGTATATCTATTGAAGAGGATTGTCTCTGTTGCGAACGATCGCCATATATAGCACTGTTAGTCTCCTGCGCAAATCCGAATCCCTAAATACTTTAATTTTTGCTTGATAATGTAATAACCCTGCTCATAATTTCATAAAGGACTCGCAAATTCAAAGTTTCAAACCGTATACTAAAACATTATATTGTATACGGTGTATTTCAAAAAACATTTTGAATGCGTTGCGTGTTAGCATGTTGATAGCACCAATCTGCCTTTTATTTTCCGTATACGTAAAGCGCACAGAAACGTAACCAAATTTTACAAAATACAGTGAAATGCATTGTACGGCGTGGTACTATCATTAGAAGTATATCCCATTCCTTTTTACTTTTATTTGCTTGAACCAAACCATGTGTCATTTTCGTAGCGACATCACTAGGAATTAGAATGTATGAAGATAATCGTTACTCATTTTTTTTTCGCTACTATTATAGCATTTACATTTTCCAACTTTTATTGACATGCAGTACTATGTTACTGTATTGTTACGATTACGAATGTTGGTTATGAATTCAAAAGACTGGTTTATTAATCGAACTACAAAGGTAATAGCTGTTTTGAAAGTAGTTCGATACAAGTTCAAAACGCGATCGAAGTCATTGTCATAGGGGGAACTGATAGCTCTAGAAAACTTGTTTAGGCTAGTAAAGATTGCCGTATAGGCAATCTTTGTAGAAAGTTTTGACTTAGGCCGTCTATTGAGTATTTTGAGAAATTTAATAAAGAATTATTTGTTTTGATTATGTCAAGAATTAGTTTGAACTATGAGAATAAAAAGGCGCGGTTACCCAAACAATGTCGTAGTTCGATTAGACAGTCATGATGGGTAAAGTGAATTCATGACTTGACTAATCCTTACTGAATTGATGATCACTTCTGTAAACCATCAGTTATGTCTTGTAATCGTAGTCAAAATTCTTTTGAGCGATGAGACGAAAACCAACAAACAAAATGCCGTGTATCATCGCTCGAGATTCCAACATTTGGCGTCACCCGACCAACAATAAGTGACAAATCAAATGGAATATTATGTTGTTGGATAGCAGACTGTGTTACGATTTTTAAATGTTTCGAGCAATTGTTTAAAAAAAAAGAGAGAAAATGAGGCAAAGTTCAAGAAATTAGAAAAAGCACGTAAATGCAGGCGATCATGTTTGATAATCATAGTAAGAGATTACACTCGGCCGTGCGGATGTATATGATTGCCTTATTTACATGTCTGATTTCTGTAAAATATGTGATATTTAAATTCAAGTTCCCTTCCCTCCTTTATAGGAGTTTTGTTGGGTTTTCGCTATAGGCATTTATTAGGAAACGCTGTAAAAACGACAACAAATGCCTACTATACATCAAGAGATGACCTATACATACATGAAACACAAAAAAAAATCTCTACGTTCTGATGTAAATCAACTGCTTGTTTGTTTGTTTGTTTGTTTATTTGTTTGTTTGTTTTGAATTACCATGGTCTTTGTCGGGGGAAAGATGAAGAAAAGTAGTAGAGTGTATCACTCTCAAATCCGGATGATTGCGATAAGTGTGTATCCCCGCCCTTTCTATACAAGTAAACGATTTTAGCTTGGTATGCTACTAGTATTATAAAAGCCTGCATGTGTCACGCGGAAGAACTGATTCCGTGATCACTTTTAGCCTTTCATAAAATTCACGTTTTAAGATGGTAACGATAGCTTGTAGGAGATAGAGTAAGTTAGTGTCACTGACTGTGGTTCTGAACACAAAAGGAGACTGAAAAATTCCTTTACAAATTAGCAGACATAATGCCGATCCTCCAACACTGTTGCTCCATTCCGTCATTGATTCTGCTATCAATGGCGAAGAAAGAATACTGGTTGCGTGATTATCCACCCCTTGATAGCAGGAAGTTTACCTTTCATTGTTTAAGGCTTCGTTGATGCGGGGTTTACTCGGATACAAGGCGTGAACATTGCCGTCCGAGTTCTTTCATTCGAAATTCCTCAGAATACGCAATTCAATGGGCAATTAGCGCTGCTACTTGGCAAAGCTGTTAGCCAACCCAATTGTCCCAATTCTTTGCAGACTTGACCTCTCACATGTCAGCTACACGCAATACACGGCAAACAGCTTTCATTACAAACATTCTGATTAAAAAACAAAACAAAATGAAGAAGCACACTTTTGAGTAGCGACACAGCTTTCTGTCCCTTTCTCAAATAGGTCCTACTTCTAAAAAAATACACAGATGACTAGAGTCAGAATATCCTCCAAAGGGAACACGAGCTATCTGGGCATTAATAATGTTTGTCTTCCTATTTCTCTCCATGCCGTCACGGCCCAAACCATCATAAGTAATAAGGCAATAAGTTTCATTAACCAGGGAAATAATAGTACGCATTACATACATTTGGCGAATTATCACATAAATTGTCGACTTTATAAAAACGAGAATAATTGACAACTTAGGCCCTACTATATCTCCAGAGATGAACTTTAAACAGCAAGTCACATACCAGAGAACGAAAGTTATGATTACTTGAACAAATTCATTAATGAGGCCAATCAATAACCGTTGTAAAAGTACACACACGCATAAAAAAAGGTTTCGAGTTCGATATGTGATCATTGTATTAGCTCATAGATAAAGTATCATAAATTTTGCGTGATCGTTCGTTGGAATTATTTTTTTCAGTGCTATTTGTGCGTCATGTTAATCACCACTCATTGAAATGGAGTGCATGTATTGTCACGACTCAACCCAATCACCACATCATGACAATCAAATGTTCCGCTCCACTCCTGGCAGATCGCACCCAAACCATCACTACAACGTTGCAAAAGACCACGATTGGGAAGCCATGTCTTGATCTGAGAGCGATAACTTGCTGCGGACCTCTTTATTGGTATTAGCCTTGTTCAAGGCGCATCACATCTCCCCCCTTAAGACGGGAAATTATGGAAGAACTTTCCAGTCAAACTGCAAACAATCGTTACAAACATGTTCCGAAACACGATACATAAAAATGCACAATTGTGTGTTCATACACTAAAGTGGATTCTTCACATAAACAAGCTCAAACTTAATGAGCCTTATCAAAACCTTTCTGAGTGGGTTCATCAACAAAGCTCTGCACGACATCAGCCATTGTGGGAATATCAAAATCAAAACTTGCAAGAAGTCACAAATCCTCACAAAACTACAAAGCCTTAACAAAAGAAATGCACTGCATATGAGTACACATGTATGCATGAACCCAGTCACACGCACAGAACAGGCAAAAATTTTCTACGATAAGCAAAAAACATCAAAATCCCTAAGCCTTCGAATCAGGCATACAATCAGAACACCACGGCATCACATTAGCATGTGATCTAAGGACATAGAATGAGTATACACACTCACTACAAACGACCACATAGCACGATTGTGCAAACTAAGGAAAATATATCAAAGCCTTTAACCGAGGCTAATCTTCCAGAAAATTCGGCGTGACCCGTAGCTTCTCTGTATAAACACGCTCATTGAGCGTGTTTATACAGAGAAGCAAAATACGCGCTCATGCCGGCTCATGCCGGCTCATGCGAGAGGACCTCTCGAATTTTGTTCTGTATAAACACGGCGTATGCCGGCATACGCCGCCAAATGCAGGCTCATGCGAGAGGTTCCGTCCGCCACCTTTTGAGGTGGCCGATGCGAGAGGAGCCTCGCGTATTTTGCTGTGTGTTTATACAGACGACCGAAATTCGAGAGGTAACCGGAAAGCGTGTATTTTAATATCTGTCATGATCGAACCACGTCTTCTCCTTCTTACTGAAAAACTGGATTTCAATTGATCATTTGGCCGGGTGGTTGTCAAGAGGAACGTTACAAGAATGACCTTAAAGCTTGGTGGTCCTGATGACTTTGCCGGTGCCATCTTGATTTTTTTTTCATATTTTCCCATCATGCAATAAACTGCACTGCGAACGTGACCTATGCTTGACCCCAAAATTCTAGAGGTCCTGTTCAGCTGAGGTCCGCTCGCATCGGCTCGCATCGGCTCGCATGAGCCGGTATTTTGACTTCTGTATAAACACGAGAAATAAGCGCTCATGCGGGAGGTAAAATACCGGCTCATGCGCGCCGATGCGAGAGGCTCCTGTATAAACACGCACATTGTGTACGCAAGCCCCCACACATACACATCCAGCATACGCACACTCACAAACTGCACTAGCCCTACACACGACGCGCTAGACCGACCGTCTGCGACTACAAAACACGTGCGAGCCCAATGCGCAATACCCACGCTATGCACTATATACGCACACAACTGAACGTGAGAATCCTCACCCAAATCGGTCTACAAAAGACCTTCATGCAAAAACGACAAACGTCCAAAACGTGAGAATCCTCACCAAAATCTGCACTAGGCCTTCACACAAAATGTAGTCTGAAAACTACAAACACAGTCAATGACTGCCAAAGCCTACGCAGCATAAATGTTATACACAACGTGCACAACCAAACGTGAGAATCCTCACCAAAATGCATGTGGCCTGTCAAAACCAACATGCAAACAATGCAGGCCCAATACATAAGCCTGTCATCGACGCTATACACTTGTCTACATACTAAAAACAAACGTGTACAGCCAAACGTGAGAGTCCTCACCAAAACGCATGAGGCCTAACAGAACCTACATGCAAGCAGGTACATAGGCCCGATACGACATGAGCCTATACACCATCGACGCTATACACTACGTACTTACAGCACACGTGTACAACCAGACGTGAGAATCCTCACCACAATCCGCATGGAGCATGCGAAAGAAAACGGCTTTTCTGTTCATTTTCCCGGACAAGGTCCCAATTTGTCACGACTCAACCCAATCACCACATCATGACAATCAAATGTTCCGCTCCACTCCTGGCAGATCGCACCCAAACCATCACTACAACGTTGCAAAAGACCACGATTGGGAAGCCATGTCTTGATCTGAGAGCGATAACTTGCTGCGGACCTCTTTATTGGTATTAGCCTTGTTCAAGGCGCATCACAGTATCAAACGAAACTCGCTGGTCATGCAATCAATAGCCTTGGTCAGCTCACTATTATTGCGTAATTCTATAGCCCTCGCCGCTTGGCCGCCGACGCCGCCGCGCGCACCATGCTTTGTTTTGTCTTCAAAGGGGTCAAGAGCAATGCCTCATTAGCATACACCCTAGCAACGGAGGCGGAGTCTCGATCTGGCAAGAACAATAGGTGCGAAACGCAACGCAAAGGCAAGCGTTCGAAAAAAATGTAACCGAAAAAAATTGTCTCAGAAAAACGGTGATTTGGGACACTTGTACTCATTTTCACACGCTGAAATTTTCTGTACAAACAGATAAAACATAAAGGAATCAAAATCCGTCATAAAAAAATTTCGACCCGAGTAGTGCTTCCCCTTCATTTTCGGCTCATTACGGGAAAACTCCCCGTGCGACTTATGACTCATTTTGTCGGAGCGCCACACATATATCAGTTTTATTTATATGACCAGTTTTTGTACTGACTTCAGGAATTTTTTTTTTCTATCGAATGTTATCTGTGCAGGAATACTAAATTTGAATTAAATATTGTCCTCATTTCGACATTCTCTGTTCACATTGCCTTTGATAACATTCATTCGTAGCTTCATTTTATCTTACATTTTTTTCATGTGGTTCACCTCTCAAAGTAGATGAAAGGATATGTATAAATGAATAAGAAATTCACATGAAGAAGAATGGTAAAGATTCATTAACATTCTCTCGACAATATTACTGATATGTTAGTTTTGATATTAATCATCAGCTGAATTCACATTCATGAACAACAGAAGCTTAACATATCAAAAACCTACTACATAAGTCATATTCTCCCTATAAATGAATAAACATTTCTTGACTAAATGTAATTTCTTAGATACGCATAAGCATGAGAAAAAAAAATATATATATTATATAAATATCTGAAACATATTTGCTGCAAATACTTGTCATTTACAGTATGCTTCCATTCTGAAGCTTTTTTGAAGTAGCCTTGCCAAATATCATCGGGCTCGATACATGTCTTTTTAAAGGAGTCATCTTACTGATAATTTTCAAATGGTAATACTTCAAAAAATAGACAGAGTTTTGTTAAATGACATGAGTTAAGATGCTACAGTCAGACCAAAGAAACTGAAGAAAATTACAAGAGTTGTTGTTGCTGCTGCCGCCACCACCACCATTTGCAGACATTTTTTTGTAACTTACAGTGTAGCTCTAGATGCATTAGGCATATCACAACGTAATGTATATCTTCAAAAACATAAGATTTTAAAAAGGAGCATCTTTAAAGGACAAGTCCGCCTTCATATACATACGGATTGAGTGAATGCAACAATATTAGTAGAACACATCAGTGAAAGTTTGGGGGAAATCCGACAATCCGTTCAGAAGTTATGAATTTTTAAAGCATCTGCGCAATCACTGCTGAATGAGGAGACTACTAAAGTGTATGATGTCACATGCGTACAACGGTATAAGGAAAATAAAAAGAGAATCTCACAAAACTTTGGTTTTTTTTTTGATAAAGTGCACATTTCTTCGACTCGTTACTGATGTATGTTAAGGGAAATATTATTCCCCTTGCCTTCTGAAAGAGAGAAGTCGAGTGTTCTTTTGTTATGCAAGAAAGGTGAAAATATGTTGAATTTTCTTTATACTTTCTTTATATCGTTGTACTCATGTGACATCACAAGCTATAGTAGTCTCCTAATCCAGCTGTGACTGAGCAGAAACTTCAAAAATTCATAACTTTTTAACGGATTGTCCAATTTTCCTCAAACTCTCAGTGTTGTGCTCTACTAATATTGCTGCATTCACTCAACCCACATGTCTATGAAGGTGAACTTGTCCTTTAAGTCTCTATGCACACAAGAGAATGATTGCAAGATAGGAACTGCTGTGTGAGAGGGGATATCAAATGATGATGTGATAGTTATTCTTTTACTGGTTTCATTTAAAAACCCCTTCAATTCTATTTGTTTATAGATATTGTTCAAAAAGTTGGTAGCATTCTCTGGCAGTAATTCTCAATATCATCCAAATGTAATGTATACTTTGCCTTTGCCAGTTAATGGGCAATTGTCAAGCATATAACTGAACTGCTTCTCAACTTACCAGGTAGAAATGAAATTGTGTCAGTTTCTGTTTGACTCGGTGAAGCATTTGGGATTACCCTAAAATAAAGAGCTGAACTTTTGAATTTAATGACTACAAAACCACTGGTGTTATATCTTTTATTTCAAGCTTTTAAGATATTTTTGTTTTATGTCAAAAGCTCCCTGTCTCAAAAGTTTTGTGAGTAAAGTTAAAAGCCATCAAAAGTAAAAGAAGAGAGAGAGAAGAGAGAGATTCTCCACCACCTAGCAAGGGTCATTGCCCTCATCTTCCAACTTGGTTGTCTCTCGTATGCACCGCAGCTTTAAGAGCAGGTGGGGCTGTGAGTCGCACTCTGAGCGGCAGGTGTAGCCTGAAGGAGACAGCGCCCCCTCTTGTCTGAACCAGGCATCCTCACGTTCCTGAAAGCAGTTGAAGTAGTCATCCCCGCCCTCCCACTGGCACTTGGCCGTCTGGGGATGGGGGCGACACATGGAGTATCGGGTCTCGCAGTCCTCCCCGCCGAAGCGTTGTGATGGCGCTGGGTTGTAGAAGCAGGTCTGGGAGCTCCAGTAGCCCGACTCTAGACCCTGTTCAGCCAATATCCCTCCAATGTATTTGGTCCTGTCGGCACCTTGAATCTAAAAGCAGAGAATTCATACTATTCAGATGAAGAAAAGTTGAATTTGAATATAATTTTTATGGCAGAATGGCATTTGATATTTAAATGCAATATTAAATTGTCTTCTAAGAGAAGTTATTGATTAAAGACTGTTCACATAATGCACCAGCATTGGCTATCTGCATGCTGTTTTAACAAGTGTCATGCAAAGTAATGAAAAGTTCCCTTTTGTGTATTTACATGTTCATGACTTATCAGTCTAGGTGGAAATGTATATTTCTTCCATAAAAAGCACTACCATGGTACTCTAGCCTCATCCTGGTATCATCGAACTCATTACATGCACTTCAATAAGCACAAAAGTAATTCTTCATGCTTTTACCTTATATTCCTTCCTCATTTACCATTATCTACATTTCATCAACTGACCTGTGGCATCCAAGAAAAAGGAAAAATACAAAAAAAGTTATAATTCAGTAAGAATAAAACTCAATTCCTGTCCAGTGGTTCGAGTGACACCTATCCCAGTATACCTTGCAGTAATCACAGTGTTGCAGGTACCCTCCGTTGAAGGCATTGTGCTGGTAGTCGGTCAAATTTGCAAGAACTATTTGCAGGCTGTCGCACGGTGTAAGGGTTAGTCGACCATCTCTCATGATGCCTGAAGACAAGTTGAATTGAGCAAAGATAGGAGCATAGAAATGTTCTTGAAAGTGCAATAATAATACCACTCCATTTTTAAATTGACTATAAAGATAATCATACTTGCCATATGTTTGCAGAGCTGTCAATTTTTCCTCTAAATTGTAGGCCTATACATATGTACATTGTATGGGAAACATGCTGTACAATGCAGTCATAGCACGATTTCAACTGGGTAATGACAAAAAATGCAAAATATTAGCCAAAAAGGTTTGCTGGAAGTACCACATAGTCTCAGAGCATACCAAGTTGTGGTTAGTACATTTTTTTTTTCATAATTGATTATTAACATTCTACCTACCAACTATTGAATGGAGGAAGATGCTTTAGGAACTAAGTCATACGCAAATGATAAAATTACTTTACACTTTTAAATCTCAAAAATGCTCCAAAATAATAAACCCATTTAGTACAGGCTGATTTTGCTACAACACACATTTTCCATAGACATTTGCACAAGTACTGTATATATGAGACTCATCCTGAATGGGGTAATTATCCTGGCATATCAGACAAAGTTTCATGGTCGACCCTTCTGATGTATTACAGGGCAAATTTCAAAGAGTGGATGATGAATTTTCAGCCCTTCTGAAAATTGTGTTATACCTTTAAGTCCCAGATACCGCATAGTGTATGTGGCTTGGTTTATTACAATTATCTTTGTGTCATGATTGTACTATTCATTGTTAGTGTTCCATAAAGGTAGAATTGAAAGAAAAATACCTGACATCCATTTCAACCACTTGATATTGATACACAGTTGTTTTAGTTTCCAAGTTTACAAAAGCCTCGAAATTACTAAATCTTTTTACAGTAAATCTCTGTCTGATTTCCACAATTTCAGTATTTATATCATCAGTTGCCAAAGAGAAATACAAGATTTCAGTATGGAACCACAAAGACACAATGCCCTGCATCGCACTTAATGTAAGACCATTAATTCTTATGTAGATGAAACTTGCATGAATTTTGTGATGAGCTGAGACTCACAAAAATGTTTGTCTACACAGTGCATGTTTATATGGCATAAACTTGTATTTCTTTTTCATGGTTAGCCATTTCATTTACAAAAGTTCTGTACCTCAAATGTTTCTACATGTATACATACCTGCTATGAGGAAATGCCTCCACAAGTCCAGGGTTGGGATGGCACAGTCATCATTTAGTGAACTGTAGAATGTGACCCATCCGTTCAACACGGTGTTCTTGTAGGGCACAGTAACTCGGGCCTGGTACCGCACCTGTGTGCTCACGTTGGAGGGTACAACATCCTCGTTGGCATCAAGGAAATCCACTGCTCGTATAGACCCCCTAAAGGCTGACAAAGAGCATAAAAATAATAGTTATATAACTGACTCAGACAGACAGACACACATACACACAAATACACACACAATGTACCTCCTTTCTCCTTCTCCTCCTCTCCCACCCCCACCCCCCCCCCCCCACCCACAAATGCACACACAGTATCCCCTTACTTACAGTACCAGGTATTCCAGTTGTTAGAATTGTTATGTGATACTGATTCCAAACATTAATTTCTAGCTGACCAATCCACAGTTTCGCTTAGTAGTCATTCAAATTGTGTGGCACTGTTGATGATACATGTATCTATAGACAAATGCAAGTCAATGCATGAATGTACAATTATTATTGATAACAGTTTGCATTGTTATTTTTGAAATAGATAGCACAGTTTATTTTGATGAAGAAATCCACTTGTTTGTAGGCTTTTAAGACATTGAGTCCTTGCACATCTTTGATGCATGCATTAGAAGTGGGCATGAAAATAATTAAGAAGCTCATCACTAGCTACTTGGGCCAGAAATGTCCAAAATAACAGAACAACTTCACATGATGTGTTCTTCTTCATATTCCTGTAAAGACATGAGGGGGCCGAAATAGAAGAGAGAGGAAAGAAATATGGAAAGGCAGGGCTTGACACTAACGATGGCCCGGTGGCCCGGGGCCACCAAAAACGTACGTCGGGCCACCAAAATTTCAGAAATTAAGAATGTGGTAGCCTGATCGGGCCACCAAAAAAGGTCGGATGTCTGCCTTTGGGCCACCAAAAGTAAAAGTTAGTGTGGAGCCCTGAAAGAATTGTGAACTAAAGGAATGTAAAGGACTTTACATGGGTTAGGTGTCGATGGTGGCTGGTGGATGAATAGCATATCATTATTAATTAGAGGGATGGGATTGTATTTTATTTGTTTTATGCCTTGGGAAAATTCAAAGGAAAAATTAAAGAAAGCAGTCTTCTTCCCAACTTACCCACATTGGCACTGCATAACAGATGTTGGGGGTGCTGGGTGGGGCAGACCTTGCAGTCATATGGTGTCAGAGCACGAGCATCCACTGGTGCTTGGCAACCAAGGAGGAGCAGCATGCACAGGGGGAGGAGTTGCATCTTTGTTGCCATGGTGAACATGATGTGAGAGGGATGCAGTCTTGGATGTGGTGATGCTAGGGGAAAGAATAAGAGGAAAAAGAACACCAACTGGTTGATTTTCACAGATGGCATTTAAAAAAAATGTATCTTAAAGGGGGGATGGCTAGTAACTTATCAGTGGGAATCAGTGGGAATGCTAGGGGATGATTGTTCCAATCCTTGTGGGATTCATTTAAGAGTACATTATATATCTATTGTTGTGTGAAAATTGTTTGCGTCAGAATGGTCTCATATTCAAGTAATGCGCAGTTTAATTCCCTGTCACTGTACAGGCATGCTAACCTGGAAACATTAAACTGCACATTACTTGAATATGAGACCATTCTGAGCACAAAAAAAAAAAGAATCACACAACAATAGATATATAATGTACTCTTAAATGAATCCCACAAGGACTGGAACAATCATCCTCCAGCATTCCCACTGATCAGTTACTAGCCATCCCCTTTAAAGAATTTTGTTACTAAAAATAAGGATTAAAAACAAGAGGACATGCTGAACTCAAAGTGACTGGACTTTCTTCGCATTGGCAAGGGGTACCAGCTGAACTGGCAAGTCCAGATATGTTCCAAATCTAGCATATTTTTGTCATTATCACAGGACAAAAATGTTCTGTTGAAATGAAAGCTGATTTGAAGTAAAAATGGTGATTTTACTGTGCATGCCTTTCAGTCTGGAAATGGATGTGTGTGCACATGTGCATACACACAGATATTGATGCAAGGATTTTTATCGACATAACATTGAAATATAATGCACTATTGTATAAGTGGATATTTTTGCGCGAGTAATTTTTCGTACTCGGTCAGGTAAGATAAGTTTTGCTTGTTTTTAATTCCGCGGAATCAAGACATGAACTGCTGGAATGTAAGGCATTCAAAAATATTTGCATGCTTTTATTTTCGCGCTAGTTTGTGGTTGTGCCAAATTCGCGAAAATTTCAACACCACAAAAATTTCAACTTTTACACTAAGTGGTAATGCAGTCATGTGACAATAGAAAAAAAAATCTTTGAAGTTGCATATTAATGAAGATTTTGCAGGTTCCTGTTATGATAGTTACTTTGTCTTCTGCATTTGCATCAGTACTTGCAGGATCCATCACTCTGGGACTAGTGAGTGTCTGTGCAGTATAGACAGGCAGTACTTATGATATGAAATACAGATTACACTTTTAGGCCCGAATTCACGAAGGTGGTACAAATGAAACCATGGTTTAAACCACGGACAAAAACCATGGAGCCCCAAGTGTCACATGGAATATTTCGTTACGAAATCAGACAGTTCGTGGATGGAATGATTATTTTGTAACGAAATGACATTTGAACTAAATGAACATTTCGTCCTCAAAATGATAATTTTATTAATGAAACAGTCATTTTGTCGACAAAATGACCAATTTCGTGACAAAATATTCCGTGGGACACTTGGCGCTCCGTGGTTTTTGTCCATGGTTTAAACCATAGTTTCATTTGTACCACCTTCGTGAATTCAGGCCATAGTGGCTGAGTGATGCGAGTGATGTGAGTACATATTAAGGATACCACAAGATTATAAAACTTATGGAAAACATGAATGAAACAATATATGTGCTCATGACTCTACAATTATGTAATCCAAGTCCTGTTCCCATCAATACCTTATCTTGGTATCAATTTCAAGTGTGCAATGCATATAGATGTAGACATGAATAATTGTAAGTTAGGATCAGGAGGGACTATACCACCATTAAAAAGTTAAGACATTGCAATTTTCCTTGATTAAAATGATTTTGCAATGAAAAGTGATTTTTTTTTTAATGTTAATTTCTAGGACAAGCACTGAGTCTGTGCACATTTGTTACTCCTGCCTGTGTGACAAACAGCCATGCGTGTAAGCAAGCATTAGCCTAGTTGGTCTTGGATGTCTTAATGCTACAAAGCTTGTAGAACTAACCGCAGTATTAGAATCACTGACAAAAACTTGTAAAGCTCGATGTTCCACATCAAATGTAGAAAGGGTAAGCCAGTATAATTCACATAAAAGAATCTCACAACTTACCCGAGCTGTTTGTACACTCACGACAGCATATGGGCGGGTAACCAGTGGGTCTTGCCACCACCACTTGCCTGTATTAAAGCTGAAACTTTGCCCTCAGCTTGAGAAGTATAGACCCCTGTTGCATAAAAAAGGGGGATCTTGATGAATAACATGAGCATTGAAAGTGTCTCTGTCCACCCAGCAGGGCATTGATGAAAAGGGATGGGAAGCAGTGTTTGATATGCATGGAAGATCACCTTGTATGGCTTTTCTATGGGCACTCCACTGTCAACAGCTTTGTCCAACAATTGGTGTCTCAGACCAGTGCATCCCTCTCATTGGATTAGCAAAGAGGATTTTGATATCATTTAGGCATGAAGGTCCCCTCCTTTTCAAGGAAAAGGAATACTGGTACCTTGAGAACCAAGGGGATAGATTTAGGGAAGTTATACCTAAGCTTCTTACTACACATAGGAAGACGGAAAAGGATTTAGCTGTTTTGTATTTACATAAAGTGTGAGATAGATGGACTTCTTCCATTTATCCCTTGGTGCATCCTTTTCTACTCTCCATATCTAAATGAAAAGAATCAAAGGAAGTCAAACAGGTTTTCCTAGAATAGATGAATAGAAAAAAAAAAATAGGAAAAAAAATGGAAGAGATGGTTTATGCAATCATATGAACCAAATGTTCCTTAGTTCCACAACAACAACAAAAAAAAAATCATTTTTTAATGAAAATTACACATTCCATCAACTTGATACTGACATATGTTTAGGGTAGCAATTATTCCCCATGCTTTCTAAAAGAGGCTAGTCAAGTGCTCTTTCATAATGCTAGAAAATTGAATTTTTGTGGATTTTTTTTATATTGTCTTTATATTGTTGTCCACACATACGTCATAACATATAGTAGTCTCCTCATCCAGCGGTTCCAACACCAAAACTTTAAAAATTCTTAACTTTTGCATTGATTTTCCAATTTTCCTCAAACTTTCACTGTTGTATTCTACTAATGTTGCTGCTTTCACTCACTCCATATTGCTCTTTGGGTTTGGGTCCCCTTTTAATGCACGGAGCACAAGTGCCAAATTTTTATAGAGATATGATCTGGTTTATCGAAATGATACTTTCAGGGGCTATCACAGGTGAATTATGGCTGGGGACTTTGGTTTTTTGTTTTGGTTTTTTGTTTTGTTTGGTTTTGCTTTGTTTGTTTGTGTGTGTGTGTGTGTGTGTATTCTAGCTGAACCCAAATTTGATTTCCAGGGTATTGGTTCACTTGAAGGTGAGATTAGCTGGTGGATTTGATGTTGAAAGGGGTGACTCACTTTCTGTCCTACTGCAAATGCAATGTGCATCTTCTGCCTTATCATGTTGAGGGTTGGTTTTCCTTCTTTTTTTTTTTCTTTGTACACATAAAATGGAAAAAGCAGGAATGTATAGGGGTATCAGTATCTTTATGTACAAGATATGAAACATACTAGAAGCCTCTGTTTAAGTGGTACATAAAACACTGCCCTCAACCTTTTGCCCAAAGAACATGTTTGTGTGTCAACATCTCTCTGGTTATCTTATCCCCTGATGAAATTGCGCAAAATAGGCTTATTGATAAATCATCCGGTAAAACCCCCCTACCCATTAAATTGACAGATCAGGCTCCTCATCCACAATAATTTATGTAGCACCTGGGCGATATATTTCTGGATGGATCATATATCTTTCTGCAATGCCTGTCATTTTTTTTTTTCATATCTAATCAGTCTCCTTCTCTTGTTTGCATTAAATCTAAGTTTAGTGTGCAATGTAACATGAGTATTATCTGTGATATTCCTATCCCCAGAGAATGGATAATTAACCCTTTTTGTGCCAAGGCATTTAGCTTATTTTGCGAAGCTTCTTTTTTTTTCCAGCAACATCCAGTAATCTATCCAAACTTGACTTAGTTATAAAATGAGCAAGCCCACTCGGGTCCCCATTTCATAAAACGTAATATCAATAGCAAGTTATGATGGTTGTTATAAACTACTGAAATCCTTGCATCCGATTGGTTGAGAGCAAATTTGTCATAGAAATGTGGCAGTTGTTACCGATAACAAGTTTTATGAAATGGGACCAGATGTAGCTATGTGCCTCAGTTCAACAGCAAGGCCATAGTGACACAATAGGCCCGTTCACACACAAGGGAAAAAGTGCGATTTAAAAATCGATTTTCTTATCGCGATCAAAATTTCGAAATTTTTTCCAGTGTGGACAGAAAAATCTCACTAATTACCGCGATCCTTATCGCGATCCAACTCGCACTATTAGTGCGATTTTTCAGAATAATCGCGATTATTTTGCCAAGCGTCGTGTGTGTGAGCGCGATCGAGATTCGGAAATCGGTATTTTTAATCCCATCGTTCGTAGCGCGTGCGAAACTCTATTGGGACTGCGGCGGGGTCAGTCTTCGGTCATGCAAGATTCGCGCATGCGCAGTTTGGCCACTGATCGTTCTTTCCTTGCTACGAAGTGCGATTTTTCCCTGTGTATGAACGGTCGAAAAAAAAATCAAAATTTGGATCGCGATTGAAATTTCGATTTTCGTTGTTTGTGAACGGGCCTAATAAAGATTACGGGAATTGGATATCAGCTCACTGGTGAGTAGTTTCCAGATACCTGTGCCAGTCAGCAAAGAAAAACGTCAGCATGCATGCTGAGCAGAAAGCAGATGCTGTCACATTTGGCCCATCTGTCTATTCCTAAAAGAGATCTATATAGCCATAAATCAGTGATTTGGGGCATTTTAATAGTGAAATTTGAGCAGGACTTTAAATTGCCATGATATTTATTGTGTCAGATGATATAATTACTGACCTTGTTTGTGAACTTATCAGTCATCAAAGTGATGGTCAAAATCTTTACAAAATAATTACATACTTCCTGTTTTAAGATATTCTACCAGATCATATTTGTCATAATCTTGACAAAATAATTACATACTGCTTGTTTTAAGATATTCTACCAGATCATATTTGTCCATTGCTTTCCAAGTTTTATCTTTCATCTCAAATATTACCTCATAATATTTATTTGTATTTAGTGTTCTTTTTTTGTATGTCTTCATAAGAAGAGCATTAACAATCTTTTTTTTTCATACTGCAGGAAACCAGAGAGTACATAATATAACATTCTTAAAGGCATTATTTACCATTTGCAAATGAAACAAAAACCCAGCTTTAGTGCTTTAGAATAGTTCTTCAATCTGAGTAAGGGAAAGAAATTACCAATATAAAGATTTGGATCAGTATAGTCAATGTGTAGTATTATTGAATATACAAAATGTGAACAAGAGTTATGATAGAAATGATTCTAGACTAAACTGTGTACAGTTATGGCTTATAAAAAAATAGTGATATCTCCTTATATTTTAGACTTTCTTGCATAATTTCTATGTGGTAGGATGTTTTGTGATACAACTGAACTACACATATTCATCAAACGTGATATCTCGAACATCTTTTAATTCATTACTCACAATGGTAAACAGTACCTTTAAAGTCTTAGACATGGCATTGATATTGTATGATTAGAAAACAAATCGCTTGGGATACTTGTACATATTTTGCATATGCACTTATGTGGTCCTAAACCTACATTTCTTTTTTTTTTAAGGCATGATCTGTGTACAGGGAATGACTAGACTATATTTCCTCCTCTATACCAACCATGGCACCAAGGATGCTTAAGGCACACTTTTTACATGTGATTATGCACAATTTTAGCAAACTTGTCAAATATTGAAAATAGCTTGATTAGAAGCAGATAGAAACAAGCCTGCAGAACTTTCCCTGTGCTTTTAGGCTTCTCCACAGCAACAAAAAAAGTTATTTAATAGTTCAATCACCTGATATAATTCTCTCTTTTCGTGTTTTGCTATTCCTTTTCTCCTGCACATGTCATGGATCAAAGTTCATACCCATGTTTATCATGCTAAAGGGAAAATAATTGACTTAGAGACGGGTGCATTTGAGACAGGACCCCCTGTTTGTGTGTTTGTGTTACACAGCACTTACTAGTAACTCTTTCAGCCGACTGCTTGTTATGGTTCTACATGATTGTGCAGTTGTGTCACAACGTGTTGACTTAATATTTTGCAAGATGTCAGGGCTAAACGCACTTTTTTAATCCAAAATAATGTTGTCAGGTTCACTGACTGCTGGTGATTATACACAAGAAATGGTCAAAGTAAATGTCAAATTTAGCACTTTTATATGTCATACTTTCAGTAATCACTGTGCGCCAGTGTTTGTTCTGAAATTTGAATTTAAAGAATAATTGTACCTCTTGTTTATTAAATCAGTTCTGCCTGCTCGTTTTGCAAGATTTTTGATAACTTGCAGGAGTGAATTTCAATTAGTCAAGCAACCAAGAAGGGGGAAAAAAAACTTATTTATCAAGTCCTAGTCTGTGTTAACTTGTTGAAGACTAGTCGCGAGTATACTGGGCAGGTGTCTATGGAAAATGTGTTTTGTAGCAAAATCAGCCCCTCCTCAATGTGGTAAATAGGTAAAAGGAATGTTGAACACATTCTGTGCATACAGTTACTCACTGCAGACACACACACACACACACACAAATATATATATATATATATATATATATATATATATATATATATATATATATATATATATATGCATATAGTATGCATGTATGTATGTTTACATTTATATATTCATATGAATTGGACACTTAGATTATTTGACTTTTTTTAGATTATTTCATTTTTTTTTATACATCTATGACTATCTCTCTTTACTCTCTTCTCTTTCTCCTCCCTCTCTCCTTCTCTCAATCTCTCATCTCTCTCCATACAAAAAAGAATCATTAAGACTCTCAAGCACTGACGACATTCACATGAACCACAGCCATGCATGATGTGCAAGAAACAATCATGATATTCAAAGTGAAAATTTGAAGGAAGATATATCATTCTTTATTAATCCAGATACAAACATGACAAGAACATACACCAATACAGTCAGCTGCCAAGTGGTGAAGTAAAAGAGAATTATAAGAAGTAATAAATAACACATATAGAAGAAGGGATGGGTTAGATCATTATTTACAACATTGGAAGATAGATATGACTATTTACACATCACTGAGTAGAGACAAGTCAGAGTAGAGAAGAAAAACAATTTCCTTCATAAACTGTGAAAACAAAAATCATAAATCATTGATATTCATTTTTCTCCCTCTTTTTTTTTTCATTTTTTTCATGTGGATTAGTTTGAGATATTGTTACATATTTTTTTTTTTTCATATAATTTGAATCTTTAAACAATGTGTCTTGCTCAGTACAAATTTGTCATTTATACACATGCTAATAGTTGAGATTTTTTTTTTCAATTTTCTTGTATTGCCTATCATGAACATGTCGTTTAGGCATTGTCTCTGTGGCTTTAGTGGACATGTTAGGTTAAAGCTAATCCAGTTGAGACACAAAGCAATGTAAAAGACTCTTCACTTTTCCACTCATTTCACTATCAGTTCAAAGAATACTTTGGATGGAACCATTTCACACTTTTCTGTGATTTCAACGACATCGCCTTGCACTTCTTTTACTTTGAGTGTGCATGAAATATGACAGAAAACATGATAAAACATAATGAATCACAATGAAACATATTGTAATGTGACAATATTGCAGCACAAAGTGAAGGAAAAAGTCTGAGCAATATTTACAAATATAGATCATATGACATAATACCCTGGTACCATTGCTGTGAAAGCAGCATTTTGAAAAACAAAATAGATCATGCAATATAGTTCCATCAATTCCCCTCACAGTCATGGTGAATACTCAAAACTAATTTAGATGAAATCAAACAAATCCGGCCGGTTTGAAGTAACAAGGCCACCAATTATCAATCAATGGTCTCATTAAAAAGACTTGTGCAATGCACTGAGGTTCGTTGATGCTCTAAGTTCTGTGAAGAATATTGCTGAACATTTGTGTTGTTCTCAATAAATCAGTGGCCAAAACTTTCATTGCTGCATGTTTGTTCTTTTCTTCCAGGCAGATATCTTTTCTTGCTTTAAAAAAAGGCCTTTTTTGTCACCAATCTCGTGTGAGTGGGAATGTGGAAAAAACACACAAAGCATACTACCCGTTTCTGGTGTTGTTGTTTTCAATGTGGGAAGTAAGAATAATTTGGCAGGATCAATCAGTCAGTTCAGAGGAGTCAGGAAAAAAAATCTCTAAGCCTCTCTGTCAAACATGGGAGACAAGGCATTGACAATCTCCGGGGACTCGTCTGCAACAAAAGCTGACTGAGTCACCACGTTGGACAATGGAGCGGCCGTCCGTGCACTTTCCTGGATGGACGAGGGGTCCACCGTGCGCACGATTTCCCTGGCGGTGTCCGGCGCGAAAGTGCGGACGGCCTCCCGGGTCTCGCTGCAGGGGGGAAGCTTCCTCGTGGCCTTCTTGCACTTATACTTGAGGCGGCGTGGTGAGAGGTTCTTGCACTGCTCCGGGCAGGTCCAAGCAGCGAGTCCAACCTCGGCGAACTGCATTAGCTGCCACTTGTACTCGCGCTGGCGGAAGCACTCGTTGTAAGGCTCGAGCCCCTCCCAGGCACACCCGCCATCGGCCTGCTTCATGCAAAAGCTGTGCTTGTTCTCGCAGTCCTCGCTGCCAAATGTGACAGAAGCCAGGGGGTTGTAGAAGCAATCCTGCTTGCTCCAGAGGCCGGAGCTCATCTCGTCAATGATCTCGCTGCCACCATAATAACTCATGACAGTGGATCCTCGGATCTGTGAGAGTAAGAGAGGAAAAGAATAGCAAGACTTGAGCATCTTTGATATTTTTTGGCATCATTCATTAAACCTTTTTTTTTTCTTTCAGAGCATAGAGTGACCAACAGCAATGCTACTTCATTGCAAAAAAAAAAATGTATTTTTCTTTTTTTTTCTTTTTTTTTTGGGGGGGGGGTATTTGAAATATTCAACTGTTGTGGGAAAGAGTATCAAATTTATTGAATGGTTGTTACAGTTCCAGAAAAGAGTTGCAAGAAACTAGCATCCAACATCTGCAGATATAGACATCTTAAGTGCAGTTATCTGAATTATGATTAGTATTTGAAATCAACAGTTGAGGAAACTTACTTCACTTTAATAGATACTCAAATGTTTATCAGTTTCAGAAATATTCTTGATACTTGAAAATACCTTTCTTTATTTTTTTTTTTTGGGGGGGGGGGGGTCACGAATTAAAATCTTTCTTTAACTAAAAATGAATGCCAGAAGAGGTGGACTTTTAGATGATGGATTGTTATGATTTTTTTTTTTTTTTTTTTTTTTTTTTTTTTGGTAAGGAGAGAGAGAAATACTCACCCTGCAGCTGGAACATTGTGTGCCATAAGCTCCCCTGATGCCCCTCCGCTGGGCTGGGGTGAGGTCAGACCACTTTTCTACCATGCCACAGGTGGTCACTTCCATCTTGTCTCCCCGCATCCTACCTGCAAGCCAACGACAAATACCAAAAATAAAGATGAGATCAACGGACTATTCCACAATTGTTGAAAACAATGTACGTACACCTTATCAAAGAGTTGACTTCCTGCACTGAAATGCAAGCATTGGTATTCCCATAAAAATTTCCACAACATCTTTGAAAGTTCACTCACTCATGAGATTATTTTAAAGCTAATTTTGTCAATCTTTTTATTGTGTTGTTTTGATTTGTTTTTTTCAATTTATGACAAAACAAAGCTGACTCTCTTTAATGATTATCAGGTAAAGTTTAAAAATGGCCATTCCTTAAAAGCAATGATGAAATAGAATTTGAATAACAAGGTATACTTTCTGGATATTAAAAAAGAAATACTTTTGTAAAGGAACTCAAATTCAAAACTTGACAAAGTTTTGAATGACTGTTTTGACAAAAAAAAAATAAAAATCTAATGCATTAAGATAACAACCTTTCAACAGAAATTATGACTTTCTTGCATAATGATTATATGTTCTTAATCTGTATTGATCAAGGGTTGTTGAGGTCGAATACTGTGTGGGTTGTTCCCTCCTATGTTTCATAGAGTTCTTCTCTTAATGACGAAACAGAACATCTTTGAAACTATATTTCAAATAATTTTGGAAAGAAAAGGTCACAATTTAAACTTGTACTCACCACTGATGAGGTATCGAACTCCCATTTCCAATGTGTCAATGTTGCAAACATTTCTTGGTGAGTAGATGGATACGGTGCGAGTCTTTCCCGGGATGTGCTCCTCCCCTTTAAAGATCGTCTCCACTTTTACTTGGTACTCCACATCGTAGGCATGGGAGGAGTAGCGCACAGGTTTGCCGTTCAGACCAATGTACTGAACAGACTTGGGTCTCACCTTGAATACTGTGGGAATGAATGGGAAAAAAGGGGTTATTGTTTAGGTGGCTGAGTGAGATATGTTATTCTTTTCTTTCTCTCTCTCTTTTCTCCCTTTCACAGAGTATTGACACAGTGTGTATACATAATGTGTGCTATTCTTCTCCGTTATCATTTGAAAAAATTGCAAAAATATCAGTTTGTGTTTGTATGTGTGCGTGCAGAGTCAAGTTAAAAGCAATTAGATAGGAGTTTTTCCATCATTCCCAGGCATTCCACAAGACGTGAATATGATAGATAAAATAGTTTGGTAAAGAAACTTGTTGGGTTTTTTTTTTTTTCAAAAGTACATCTGCAAGATATTGCCATTGCATCAAACAACTGAAATGCATGTCAGAATTATTTTCCATTATTGTTTGAAAGTTGTTCAGATCATTCAATGCTGGAGTAAATTTTGTTTACTTGTCGCATTGTAAATCAAATGGCCATATATTGGGTTAAAAAAGAGGAGTTGCTGAAGAGTCATAGAATGGACCAAATTACACAAGAATGTGAAAATAGACTTGATAGTAAGAATGAAATATGTCACCAAAAATGCATTTTTTTTTTAATTCTCAAAAGTAAGTAAGAAAACTCACCAAAATGAGCGGAGCAGAACTTTTGCTGGGGATGCTGGATCGGGCAAGATGCACAACTGGCCGTCACCGTGGAAACACAGATCATTCCCATGATGAAGAGGATGAGGCTGATGAGTGCAGACTTTGGAGCCATGTCGATGGTGTTGTCTCACAGTTATTTTTTTCGAAGATGAAGATAATCTTTCAAATAGCACACAGTTGTCTAAAGTTGAGCGCAGATTGCAACTTTGAATTTCCAAATGATGAGGATGTGCCACAGGTTGTTTTATATAAAGGTCTCCTTGTAGTAAGAGCAGGAAATTTAATTGATGAGCTGAATGTGAAGATCGCCAAGCTTTTCTCTCTCCCTGGGTCCTTTTGGTTTCTCTACTCCACTTTGCTCTGTTCTCTCTCTCTCTTGGTTGTGTCTGGTTGGCTGCTAGCAAGCAACTGTTGGCCAACTGCAGCTCGGCGATCCTTATTTATGCAAAATTTCCCAGCCAAACAGAGCCCCCGGACGCGCTGTGACGTCCAAGTTTTGCCCCGACACTCGGCACTTCCTCCTCGGCGCATTTCACACACGCTGTCTAGGGTTTACTCAAAAGACGAGAGTAATAAAAAAGTGTGTGGGCCTTTTTTCTTTTTTTTTTCCTCAACTGGTGTACCACTGGGTGCAGACAGACACTCATATGTGACGCAGTCTCCCTCTCTTTTCCTCTCTCTCTCGTCCTCTCTCACGAGTTCCCCCAATAACTCTCACCACGTACATACCTCAGCCACTTCAACCGGGGCTGTCTAGCTTCCGAGGAAAGTGTTACACATTGTTTGTTCACCTTCCTGTCCCCGTTCATCTGAACTTTTGTCATCACAAAAAGACATGCAAACAAACATATGAGCATTAAAAGAGAGTGAGAGGAGAAAAACATTCAAAACTAAAAAACCTGATCCGGTAGCAGAGAGGTCAGTCTGAGACATTGCTGGACTAATGAGTAGGTGAACGACAAGAATGGAATGTTAATTCAACTTTTTAAGTTCGTAAGTTTCGCGTGGGTGTTGCCTTTCGCCTTGGGGTGATACCCATACCCTCTCTCTCTCTCTCTCCAGTAAAGTGACCCATCTATGAAATGGGCAGGGCTAAATCTGTTCCATATTTGGATTAACATCACATCTTTCCTCTCTCGCTCTTGCTTTCCATATTTCTTTTCTCTTTTTTTTTTCTTCTTTTGTCTTGCAGTCTCAGCGGGTGGAGAATACACAGACACAAACTAATGGTCCAAGTTTCCAGTTTCTCATGCTTTAGACTATTTATAGCAGGTCACAGGAAACTTTAAAAAATAAGCATTTTGCTGTAAAGTTTTGTTTATTCCTTGGTTGTGATTTTGTCCTGTTTTATCTCCATCTGATGTCTAGACGGTTTAGTATTCCGTTGTGATGTTTGTTTGCTTGGTTTTCTGTTTTCATCATTCCCAAAGACACCGAAGAGGAAGGTATTGCTGGTACATAAATCTCATTTTTTGTTCTTTCTTTCTTTCTTTCTTTTTTCACTAAAAATGCCCTGAGCATCACTTGTTTTGTTGCACACTGCTCCACCAAAATTTTTCACTCAGACAATACTACCTAAATTTAGGATATCCGCAGGTAGGGCAGTGGGTATCACAGTGCAGTACCCCCACAATTTGTTTTCAATCGCGTTCCATGTCTATCTGGTGATTAATATGGGAGAAGCGTCATGCCCTTAAAAACATTCGGCTTGGGGGATTGTCTTTCCTTTTCTGTCCTACTCTTAGTCTTCTATCATCTTGTTCCGTCGATGCTGAAAATGTTTGTTTCATCCCCGAAGGGGGGAAGTCATTTACCTGTGTGCCGAAGTTGACAGAGCACACCACGCAAACAACATGGAAGACATGGATTTCCTGCAGACACCCAATTTGGCCAATCCACCGAGATATCAAAACAGTGTTACTTTGACGGAAACCAGAGCTGTGAAATCAAAACTCAGATGTGTTTTAGGTGGCAAAATCACTTCCCTGAGAGAGAAATAAAAAATATGAAGATAGAAATCATGAATAAGATGTAAAATATAACAATTCTCTGGCAGATTTGTAATCATATCAACCATTTTGATTCCAACATAAGTATTCAACAAAAAATAATGACCATTGGTGTAGTAAATTTTTATATCAAGATGGACTTTATCTCTTCCTTAGATTCTGTGTAAGATTAGCAAATAATTCTTTTAAAGACAGATTTCTATTTTCCACTAGTATGCATAAAATAGGTAATGATTAGACTCCAATGACATGCGGAGGAATTTTTCGAGCAAAATTGTCAGTACACTTCAGAACAAAAGTACGATAATTTTTAACTTTTCAATAGTACATGATATCTTACATCAATTGATATTTTGTGGGGGGGGGCTTTGTTTTGTCAATCTCTTCAGGAAAGTAAAGAGGGTAGTTACAAAATCATTACTTGATAGTTTAGATGTAAATTGAACATGACATTGATGAAAGGAAATCTTCAAAGATTGGCCAGTAGACTACTCTACCACATCCTCCACACCCATCCCCATCTCACCCCTCCTGTCTCCCCCTTCCCTCTCCACCTCCCCTCCTTCACTTCTTCCCTTTCCTCCCCTCCTCTCTCTCTTGCTACTTTCTTTTCCCACTGTTTGTTGACACTGCATGACATGACATTTGTCCCATTGCTCCTTGGACATAAATCTTTCAAGATAACTTTTAACTTGGAGAACAAACTCTTCTCCTTTCTACTTGCATGTATAAGGAAAATGCACAAATATTTTTGTCCCTAAAAACAACAGTGTAAAGACAATGCTTATTTGTGCAATTCCTTTTGCCCCTCTTGAATAAAGGGGAGAACAATTACATATTTGTGGTATTTGTTCAGTGATCATTACTGTTCATGTCTTTTGATTGCTGGATGCAACTTTAAAAAGGTTGTATGCACGGAGCAAATGAAAAAAAAAATGGGATGGAAAAGAAAATCTAAACCTTGGTTCTAAACTTTTTGAATGCTATTTGCTGGAAGGATTTTGACATCTGAAGGCAAGGTTTCACAATGAAGAAAAGGAGGCAAAGCTTGTCTTTGTTGAACACTGCTGAGACTGTCAACACTAATGTTGTCAAAAGGGAGGGCCAATTGTTGCAGAGGGCTGCTCGCTCTAAACTGAGTCACTCCTAATTTCCCCGAACTCACTGAGAAGCTGATAATGGTGATATGGTTTGCTGGCCTTGTTTTATCGCTTCAATCGTCATGGCGAAATATCCACAAACTTTCGGGAATTTTCAAGAAGTGAGATCCTGTAAAGGAAGACAGAGATGAGAGTACAGATCTGTTTCGAGCACCCAACGTATCTGCCATCCTCTTCACTACGAATTTCTCATGGGAGTGTCCAATTTTTTCTATTCTCCCAGACTATTTTTTATCAGATCTGTGGAAATGTAGTCTGTATTTTCACTCATCGCTGTCATGTCCATATTCTTTTTTTTTTTTTCCTTTCATTGATTTTTGTCTGTATGACTGACATAGATTGATTTTGCAGAATCTTGCCATAGTTAAGTTTTCTTCAGAAATATTTTTTTTATTCCTAGGGACTAGTAAGTAGTGATATTGTCAATTTTTGTCTTTCTTTGCATGTTTACAAGTCTCATTTTCCCACAAAAATCAGAACAGTGCATTCTGTACTGTAATGGAGACAGGAGGATGCTGTGTCCTGTAATATTTATAACTACCCCTGTCTAAAGCAATCAAACAAATACACAAACATACAAACAGACAAACAATAAATTCAACAACACTTTTACTCTTAGCCAGATAATATGTCCATCTCTCTGTGGTTAGATGTTGCTCTTCCAAATGTCTGTCATGTTACAATGTTAATTTGTTGACAGAGACTTGTCGGCTTATTAGGATTATCAATTACATCTCTGGCAAAGAACCTGCCATGAAAAGAAAACAATAGTGCTGACACACAGAGCAACAAGTATTTTTAGATGAATTTCGACAGAACACGTGTATATATCAATCGGAAATGGTGTGTTCTTTTGGCATCGATGATTATGCAGTGTCTTTAAACATTAATTTGACAAAATCCCATCAACCTTCGGACTATTTGGGGACCTTCTTAAGACAAGCTTGGATGGATATTACATATATAATGCGTTTCCAATCCTTTGATTGCATTAAAGACTTCCACAGGTGTTGAAAGAAGCTAAGGGAATCAAGGATGAGCAGCTTTTGCGTATTAAGCGCCGATGCACCGTCACCCATGGCAACGACTGGAACACAAAAGGATGACTAGGTTGGTTTAGGTCGGTTTTGTCATGGGCACACACCATTTTAGCCGAAAAGTCAGGGAAGCGTCACACTTGAAAAGGATTAAACAGATTAAAGGTGATCTGTTCTGTCAAGGTAGGATCAGTGTTGTGGGTTTTTGGTTGGCTTTTCCCCCAAATATTGAGGATATGAAAAATGGATTCCACAAACTTCCTGGAAAAAAATACTTGGGTCATGTTTTGTGCACCTGTTGACTTTTATTAGCATACTTCATTACTGAATAAAGAAGCATATTGATTATGTGACTGCTGCCATGAAAAAAAAAAGTTTTCTCTTTATTTTCTCAACAACTTATCCTTTAAAGGTAAAAGAAACAAAAATGCAATGCAAATGTAAATGTTGTGTTTATAAAGAAATGAAGATATCTTCATGATGTCTTCATGTAAATTGTTGATTATAATTAAGTATACTACATTCTTGAACCTATATGCTCCCAAAAATAAGGTTATCTTTTTTCTAATTTTTGTAGTAGTTTGTCCTGTTTTGATGGTCTTTTTTTAATGTAGGCTTCTCATTCACTTAGGACATGCAATGCTGTAAATTTTGATCATAGCTCTACGAATGATAGTCTTTATCGGTTGGTGATGCAGTATCATAATGGTGATAGTAAGTGTATAGAGATGATGGTGATGTTATATATGATGTGTGAAGTAAGAACAGGAAAAAAGGTGCGCCTTTAAGCATTTTATGTTTTAATAGTCAAGTCAATTGTTTTATATTTATATAAGATTTTTTTTTTTTTGGTGGGGATTTTTCTGTCAGGAACTGTGCATTGTTAAATCAGTTGTTTCCAATATCTGTGTGTTCCTTAGCATTGCCTTCCACCTTTGCATCATGACTCCGTAAATACTCATTTCAACTACAACGTACCTTTTAGGGTGTGAGCACCACGGAACCGGAACATCCCCATTTTGCAGAGACACACCTCCGTCCGTTGTGTCCTTGGTGGCCGAATAAATCAGATAATTGTTTACCCACATTTTGACACACCAAACTGCACCTAATAACCTCAGTTTAATCACTTATATCAGGCTAACATGTATTTGAAAAAAGAGGGTAATCTTCTGCCAGTTGGTAACATTATGCATGCAGTTTAGGATGTACAATATTTCAAATGTCTATTTTTTCACCTACCCATTGTGACTAATTATTCGATAGTCCTAGTTGATATTCAAACATTTTTTTTTCCAAATCAGTTGTTTTGGAGATTTGGTTGCTTTTTAAGTATCTGAAATCCAAAATAAGAATACATGAATTTAGTCCCATTTTGCACAGAAACAGCCCAAATCATGTAATGTGTTCTCATGTAATGTGTTCTCCACATTCATTACAGATGTTTACTGTGAACGTCACATTTTATGGATCCATGCCCCATTTTATAGTCAAGGTTTATTGTCAAGATACAGGATGGAGTCCAAATTTTTGCATTGTTCTGTCATTTCTTCTTTCCTTTTTGATTGTCTCTCCTTCAAGATCATGTACATTCCATTCTGATTGAATAGTCTCCAGTATCCTTGATGTTATTGGTAGCAGAAGTGTTTGTGAAACAGATTCTCTCTGAACAAAGAGAAAATGGAGTTGCGGCTTCCGTAATTTGCTTGTCCAGTGACACTTGTGCACTCGTGCACGTTTTCACTGGAAATTTGTCCACATTCTTTCAAAGGAATTTTTATGAGGTTCATTTCGTCTGCCCCTGGCATACTTGAAATAATTTGGAGTTTCAGCCAGTGACGATAAGACGTAAATACCATTAATTACTCCATCAGAAATGCACTCTTATTTCCATGGCAACAGTTCTGTTTTGCAATCTTGAAGAAGGAAGTTTGTTCATTGTTATCCCCCTCTGCCCAGCAGTTGATAGGAGGATTTCTGGCATTATCCATAAATCAAACATGTGCACAGTTGTTGAACAATGACCTTGATGCTTCAAGGTTGGGATCTGACCCCTTGGGGGTGGGGCAAAATTTACCCCCCACAAAATGCCATTAAAAAAAAACAAGTGCCAGACTTGCTATGGCCTAAAGTAATGAAAAGTTACCCTTGCCTGCTCGAGAGGGCAAAGATAAGATGTAAACACATTTTTTTAGTCTCTCTTCTGGCTCTTGTTATGGTTGCATGGTAGACAATCACAATTTTAACAGTGACAAATGGGACAAATTTTGAGGTACGTTACAAAATAGGGGAAAATATGTGAAATTGCAGTATCAAGCAAAATATCATGTTTCATTTTACTTCATTACATCACAAGTTTCTGATCAGAAACTCAACAAAAAGTGATGGATATGGCATCTGACTGCAATAGTCAGTGGGGATTGTACAGTATTGGTGAAGATGAGAATTGAGCTTTTAACTTTTGCGAGATGCCAAGAAAACACTTATGATATAGTACAGATTATACCATTTTAAGAGGAATTTAATATTCATTCGATGAAAATGGGGTTTGGAATGACTGAAACATCAAAAAAAAAAGTAAAACAAAGCAATCGTAATAAAGTGTGGGTCCCACACTTTGTTAGAATTGCTCTTTTTTGGATATCTCAGCCATTTCAAAACCAATTTTCATCAAATAAATGCTGAATTCGTCATAGAATTACATGATCTTTCATATTTCATAAGAGGTTTCTCATTACCTCACCAAAAAAAAAATGTTAGAAACCTGAAATTAGGTCTCAACCAAAACTGTAGATCCCTTTAAGTTCATTGTGTATTCCATCACCAGGGAAGGGGGATAAAAAGTTACCATGCAACCAAAGTGCTTTTCCACATGTCTGTTTGATGCCATTGTACTTATCCCGTAAACTGGTATGTTTTATACCTTTTTGACAATATCAGCTGGCAACTGGCAAAAATTCATGATATTTTACTGGAACATATTTATTCTCATCAAGGCAATGTAGAAGACATGAGTTTAATCATGAGAAAAAAGGTTCGCTGCTACAAATGATTTCAAAATATGCATTTATTGCACAAAATACCACAGGAAAAAGAAAATATGTGACCCGCGACAACGGTTTCAGGCAAAAGTCGCAAGAGCAAATTCCCTCCTAGGCGGGGTACAAAGATTTTGACCATTATTTTTGTCGATTTAGGTTTTTTGCAGAAATCGAATCTTTGATATTTTTTCTACATCTACACTAAATTTCATAGCATAAGACAAATTTTTTCCTATCGAAAATGGAATTTTAAGCACCCTATGTTGGATCGCACTTGTCAGTTTCGAGCTTCTTTCGAACGCCGCGCCAATATCCCCAGCGTTGCTACGGCGCAGGGTCTCGCATGCGATTGGCTGGTGCGTCGCATACATTTACATAATTCGGCTTTCAGAGACACCAGTTGCAGCGTTTGGGGAATGCTTTGTCCACGTGTGCACGATTACATGCTCCATTGTTCCTGCTATAGTGGTTTATACGCTCGCTCTGTAGTGCGTGCTCTTCGTTTGGCTTTCTCTCCAAACTATTCTACCGCAATGTTCGACAACGGAAGTGAAACAAAAATCATGTAGCATGACATAACCGTATGAAAAGAAAACTAGATATTCTCAAATTTGTCAACTTGTACATGTAGTAAAAATTATGACAGCAGACTGACCCAATGGAAGGTAGATAAGAGGAAAGGAGCGGTCACATGTGACTAATTATATTCAAATACTACACGTCAAGATCGCAACAAACTAACGAGTCGTGTTTGTTTGTTTGTTTGTTTTTATTTAATTAGCACCACCGAACAAAGCAACATATGCATGTCTTGTAAAAGCAAAACAAACAGGAAGCGTGACCCTTGCCAGCACTAGCAATCTTGTCCCTTCAAAAGGGTCGCCAATGATAAAGACAAATCAACCACAATGAAAACGCGATTTGTAAATGTGTGGATTTGCCACCCGTCCGCTCCTATACATGCACACGGTCATGGCGTGTGAATGCCATTGCGTAATGCGTACACCAAATACACATGTACATGTGCACTATACAGCTGTACGTGCAATTATCGTATTCGCCATCTTGAAAGACGTACTGTAAACAAACCCGAGCGAAACGCATTGTTTTTCGGCTCCATACGCTGAGCTCCGAGGAAGGTGCCCGGGAAATTTGACTCTCTCAGTGAGCCAATCAGAAGGCGATGTGGTTGCTAGAGGCGGAGCTTAACATCGATTGGCACCATCGTACGGATGGGTGATTCTCCCCTCGCATCGCCGCTCGGAATTGTCTTTGAGAAAGAGGTGAATCTTCAAAGCCTGTTTTCTCGCAATTTTGTCAGGCTAACAACTTAAAAAGTACATTTTATTTCTCTTTCTATGCCCACTTATGGTGCCGAAGAATACAAGTGTTTTATATCAATGCAAAGCTTAGGAAATGGGCAATGTAATTCAGCGAAAAAATGAATTTTCAAAATTCCCGACTTTTGCCTGAAACCGTTGTCGCCGGTCACATATCATACATGGACAGTGCAGACATGCTTCATAATTACACAAACATCTTAGCGATGAGAAGAGATAAATACCCGGAAATTTCTGTATTCACTTCCTAAGATACTAATGTACACAATTAGGTAGAAAATTTGAAAAACTAGACAACAGTAAAATTAGAAAAATATAATTTTTCATATTTTCTAAAAAAAAGACAGGCATTTTTCAATAGGAAATCTTGAGTTTGGCATGAGATATTATAATATCAGTTGAAATTTATCAAAATGAAATTTTATTGGTGAAAAAACTCAATCTATCCTCTTCAAAATCATATAGAACATGAAAAACAATAGAAATATCATATTATTTTAATAATTTCCACACATTTCAATGGCCTATAAACCAGAAATGCTTTTAAAGAATATGGTTGCAGGTGTAAAAGCATAATGGATGGCAAAAAGACTAATGAAGGTATGGAGTAATGTTGATTGATAGGATGATGGGGGTGGTTGAAAAATAGACACCACTCATTCTTGTAATCTGCATTGTTTGTAATGGGAATGTTAGTCATGTAAATGAGGAAAAGAGCACTCGGATGATTAGTTCCTGTCCCGAGCCGGTCACTAAACTCGATCCAGCGCATGCAGGAAACTGTCTTGATGTCTGTCCTTCTGTGCCAAGATTTCTCTCTTTCTTACAGTATTCCTCTCTCTATCTTTAGCTCTTGCTCTCTCTCCTGCCACCCCCTTCTTCTCTTTTTATTCCTTTATCTCTCTTCGTTGGTTCATTGTCTCAGAAAACAAGCCCACCACTGCCAGCGGGCTGTCAACTACTTTTAGCCAGCGTAGGACAACAGCTCCAAACCGCGACGCTTTGAGGGGACAGTCCGTCCGTGCCAGCTCTTCCTGTCTGTCTGTCTGTCCCTCTCTGTGCTTGATATTAGAACTTTCTCTCTCACTCACTTTCCTGCTCTGTCTGACCAAAGACACGCAATGTCCACCTTTTCCCCCATGCTGTGCCAAAAAGTTTCGATTTTCTGCTAAAAGGGGTTAGCTGACCAAACTGGCGTTTGTGGTATATTGAGTGCATACCTCGAGAAACATCTTGCAGTGAATGATATGTTGAAGAGTGGGTGTCCTCTGCCGACTTGTGGTTACGGGTGCATGGGGTTTTGTTTCATCACAAATTGTGATAAACAACCCACCAGAAAAGCCACAAGATCATGCATGATAACTTGTCTTCTTTTATTTTTTGACTTTTTTTTTTTACTGAAAAAGACGGTTGCACTTCATTCCAATTGAACTCTAATTGGGAGTCATGTGGTATGTTCACAGTGGGACAGCATTCTTGTCTCATATTTGTGGCAAAGACACCATCCAAATATTCCAAATAAACAGGCTTTCATCTCATTTTGTTCTCTATGTTAAAAGTAAGGTGTTTAATCTTTTTAAAAAAATGCGCATGCACACACACAAAAATAAAAAATAAAAAGTTTCCGTGTACATACACAAAGAAAAAAAATATATACACACCTTTAGCCCATATTTGCTGTGATATACTTGTCATTGATCAAGTTTTTTGATAAATTGTTCCTTGTTGACATCAATTCCATACTTCTCTTGAATTTTCCCCGTATGTTTCTTACAAAATATTTGTGACTATTCTCAAGCTATTGTCTCGCTGTCAAATTTAGGTAATCGTATCGCATCGGAAAGGTTTTGTTTCATTACAAAAAAAAAAGAGTATAAAAAAAAAAAGAGAATCAATTTCATTTGTTTGAACATTCACGATGTCATGTCGGGCAACAAACCACAGAAGGAATGTGTTCAAGCTGCTCACAATCCAGCCTGCAACTCAAAGGGATGAAAACAAAAATGACAGGGACATGGAATGCTCCTGCTAGTCAAACTTCACCATGCGTGTCCTCTCAAATGCATTTCTAATTAATGTCCGTTTTAGGGGCCTGATGCCATACAAGGCTCAGCGTGACCACTCTGATGATGTCACGCAAACTGTCACCATGGCAACAAACCACATCATCTTTTTTTTTAATGAGAAACACCTGTTGAGGGAGTATGTTGCATTCTGATAAGACCCTTTCGCTTTCGCCCTGCGAAAATGATTCTTCGAGTGATCCTAATGCTGCATGTATATTTTTGGTGGGTAATGAATGCACTTTACGACACCTAGGTCATGGTGGATGTGAAAGTGTTTGCAAGTCATAATCAATCAGTGTCTATGAGTTTGTTTGTTTTTTGTTTTTTCCTTTTAAGGATATTTCTTGACATTGTAAGCATTCTGAATGTCAGGAAAATAAAAGAAGAGTGTAATGTTAGCATTCTGAGGTGATTTCTTGGTAACAAACAAAACATTAAAAAATGTCAACCCATAGTTTCTGGAGCTGAGGACACTACCCATCACCCTTATGGAGAATTACAATGTCTAATGTCTTGCAGGCAGTAACACGTGAGCAGTAAAAAAAAAAAAAAAAAAAAAAAAAAACTTCTTCCAGGTCTGCACTAGATACGGTTGTCTTGAAAGTATTTTTGATGAAATCAAAATGAAAGACCTGCTGATGGTGATCCGCAGGCAGCCAATAATAAGAATGGATAGATTATGAAATATGAGATGTGGGACTATATAATAGGAAACTTGATGGTTGTTTGTATGAATTGGTTTTGTAACATAAATATCCTGTAAAAATTCCTGAAAGCTTGGTGATAAGAAAAAACAAAATCTTGTCTGTATTTAGCAGGTTTGTAAATAGATTCTTTAGTGTTCGGGATCTTTTGAAATCTTCTGCATCATTATCAACCTGTTTTGTATCTGAAAATGTGATTTACAAGGCGCCAGCGCCAGCAAAGTTTGCCCAAGCTTGACCCAAGCTTCCTGACAAACTTCTGCCAGAAATTGTTGCCATTTATGGCAAAGAAAAGAGAAAAAAAAAATCCCCCAATAAAAAAAAGTGAAAGAGAACTATAATTAGGTGTCAGACAAGGATATTTCACAAGCAGTTTTAACCCCTTCCGTGTTTATATTAATGTTGCGGTCCGGTATCTTTCTTTCTCAGGCAGTCGTAATGACATTAATGCATCACAAATTGGCAACACCAGGATACAGTAAGCTTCCTGGTCTTATGTATTTCCTTGTTATTTATTCTGTGTTTTAGAAAATTTTCTTCTTTTCTTTTTCCAGCATTGCAAAATCACAAATACAGATTGGAACATGGTTTAAACAAATAGGTTTTTTGTCATTGTCTTTATGTAAGCTTCAAAATTTTAATGAAATCGAAAGTAAAGATAGACAAAAAAAAATGATCAGGCTAATGGAAAGGAGATACAAACAGTGGAACAAATTTTATTAGTAGTGAAGTTTTAAAATAGTAAAAGAAGGGCAATTTTTTTGATATTCGAAACTACACCAGGCTATACTCAAAGTCTGGTTGACATGAATATCCATTGATAGAGAACAGAATGTTTTATCGAGAACTGCTCCAGACTTTAAGAAATGGGAAAAATGTAAAGAGATTATGTGGTATAACACACAAATATTTTTATAACCAACTGATAAACCAAGAAGGAGTATATACCTAGTGTTGTTTCTTTTGGAAAGTGTATCTGGAATGAAGATAACTTGGAATGAAAATGTTTTGTAGGCATCTAAGTGTTATATAATTTGTTACCACTGAAGATGAATTTTGTTTAAGTGGAAAATAAGTAATAATCCCAAATGTGATGTTTGTCAAACAGATGAGGATATAACATGTGCCCTCATTACATGTAAACTGATTTTTTGGAATTATATCTCCTAACTATTTAAATCCAAAAAGTTTTCATATCCATGTCAACATCAATATTGTACTTTTATTTAAAAAAAAAAAATTGATGTTATCATTGTCATTTTGAATATGAATAGATGTAATGTGGAAGATTTAAAAAAAGGTCACATGACGATTTTCCTACTTATTGTTGTAGCCACAACAATATACATCATAACTGTATGATTGCATTGCTGAACGTTCAACTCTGGTATAAGATAAATGACTTTGTTACATGCTAAGTGGTGTTTTAACTGTTACAGTGTGTCATTTTTTATTTAATTATTCTTATGTAATAAAGATGAACTAATGCAGTTAACAGTAAGATAAGGATAAGCTCTATGTTAGTCTTCTTTTATGTTCTCTTTTTTTTACATTTAACCTTGAGCAATGAAGCCATAGCATCAATATTTTAATTGAAACAATAATTTACTCAAGGACAAAGTAAAGGACATTTCAAATATTCGACCCTTATCAGGGCATGGTGTGAATTAAAGGTGGTTATATAGATCAGAAAAAAATGAATTAATGTACAGAAAGTAGACAGTAAAATGCAAGTTAGTAAATAATGCACATTTTGTCCATTATTGTATTTAGATTTGATTGGTGTCGCTAGTTTGGGGACAATTTGTTGAAAAATCACAAATGGAAGGAAATGGATTTGTTGCTTATTGAGGAAAAGGATATATGTTGAACAGGGTGGTATATAGTCTGTGGTATTGTTTTTTTCTCTCTTGCAACTGTCTTCCTCTTTATCTGTATCTATATCTCTCTATCTCTCTATCTTTCTGTTTGTCTATCTCTTCCATTCACTCTCACTTCCGAGCACCGATTTCCTGAAAATTTACAGTCGGACAAGCGTCACTGGAAAGGGATCTGACCTTGAACAAAAACTTGGAAAAGAAAAGATCTGTCTGCTGGACACTTCCACAGTCAGGATCAAACCTGGTATTTCTTTCAGAATTCGGGGGGGGGGGGGGGGGGGAGGAGGGTGGTGCATAGTAAGGTTAGACAGGTTGGACGGAGGTGAAACTCAACCGTCCAGCCAACAGGCAGACCGCTGTGTGTGTATATACGTAGTTTTGGTCTGTACGTGACGTCAAATGGGTCCTGGCTATATTTGGACATGGGACTGCCAAAAGTTCAGAGGAAGAGGGAAAGTGTATATGTGTTCACCCGAGCCAAATCGTCCTCATGCTTGCAGGTTCATGGTAGACTTGGGATGCAGTCAAGCTCTCCATTGCCTCACCCCCAGTTTTCCTCACTTCTCAGAAAAGAGCTATATTTTTTTCTTTTCTTCTGATTTCTTCCGGAGGCAAATATGTAGAGGACAGACATCAATACCCAGAAATCTGTGCATGTTATGATTTTTTTTTTTCCTCCTTCAAAGTTATCAAAAAAGGAATTTCTGACTGAATGCATATAGATTATGAGACTTTTGCTGTTGTACTTTGAACATAATAATTAGAACCTATATGTCTAATTTGTGATGCTTCTACACTGTTTATTTAAATACAACGCATCTGGCATTACATGCATAGAATGATTAATAACCAGCTAAATGTCACTTTGATGAACTGTAAGGAAATATTGCAAAATATAATGACAATTATTTTCATAATTGTGTGGCTAAGGCATTTCCTCTTTTTCACTTGCTACTATCTTTTTAACAGCTATACATCTTTTTAATATATGTTTATTCAACATAGGTGCCCATAATTTATTTCATAATAATGTTTGGTATGTAAGCCACCATCAACACCCAGCAAGAGATCAATACGACTACAAGATTTCAATATAAATTAATGCAAATCAAACAGCATTATGTTTTGATGTTACATGCAAGTATGTGGGATTGTGTTGTACTGTATATTTTTCCAAAACTATGCATCAAAGCATATATATCTTTATGTTTGTTTGTTGTTGTTTTTTTATTTTTAGAATTCAAATAAAGCAAATGAACAATAATTTCTTCTTCTTCTTCTTCTTTTGTCAAAGGTTCCCATAAAGACATGCCTGAACCAGACACACATTTTCTGATTATTTTTGTCACAAAGTAGATGAAAAGTTCAAGAGAAAAATGCCTCTTCAAAATGATTATGAAAATAAAGGGAGCTGACAACCCATTTGCAGATTTCAGAAAAATTCATTAAGCGCCCTATTGAAGGGTGGCTTATAATATGGTTAACCCAGGGCACTAGCGACATTGAGTGCAATATGATATTTACCCTGTGGTCAGTCCCAGCATTCATGGTGACCTGTAGCTACCAAGAATTTGGAATGACCATGGGCAAATTAGAAAGGTCATGGTGTCCAAGTTATTCTTGCTGCAATTAAAGGTGCAATACACTTTAATATAAACAAAATCCTTTTGTGATTTCTGTTGTCATTATTAGTACAATTACCAGTAAGTAAACCTGCATTTGTGGCAATTTCAAAAAGTGATATTGTGTGATATTGCTTTGTTTAAGTTTATTCTCTCATTTCTTAGATCATCATTTTTCAAACTTAAAAAGAAAAATGCTGATCAAGTTGTTGTTGGGTTTTGTTTGTTTTTGTTGTTCTTTTTTTGTTGTTCTTTTTTTTCACATGCCTAATGTGTACCAAAATGGATGGAAAAAAAAAAAAAAACTCTACTGGGCATTGAATCAGGGTCCAACTAATTCATACAAAACACCCATTCCTCAACCACTCTCTCACAGTGTTTTCATTCATTAGGACATCCAAAATATACATAGTTTATGCACCAGCTGTATGATAATGTTTAGAATTGCACAAGGAGCCAGGATATTACTTTTTATCACAGGCCGCATTTTCCCTTTGAGGAAATGCTAGGAATGGATGGCAGTTTTGAAGTATTAAATATCAAAAGTTAAGTTGCAATACTTTTTGAGACCACCAAGAATTCCATGGAATTTCATATTAAAAGAGCAAAATGTCAAATATTTGTAGTGAGTTCATCAGTCAGTAAGAAATAGTATACAGAAACCAGCAGTGATAAGAGAAGGGAGGGGGTGACAAGGCAGTTGAAGAAAGCTGTGGTATGAAATAACAAAATATTTTTTACTTATACTAGTGCCTTAAAGGGACTGTACAGTACTGGTTGAGGTAGGGATTCATGTTTTGGACATTCCTAAGTGAGATAATGAAAAACCTCTCATGAAATATGAAAGAGCATGTAATTTTAAGATGGATTCAACGTTTATTTGATGAAAATTGGTTTTCAAATGGCTGAGATATCCAAAAAAGTGCTAATAATAAAAGGCGACATGCCCCAACTTTATTAGTATCTCTTTGTTTCATTTTGTTTTTGGATATCTCAGCCATTTCAAAACCGATTTTCATCGAATAAACTTTTGATACCCCTTAGAACTGCATGCTCTTTGACATCTCATAGAGTGGTTTCTGTATATCTCACAAAACGTTAAAAGCTAAATCTTCACCTCGACCAGAACTGTACACACCCTTTAAGAGCAAAAACACTGGATCTTATACATTGCAAATAGTCCCCCCCCCCCCCAAAGTGACCTCTCATTCTTTATTTAGAGGCATAATCTACCATTTGCAGATGACACAAAAGCCCAACTTTAGTGCTTTAGAATAGTTCTAAAATGTGAGTTAGGGGTAGAAATTTCCTGTGTAAAAATGTTAATCAGTATAATCAATGTGAAGTATTGTTGAATATACAAAATATGAACAATAGGTATAATAAAATTGCTTTTAGACTAAACAGTCTACAGTTATGGTTTAGTGAGAAAAATAGTGATATATCCTTCATATTTTAGGCTATAGTGCAAGATTTTTACAGTGGTAGATAGTACCTTTAAACAATTGTTATGCTTCTGTCCTGACAGGTACTTCTTGCAGAAGTTTAGTGTAGACAGAAATTTCATCAACTCTTAGCTTGCCAAAGTTGCAATTTGCACCATATGATACACACAAATTCCATAAGAGCAGCAATTTGTATGTATGTAAAGAGTTACGTTCCACTTACAGGAGTTTGGTGTATGGACAGTTTTTAATGTTCTTGTAGATGCCTTTTTATTCAGTAACAAATTATTTGTCCACTGTCGATTGAAATCAGTTTTTTAGATTCATTTTCATATTTCATATTCATGGCACTATGTGCAATACGCTTTCAAATGATATGCAAATTGAATTAAAACTACCCTAAAGTCATTACTGAATCCAGATTAGTGTTCTTTTCCACTTATAGAAGGTCATCAATTTAAGTCATCAGAAACTTTCAGTGTTCAAATCAAAGTTCTTTAGCAAACTTGAGTAAGTTTGTGCCTTCATAGAGGACTGCAAGTGAACTAGATGAGTGCCCAATGATGCATGGGCAGTCGGGAATTATTAAGAGTGACTGAGCTGCAATTTTCAGGAAAATTCTGCCCACTCTGGTTAAGTCATGCGGTTCCCAGTTTTAGACCCAGCAGGATTTGCAGAAAAGAGAGATTCATGCCCTCCTCTCATCGAGCCCCAAGTAATGCTGTATTTCTCTTTATTTTACTTGTAATTGACAAAGTATGTCTTGAAATTGCATCCATGGGGTTGCAAACCACTCTGAGCGACCTACGCATTCTGTGGTCTGGAAGTTCAGACTCCCCTGGCTGATGTCACCCAGAGCCCTCAATGTGCTCTCAACATGCTTTGTTATCAAAGACAGTCAGCTCAGAGAAGCCATAGAGTGATACAAAGGAAGCCGTAACAGCAATAATATGTAGGCTGCTCTTGATACTGAGATCTTGGTTTTTAAAAAAAAAAATGGAAAAAGAAAAGAAAAAGAGAGGAACTTGAATTTGCGTCAACAGTGTAAGCCCAAGTGGAGTAGGAAGACGTGAAAGGAAATATCAGAGTTCTTGCAGCGAAGATGTGTAGTCAATCAGATTTCGTTTCACTTCATCTCAGTGCTTTACAGGAAGGTCAAAAGTAGGTCTGTTCAAGTTATCCTTTAAAGTAATCAAAGTCACAATTACATATTACAGATATCCAAGTTACCCATTTAAAGTTACCCACTATAAAAGTAGATATGAAGAGTTTGTTTGCAAAAACCGATAAGTCCATATTTGCCAAATGGAGATATTAGCGATTAAAGGTCAAGAAAAATAAAGAGAATAATAAGAAAATTTTCGCTTCTTTTGACCATAACTTAAAAGATATACCTTTTTATGTAGTGACCAATATATTATTTAAAAGGTATCATTTTGTACTTTATGACAGAGATCGTACTTCAAAATCTTCAAAAATGGACTTATCGGTTTTTGCAAACAAACCCTTCATATGATTTTGGTTAGAACATGCATCCCTAACTGGCAGCTCAGTATTGGATAGGAGGTGAGATATCTCCATTCTACTGGTTATTGACAACATTATTGAGAGAATAGGCCTACAAAGATTGCTCAACACCCACATAAATCTGGTGACATAGTAATGCTGGATCAGCAAAAGATTAACCAAATTGGACTGATTGTAAGCTAAGCAAATTTAACCCATTGAAAACTAGCCCTAAGTATACTTCGGCAGTTTTCTATTGCAAATGCATGTTGCAGCAAAACCAGCTGGTCCTCTTGAGGTTAAAGGGTGTGTTCAGTTCTGGTCGAGGTGAGGATTTAGCTTTTAACGTTTTGCGAGATATTCAGAAACCACTCTATGAGATGTCAAAGAGCATGCAGTTCTAAGGGGTATCAAAAGTTTATTCAATGAAAATCGGTTTTGAAATGGCTCAGATATCCAAAAACAAGGTGAAACAAAGAGATCCTAATAAAGTTGTGGCATATCGCCTTTTAATGTTAGCACTTTTTTAGATATCTCAGCCATTTGAAAACCAATTTTCATCAAATAAATGTTGAATCCTTCTTAAAATTACATGCTCTTTCATATTTCATATGAGGCTTTTCATTATCTTACTTAGGAATGTTCAAAACATGAATCCCCACCTCAACCAGTACTGTACAGTCCCTTTAAAGACTCCCAAAACATATGGACACTAGAGACAAATGACATGGCTTTTGTAAATAACACAAAGGACATGTAGCTGTGACATTTCTTACACTGTGTTGAATGTCTTTGTAGATTCTTCACAAAGCAAACTCTGAATAAAATAATACTATACTAATATTGATTGTCAATAGGACAGATAAACAAAAAACAAAAACAAAAAAGAGAATGAGTACAAGCTTCCAAACTCGTCAATACTGTCCTAATCAAGTCATTAGTTGAAATGTCTTTCAAGTTGAACGATGTTCCCAAGTCGCCAACTTATACAATCACCAAGTCCTTGAGTGGTCTAATTCTGACTGACCTGGTCCTGTCTAAACATGGCCTTTATTCCGGTACAAAAACACAGAAAAGACCATTTACTGAAATAGTTACTGGATTCCGGTCATCATAATAGCCTTATTCCATTTGGGAGCTCAAGTTCCGCACAAGATGTGTCGTAGACTACATCTGTAAACCTCTTCAGTCACAGTTCAGGTCCAGTGAATGCTGCAGTGGCATATGGACATGTAGACAGGATATTTGTAGAGAAGGTGGACAATGCAACTCCCCCAAGGATATCTACATCTGTTGTTTTCATAAACCTGATTATTTTTTAAAGGTCTGGGATGCATATTTTACCCAGGTTGATGATACCTGTCATCTTTATCAGCATAACCCAAGGAAAAAAGGAAAAGAAGAAAAAAACATAAAAGTGTGATTGGATTGGGGATGATGATTTGATACTTACATAAGATACTAGAGGCAGAGGCAGAAAGAAATGTAGAGAAACATACCAAGGAGGTATCACACAAGAGATATACCTTTCACTACCACTTATCCTGAAGAGTTTGCCACAATAGAGGATATAGACAAAAAAAAAATGAAGAATAGAAAATATGTATATATCATATGTTTGCAGAAATGAGCTGTTGGTTTGAAAATATAATGTAGCAATTGGTTATTTGCAAAGTAGAAAAAGAAGAAATCATCACCTTGAAGAAAGGCTAAATTGTGAAGATAAAAAAAAAATGGTCTTTCCAACTAAAGTTTTTCAGTTTTCTATCAAGATTTAACACTTCGCTTATGTTTGACATGTTTACAATCACAAACATGCATAAAGGAAATAAAAATACCTGATACCATTTATGGCTAACTACAAAAGTTTAAAGGGGAAAAAAGTATATTTCGGGGAGGGTAGGATTAACATTAAGAAAAAAAAAAAGTTTTGAAACCAGATACGAAACAGAATTATCTAGACAGATGATGGATGGCAAGTCTGATACTTCTCAAATGCCTTTCAGACATCAAAACTAGGTGAGAAATATACAGCTGTGACGGCCGAGAGAGATTACCCCCACCCCTTTAACCACCAAACAGCAGGAACTGTGCAACAATACTCTCACTCTCAGCTGGCTTGCTGTGAGGCTTTTACGTCATTAGGTATCTTTGGTTCATTCCATTTGGGCTATTTGTTCAGAATGAAATACTGCTAAACAAAAATTTAAAAGTGGATATTGATTGCCCAACAGGTTGGTGATGAAGAGGGATAATTGTTTGATGAATTTATCGGTTCCCTTTCTCAGGGGGTCCAATCAACGGTGTGGTGATAATCTGTATCTTCAATTTAATCCTAGTGCATACAGAAGAAAGTATTATAGAATCAAATTTAACAGAGTCAAACAATGGAGAGTATCGAGTAAAAGCAAGCCTAGATTATGTTCAAATTCATGATCCAAGTATGGCTCGAAGTATGAACATTTTCAATTTTTTGAGGCATGTTGCCATGCTATTTTGTCTTTTAATTTGATATCTTTCAAATGCCTAATTTCTTACATGCTCAATTGCATCTAAACTTTGAAGTCAATTTCTCCCAAACTGCATTTTTCTTATAGCCATTTCTCTTTCTTATTTTTCCAGCATGGTAAGTCATTAGACATTAAATGGGAGAATCGCTCAACCATGGATAAGCTTTTATCTCTCTGTTTTTTTTTAATGGGAAATGGTAAAATCAGAACATTTATGTGTGGTGATGTTACCATCCTTTGATTCATACATTTCAAATCGTGTGAAATATGATATAGATTTGATTTTTAATTTTCCTTAAATTCCTGAGCTGTCTTCCTGTCACCTTAAGATTTTAGAGATTACCTTATTTGGTATTAAATCTTATGTAAACGCCATATGTAGAATGTTGAAATTTGCCATCAGTCTGAGAACAGATTAAGAATTCAGTGATGGTTCACCTTTGCACTACAGTGCATGGTCAAGATTATTCAAAATGAAGCATTTTGCTCAAAAAGCTGATAATGTTTGATTTCCAAAGTAAAAGGAAATTAAGTGGAAGCGAGAGCTAAGTTGCCTTTCAGGAGCTGGTGCTGGTATCATTGCATAATCTTATTTCCTCATTTCGTGCTACTTCTACGGATGGGTTTCCCTAACAGTGACGCAATGCCCATGTTTGAACCTTTTTCCCCTTTATCATTACATAATCACGTCAATGGTCTGAGGACATCAGAACAAGTGAATTCCGATATTACTGGAAAAGCGTCTCAATCAAGATAGTGTTTGACCCTTACTCTGCAAGTTTCAGAACAAACATGTTGATAAACTAGTGTCTAGACACTCTGTGTTTCTCTACAGGTCTGAGTAATTGACCAATGGGAAGATTAGGGGACAATATCGGTCTTTATCAAAAGTATCTGTTAAGTCTGACAAAATATTGTCAAACATTCAGTTTTATGAAGGGAGCTTAATTCATACATAGGCTGTCTTGTTATTTCCAGGGGGGCATTTCATGAAGCGTTTTGTCAGTCGTCTGACAAACTGTTAAAAGCTACTGAAATCCTTGCCTCTGATTGGCTGAGAGCAAATTTGTCCGACAAAGTTGTCAAACAAAATGCTTCATGAAATGCCCCCCCAGGACTCTTAAATATTTTCAGGAGGTTGGTCTACACTGTAAACATCACACACTATTTTATTCAGCATTTTTCAAGTCTTGAATTTTCTTGAAAGTTTGAAATGGTGGATGTTTTAAATCGCTTGTTAATGGCCCTGTTTGTGTCATCCTTCTTATCTGTGACAAAGTCACTGACCCGCCACAAAATGACACAAGACGAGCCAGAATCGAACAGGAAACAACACGAGAACTGCTTTCCAAAGTCAAGGACAGTGGAAGACCCACTCACAGATACCAGTCTGCCCAATCAGACACTAGCGGAGGAACATTAGCGATTGTCAGGACAACGACCGGCACGAGAATGGCGGTTGAAGGAGGTGGTTGACTGAAAAGCATCTTAAAGTATTTGTTGCGGGTCAGACCATGTCTTCCCTCTGCAGATAAGCAAATTGGGATTTCAGCCTTGATGCCCTAAAATAATCTTCCTGTCGTCGATTCTAAGCAAAGCATTTCGCTCAAATCAGCTTAAAGGACAAGTTCACCTTCATTAACATAAGGATTGAGAGAATGTAATAATAATAGTAGAACACATCATTGAAAGTTTGAGGAAAATCAGACAATCCATTCAAAAGTTATGAATTTTTGAAGTTTTTGTGCAGTTACCGCTGGATGAGAAGACTACTGCAGTGTATGATGTCACATGCGTACAACTATAAGGAAAATATAAAGAGAATTTCACAAAATTTCATCTTTTGAAAAAAGTACACATTCCCTTCACTCGTTACTGACATGTGTTATGGGTAATATCATTCCCATTGCCTTTAGAAAGAGGCAACTCAAGTGCTCTTTTATTATGCGAAAAAAGTGAAAATATGTTGAATTTTCTTCACATTTTCTTTATACTGTTGTACTCATATGACATCACGAGCCTTAGTAGTCTCCTCATCCAGCAGTTCCAACACAAAAATGTTAAAAATTCATAACTTTTTGTGTCGATTGTCCAATTTTCCTCAAACTTTTACTGATGTGTTCTACTAATATTGCTACATTCTCTCAATCCTTATGTTATGAAGGTGAACTTGTCCTTTAATGGATGAATCCTGGAAGGACATTGTGTGGAATGGTTCATGCTAGTACAGTCAACTCCCATTACTAGTATAATGAAGTCCTCGAGACCTGAGTTTTCTTTTGTCATATCAAAATTTTGTTATAATCAAACAAATAAACAGTGAAAAATAGGGAGCAGATAATGTTTAGACCTGAATTTTTACTTTGTTGTAACTGGAATTTCATTATAACCGTGGTTTATTCATTGTTTTTTAATCTATTAGTCTTGTTTTCACAGGATGGCTCCATCAGTGAGTTCATCACTGTTGTTTGTTGAGGCCCTGCATGGACAGCAAACACATGTATTCATAAATATCAAAACTGTGTTCGTTATAACAGGAAGTGCACTGTGTCTAAACTCTTGCTTACTATAGTTGAGTGGCTGCTGTGAAAGATCTATGGATAAATCTGCTTCTGAGAGCGAATTGGTTAATCACATGTCAAGCTCTGTCTTTGGAATTTACTGGACATCTTTATGCAACTTCCAGTTAACTACATTTGCATTAGTTTTAAGGCAGTCAAAGTTCCACACTCTGTGTCAATCAGATGCCGTATACTGGTTATGACATTTCTCATTGTATAATTGTAATTTTGTAATTTTTAGGTAAGAATTCTAGGCATTTTTGTGTGTTGTTTCTTAAAACATTGAGAAGGAACGGTACTTCGGAAAGGAATCACTTTGCTTTAGCAGCATAAGAAGAGTACACTTTTATTATAACGTTAGGATCAAAAACCTAGTTTTTATCATTTTCTCTGAATTTTAAATTTGATAACGCTAGTGTTTTTCACAGTTTTGTGTAAATACACTCTATGCCAACTTGAATGTGAGGAATTTCAATATGTTTGCTCAGCAAACTGTTTTATTTCCCTCGATTCCGAGAAGGGAAAAAAGTTTTTTTTTCATTCCTCACGTAAATGCTACATGGCCTCCAAACAAGTGTTGTGAAATTTGTGCTCTTGAGGTTACAGTTCTCATGGTCACTGATGTGCGTATGTCATATGGGAAAGTGTGACACGTGTTAATTTTCAAAGTCATTTCCTTGAAAGGTAATTACACTTATGCCAGTTTTTGTGTCTTTACTATCTATTCAAAAGACACTGTTGATGTTGTTTTTCTGATTTGATCCATTTGTATGGATTATCATTTTCTGTGACATCAAACAAAATTAGATTTGTACATCTAGATGTAAGAGAGTGGAACCCTCTTAGATCTTAAGTGGAAATGATTTTAATTATTCTCACTTGTCAGGACAATCAACACAAAATCATGGCAGGAAAAAAATAGAAAATCATGAATGTAACATTGAGAATGCTGATAAGATATCATTTCATGGGTAGAGCTTAATTGTAATTCATAATTTCACAATAATACCTTGCAATAACATTGACACAGCTGTCATTTTATTATTATTATTATTCTTTTTGACTGATATTCATAGAGCCTACATACATGGGAACGTTGTTGTGCAACAAGTAAGAAGATGCCGATATCAAAGATGTGTAAATCAGCCCATACTAGCAAGATTTGGGTCAGTACCATATATCGTCGCTGGGGTGACAAAACCTCGTATCTCAAAATTGTCAAATGTTCAGGAGAGCGAAAAAACATGGCGGCCAAAGCACTATAGTGAATGGGAAAGCCTTCTCTTTGACATGTCATGGTGGCTTCATTTTTGGAGTAAGACAGTTAGGATTTGGCCAAGACATCACTTGACCCATTATTTGACCATTAAGCTAAAAAAAAAAAAAATTGACATTTTTGAGATACGAGGTCTTGTCACCCCAGCGACGATATAACAAAAAACAAAACACAGAAAAACAAAACAACACAGAAAAATACAAACAAAAGCAACAACAACCTGGTTGTATACCTCTTGTTTTCTGCCTTGCATAGTAACCAAGGCAAAATAGGGAGCCTAAATGTGCTAATGCCTCAATTATGAAGGACAATGCCAAAACAGGAAGGCACCAAAACAGGAATTCGGAAGCTCACTTTACACAGGGAAATTGCTCCTTGTTTGAATGAAATTTGCTCCTCCATAAAAGGGAATAGTTCTTATTTTGTTTACGGATATATAATAATGTATCAAGTGTACACAGGATCCTGGGAAGGACAAATGTGAATGTTGAACTGCCTCCATTTTCCAGACAATTTCTCCAATGGCACCATGCCCATAACTCTGCAAAGGCCAAATGCACTTCTTTGGTACTGAACTGAAGCCTATTATTGCCAACAAAAAAAGAAAAATATTCAAAATTTATGAGCAGTTTTGAACTATTTATCATTGCATTCTGCAGCAAATATCGATTGCATATCCATTGTTTATTTCATCATTCACTGGAAAAACTGGACTAGCTCTCCAGTCACTAATGTCAAACCCATCCATCCCCCTACTTTAAAAAGAAAACAGAAATAAGTGTATTAATTAATCTAGTAATAGACCCATCAGCATTGACAAAACTAAATGTTTAAACACAAGGGGTCTGTTCTTTGCTCTCCCATTTGCACTGTCAGAAAAATAGTAGGAATTTGTCTGCCTGCAAAACTTTCATTTTGTGGGGATAAGTGGTGTGCATTTCTCACTCCTCATTATAAGATGTGCGAACTTCCCAAATGGGTGCACAATGTATGGGAAAGTAACCATTCATATCACCAACATGCTTGCACACAAACAGGAGAATCATGAGTTCAAACCTAGGCCAAGGAAATTGTGGTACCAAAAATGAGAATTCAACTACTTTCATAATGCTGTAGTCCCCTTATATGTGCTTTAGAATATATCTGTGGCAAGTATCAGTATGATTATCTTGGTATTGCACCAGTCAGGGAGAGTATGTGCGCCCTCTGTAGACAAAATGTTGCCAAGGATGGACAATATGTGGGATTGTGCCTCAGTTTTCTTGATAACTGCGCCTTCATCATTTTGATCAATGTCAATACCTGTTGTAATCCTTCAATCCCTCATCACAGGTTTAATAAAAGTTTTTAGAAAGGAAGGGCCTCACTTGTGAGAAACATCAAAAGCGATCATGTAAAGGTCATTTTGTGATGCCGTCATGTGTTGTGATGAAATTACATGTAGATGTGTGTCAAATGCTGAGCGTTTCAGTACCGCTTCTGTGGTCTGTTAGGAACTATTGAGGAATGATTCATTAAAAAAATGACAGAAATCTTAGAGGTAGAAGAAAAACAAAGCCATAAGCATAACATATGGAAGGGAGTATTCCAAGAAAAGAGGGTCACAGGTATTGGTACAATGTCTTGTATGAACAACAAGATGATGAGTAACAGCTCATCAGTGTCTGGTGCACATTCACCCCATGTCTTGGAAATATTAACAAGAGATTAAAAAAGAGAAAGTTGGGGGGAGGGGGGAGAGTGCCATTCAGGTTCGAGAGGGAGAGAGGATGTGATATGATCCACCAAATATTAGACTTGACGTTTGGCATATTGGAGTGCACAACCCTGTCATTCTTCTTTGCCCTGTTTCGTGCAAATGTGTTCAACATATGAGCAGAGAGGGTTCATGAAATGCATGAGTTTCAGTAGATAAATGGAGGAAAGGAGAGAGAGAGAGAGCATAAAAAGGGAGAAAAGCTGGACAGGATAACAGGAGGACAGATTTCTTTGATTGATAAACAAGAGAGGGAAAGAGCCAGGAGCGGAGGAAGAGGTGAGGGAGGGAGGAAACTGATACAATCGGGCTGTCAACTGCTTTTGATGTGCATAGGTGTCAGGTGCTCACGTTTTGTGGATGAGTTTACATCCTTGGGACATTCTTTGTCCTCATCCTTGAAAACAGAAAGAAAATTAGACAAAACATGGTATTGTGACATATTGCAACACATGTGATCAAAGATATGTAGATTCAGAGATATCCAGAGAAACAAAAAGACAGTTGGAAAGATAAGTCCTAGACATATTTGATGAATAAATGCCTGAGGGGGGAGATGGAGAGAAATATGGGGTGAATTCATGACTGTCATGTTTTCCAAATTACCCTGTCTTGAAAATGCAGAGAGCAGATGAAAGGGAAAATATATAAATTTGTATAATTACAGGTAGATTGATAGATACAGAAAGAAAGAAAGGTAATGAGAGAGATATTTTTATGTATGGACAGAAAAGTAGGAGGGGTAGAGATCGGGGAAAGCTGGGGGAGATCTGTGATGTCAGTTTTTTCATTCATATGGATTAGATAAGTGTACACACCTCTCACACATCTTCGCCCATTCATAGGAAATGAAAACTGTACAAAGCATATAAAGAAAATCAAGGGTATATGAAAGTGTAAATATATTACATAGCAAGGTAGCTAGATAGATATATCTAAAAAGAGAGAAACAAGAATGGGAGAGAATGGATCAGTGGGTAGAGATGTTGGAGATAATAATATGGATAGATGGGTAGATATGTATATAAAGATGTAATTTATGATGCATTCGTTTTTGTCAATTGATAACATAGGTCATTAGATGAGCATACACCCCTTCAGACTTATAGCCCCATGTCTTTATAACGTAGACCACATTTGAATTGAAAAGGTTAGAGAAATATATGTGTATGTGGTTTGATAGTTTAATTGATAACTTGATAGTTGCAGACATTTATTGATTTAATAGGCATGTAGGAGAGGTAGAGATGAGGAAATTGGGAGAAAGAGAGACAGAGAGGGGGGAGAGAGAGAGACTAGATATGTGATGTATTCAAAATGTCATCCCTGCTTACCCTATTTCTGGCAGATGTAGACAACATGTGAACTTTAAAAAGATAACTAAGTAAAAAAGGAGAGAAACTTATATGCCAATGAATAGAAAAATGGATATATAAGACATATATTATATACAATCATATATTTATATATTTGTTTATATGATGCATATATATGACAGAGAGAGAGAGAAAGGGAAGAAATATGCATTTATATGAAAGTTAGAAGGGTAGCAATAGGGAGGAAGGTGAGGGATGAGAAGAGAAAGGCAGATGGGTTGAAGGACTTTGCCAATGATAATAGGACAGCCAGAGATTGTAAGTGATATCCAGGGACCAGCGAGGAAGTGGTCCATTATGGCTGGCTGCCACCACATTCACAGACAGGCAGCAGTTGCCCAAGTTTGGATTTTTTTTTCATCTGCATTTTTATTTTCTTCATGTGTGTATGTGTGTGTGCATGTGTCTGTGTCTCTGAATCTTAAAGGACAAGTTCACCTTCATTAACATAAGGATTGAGAGAATGTACCAATATTAGTAGAACACATCATTGAAAGTTTGAGGAAAAATCGCACAATCCGTTCAAAACTTATGAATTTTTGAAGTTTTTGTGCAGTCATCGCTGGATGAAAAGACTACTGCAGTGTATGATGTCACATGCGTACAACAATATAAGGAAAATATAAAGAGAATTTCACAAAATTTCATCTTTTGAAAAAAGTACACATTCCTTTGACTCGTTACTGACATATGTTATGGGTAATATTATTCTCATTGCCTTTAGAAAGAGGCAAGTCAAGTGCTCTTTTATTATGTGAAAAACATGAAAAACTGTGAATTTTCTTTACATTTTCTTTATACTGTTGTACTCATATGACATCACAAGCCTTAGTAGTCTCCTCATCCAGCGGTTCCAACACAAAAGTTTTAAATATTCATAACTTTTGCATCGATTGTCCAATTTTCCTCAAACTTTCACTGATGTGTTCTACTAATATTGCTGCATTCTCTCAATCCTTATGTTAATGAAGGTGAACTTGCCCTTTAACCTGAATGTGATTTTGCAAACTACTGTCTATCTGTCTGTCTGTCTATGTGATGCTTTGACTTACAAGAAGTGAAAAAGAGTAACAGAGAAACACTGGTTGAAATCAATCCAACTGCCTGTAGTTGCCCAAGTTTAGATTTTTTTTTTTCATTTGTGTTTTTATTTCTTCATGAGTGTGTGTGTGTGTGTGTGTGTTTGTGAATCTTAACCTGAATGTGATTATGCAAACTACTGTCTGTCTGTCTGTTTGTCTGTCTGTCTGTGTGATGCTTTGACTTACAAGAAGTGAAAAAGAGTAACAGAGAAAGAAACACTGGTTGAAATCAATCCAACTGCCTGTAGTTCCCTAAGTTTAGATGTTTTTTTTATTTGTGTTTTTATTTCTTCATGTGTGTATGTGTGTGTGTGTGTGTGTGTTTGTGAATCTTAACCTGAATGTGATTATGCAAAATATTGTCTGTCTGTCTGTCTGTCTGTCTGTCTGTCTACGTGATGCTCAGACTTACGTGAAGTGACAGACAGTAAAAGAGTAACAGAGAAATAAACACTGGTTGAAATCAATCCAACATCAAAGAAGGCACGTAGAACTTTAAATTTACAGCATCCCATATCTGAAACAACCACCCCTAACCCCTCCCCAGCAAATTAAAGCCAGTTTCAAATGGGTTTATACCTGTCAGACATATTTCACAACTGTTAAAAAAAACAAATAACAGATATGGCTCAAGGTTCTTATTAACCTGTTGAGGACAGACTGATTTTGTTACAACACACATTTCCAATAGACACCGGCCCGAGTATGCTCGGGACTCGTCCTCAACAGGTTAAAATCTTTTTATTTTCATCAGCACTGGGTCATTTGTTGCAAATAAACATTATACATTCAGAGGTGTGCAGTGGACACATGGGGGAAAACATACAACTGCAATACACTGACATTAAAATATGTCATTTACAGTAAACATTGGTCTATAGAAGTATAAGAAACATCAAGGAATATTACAATATATCTTTTATATTTCATGTCAGCTTTAATTCTCTTTTAAACTCTTTGTGTACCGTAGTGTAAGCCCCTTGTGTGCCATATTATTCTGAGACTGCAATACATTTTGGAAAACATGTTTTTCAAAGTTTTATAGCCTTTTGATAGAAGCATTTATCACAGAAATGCAGTACTGCAAAGTTATAGCAAAATTGCACTAAGTGAATACTCCAGGAAAATTCAACAGTGTTTACCACTTTCTTATACATTGGGATGCTGCAAAAACACAAAACAAGAGAAATTATTACTATCGTTAAACTGATTGGGTGCTCATGGAAGCAAAACAAAAGAAGAAAGCATGCATAAATTTTACACAGGTGAACTTGTTAAGCAAGTGGTATGCATTGCTACATTACTGGAATTTGTGAGCTTCACATGTCATCATCCTTGTTCAATGTAATTTTTTTTTTTTTTTTTTTTTTTTTGGGGGGGGGTTCCTGAGTATTGGTTTATCTGCTCAAGAACCACAATACATTCCACAAATCTATGCATTGCACTATCAATTTATGGGAAATTATGAAAATCGTCTGGAATTCTTGCAATGCAATGCAAAAACAAAATGCCATTTCTTTATTTCTTTATTTCTTTAGGTATCACAATGTGGAAATCATTTCTGATTTTGTTTCTCAACTCGCATGATAATTTGCCCTGCATGGTGTGTGTGAACAGTAGCAAATAAAATTGATTTTTGTATCACATTGCAAAGACATATTACTCCTGCGAGTGAATGCAGCTGTTGACTCAAAACTTTTGAAATCTCAAAGGCAGGAATTTAGAACAAAGAGAAACACCAGGACAAGGTCAATTTTTGTTTTCTAAGTACAGTGTATTCTATCAAAGGAAGGAAACAAATTTAAGCTCAGACGACAGCGCAGAAAAGTTTGTATTTTTGCATGGATGAGTAAATTTGGTTTCTTTTTGCATATTTCTGGGTGGAATTGATGTAAAACACAAGGCTATTTATGCGGTCCCACAACTTAATCTTGTTATATTCTTGTGTGTATTTCTGTCTTTGTCCTCCTTTTTGTGTGTGAGTCCTCTCTTTGTCAACCAATTTCCCCAGTCCTGACAAGTTCAATAGGGAGATGATGAGGAGACAGGTGGTATAGGAAGTTACAGAATCAGTGTACAGTTAGTTACTTTGCGGAAGAAAGACTCAACTGTAAAATTTTAAGTTGTAAATAGTAGAGACTTTGTATTCTTGATTGAAAGAGCTGCCACTCTGACAAAAAAAAAAATGTAAAGAAAATGATAATAATAATAATAATAATTGCATTTATATGGCGCTTCATACTGACGTTTCTAAGCGCATAAAGAAAAGCAATAAAAATGCTGGTTTAAGCAATAATGTTTAGAAGTACAGGTCTATTTAGGTCTATTTAGTGGATGTAAATATAGTTATCTTAATTCAATCTGTTTTTCTATTTTTTTAATAAGTTATCACATAATTGTGTGTGTTATTCTTGTTTTGTTATTCTCATATTGCTGCACTGGACAGAGGTTGGTAGCCCCCAGGGGAAAAATGTAAAGGAAAAAATATGCACAATTTAAAATTATATATTTAAGATTGTGTAATTGAATCTCTCCAGATTTTATTACAGACTTGTGGAAAAATATACGGCAAATAATTTTTTTTGTGTGTAAGTTGATTCATGAGATAGTGAGTCACTTGATCTAATTTACCTGCACAAACTCCTCATGTAACTATGAAAGTTTGATTTCATTAAAAACTTGCTCTTGACAGATGTAAGTTGAATCTATTAAAATTTGTCATATTTCCTTTCTTCCCTCCCTCCCCTTTTTCTACTGAAATATTTTGTTAATTATTTCTTTTGATCTCATTTCTCTTTTATCTTTATCATAATTCCTCTTCCTTCCTTTCCTACTTCTAATGTAGCCTATTGACTTTCTGTAATCTCTTTCTCATTTTCTTTCTCTCTGTATCTCACTTGACATAAAAAATTTCAAAAATCTTGTGAAGAAGCATAGAATTAAGGATATGTATTCACAATTTACTTTTTTTAGTTTAACCTGACTGCATGTGTGTGTACTTTTTGTTTTGATTCTTGTCTGTTTTCTTTCTCCTCCCTCTCTTTCTCTACTTTATCTATCTATCTATCTATCTATCTATCTATCTATCTATTTATCTTTTTATCAACTTACAGTTTTAATCAAATGTATAAATCCTTTCATTGTTATTACGTGCCAAACACATATATTCATTATTCTTATACACACACACACACACACACACACACACACACACACATACACACGCACACACACACACACACACACATACACACACACACACATGAGGTGGCAGTTTTACTCATTTTTTTTAATCTCCCATTTCTCTTTCTCCTTCCATTCACACAGTCTGTAGGTGCATATATAACACAAGTATGATAGCTTCATAATTCATATATTATGAAAGTATTTTTTTAAACCCCCCTACTACTACTCTCTTTCTCTTCTTTGGCTGTCGGTCAGTCACTATGCACTTGTCAGGATATAGCTATTGTAATTCCATTGACCATCTGTTGAGCTGGGACTGTTTAGCCTTCAGGAGGCTAGCGGAAAGAGTTCATTTAAAGTCAGAGTCCATTTCAATATAAGACAGTGGGATGGGTCATCCTCCTATCCTCAAGACCCTGTGGGGGGAGGAAGACAGGAAGCCATGAACAATGGAAAATATTTAGCTGCTGGTATTTTAGGGAGAGGGAAGGGGGCATTGATTCATACTCCTCAGGGAGCATGACCGGACAATATCATCAATCCCAGACATATAGACTTACCAAGACTTGATACTAAAAATTCTTTGGAAAGTTTTTGTCATTCTTTTCCTTCAGTTCAATCTTCAGTGTGTATATGTAATTCACTTTTAGATCGTTTTATCATAACTTAGGGATGTTTGGGGATTGATTTTACCTATGGAGATGTCACAAATTGAAAACAATTATGGAGTAACAGCCATTACAGCAATAAATTTAAATATCTTAATGCAACTTTGATGCAGTGTTGCCACGTTGAATGAAATGGACTTATGTATCGGCAGCATAGTGTCATTCACCATCATATATTGTTCAGTTGGTTTATCAATTTGGACCTTTGTGCTTAAAGTATAAAACATTTCTGCTTCTTTGTCTGTTTTTAAGAGACCCAGATTAAAAGAAAACTCCATCATCTAAAAGTACAGTACTAGTAGGCTTACAGCATTGCTGCATTTTTATTCAAACTTGTCTTTAATGTCCTCAATATCCTACGCCTTTAGCAGTCATTTGTTCTAATCTAAGAAAGTTTTGTGTTTCACTGCTGTTGTTTTTATGTGTGTGGTTGTTGGGTTTTGTTTTGTTTTTTCTTTCTTTTTTGGTATTTGTGGTTTTGCTGTTTGTTTTTACTCTATCTTTTAATTGTTGCGGTGATGTTCTTGGAAGAGGCACCTTGCGTGAACTTTCGGCAACTTTGGATTGGGCTGATTATCTTGGTTTGGGCTGACTATCTTAGTCCCACCTCCTCACAGGAAGTGTTGGCCATAGACTGCCAATTAAACCTGCTGATTGGCCACTCACTCCGCAGTGGAGTGGGGAACACAGACAGTTGATACCGCAGGGATGTCGGAAAGCGTGTGAGAGAGAACGAAGCCAAGATGAAAGTCTGTGACAGGAATGCTCATTCACAGGGAGGAAGCATTAGATGAATTAAAGGGGAAGATGAGTGAGAGTTATTAGGGTTTATCAGACGTATTTCATTGTTAGATTTTTAGCTATTGCAGACTTAGCTAACATTGCAGATGACATCATTTCAACAAGATGTCATGTTCTGAAATTATGGCACCCCTTCCCCCCCCCCCCCCAAGAAAAAAAAAAAGAGAGAGAAAATACAGATTTCATATGGTCAAAAGTCTATGTAAAGTTTATTACAGAAGTGATGAAGATATAGCTGTCACGATCTGAACTGAAATGCACTGGAATTAAATTGAAACACTATGCTTTGATTTTAGGAGTACTGTCATATTCCCACTTAGATGACAGAAAGATCCAGAAGTAAAGAACTTTTTATTTTGCTACAGAAATAAGTTATTGAGTTTTGCATAGGAGGATAAAATGCTATTGTTCAAAAATTAGGTGAAAATTTGCCATTTTGTAGAAGTTCCCAGAGTATACAGAAAAGAAAAATATAGATATTTAAAGCTGGATTTCCAAGATTAGCCATCATCCCAGCAATTACACATTTCAATAAGAATGAAAATGGATTAAGAGGGAATTGTGAGCATTTGATGCAGAATATTTTGACCTTTGTTGTTTAAAAAAAAAAAAAAAAAATGTTATTGCTCATCCAGTAAAGTTGATAGCAGAATTTTACATCTGCAAGGAGTAAGTGTCACAAAATAAAGCAACTTTCGATTGTCAAAATTAATGAAATGAAACTAAAATCGAAGAAGTGCTCTTTTATGATCATGGCATCTTTTTTTAATGTCATGCACTTTATACCCACAACCCTCATCCATTTGTATCTGACATTTGCCTTACACTCAGACAATGGAAATATGATTCTGGAATCACAGGGGATGTGTTTGTATCTTGTTATTTTAAAGGAAGAAAGAAGATATTTGTATCTGACATTTCCCTTATATTCAGACAATAGAAACAGGATTCTAGAATCACATGTGTTATTTGTATCTGACATTTTCATTATTATTCAGACAATAGAGACATGACTCTGGAGTGACATGGGGCCATTTGTATCTGATTTCCCCTATATGCAGACAATAGAAACATTATTCTGAAATCACATGGAACAGTGTGTTCTGTGTCTCTCATACTAGACATACATCAAAGCTTTCCATATGATATTCAGATCCTGAAAGAGATGGTACAAATATGAGAAAAATATTTTTCCTTTCAGCAAATGCAAAAAAGAAAACAACAACAATAATCTGATTAAAGTTTTGGCCATGTATGTCTGTTGTTATTTTTTTTTCATTTCATTTTTATTTCTTTTATCGAGTTTTCCACAAAAACTACATTTGTTGCATACATCTACAGATCAATGAATAATAAAACTTGAAAAGTCAGTGAATACAAACTTAACTTTAAATATTTCTTGATACAGAATGGATTTGAATTAGTAGGAGTATGTCATATTTATTCATAATAAGCAATGAAAGGCACTTGTGCCAGTGATATCAAGTTTGTGTGTTGAAGTAAGTTTACCCCTTATTTTTCCATGTTCATGTTAACATACTTGCCAACTAGTAAGATTTTATCAGATTCAGTAAGATTTTTTGTTAAAAGTAGCAAAATCAGATTTTCTGTCAGAGAAATCAGATTTTTAAAAAATATTTAGATATACCTTTCATGTGTATTTTCTGAAGATTTGACCGAAATTAAGATTTTTAACTTCAGTTTGCATATAAAATAAGATTTTTGCAATCCACGAGTAAGATATTTCATCTTGAAATGTTGGCAGGTATGTGTTAAGTAACCTCAAAGAGCATGCCTGGTTTGTGTTTACAAGCACGTGCTGCATGGTGCCAAGTATATGACATTGTTTATCAGCTAAAAACACAGTTGACACAGTAAGAGTTAACATTTAAGGATTTGTTACAAGTATAAACACACTGATGGCATGAAAGCAATATTGAAGACTAATGTCTTCATTTCACTTTCTGTTGATAGATTATTGGAAAAAAGCAGTTTCCTTTGTACAGTGAAATTAGTTGTGATTAATAAGTTTATGGGATAAAATGTTTGAGAGAGATTAATAAAATCCTGCTCACTTCCAGTCCATCCAATGAAATATTAGAACTGACAATCTGAAAAGAGGGGGGAAAAAGGAAAATCTTAGAACTGAAAATGTAGGCAGGTCTGATTCAGTTAAAGATGTCTAGACAGAGGATAATCTGAAGGAAAAGCTATAAGAGAGAATCCTACGCTAACTGAATGTTGACAGTCCCAATCGGGCACCACTGAGGTGGGTGATGGATCGTCATGCGACTTTCCCAGTAAGGAGTGACTAAACTTCTCTGATTAAACATCCAATGTTCTCTTTCGCACCAATCGTGCCAGATTTCGGGGGCCCCAGGAATCTCTTGAGGAATTAATTTGTTGAGAAGAATCATCTGAGAGCATGATTAATGAGCTTGGGCTTGATCTTTTGGGGCAGATGAACCAGAGATGAGTATGGAATGGATTTCATTTAATGGGGAATTTGACCCATTCCATACTAAATTTTGAAATCCCCATGGTCTTAATACAAAGGCCACCAGGTTCCCATATGGAATGGGTTAAGTGAATGGATGGTGAATTACTCATTTTGAATGAAATACACCAAATGCTGAATTTCCACTGTTGTGATCGCACCTACATAGTGCACCCAATTTCAGAGCGTGCAATCTCTTTGTTCTTTTTTTTTTGGACTTTTGTTTTTGCAACACCCGTATGACAATATTATAAATCAAAAGTTTAAGCAGTATCCTGATGAGCTTGCCTAAATTGTGCATGTAGCTGTCATTGATGTCATAATTTGATAGGCAAGTGACCACAAAAATAAGATGAGCAGTAATTGTATAGGAACTAGAACAATCAACACAATTCCTTGTGTTCATGCCCTTGATTAGAAATTAAGCACCTGTGTATTACAAAATCATATTCCATACATAGGGGACAGATTAAAGGGCATAGCTCCTTGTCCATTAAAAAAAGAACACATGAAGGAAAGTCATCATTTTACAGGACAGTATAATCTGGGTCAAATCACTTTGGAACTAAAAGTTTTGTTCAGAAATAGAAAAAAACAGGTTCTTCATTTGTTATATAGTATCATTACCTGCTGGAAAAGCTTTATCACTTTGAGAGATCACACACAGTGAACAAAATATCAATGTTCTGTTTGGGGGGGGGGCAAAATTGTAATCTGGGTCAAAATCACTTCAGACCCGCCCCCTTGCCCCCCTGTGGCCCTTCTGAGAGATAGATTTCTAAAGATTCAGGAAGGGGCATATTTCATATTTCCTGCTTTGGGAGATCAAATTCCTATTTTTCTTCAAAATTTCTATATTTCTGGCAGTACCAGTATATTTGTTTTCCTACCTGTCTTTCAGTCTCAGCTTCCTCTCCCTTCCCCTCTTCTCTTTCTCTCTCTCTCTCCCTCTTTCTCTCTTTCTCTTTCTCTCCTTCTTTCTCTCTTTCTCTGTCTTTTGCTCTCCATCTTTTCTCTATCTATTCATCTACTGTAAAAGTGGAAATTTTCACGGTGTTGAAATTTTTACACATTTCTCACAACCCGAAACGAGCACAAAAATAAAAGCACGCGAATATTTTTGTCTGCCACTATGTGTTCCAGCAGTTGATGACTTGATTCCGCGGATTAAAAACATGCGAAACTCTTCTCACCCCGCCGAGCGCGAAAAATTAATCGCGCAAAAAAAAACTGCAACATACTTTTACAGTATCTATCTACATTGTATAGAGAGGTCTATATACAATTGTAAAACCAGAAATTTTTGTGTGCATGAACTTTTTGCAAATTTGTCAAGGAGCCAGATTTTGCCAAAGTAAAAATGCACATAAAAGCGTTTGTCTACACAATGCATTGAATGCCAGTGGTGGTTCACAAAATCTTCATGCCGTGAAAAAGGCCATCGGCTCCAATGTGGGTATGTGTCTGGTCTTATAGTATTTATCTAATCTATTTGAAGTGCACCTGTGTACTAGTAGCTGTGATTAATCTATCCACTACTTATGTTTATAGTGTCTTTGCAAAACATGATGGTCTTAAACCTGGTTTGAAAATGAGCCCATTCATATTGACCCCCCCCCCCCAAAAAAAAAAAAAAAAAAGAAGTCAAAAATGTACTGTAAAATGAGGAATGTTCGCATGCATTTTAATTTTGCGAATTTCACGAGAGCCAAGATTTGCAAAATTAAAACGCACATGACAGTTCTTGTCTACACTATACGCATTGAATGTCAGAGGCAACTCGCAAAAATTTCATGCCGCGAAGAAGGCCGTCACCTCCAATTTGCGAAAATTTCATGCCGCAAAAATATCGTGTTTTACAGTAGTCTTTTTAGCCTCTTTTTATATACAGGACTAGAAAATGCTTAACAATTGAGGGTCTACCTGTTATTGCATTTTGTGGTATATTATAGTGCAAGTGGCCCATTTCTTGTGGTTTGATGAGTAGAATTCCAAAACAGATTCAGGATATGAACAAAAGTTAACCAAACACATCTCTTGCATTCATGCACCAGGGTGGGGCAGAGTGGAATTTGTGGATACTGTGAAACCACAAATTTTCACTGGCATGACTTTCTCAATTTTCACGAGAAGCCAAGATTCCACAAAGTAAAATGAGCACAAAAGATTTTGTCTACAGAGTATATTGAATGACTGGCAATTCACGAAAGTTTTAAGCTGTGAATGTTTCTGGTGCTACAGTAATATCTCAAGGCCAAAGAAAGTAAATGAATTTAAAACACTGTGTACATTTCAGACATACTTTCCTGCTTTATTTTCTTTTGGAGGTTTTCGAGAGTATGCTAGAACTCACTTATCAACTTTTGGTAAGAAATCAGAATGTAAGAAAATCTACCTCTTAGACTAAATAAGACGTGTGCGGCATGAAGAGCACTAAGTATAGCTGATTTCTGCTTTCTTGAATCCCAAGCACCAGAGGAAATAGTGCATGATACTTTACAAGTAAAAGAGGATAGATTAATTGCCACTTTAATTCAATCACCGAAGGTAGGAACAAGATATCCTGTATTACGTAGACTCCGTCAAATTCCACAGAACATACTCCCCTGCAAATTGCGTCGAAACTACTCCGTGACTAGCAGGCACGTGAGGTGATGATTGGTCAAGCGGGAGAGTCAAGAGGACGTTTCTCCCTGATAAAGGTTTAAATCGAGCTGGCTGCAGCATTTTGCAAGTCACTCCTCATCAGCTGGAATGGACGTTGAGGAGTACATGGAAATTTGACCGAGTCTTTTTTTATGACTTCCCTCCTTGGCTGTTGTCAGATTCTGGAGCTAGTAACTCCATGGTCAGCTGAAGGACCTGTCTGATGACGTCTGCTAGGTGACCTTCATTGACCTCCCCCCTCCCCCAGGAAAAAAGTAAATAAGAAAGTGAATCAAAACAGAACTAAAAAGAAAAAATAAGAGGGGGAAAAAGAAAATATTCCCTGTATTCCCTGTAACTAGCAAGACAGAAACTTGTGTATTATTATTGGCCGTGTTTGCGTAATGAGAAACCTTTCATGAATTTGAAAGAGCATGTAATTTTAAGAAGGATTCAATGTTTATTTGATGAAAATTGGTTTTCAAATGGCTGAGATATCCAAAAAAGTGATAATAATGAAAGGCGACAGGCCACACCTTTTATAAGGATCTCTTTGTTTCACGTTGTTTTTGGATATCTCAGCCATTTCAAAACCAATTTTCATGAAATAAACTTTTGATACCCCTTAGAATTGCATGCTCTTTGACTCTCATAGAGTGGTTTCTGAATATCTCGCAAAACGCTAAAAGCTAAATCCTCACCTCAACCAGAACTGAACACACCCTTTGATATTGGGACTGAGAATTTTGTTGGTTTTTGTTGTTGTTTTTTTTTTCTCTCTCTGCATCTGACATTCCTTTACAAGCTGTCATGACTCAGTGTTGTTGTTTTGTGTCCATGTTTTCTCCTTTGGCATCTTTCTAGGAAACTGTAATTTCTTCTTCAAATAAACAAAGAGAATATTTTCCAACACCCTCCAGTCATAAGAGTGCATGCATGCCAACAGGATGATGTGATCATTTTTGGTCAAGGTTAGCCAATCTAGAGTGAATATCAATTCTACATCAAGGGTCACTCTGATGAATAGGGTAGATCAAAACAGACAGAACCATAGAAGTTTAGATAAGCACATGCATGATTTTTTTTTTAATTTAACCCATTGAGGATTACCTGATTTAGCTATAGCACACATTTCTTATAGACACCTTCCTAACTACACCCAGGACTAGTTACCAACGGGTTAATATTTTTTTTGGGGGAAACGTTAACATAGATCACCATAGCATATCCAAATATGATGATAATCACCTCAAAAATGATCCCATTGGTTTCTAGAGCATAGGGACATTATCGTAGATGGTACAGTTGCGTATCTTTAGCAATGGTGTCTGGTGTTCCAAGATGTCACAATGACTAAATATGCAGTCTGCCCTCTGTAGGTTAAAGTTATATATCTTTCCATGTTCTTCACAGACGTATTGTATGAGTGTCCCAACCATCAGACAAATGAAGCAACATTGGCAAATCATAGGCAAAAGGGGGCGCTATTTGCTGTATCTACACAGTCACATTGAACATTGATCATTTGTTTTATTGTGTGAGCTCACAATTTTGTGCAACATCGTGTTGCTTGGTTTTCTGAAAGACACACAGACATGCACACACATTTGAAATGAGGCAACCTGGCAATAAATTTCTCACATGCTGTATGTTTGTCAAATTGTCAGTACGTAGTTCCTTTTGTACTACTACTAGTCAAGAAATGTGCAACGAGAAAAAAAAATGCCTTCATTGGTAAAGTTTAGAGTTAAACCCTCAGAAAATCATTTGGAAACAAAATTGTTTTTAAATCTCTCAGTTGGAAATACACTGTATGTGTGTACTATAGACTGTGTGATGAATGCTGTATAAAATCTACATCTGTGGCCAGTACAGGGTAAACAAAATTATTCTGAAAGTTAATGAAATTATTTTATATACTTTTATCATTTTATCTCATTTCATATATGACGTTTCCATGCTTATTACATGTGTAACATACATCCAGATATCAATGAATAGTGACAAATATTTGAAAATCCAATGTATATAGACTTTGAATAATATTTCATGATACAGAATGGATTTAAATCAGTCTAGAGTCTCCAGCAACTCTTAAAATGTACATTTGTATCTGATCAATTAAAAAGATATTGATAGGTTTAGAATACAATGTCCAGTTCTCATTTGATTGCAATGTTGATGATGATTATGATAATGATTATAATGACAATGTTGATGAACAACAACAACAACAACCACAATACTAATATGAACATACACTTGTTCTTTTTTTAGGTTTAGGAGGGAAAATTTAATGTCACCTTTATTCTATCATCTGTATGTAGCTCTGTAGATGGCATTTATCAATCCTTGCTTAATCTTGATATTATCCAAATTACATATGATTTACTATAAAAATATAATATGATTGTTCATAACGACGTAGACTTTTAACATATCAATGACCGACATATTTAAGTCAAGCAACATTACATTGTGTTTAGGTCAGCCATATTACTGTAAATTTTGCAAATTTTGCAAGAGCCAAGATCCAAGAAATTAAAATGCACGCAAAAGTTCTTGTCTACACTATATGCAGTGAATGTTAGAGGCTACTCACAAAAATTTCATGCTGCAAAAAGGCCATCGACTTCAGTTCGCGAAAATTTAATGCCACAAAAGTATCTTGTTTTACAGTATGTAGAAGCAGAGTTACACTAGGGAAAGCATTTTTACACAGTGTTCATAGTGTTCATAGCCATAAAACTCAACTGATATTTTCCATGGCAGCAGTATAGCGCCATCAATTGAAGACAAGGCTGATATTTCTTTATGCAGTAGCATCTAGATTTTCTCCATCACAACCTGAAAAGAGAATGTTGGGTTTTTGCAAAGGATAGTGGAACATTTTGAAGTATTAGTATGTCAAGGTTGTATATTTTCGTTTGTGTGTTTTCACGAAAGTGGCCCATTGCGCTCAGCTTGGATAATGATATGGATGTATGAATAACTTGTAGTATGCTGTCATTAGAAATTCATATTTACAATACTTGATCATTTGTCAGAGCAACAGTGTTCTAGCGCCCTCACATGGGACAATCATGCAGTTCTTACCATGGAAATAACCATCATGAGGTCCCTCTGTGTGAGCTACATTCAAGCCAGAACACTTTCAAGAATTAAAGCAATTCAATTAATTCCTCGCTTCCTTATCTATTTGCAAAGATTCAGAGTTTTTGTCCAAAGGAAATCTGTAGATAAGGAAATTTAAACAAACCAATTAGGGATACAATGTTGATAGCAGTACAGATCTCAAAACATTTTACATTGGGCTTTGTGTAACTTGCAGAAGATATGAATAAGATCGATTATGTGCACCGTGATTTCTTTGAAACTTTGTTGCAAAATATTGCAGCTTTTGGGAAGAGAATAGTGTGCCTAATCTTTATGATATTGATATGCCTCTATGTTTGTATGTTTGTATGTCAACTTGTTTCTTCATGTAGCTAACACTATTCTCATCCAGCTATCCATTTCTTTCTCCTCCCCTTCTCTCTCTCTCCTGTTTGTCTGTCTATCTGTCTGTCTGTCTCTTTCTGCCTCTTTCTCTCTCTCTCTCTCTCTCTCTCTCTTTCTGTCTTTCTTCCTTTTGTGTATATTTTTCCATACTTGGTTACCTTGTATTGTGTTAAAAACAGCTTTCTTCATCTATTTCTCCAATTACTTTTGCTATTAGTACTGCCCATATTTTGTCTTTTGTTCATTGATTATTGATGTCTATGTTTGAGGATGAACTCTTACATTTGATTCACCTAATTTAACATGATTCTTCTTCTCTGACAGAATATGAGCTCTTCCATCACCATGAGTGAGGAAAATTTGACAAACACAAGAACACAAATTTTGGTAAAACTGGCAAATAAAGCCAATTTGTACAATACATGTTGATCTTCACATGAACAGTGGGTTGAACACAAGGCTTGAGATCCAGTGTATGCAAGGATGAAAAGTGCCTGAACTATGATATAAAGGGGTACCCCAGGAGTGTAAAGGACAAGTTCACCTTCATAAACATAAGGAATGAGAGAATGCAGCAATATTAGTAGAACACATCAGTGAAAGTTTCAGGAAAATTAGACAATCGATGCAAAAGTTATGAATTTTTAAAATTTTTGTGTTGGAATTACTGGATGAGGAGACTACTGCAGCTTGTGATGTCATATGCGTACAACAGTATAAAGAAAATGTAAAGAAAATTCAACATATTTTCACTTTTTTTTTATGTTTTCACTTTTTTTGCATAATAAAAGAACACTTGACTTGTCTCTTTCTAAAGGCAGGGGGAATAATATTATCCATAACATATGTCAGTAACGAGTCAAGGGAATGTGTACTTTTTTCAAAAGATGAAATTTTGTGAAATTCTCATTATATTTTTCTTATATTGTTGAACTCATGTGACATTGTATGCTGCAGTAGTCTTCTCATCCAGCGGTGACTGCACAAAAACTTCAAAAATTCATAATTTTTGAAAGGATTGTCTGATTTTCCTCAAACTTTCAATGATGTGTTCTACTAATGTTGCTACATTCTCTCAATCCTTATGTTTATGAAGGTGAAAACTTGTCCTTTAATATAGTTTATGATCACACCCTTGATATGCAAAACTAATCTGCCTGTCAACTTCTCCCTTTTTCGTTATATGTAAAAATGTTATTACATTACTTTTCAGCTATTCAGTCCATCTGAGAATAACTCTACCATTTATCTTCTTCTTTGATTTAAATCAGCAAAAGGTATGTAGTGGAAACTTTGGTACAAGCATACTTTAATGGGAGTCATTTGAAGCAACAAGATTTTGATGTCATCTTTTTTGCTTAAATGGCTGAGACCAACCCTGGTATTCTATAACAAAATAGAGGACTTGTGGACTTAGCAATTTCACAACTCTAACTTTTAATTTGTAGTCTGTGTGTATTGAAACTTCTGCTGGTTTCTTGAGGTGATTTCCTTCTTATTTTTTTTTTTTAGTTAGAAAGGTAGTTAAGGTACAGATCCCGCTTCATTCATTCAAACTAGACCCCCGTGGAAGACCAGTTAGTGCAGCTGAATATGTAGGCTATCCAGCCATCTTGTCAGATGGAAAATGAAAACTACAATAGCATGTATTGCCGGTATTTGTTTAGCTTGTTAAACTGTTAAAGCTGGTAGTAGTGCATTATAATATATATTCTTTTAATTATGTACTAGAATTGCTTGGCTCACATCAATGGAGTACATACTTATGACAGATTATGAGTGATACTGTATATTATTGTGGCAGGAGAATTTGTTCCCATCTTATGTCATGCAAATCATGGAAATAATATTGTATAGTGATGATTTTTTTTTTTCTCTCTCTCATTCAGTACAAGAATAACCAATGTTATACATAAAAGTTGATTTTTTTCTTTCTCTCATTCAGTACAAGAATAACCAATGTAATACATAAGAGTTTGTTTATGTTGTTTGAAGTATCAAAATGCCCTAACCTCAGACTGAAATAGTACTGTTACATGCCTAATGTATTGTACGTAGTTGTCAACTTCTTTTTCTTCATATTTCTAGTAAAGAACATGTCTTGTTGTGAAGTCTTACTGCTTTGAAACATACGCATAAACTGCCACAGAAATGTTACAGATATTGGATACAATATTGCTTTTGTATTCACACAACAGAGGAAACAACATGAAAGTATATTGATAATGATGTTGATATATGAATTAACCATTTATTTACAAAATATATAAACATTGCTACCATAGGCAACAATAGGCACATACATGTATATGTACATATTTACAATGTATGTTTTGTCTGTACAAGAAGTAAGTAAAGAAAAATATGATTTAGTACAGTATTTACACAATGATTGCAATACAAAAGCCAAAATAATACAGAACAGTAGTGATACAATTAAGACACTACAATAACTGGCTGCACATACAGATATAGCTAGCATAGATTATACACACATTTGTATAATACTGCTTTTATTGCAGTAAACCTTTTTTTATAGACAATATTGAACAAAAGCGTCACACAATCCCCCCCCCCCCCACTCCATGGAATCCTAATCTTACTGCGTACATAGCATTGGCATCAGCATTACCAAGCAAGCAAAAAGACATGTCTATAGAAAGATTGCCACACAATATTATGAGCAATTAAAGATTGTTTCATGTCATTCTAACATATTAAAAAAAAATTATTCTATGTCTAACAAGAAGTATTGTAGGAATATCTAACCTTCATCACTTCATTCATGGTGAATGTTTTTGTGGGCTTGGAAATCTATACACTACCAACCTGTATTCTTTTGGTTTTTAAATCTATTTTGCTTTTTACAGAGAAAGACATTAAATTGTTCACATAGTCAGTAATAATCTACTTTAGATTCATGCACAAATCATGTATGTATATCCAAGATAATGATGTTAATTTTTGCCATATTTAGGGCAAAGAGGGGCATGTAAAAACACACATTTGTACTGATTCAATAATCATGATCATTTAGCAAATCTCACAAAACTGCTCAAAGTATGCATTCCATCGTACTGTATCAAAATATGTATTTTGTGAGTTGACACTGGAAATCTATCAATTGATGTCATATTAAAAAAGAAAAAAAAAACTTTCTATTCTTTTTTTCTGCAACAGATTTGAGTCAGAATTTGCTAATGATTATAGCCTAAGAAGGATATTTCATGTTTCAGACCTCTACAATGGATCAGTATTAGTTTCTTTCATGTCTTGATCGATCAGCATTTTCCCTCACATCTGCCACATTTACGAAATTACACCACATATGAAAGAAAAATTAACCACACTTGCTTTCCAGGCAATATGATATCAACCTTTTATATTGACAAACATAAAGAATTGGCATAGTACCTCATTTGATTTCCAGTTCTTGTCTTTTTTTTTTCTTTTTCTATCATCACATTTTGGTCACAGATAAGAAATATGAATAGGAAAAAATAGGGACAATAATATGAAGCACTAAATATGTGGCTGTATGTTACAAGCATGGTTTCAATTTAAGCTTAACCCCCTTATATCAGGAGCATTTAGGTTCCTGTAGAAAGTCTATGGGGGTTTCAGACTCTCCAGGAAACAGCTTAATTCAACCTGTACTATGCTTCCTTCACTAACTGGTGTGGATGTCTTGAAACTAATTGCCAGTGAATAGAGATGGCCCAATTACTGTGGCCTTCTTGTTTAACTGAGACACCTTGTTGTGCCTGAGTGGGCTAGCTAATTCACAGATAGGTCAAGTTTTGAAAGAATTATCTGAATGCTGATGAAAAAGCGTGGCAAGTTAAAGCTCAGTTCCTGGACACATACATTGTGTAAACACTTTAAAAGGATGAAAGGTTGTTGATGTGCATTTGTCTCAGCATTTTATTTTTTCTACAGGAGCATCTGAATTTAATGATGAAGTAATATATTGGCAGATCAGCTTTGGAATCTTCTAACTTCAGCAAGAATATACTCTATGATAGGGCCTACTTCTACAAGGATATAAGAAACATAGTTTGAAATACAGTTACAATAACGTAATGGGGCAGACTTTATTTCAGTTTCTTAAGTGGAATGGTAGGCTTAAAAGTTTCATAATTTCATAGTTTGGTTCACGCTTCAGAGTAAAACAATCTAAATGAATCCAAAAATTGTAAGGTTTCATCTTTAAACTACTAATCACTGTAAAACACTGGTAAACTATTCTGGACATACAATATAACTACAAAGTATTGAAGTGATGCTATTAAAATCATTTTGAAAAACTGATATCCATACACAGATTATTTTACCGAGAAGAAAAATCTGATTACAAATCAAAGGGAAACAAAGGTCTTTCATAGTCACACACTTGTAAGGATAAAACTCTTCATTTCATGTTTTCACTAAGTTGATACAAAAGGTTACGAATGGTTCTCAAGGAATGAAAACTAGGCTAGTTTATACCTTTATTGAAACTGCCTCTGTGATCGATCATATAGACATATTTTCAATATGTAAGAAATTTGGTACTCTATATTCAAATGGATAAATATAGAACAGTTGAATCGCTAACTCTAATATTTGTCTTATCAATATTTGGGAGAATACAGGTCTTCAAGTAAATTTATGTGTATGAATCTTTGAATCAAAATTCCTGAATGTTTTAAAGGATTTGGCATAGGAAATGTAAGAGGTTTGTATACATTATACCATTTCTTTTGTGCAAATGCACTACCGTATCTATCGGTAAGTTGACCACTGACATTGACACATAGTCAAAAGACAAATCCATTCCACCACCAGGGGAAGGGGTTATTCAATGTGAATTGCATTCCCCAGCCATGCCATTTGCCTTTTTTATTTTTCCCATTCAAATCATGTTGCATTAAGCATTCATTCATCCAAGCGTATGGCACAATGTGCCTGGTTGATACCATTTGCTGACTTCTGCTAGTCACCTGGAGCAAACCATGAGGAGTTGGTATCCTTTGTCTGTTTTCTTGAAGCAAATATCACATGGCAATTATCGCTAATGTCTCACTCGCCATGATAACTATCATGCAAAACAAATTGAGCGTTCTCTTGCATGTGTGTATTGTCCGCATTGCTCAACCTTATACCACTCCTTGGGCTGTTAGGACTTGGCCGCCTTCTGTTGCATGTAGCAAATATCACATGGTTGTTCTCACTATTGTCTCAGTTGCCATGACAACTATTCAACAAAACAAATCAAATGTTCCCATGCGCGTGTGTATTGTCCTCATTGCTCAAGTTGGTACCACTTCTTGGGCTGTTAGAACTTAGCAGCCTTCTGTTGGATGTAGCAGATATCGCATGGTTGTTCTCACCATTGTCTCAGTTGCCATGACAACTATTAAAGCAAAACAAATCAAATGTTCTCTTGCATGTGTGTATTGTCTGTGTTGCTCAAGTTGATTGGGCTGCTAGGACTTGGCCGCCTTCTTGACTCTGTTCTGCCGCATCAGCATGCGATTCCGGTAGCAACCCTTGAGGTTGAAGGACCGGTACCAGCCACAGTTGCCATTTCCAAAGCGGATGCAGCGCGAGTGCTTGGCTTCGCAGTCATCATCATCATAGCGCAGCCCGGAGAGATCCCAGTGGCACATGCTGGTGCTTTGCTGCTTGCAGTTGCCGCTGAAGCATAGGCTGATCTGTGTTCAGAGGCAAGGATGAAGATAAAAGTCAAGGAGATTACATTAATTGTGTTGAAAGTTCTAAGTCAGTGTAGGCATCCTGTGAGCAAATGTACCATGTCCCTTGAAATTACATATATACAAATACAGCCCGGTTGCACTCAGTGTAGTGTTCCTTAAATGCTTGTGAAGTAGGTTACGAAGTTACATTAGCATATCACGATCACTGAACTTTGTTTGAACACATTTTGTTTTTAAGATTAAGAAAGATCTGTACTTCAAAACAAAAAACTACTACAGTAAATTCTTAGGAACAAAATGTTCTAAAGTCCCCTTGTGTACCCCTCTACATGGGCAATACCAAGAACTGGGAGCGTTTCATCAAGTGTTGATCAGATATTCTTTTCTGACAAGTTTGCTCCAAGCCAATCAGATGCAAGGATTTCAGTAGTTAAAAATAGTTTGTCAGAAAAAAATACCTGACAAAATGCTTGATGAAATGCCCCTAAATTGCATAAAAATTCTTTAATCTTACCTGACAAGTATCACAGTACTGTCTGTAGAGATATCGCACTCCTTGTTTTTGCATCTTGGTCAAATCCGCATACTCGATCACCCAGTCGCAAGCTCCAACGTTATAGCGCCCTGTCTCATCCCATGTTCCTGCATGAGATGATAATGAGAGATGGAGTGAAGGACTAAGATAAATCTTCGGTTCAGATAACATACACAAACACAATAATGATTTCATTCCAATGTGTATTAGATATACTTTCTTTAAGCCATTGCATACCAGAATGGGATGTCTGTTGTCTTTTCTTTGGGAAATTGCAAGAATGTAGTATATATTGACAGCAAATGCCATCTGAATTCTCCCCCACCCCAAATAGAATATGATAATAGTAAAGTAAGGGAAAAAAAGAGTGGGAGGAGATATAAGAGAAAGAGAAGAAGATTATTCATAATGTTCATTGTGTATAAGAGATCATAACTGCTAGTGCTGTCAAGCATGGGCCTATCAGGGGGGATTACCATTTGCAGACATGACACAGGTCACAACCAACTCACCTGTGATGATGTAGACATGTCCCTTCCTGAGGCGTGGGAGGCCACACCCTTTATCATTTCTCAGCATCATTGCCTCGACGTGCCGGTGGAGCCCCATCTCACCGTCCCCCTTGTAGATGCGCTCCACCTTGACGATGTAGGCCGTCACACCATCCTCAATGTCAAGGGGGGCAATATCGCGCCCTCCCTCATCCACTCGGTCAGACATGCTTAGCCTCCCGAGGATCTTTCCGCGCACAACTGCAGACACGAAAGAGATAATGCACAAAAACAATATTAAACAAAGATGTTGCTTTATTTAAAAATGCAGCACTGGATAGTGAATTTCTATGCAGATTGGATGTCATAGGATGAGACAATGTAGTTTTTAAAAAAGAAAAGAAAATGTGTTTAAAATTGTCTGCAAAAAGAATTTACTTTATTGTCTATAGAAATTGTAACTCTAAACATGATAAAGAAAGTGTTTCAGAAATGTAATTATAAAAGCAGAAATCTTCTGCCATCTGAAATTCATCAAAGTATTCGGGAACTGAATCCGACCTCACAAGGAATGAAATATCACAGTAAGGATGAGAGACACTTTTCTGTTTTATTCTATCAAATGTTCTATTTTTGGATTAAGATGATAATTCTCAAGAGGTCACACTATGACACAGTTTTTTAACTTCGGAAGGACTTCAGTCTTTTGGGATTAGACACGTTTTGAAGCCCGTCAAAATCTCTGCTACTATTTTGACTCATCATTGCTGCAATCTGTATAACGTTCTTCCCTCTCCGATGGTATCGAGGGTGGAAAATTGTCAGCCGGGATAGATGGATGGGTGATATGCGAGGCGATGGGAATGATAATGGATGTTGTGATTAAAGAACTCTATGGGAGTACATGAATGGGAAATCCCACAGATACTAAGTGGATGATGCTTAAATTAACCCCTTCCTCCTCTCCTGTTATACCTCACTCCAATCAAAAACTCATTCCCGTACGTCTTCACATCTCTCTGAGAGAGCGCTCGCCACAGAACCATGGAATAGATGTGACCATGCCTCACAAAACCCACAGAAGACATGGAGATGCAAGTCATGGATCAATAGATAATGGGTCAAAGTTTTGGCATTTTCTGAAAGAGTAATCCCTACATATATATCTTAAATTTAGGCCACACACACACAAACACCAAAAAAAAAAAATGAAAAGAAGAAGAATAAGTTGTAATAGTGTAGTGGGAGTTTGTACAGTTCTGTTTACCCATGTTTCGTAGTCCTAACATTACTCTTCTAGATTTTCTGCCCATGAACCATAATGAAAGTAAACATGAAAACTCTGTAAACATGGACCTGTAATACTTGCAAACTTATGTTGGAGCTCCATGCTATAACTTTTGAAAATAATGACCCTGTGAATTTGTAAATAGGCAATGGCTGTACTGATATTTGATGTAAACATGTATAGAGTGTGCTATTAAATGAATATACTAACCTTAAGGGTAATCTGATAATCCAGCAGTATTATAATGGTTGCTGTAGAGTTTTAATCTCTACAATCCAGTAGACTTAACAAGAAAAAAACAACTTTAAAGCTCTTTTTCACAAACCTGATGCTCTTCAAAGTGATATTTTCTTCCACATATTCAGCTGGGGGAAAATATCCAATTTTGATGACTTCTACATCACATTATCAGAATTGGAAACCTCTTTGTGTGAAATACAATCTGCAGACAAAATTTTTTATGCAAAGTCACTTCTGATAAAGTACACACCTGAAGTGAAATTGATGGTCAAGGGTAGCAGGCCTAATTTGTCACTTTGTAGCCTAGCCTTTGTATGTGTCTGTGCTATTTTTGATGATTTTGATTTCCCTCACGATTATTGCTCTGAATATTGTTGATGGCCAAACTGTTAGATTCTTGAGATTAAGCAAGCATATTCCCCCATGGAATATCAGCTTGGGATGTCCACATTGAGATCTTGAGATCGGACTTGACCTTGTTACTCTCCTCATGGTCCAGGGTACCCTCCCGACCCTTTGACCTTTTGTGAATACTTGATGCATATCCCCTTGGGTGGATGTCTAGGTCAGCTGTGTGAAGGACGCTAGACAATGTGCCTGCCCCTTCCCACTCCCCACCCCCCTGCTGCCCACCCACCCGCCCCAACTCCACTTTCCATTAGCCAGTCGTATCAGTACCCACATGTTGCAGCTTCCATTAGGGAAGCATCCTGTCCTACCAAGGCGGAGCCACCATGTGTCCTGGCCTCACAATTAAGTCTAATTCTACAGTTCCTGTATCATGGTCTTGGACCAGACCAAATTATTTTTACTCCCCTCCTCCTCCCCCCCCCCCCCCCCTCCCAGCACACACCCCGGCTCCTATCTCATCATTATTATCTCCAGTAGAGTTTATGCCACCATATAGTTAAACAAATGATAACAAAGAAAGTAACTAATGTGAAGCTATAGTTAACAGATCATAAAGAAAACTCCTCTATCTGGTAATAATGAAGACACATCAAGGAGAACGGCTTAAACTCACTTAGTAGTTTGATAGAATATAATAATCATATTTCTTTTGATTATCTTTGAAGAGCTAATATCCTTGTGCACGCCTTTTCATTATCAAAGTAACATAACATTCATGTTATTCTTTTAAGTGATTACTCAAAAATTGTATTTCACTTTAATACAAGTGTAACCCCCCCCCCCCCCATCATCCCAGGTCCCAAGACCTGCAAAGAACACCTTCACCTGTGTTCAGGTTATATGGAGGAACACCTGTTACCCAGGTATTGTTACTCCCTGGAGGGGCTACTCATTTAACCCATCAAGTCCTGGGCAATTTTTTGCAGCAGAAATCTTATCACTGAGTTGGCAACTCTGAATTCCGCTTTATTCTTGTTCTATATTGGAATGATTAGATGGAACTAATTGAATTTCTTTAATAAATTAGACAGAAATTTGTGGAATTTACCAATAGCAGAGAGAAACAGGAACTTGTATAGTATGTTGCCAATTTGAGAATTATATAAAGATTAAGCAAGGAAGAGGCTTTGAAAAATTCTACAAATGAGGCTATCACTTATACATAAAAAAGAGACGACTCAATTGAATTTTTCATTCAACCTTTTAACTCATAGAGTTCCGAGTATACTCGGGCAAGTGTCCATGGAAAATGCTTGTTGTAGCAAAAATCAGCACATCCTCAATGGGTTAAAAGACTCAAATGAGCTTTAATTCTATCTCATGAAACACAAACACTGAATAGTTTGGGTTTTTTTAAGATTATGAAAATAAATAGCCCCAAACCAGAGTAATGTGGTTTGTGAATCTTGATGGGTTAAATTGAGAGTCCCAACTTGTCACTAAGGTGAAACTTTGATGAACAGAACAAAATCAAGCAAACAGAACAGTGAAAGTTTTGTTCAGGCAAGACCAATTATGATGTGGATTTTTTCTTCTTCTTTTTTGTTACACATGATCATGTTACATGAGGCGATAATGTCATTGTCCTGCAAGACTTCTATTCAGTTGCATGCATGTCTTTTCACTGGAATATCTCATTTTTCTGCACATGAAATTAAAGGTTTTAAAAACAAACCTTATTCTTATGAAATTGTTATTGTGTGTCAAATGCTTAACAGTAATATTTTCATAACTTTGAAGAGGTCTTCGTTGCTGCCAAGAAAATAAAGAATTTATGACATTTTTATATAGAAGGTAATGGGAGAGTTGTGAGGCAACAACATCAAGTTTAAAATGCATGCGTGTTTGTTCACAATATCTGTGCTGTATATCTGCATCTGTTGACTCTTCATCACACGTACTGACTCTAGGAGGGGTAGTGTTTACAAGTAATTCGCATGTCTGTTTGCCTGTGGATGACTTTCCTTCTGTTTACATCAGGTCACCACTTATCACCTTCTTCATGCGTCATCAGACAACCTGCCGTCTGAATGTCATGGTCTTCAGTGGGAGCAGAGAGTGCTCTTTTCCCTTCACCTCCCTGCCACCTTTGCCGTCTATGCGCTTACTCAACTTTCAGAAACAGGAGAGAGAAAAGCATATTTGAAACTTAAAGCTGTTAAGTCTTTAATAAGAATGATAGGGAATTGTAGCTATCTCTGCCTGCCATTTACAGTCAGCATTCTTAAAAAGTGCTGGGTTGCCCATGACAACCACTAGCATAGAAAGGGCGGTTTGGGTACAAGCGTGAGTCAGCAAGGGGTACCTTCAGGGGAGCACTTCCTCCAGTGTTTAAACTTTTTCTTCTTTTTTTTTGTAACAGAAGACAGAATTGGCCTTAATTTGTTCCCCTATCGTAGTATCTTTGTGGGGGTGGGCACTCTTTTTTCCTCCAGTGTCCGATGAAACTTGTCTGCGTTTTAATCTGTTGAACGCGATCCATACTTTTCGATTGCTACAAAGTAGGTGACGCAAAGCTTGAAGTACATCCGTTTTCAGATGTAAATCAAGATATTTGGTTCCTTTTACTTCTCTATGTCTCTTTGACATTTATGTCTTGAGATGATTTGATAAAAAGAAAGAGGAGGAAAAGTTGAGGTTATCTCCAGCCTGTTAACTGAAATCGAAAGTAATGCGATGTGTCGCATGATGTCATCATATTAGATTCATGGCACGCCTCCAAAGCATGAAGCATATTAAAAAAAAAAAAAAAATGTGTTATTCTGTTCACATATCTTGTATCATACAAGGATGATACATGATACCTGAAAAGTTTCTTGCTTTACACTTGCTGCATGGCATTGTAGATATTGTTTTTCTCTCATTTTTGTGAGGATTGGGAATGGGAAAGAGTAACAAAAGATGACATTTTTATTGTCAGCCACATTCATTTATGTGGATTCAACTTTTACTTGCCATTGCAAACATTACTGTGCACAGATATATCCCTTTTACGTGACGTATCATTACCGCAATAATCGTTTCTGAACTGATGGCACATACGTGGGGATGCAGCACCAAGCACGCAGCTTCTTTCCTGTAGCGTCATGGAAACTGCCATATGCCCTTGACGAGACAATCTTCACATGCAAATTATTTCAGGACAGTCTGACGAGCAACACGTGTTGGATAATCTGGTTATGTCGGGTCTGAACGTCATGATTTTTTTTTTTCTTGCAAACAAATTTTTGATATCGGGATACAGCTAGGAAAAGATCAAGCCTACGTTATGTGCCCCTTGATATAAACTCGACATCCTATAGATCCAAAGTGAAATAAAGATGGCACTATTGTGATTATCTTATCTTTACACCAGCCCATTACCCCAGCCCCCCCCCCCCCAAAAAAAAAAGTAGAGAAAAGTCCTATTAGATATGCCGTTGATTTTCTTGTATCAACTAAGTGATATGGTCACTCAGGAAGACAGGAATTTTGTGATGACATTGAAAGCAAAAGTACCCAAAATACACTTAAAACCGCACAGATTAAAAGACTAGATATCAAACTGGTAATCCAGCTGAAGTTTGTAGATTTGTATCTTTACTTTCTTTCTTTTTTGTTATAACCAGAGAGAAATTGTTTTTTACAAGAGTGTACCAGATCATGCATAAAGCATGAATTTGTATGTGTTTGTATGTACAGTCAAACCTGCCTTGGCGACAGCCTGTCTATAGTGGCCACCTGCCATATTCAGCCACTAAAAACAATTCTCCCCGGAGAGAAAAGCCGTATTAATGACCATTTTCTGTAGCAGCCATCCGTCTATAGTGGCCACTTATTTGTCTCCCTTCGGTGGCCATTATAGACAGGTTTGACTGTATATCAAAGTTCCTGTGGTAACATAACAAAGCATAATTAAAAAAAAAAAAGTTTAGTAGCAGGTAGTGTTCACAGCTAAACCACAAGCATGTGATTGTCTATTATATCTTTTTGTATTATGTGTGTTGAAAATGTGCACTCATGTCTAGCAATGCATCTGAGAGTGGCAGAAAACAAAAAATAACACCTGCTATTCTCACAAACAATCAGAAATTGAAACATGGGAGCAGGTGCTTTAAATGATGTTTAATTCATGTGGACACCATCCTCATCTGAAAGGGGACTGTAGCCAAGACAGCTGTTTATTCTTACGTTCAGAAACAGTGGCAAAGATTCAAAAATGAGCTGACACTTCCAACAACACAGAGAGTACTCTGGTCGACTTTCGGAAGAGTAACAACTTTCTTATTTTGAAAATTAGAGTGCACAGCCATGGTCAAAACAGGTCTGCTAAGAGTTAAGTTAATTTGTATGATTTCCACTCCACCATCATACAGTGAAACCTCAGCCCCATAGAGCGTGCTCGAAGCTCCAGAGCTAGAAGCTTCAGAGCCCCAACTCTGACATTTGGAGAAGATACACAAACATTGTTTCCTAACCCCTCTTCCTACTCCTTTAGGTATTATATCAACACATTACAAAATAGGCTACTTGTAGTTTAACGGTATTAAAACTTTCATTTCTCATAGATAAAAAACAACAACATTAAACACACCCCCTACACCATCTGTAATTATTTTGTGCTCTAGAACTGTCAGCAAATGAGAAATTATACATTTTCCTCTGTGCATATTGTAGCTTCAAGGTTATATGTATTCCCAAATATGTGACCCACTACAACAAAAGAATCTGAGAGTCGGGGGAGGTTAATATTCTGAAAATGACATGACATTACTTCCTTACTCTTTAGCTTTGATTTCATATGACACATATAACACTACTCACAAAAGTACTCAGTTGTGAAAATATCAATGATTTTATGAGAACATGTCAAGTGGTTTAGGAAATCAGCGTTTCAAGAAAACCGCCTTCAAAGTTTTCCTTCCAATGCAATCGTGCTCAAGGGGAGCTAAGACAGTTTTCACCTCTTGACAATAGAAGGTGTGCTTCTAGCAATCTCCGCGATGTTCATTCAAGCTTAGCACCAGCGGTCTACGCATGACCAATCATTACCCAGGATGCCACTCACTGACCAATAAGATCACTCCCTCATTGTTAGGTGCGGAGTCTATCTGCAGCGCTAAATCCAAATCTTTGCACACGTTTCTGTTCCATTGAAAGTCAGAAAATCATGGCTCAGAAAAATGCTAATTTCTTGCCCTTTCCTCTGATCATTTAGCTTCAAAATTCATGAGATGATTGAGAAAATGTCAACCTACAAAATCATGTCAAAAACAGAAATCCGATTTGACTGATTTTGATGGTCTGACTTCAGACTCGATTTTCTCAGCTCAGCCGTCAGCGACTTTCGGATCCTTTTGTTGTAGTGGGTCACATATAGTTCATCTAATGTCAGAAATGTTCTATTCTCTGAAGAGTCGCAGGTGCTCTTGGTTATGTAACAGTACACTAAAAAGAACTCCCTGATATTTTTTGTCTATTTTTGTCAGTCATTTTCTTTTTTGAATTGTGTAGGTAAAAAACAAGATCTCATCAAAAGCTTGAAATGTGAAATTATGGAATCTTTCAATTATAGAAGGAATTTAAAAAAAAGATGAATTTTCTACACCTACAAAATTATCATTGATTTTTGGCAAAAAAAAAAAATCAGAAGTAACTCCATCTTTTTCTTTTCATAGACTTCAAGCATTGCAGCTGTAGTTGAGTTTAGAGGCTCATGAAAAAAAGACAAATTTGTCATCTTAATGATTTTACCTTCATACTTCTACCTGTTTTCAACCAAATCAAAAAAAAAAAATGCTTAAAAAGGATCCCTTGAGTAAAGAAGGTTTCGTATTTACTGTCATCCTCTATAGAGTTTGGGATCAGTTGAACCAAGACATGCCACAATTTCTGACCCGGTCCGTCATATTTCGGGGGAGATCTGGCGATAAATTGACTTGTTTCAGTTTTGATAAGTTGTTCTTGTTGGATTGTGTAGAACAGGACACTAGATCCTAGCCGCAAGTGGCAACCTAATTCAGGTAATTTCCTCTGGCCCGTAATAGGTTTCAAGTTTAGCTTGTCATAGCCAGCATTTGAGTCTCCAAAATGATATATTTCTCTGCTACAGATTAAGTACTTGGATCCATGTTCAGCAATGAACATAAATTGTTTCTAGTGAAAAACGGAAAGAGTAACTCCTAGGTTTAATTTTTTTTTTTTTTTGGGGGGGGGGGATCTCTGATGCACCATGAGCCATTTCATTAAATTATGGACAAGACTAATTATTGTTACTATCTAGACCAAATGTAATCAGTTTGATATAGGCTAGCTTACATGAAAACATTCTTCCATTGCCTGACCAATTTCATTTATAATTTTGCTTTCAGCAGATTTATTTGTTTTACGTGTAGATTCTTCATGTCATCAGTAGGGAGTGCCATGACCTTCCTTTTGGCAACTGTTTGCCAACTCCAGTGATAAAAGAATGACAAATATTTATAATACAAACCTTGACAAATATTTATAATACAAACCTTGACAAATAACTGTACATTGATTTTAGAAATATGCAGAACGATAATTTATGTTTCAGTATTTCAAATTCTGGGCTCCATTTCATGAGAAGTTATTAAGATAGCAAGATTTGCTGCAGTGGCAAGTGTTATTGTAACATCAAAAATCCTGTTTCCTAATTGGCTGTTGCTGCAAGAACTTGCTCTTCTAGGAAGAGTTGTTATCCTAACATCATACGTGAATTTAAACTTTGAACTTTACATGGTTACACTGTACCTACCTTATTTGCATGCATCATTATGTCCAGCATTCTTTGGTGAAAATACAGTATGTGAAAGTATAAAATTTTTCAACAGTCATATATAAAGTTATTTCTACCAATTATTTTTAAAAACCTCTTTCTTTCTGTTTGTTTGTTTTTACTCATTTAAAGTTAACTTGAACATGGTGTGAAAATACATGTTGATATGTCAATGGCAAATAAGTTGGTCTGGGATGAGTTACTTCCATAGCAATGAAATCTATAGAACCCATTGATTAACCCTTGTTTTGCAGTGCAAGTCTTTATCATTCACCCCACATATGTTGTCATGTGAAAGATGCTAGAGAGTGAAAGAGACACAGCAAAATGAGTGCAATAGATGGCCCAGTACTTGCACATCTCTGATATCATCTGATCTCAAGCAATGATACTCAAGACCACATAGTCCCTGATACTTGATATAGTGTTGGGTTCTCGTTATTCATTGTGAAGCAGCAGAGATGGCAAGGAAGAGGGAAGCTCACAGGAAAGACATGCCTTTGTCAGCAGACATATTTCAGAAGAAAGAAAAGTATGCCAGAACGGGGAGGAATAATCATACTTGATCTCTTTCTAAGGATGCTAACACAGTTCAAACCATTTGTGATTTGATATCAGATTTTGCAATATTTCATGACTGTGTAGGGCATTCCTAGAAATATTGAATGAAACAACTACTTTTGAAGGCTTTTGTTATTTCAACAAAGGATTGATTCAAATTCAAACCTTATTTTCAATTTTTTCATTTTTATTGTTTTATTTTCATTTTTTTTTATTCTTATCAGCGGTGAATTGTGATAACTATTTGTAAAATTATAATAATATCACGAGTACTCTGACAAGATAATCACATTCTGCAAAATACAATGACACTGTTCTTGATCCATTTGGGGCCAATTTTTAGCCCTCTGTTCTGTTTGTCATCAAGTCAAATTGTGTAATATTGCACATCAGTGTGTCAGTATTAAGTTCGTTTCTGTGACCACTGCAAGCTAAATGGGAAACGTGACAGTATTTTTGGACCAACTGATTTTTTCCCAAACCTAAATGTGGACTCTTTGTAAAAATTGCAACGTGTGTAGTCTAAACCAACATCACTATTTTTGCTTTCATTGTTTAGCCTGAAGCTAAATATGGACTCCTTAAGGATTGCAAATTTCATCATCTTAACCAACATTGCTTTTTGTGCTTTAACAGTTTTGCCCGAAACTAAATATGGACTCATTGTAAGGATTACATATTTCATCATCTTAACCAACATCACTATTTATGCTGTTAATGGTTTTACCCAAACCTAAGTATGGACTCCTTGTAAGGATTACAAATTTCATCATCATAACCAACATCGCTATTCATGTTTTAATGGTTTTGCCCGAACCTAAATATGGACTTCTTGTAAGGATTACAAATTTCATCACCTTAACCAACATCACTATTCATGCTTTAATGGTTTTGCCCAAACCTAAATATGGACTCCTTATAAGGATTACAAATTTCATCATCATAACCAACATTGCTTTTTGTGCTTTAATGGTTTTTGCCTCAACCTAAATATGGAGTCCTTGTAAGAATTGCAATTTCCTTCATCCTAACCAACATCACTGTTTATGCTTGAATGGTTGTGCCCTTTAATAGTATGGACTATTTGTAAGAATTACAACTTGCGTAAACTTAACCGACTTTGGTAGTTATGCTTTAAATATCTCTGACTAAGTCACTGGTACACCTATAAACACGTAACGTTCTCAACCTCTCCAGAACATTCGTTCCAAATCACCTAGTGTGTGAGTTTCAAAATGAACATTCGCTTCATCAATCAGCAAGGATATTTTTCGCCTTGGGAAGAAGATTGACGTTGTTTTGATTTCAGATTACCGTGCAGAACAAGAAAGGTGTTTTGAAGTCATTCACATTCAACCCAACCCACCCCCCCCCCCCCCCCACTGGTTTCATGGTTCTATGCTCTATGCACATTTATCTGTGAATCACGCCTTGTAATCTGGCTTGTGTTTCGCGGTAAAATCAACAACTTCCTGGCATCTGTTGCGATGCTTTCCCTCCAACTCTCCAACCATGTCTCATTCCAAACAATGCCAATCAGCAGAAATTTGAGGGTTGTTGTGTACAGTGTCTGTCTTCCAAATGGCAAATTTTGTGATTACAACAAAAAATGAAAATTTAAATTTTTTTGGCCCAGGAACTGTGGCCCATGAATGGAATGGAAGTTTAAACCAAATAAACAAGGAACAAAAAAGCTGCTTGAACTAAATTAGTTTCCATTTTCTTTCTCAGTGATATTTAATTTTGAGATTAAACTGATACATCCAAATGTAATGACTTTTCAAATCTAATAATTTTACATCATAGCACTGCAAACATTGACATTTGTGTGGTGTAGTATGACTTTTAGTTTTATTAAAAATGATATGATTTTCAGAAACCATTAACAACTATTATGAATTGGGATGAGTTCTCCCTGAGTGTATCTCAGTGTCAAAAGTATTGTTCAACGAGAAATAAAATGCTTGAATATCAATTTAAACCTTCGAACCAGTAAAGGATACAACAACAAAAAATCCAAGTTTTCAGTGATGTTTCAAAGTGTAGAAAATTCATTGCTATCAATGTAAACATTGCTACTAGAATGAGCAAAGGAAAAACAAATGCATATGTTATGCATACCTTTTTTATACAAAAGAAGTTGTCACAGAAGAAATTTTTTTTTTTTTTTTTGCTTTAGTGTTATAACAAAGGTTTGCATGAATTACTTATGACAACCAATATTTTCATAATATGATATTATCATAAATATTCTAAAGTGGTCTTCGGGTCAGCTGATGGTACACCCACAAGTGACTGAGAATCTAGACACCAGTACATATGGGTGAGACTTCTGTGAAATTCTATGTGGTCCTAACCCAAGTCATATCCACAATCCTAACACACAACTGAAAAGATGAAATAGTACATTCTCTCCAGTATCTTTATGATCTGATTTGGTCACTTAACCCGTTGAGGATGGTTTGATTTTGCTACTACACACATTTCCCATAGACGCCTGCCCACTCTGGACTCATCCTCAACGGGTCAACCATGTTAACTCTTTCGATACCAGGGACTTGGGACTGTGTGTCCAACAGTATTTTTTGTTTGTTTGTTTGTTTGTTTTGGGGTTGTTATTGTTGTTGTTCTTGTTTTGTTTTGTTTTTGTTTTTGTTTTTTGCCAGTCAGCACTCAATGCACAAACATGATTAATGTTGCTGACTTCTCATAACTCTCTGGCTTCCTGCCCATTATTCATAAGCATTGGATTTAATTTCACCAGTGGCTATGCATTCAATTTGGAATTATCTGGTCATCCCTTGCTGTCATTTATCTCATTCACTGCATTTCTTTTGTTTTCTCTTTCTCTCAATTGTTGAATGAAATTTAACTGAACAAGAGGAGAGAATATATTTCTTCTTCATATTCCAAAATCTGATTTTGATTTGATAAATTAAATTAAATTGAAATGCAAGCAGAAGATTTAATTCATAAAAGTGCACTTGGCCTTATATAAGAATGTGTATTATGCGTGCATGTGTGTGTGTTTGTGTGTAGACACACATGCTATGCCAGGAAGATGGTTATAAAGCCCAGAAGGTCAAATAAATCAGAGTATGATCTGTGAGACAGACTTGGCTGAGATATGAGGCTGGAAAAAAAAGAAGTAGACCCCCCCCCCCCCCAAAAAAAAAAAAAAAAAAAAATGTTCTGTTTGTTCCACATTGCAGCTAGACCTTCCTTCCTCAAATTGATGGTAAGCGCAAAATGAAGGCAGACCCACTTTAACTCCATACTCACTGCTTAACTCAGCACTTTACTAGCCACCAGTGGGGAGCTAGATTAATGTAGTCCTCAGAGATGGAATAATCCCAATGGAGTTACTTTTAACCCATCATTACAACAGCTATTGACAAAATCTCAAAGCTGTAAGCTTTCTAACATTTTATTCATCCTACCATATCAAAAACACACCTGGCCACCAAAAAAAGTTACAAAATTGCACTTTTTTTAAAGAATTAAGGATGAGATGTGGTCAGTAGCAGTGTGCCTAAAATCAGAACAGAGTAGGTTAAATCAAAACACTATGGGAATGTAGGCCTACTTTTTCCAAAAGAAACAATTTAGATTTTTTTTCAGTTAAGTTTCAATACATTTCATGACTCTGCAAGTCAAATTTTAAGACAATTATCATATGAGTTGATAACAGATACCAAATTTCTCAGCACTTGTTCATTGAACAGTTTTGTCAACTTTAATATGTGTGACTTTATCATGGTAACATGTCAATGGGTCACAGTCAACTTGTCATGTCTAACTCGAATATCAAAATTTGACATTGGTCTGTGGTTGTTAACTACTAATGTTCATGTAACAGCTATATCTATATCAGCAACTATATTAATCTGCTATTAATGGATATCAAAGACATTGACCTTTCTCTTTTTTCATGTATCATTAAAGGGGATGGCTAGTACCTGATCAGTGGGAATCAGTGGGAATGCTGGGGGATGATTGTTCCAATCCTTATGGGATTCATTTAAGAGTACATTATATATCTGTTGTGTGAAAATTATTTGCTTCAGAATGGTCTCATACTCAAGTAATGTGCAGTTTAATCTTTCCAGGTTAGCAGGTTAACGGGCCGTTATCGATTGCCACGTCACTGTACAGGCATGCTAACCTGGAAGCATTGAACTGCACTTTACTTGAATATGAGACCATTCTGAAGCAAATGATTTTCACCCAACAATAGATATATAATGTAGGGTTGGGGGTACCACGTATCGACACCCTAAGGATCTGTAGCTTGTTTATTTTAAAAATATAATACAAATCCGCCTAATTCTTACCTCAAATATGCCATAAATACTGCAGTTTTGAATGTCGTGACCGTCTCATTGATTATAAATCTCCGTTTTAAAATAGCGCAATTTTAGTGCGTGCGTTCCGTTTTCTTCGCGCAGCTAAAAAGGGAACCTTGCGATCGGCACCCCCTCTCCTCCATAGGTATACACGTGAATTTCACAGCATAGGTAATACACGTGAATTTCACAGGCCATAGGTAATACACGTGAATTTCACAGCCATGCGTCGTTACTGATCGGATGTGTAATTTTTAGCTTGGTTTGTTTGAGTTTGATTTTTGTTTCTTCGTTTTTATTGTTTTTATAGCTAATGACACTTAATCCCGCGCGTACTTTTTCGTTCTATACGCAAACAGCCATGATACGCAGGGTGTCGATGGGAAGGTGCCCTGTCGATAGGTGGTGCCCCAACCATACTCTTAAATGAATCCCACAAGGATTGGAACAAAATCATCCCCCAGCATTCCCACTGATTCCATTGATCAGGTACTAGCCATCCCCTTTAAGCTATATTGAATGACCAACCCAACATATACTTCAAAAAAGTACAAAGAAGAATTTATGTTTTTTTCAGTCACAAAGTTTTAACCAAAAGTAGGCTGTTAGCAGCAACAATATATTTGATCATAGTGAGTGCATTTGTGTAAAAATATCTGAGGTAGCAGAGAAGCCTCATCCTGGCATGGCAGTATAGTGATTTTCTAATTGTTAAAAAGAAAGAAACAAACAAACAAACAAAGATCTAAAGCATATTATGCAATGCAGGTTATTTGCATGACAAACAGATCATTAGCACGCGAGATATGTGTGTCAGATACTCGAGTAACACTTCAACTAAAAGTAGTGTTTACTTCTTAATACCAATTTTCATATGTTTGTATAGAGTTTGTTTGGTTTGTTTTTTTATTTATGTCCAATATTCTCTGGTATATGTGACATAGTCAGATGGGGAAACCTACACCTCGTGCGTCCGATATGAGATTACCATTAAAGTATTTTCAAGTAAAAGTAGTTCTCATTTCTTATTACCAATTTCCATACATCTGTATAGAGTTTGTTTGTGTGCATTTTTTTTTTAATGTCCCAAATTCTCTGGTATATGTGAAAAAGTCAGATAGGAAAAGCTTACACCTCATACTATCTCTATAATATGTTTCCTTTCATTGACTGGGTGCTATACCCACAAACATGATTGCCTCCGACAGGGGGCTTAATTCGGGGCCCTAAATACCAGCAAGATGCTAATTGGTGGTTAGGGAGTAAAGAGGGTGGGGGGGTATTCAATGTTCTGTCTTGTTTAAGCCCCAACGTGCTTCCAACTTGGAGCCGGGATGGATGGCAGGAAATCATTGCTTTGTAGAAATTATCTGCAAGAACACTGCTACTCAGTGGACGAAAGAATGAAATTGAATAATTAGCAAGGGGAAAATTTGTTTTCGGGGACCTTCTGTTTTCATTTCGAATTTGCTCCAAGCTTTAAATAAGGTAATGGTGATGAGGCTGCTGGGATGTCTGAGTTGCTGTGCTAAGTATAACTTCTCCAGATCAGGTGCTATCAAGAATTCTTATCCCCAACTCTACTGAAATGATATCAGGTCTTTCATGAAAATTAATACATTTTCTAATGGATTACTTTCTTGGAATTATATGTCATATGTCAGGAAACACACTTCACAGCACCATTTTACAAAATAGGTTACATTTATTATAAGCACAGTAATTAGAGTTTCTACTACAAGCTGATTATCATCTATTTCACTTCTTTTCTTTTTTTTTGCGGACTTGTCATAGTTGAGGCTTCAGTTATTTATAAGGCAATTATGATCGTAAGCTGCCATATGAAACAGAATCTAGCAATGGCAAATCATTTTGTGTGTGCGTGTGTTCATCATTATATGTAGTCACTGGGATGACAAGACCTTGTATCTGCAATTTTGGTGAAAATGGCTTTTTTGGATTAATGGTCAAATAATGGGTAAAGTGATGTCCTGTCCAAATCCTAACTGTCTTACTCCAAAAATGAAGCCACTATGGCATGTCAAAGGAAAGGCTATCCCATTCGCCACAGTGCTTTGGCCGCCATGTTTTTTGGCTCTCCTGAACATTTGACATTTTGTAGATACGAGGTCTTGTCACCCCAGCGATGACTATGTAGGCATGATTATTTGATGAGCAGTGGTAGATGCTGCCTATATATTTTAGTTCAGATTACTTTGAAATTTGTTTTGGAAAAACCAAATAAAAATCATTGAGTGAATTTAAACCCATTGAGGGTGAGTCCCGAGTATACTCGGGCAGGTGTCTATAGGAAATGTATCTTATCGCAAAATCAGCCCATCCTCTATGGGTTGGTAAGTGTCAGCTCACAATGTGTAGTCATATTTATGTCTCCATTCTGAACAAACTGGAACCAAACGTTGCTAAGAATCTATGACATAATTTTTCACTCTTTGTGCTACAGCATACTTGCACAATGTGGAGTTTTTGACAAGATAAATAGATGTGAAATTAATGTAATTTGAAAATGAAGCTGCATAAGTGACCATTAGATTCAGCTATTTTAATGTGAAGACAAATAAACTGTGAACAACTGTATGATCATCTCATTGCAACATTTTCTCTGCTGATTTTATAACAAAATACTGAACATAATGATTTATATGGTAAGGGAATTTGGTCACATTAATTTAGTGTGAATTGCTACATATTTGTGAAAGAATCCAGACATCTATAAACACTGTAAAGACAAAGCTCTATAAATGCATTCCTAGTAAACTTGAAAGGAAATGTGAGAATAGATTAAGGTAAAGTTTATAATAGAAGATTGATCTTAAAAAGTACATAAAGATGCAATATGAAAATATCTCTACTTTCCTGAACAAATAACATTTCTTCAAAATGTATACCAATAGTCATTAATAGTCAGTAAGAGAAAACTCAGTTGTTAAAACTGATATCCATATAAGCTCTTATCAAGAAATTTGACACTGATATTCTCTGGCAATTATATTAGATGCAATCCCCATTTTTGGCTGATGAGATAACCATGGAAACATGATACATCCACGAAAATGACAGAACAATAATTCCAAGCCACTCACCAAAATCTGATCGGCAGAATTGCTGCTGGGGATGCTCCGGCATACACAGGCACTGCGCCGCAATCTTGGCATCCTCCCCACAGACCGCGAAGACCAAGAACCAGAAGATTGTCACTGACCATGCCATAACCGCACTAGAAATCCTCAATTCCATCCCGAGAAAAAAAGCCACCAGCCCAAGATCCTTTCCTTTCGTCACTCTTACAGAAAAAAAAAAAAAAAAAAGATCTTGTTTGTTGTGTTTGTGTGCGTTTATTCCTTGCCAATCCCAGGGAGCTCGAAAGCTGTAAATATCCAGTGTATCTTTTCTTTTTTGATATCTCTCTTTCTCTTTCTCTCTTTCTCGCTCGCTCCTTTTTAACCCCTTCCTTCCGTCAGAGCAAATTGCATCTAGTGGCGCGGTCTACTAACTTCTGCCAGGCATACTTCATTCCCGTTCCGCGTGATAATCCAGCTCAGCTGTTTATGTTCAGGGCATAGTACTGGGTGGTGTTATGTCGGGGAGTGTCAGTGGATGTAGCTCCGAACAGTGGATGGTTTCGCGTGTATTCCTCCTCACTTTGACTCCCCCTATTGGCAATGACTGGAACAGGTCGTTATGGCTCCCCCAGTATTTATACCCACTTCCCCGGCAGGAAATACTCCAATTGGTCTTTACTCCCCCTGGAAATATAGGATATGAAAGTTTGTATACATTTTTTTTTTCTTTTTTCTTTTTTGTGGTGGTGGTGGTAGTGGTGGTGGTTTGGAAAGCAGGGGGAATGGTGTTGTGTGTGTCTATTAAAAAGCCTAAAAAGACAGAAATAAACTTTCACATTAAGAGGTTACCCAACTTGTAAAGTTGTTCATGATGCATAAATTGAGTGTAGGAAAAAATCAGTCCTTTTGTCTCTGATCTTTTTTTATTTTTTATTCCATGTTTAGTTTCTTTTTGTTGCTTCTTCTTTTTTTTTTTCTTTTTTTTTTTTTTTGATTTAATTCTTTTTAACCTGTTGAGGACGGGCTGATTTTGCTATAACATGCATTTCCCATAGACACCTGCCCAAGTATAGGACTGGTCTTCAGTGGGTTAAATGAATGTGGAGTTGAGATTCCATGCATGGTCCTTCAGAAATATCACAAAACTCCTTCCATGCTTGTCAATTGTCATGATGGCAAAAAGTATAATGATAATGTTTGGCAGGGGAAATAGGTGATGATTATATGTACAATTATAACAATGTAAATTTAATCACTTTTGAATAAGTAGTTTTCCTTTCTGTTTCATTTTTCCTGTTGATAAAAAGTTTAGTATCTTTGGTTTTGGAGCAGGTCTGTAATGCAATTAAAACTACATTGATAAAACTGGCAGCAATGATTTCAATAGCTACTGACATATTGTTATTTAGCAAGGTCACTAGATTGTTTGATTACTTTTTGATGCATAGTAAAGAACTAGATGGGAAAAATAGAAAACAACAAATTCAGACAAGTAATCAAAGCGTAATGTGGTATTTTTTTATATGACTTTGAGTATACAAGGGGGAGAGAAAAAAAAAACACACACACACATACTGGAGAATGCAAAGTTAAGGTGACATCAAACTAATTCTCTGTTTCTTAACCCTCTGCGTGCCAAATCATTATTACCTGTTCATAGGTTTGTGTAATATTTGGTACACATATGACCCACTTGCACAGCAAGGGTTAATCTTACATCTAGTCCTACAGTTGAACCTCTCTTATCCGGCCTCCCTTTATCCGGATCTCTCTATTATACGGACGCAATCTCGCCGTGATTTTTTTTTTTTTAATAATTACGGGAGGAAAGGGGGATTCCCAACTCCATGAGAACTCCTACACAAACACACATGAATTACATATACTTGATACATTTCTTAATAATTATTTAGGTAAATCATCCCAAGAATTTATAGAAGAAAATGATTTCATTCTTACAAACACAAACCTCTATTTTGGGGTCTGTTACTGAGTGTAACAATGAAAAGGTTGCAGTATACACATTACTACATGTGGTACTACAATGGGCTACATCAGTACATGTGTATGTATATGTACATGTATAAAGCATTGAGTCTCCCATATCCGGCCAAATCCCTTATCCGGATGAGCCCCGGTCCCGACTTGTCCGGATACGAGAGGTTCAACTGTACATTGTTTGTTACTTTTTGGACTCCTTCCCCCCTAGAATGGACAAGTGGTAACTCTGCGTCTTTGTTTAACTCACTGCCTTTTGAAACTAGGTGTGTCATGTGTAAATCCTATGGGGGAATTCTGATATCTTAGAGTCAGAGTTAGATCCATAGTGGAGATTGTTGACCTCTTGAGGATGAGTCCCGAGGATACTGTAAAACATGATATATTCACTGCATGAATTTTTCGCAAATTGGAGCCGACGGCCTTTTTCGCGGCATGAAATTTCCGCGAACTGCCACTGGCATTCACTGTATGTAGTGTAGACAAGAACTTTTGAGTGCATTTTAATTTCGCGAATCTTGGCACTTGCGAAATTTGCGAAATTAAAATGCACGCGAACATTCCTCGTTTTACAGTACTCGGGAAAGTGTCTTGGAAAATGTGTGTTGTAGCAAAATCAGTCCGTCCTCAATGGGTTAAGAAAACAAACAACCAAAACAAAAACAAAACAAAACACACAAAAAAAAAGCGGGAAAGCATGCAGCACACTTATTGAGAATAATTTGGCCAACTGGGAAATCATATCACAAAAAACATTCAAACATTCATAGGAAGATTCAAATTAGATGAAGGTAATCATGTTTCTTTTGTACCTCCTCCCCTTCCTTGATAAAAATGTTCAGTTCGTCCCTCCTCCCTCCCCCTCCCCCATACCCATCACCTCGCTCCCAGAATTGCCCTCAATCAGAATGACTTTTATCTGGCACCCAAGTCACAAACATTTGTCAGGAAGTGATGTTATCCAGTATAAAAGACTCCAATATGAAATGTTTCCCCCGGTTTCCTCTCCCATTTCCTGTTCCAGTGTTTATGTCCAATTGTCGAGTCCCAAATATAGACCTCCTCTTTCTCCTCCCTCCTCTTCTCTTAAATTTGTTTTTAATGACTTTCACCTACGTCATACTCTTATGGCTGAAATATTTAACCCTAGTTTAAAAAAAAGGAAAAAAAGTGGCCCAGCCGGAAGAGGAAGTTGTTGAATGGCAATTAAGGAGATGGAATCAAGAGGCTAGAATGCAAGGTTCATATTTCCTGGGACCTTTAGTTTGTACAAGTTCTGGCTGTGTTTTCCTTATTTGTACTTTGTTGTTATTGGTGTTGTTTAATTTGCCTATCTGACTCTTCTTTTATTTATTCTGTATCTCCCTCCCCCCCCCCCCCTTTCTCTCAAATATTTGTATATTCTTAAACCAGTCTAGATCAATGCTCTGCATCTGTTTGGCTCCTCCTTTTTCACTGTTTGTATCTTTTCTTTGTTTCAGTCTTCACCAACTCTATATTTGTCTATCCAAGTCTATGTTTCTCTCAATATTGATCAAGTTATAAATCAGGTGACAATCTATGTTACCTATTGTTCTCTGTCTGTGCTTGTATCTCTTTTGTTCATCCTCCCCTTATTCATTCTCTTTTCCTATCTCTTTCAATTTCTAAGTCTCTTATTTACTTTTTATCTGGCAATCTGTTTCTCCTATTCTATATTTGTCAACTTTATCATTCTCTCTCAGTTATTGTGTTCCTTTTATTCATCTTCTCTTTATTCACTCTCTCTCTCTCTCTCTCTCTCTCTCTCTTTCCTTCAATATTCAAGGCACTCATTCACTTTTGTTTTGCCTGTTTCATCTTCATGTACTGCCTACAATATGATAACAATTTGTTTTCCGCTTTATCGCTCACTTAAATGCACATGAACATTTCTGGTTTTACAGTAATCTCCATCAGGTTATCAGACATAAATTCAAACACACAGTGTTACTTCATTTGCTGTTTCTTTTTACACGTGTACTTGCTAACAGGCATGGCCTAGCAAAATTTAATCTTGCCTGCAATGTGTGAATGACTTGTACAGCTCTGAATCTAGTGGCATTTTCCCGGAGGCTCCTTGTCAACCAGCCTCCAAGGACTTTTTCCATGAATCATAACAGTTACATTCACATGATGTTTGTAATTTTCTAAACTTCAATGAGTAGCCTGTAGATTACATCATGCATCCTCACGACACCTAATCTTAAAGGTTGAGTTTTCAGACAAGAATTCCAGAGTACCATAGAGTACAACATGCACTGGAGGTTGACCCAGGAGCTTATGTTGAATAGGATTACACAGAAAGGTCACGTTAACTTTCAAGTTCCTTGATTATTGTGTCCACATGACTCTAAACTGTGAGTGTTGACCCCTTGCGGCTTGTGGGTAGAGTGTAAACCCCAAGATGTCTTGTGGCTCTAACCATCAACTAATCTTTAAGAATGCTAACTTTTGAGTGCATCTACACAGTATTAAACTACAAGGTAGTTGATCTTTAAGTTTAGGAATATCGTGTGAACGCAACTAATTTCACACATCTCCTGTGAAATTATCATATCCCTGTAGACATGGGTTTACCACGTCCTCCTGTAGCTAATGGATTAACTCTTACAGAGCTTCATTCATCAATTGGCGCACAGGCTGGGATGCTTCCTTTGCCAATTGGCACAGACATCTGGAAACTAATTATTAATGAAAAGAGATTACCTAATCCCATTGTGACATCATGGCCTTCATCTGGACAGGGACACATTATGACACTTGGAAGAGCTTGCTAATCTACAACTAAGTCAGGTTTGGATGGATTGCTGAATGCTAATGAAAAAAGGTTGGCAAGTTAAGATAAGTGACACATTAAAGGGTTAAAGGGATGGTATAGTTTTGGTTGAGTTCTGGCTTCAGGTTTCTAACATTTTTTTGTGAGATAATGAGAAACCTCTTATGAATTACAAAAGAGCATGTAATTCCAAGGGGAATTCAACATTCAATGAAAATTGGTTTTGAAATGGTTGAGATATCCAAAGACATACAAACTAGACTTTTTAGAACAGTTTTTACCTTCGCTCACAATTCTCAGAATCCTTAGAAATGCAACTTAAAATAGTGAACAAATTTCCTTGTGCAACCAGGTGGTGAAAACTTGTTTCTATGCATGTACAACTTATGTGTACTTTGTATGTGTGCACCTTCTCATGCATGTAACCAATCCCAGTGAATGTATCCAATGCTTCTTTGGCCAAAATACTGTAAAAGTGGATATTATCACGCGACTAATTTTTCGCGCATGGCTGTGTCAGAAGACTTTCGCGTGTTTTTAATTCCGCGGAATCAAGACAACAAGTACTGGAACATATGGCATGCAAAAATATTTGTGTGCTTTTATTTTCGCGCTAGCTTCTCGTTGCGCGAAATGGGGAAAAATTTCAACACCGCGAAAATTTCCACTTTTACAGTATTGGTCATAACTATTCCCACATATGTAGGCCAGTGCATGACCCATTTTGCACATAACAGCTGTAGTCTGGGGAGGAAAATTGTGAACGTTGTAAATGATCCGCTATTCTTACCCAGTGTTCTCACTTCAAGACCACATGATTACATCAAGTGCTAGAGCTAGATTTGTTCCAGCATTGTCTCATCTTATTGAAGGTTCCACACACTCACGCTTAGTGGACATACTACCACTGGAATATTTGCTCAATATGCCAAACTTGATTTTTTTTCTTTATGTTGATGATATACTTGAGAGTAACTGATGAATGATTAAGGCATAACTTGCTGGAAGAATATGACACTGCAGTGCAGGATATTGCAGTGAGCCTTGAAGAGTAAAAGTTCTGAGGGTCGGTGCTTAATGGTGGGAACAGCAGCAATAACAAGCCGATGATTCATCCACAACAATACTCTGCGAATCAACGCTCTGTTAAGTCCACTCCTTCCCTCTGCTCTTTTTTCCGTTTTTTTTTTTTTTCTTTCCCGCCAAGAACAAGCGCAAGGCTCCCGAAAACTACCCTGGATATATTCATTAGCTAATCTGCCACTAATCATGCATTGGTCAGGTTAAACTGCTGTGCGGGGACAGTCTTCTCTATGTACAGGGGGTGGGCCTAGTTGCTCATACCTCATCGCAGATCTGTCATTGGTGGAGGCATGTTCGTAACATTCGCAAACTTCATGCTGCCGATCATGAAACATGCGTGCTAGATTTGTCATCAAATCACAAGATAGTAGCAACAGAAAGTAAATCAATTTGTTTGCTGTTGTTTTTTCATTACCTCCGCCAAGGCAGGAGGTTATGTTTTTGTTACCGTTGGTTTGTGTGTTTGTTCGTTAGTTTGTTTGTTTGTTTGTCCGTTAGTTTGTTTGCTTGTTTGTCCGTGTGCAAAATAACTCAAAAAGTAGTTAACGGATTTGGATAAAACTTGCAGGAAATTTAGAATGACACAAGTAACAAACGATTAACTTTTGGTAGTGATCTGAAAATATTTGGGGAATTTATGAAGGTTTTTTTGATATTTTGGTAGGTAGGGTCAATGAACTTGGGAGTTCAGGCTGCGCGTATTTGAGGTTTGCATGCGCGCACTGAAGTGCGTGCTCTAGTTTCTGCTAGGGCAAGGCGCGCCTTGCAGCTGAGGGCTTATGATGTAACAGAGGCTTCTATATTGGGAAATCGGGCGACTTTCAGCACACAATGCTATAAGTACGTATGGGTGGAAATCACTGATATCTCTATCGAAGAACAAGTTCAGTGAAGGAAAATCAGCTGCGTGCTTGGCGGAGGTCTGCGCTCTCAGAGTGCTTTTCTAGTTAGTACTGTTTTTGTTGTTTTGTTCATCAGTTGCATGGTAACACAAAGATGGTGAGTGCCAGATAATGTCTTTTTAAAGAATCTATCGTATGTGTAAGATATAGACATAAAGAAAAAAACAAATCTATAATTTCCATATACTGGAAAAATTCAAATTATACATTGGCATTATAACATACTTGTATGCTCTGCTTTCTTGTTTCTTGTTAGTAAAATGACTCAGAAAAAGCATGTACAGCCAACACATCTTTTACTTGGCAGCATTTTAATTTAATTAATTTGAACATGATTATGAATTTGATAAGGAATTTAGAAGTGTCTCACAAAGATTTAATCAACAAGTAGTCATACAGTTTTCAAAGTGACTTTTATCCGTACTGTTTCCCTACTTTTGGGAATACAACACCCCCCCCCCCCCATGGTGAATATATATAGCTCTGTCACAGTCAATTTCTTTATAGTAGTCTGATGACAAATAAGGATATAATGAAAACATGTATTAAACATACACACAGGTTAAAAAAGACAAAATTTAAAGAGGCGTGAAGGTGATATTCTTTGTTTATAACCTTGGTAGTGTTATTGTAGTTGAGAAGATGAAAGACAGGTTGTATACAGCCAACACACAGTGAATCAAGTGTGGTGCTGTACTACAATGAGTGTAAGAGCCACACAGTCAGCCTTGCCAACCACCCCTGCTGTAAGAATGTAGCATTCCAAAGTTAGCCTGTCCAGTCACATGATCTCATTATTCCTTTAGGACACAGTAAACAGATGCCACTTCCTGTGTCTTGATTGGGGCACTGTGTTTTGGACTCCTACACTATTAAGGTGGTGGCAGTTATCACAGTCTGAGGGACAGTGGGATACCATTGGTATGTGGGATTTCCCCCACAGGCAAATGCTCTTCACACACTCAGTCCTTTGATAAGCATTCTGCACAAGACAGATTAGGAAACAACTCTTTGATTAATGCAGGATGTTTGCTAGATTTGTCAAAGCACATTTTACCCAGCAGAAAATAACATTATCCTGATTCATTTTTCCTCTCCTTTTGTCACATCCAATAAACAGAATTATATCGTGTAAGGGATAATGAGGATGTAATTAGTTTTCAATCCAGCTGTCCATCTGTGTTTTTTTCCCCATTCTCTCTGTTAACCTATGTATCTATACACACATGTATCATCTGTTCATCTCATTATTTTTTTTTCCAAGGAGGAATCCATCCCTCCAGCTCCATATTCTCTCCTTCAATTCAAACGTCTGCATGTTGATTTTGTTCAGTACATATTTTAAACTTTTGGTGCTTATATCTTATTTATTTTGACATCTTATTTAGTCTTAATTTTGCAGTTTTGTAGATTTTGTTTCGAATTTTGATCGGTAATATTCATATTCAATCACAATTCAAAACTTTGGATATGTATCAGAGGATTACTAGCTTTAGAACTACTGTGGGGCAGAAAGTTATGAAAAGGGAATGTTTGAATCAGGAAAGAGTTGAGGAGTAAAAGTAGTAAGTTAAAGAAGTTGTTGGAGACCCTTCATCACAATGAGGTGCTAATGGAAGAGAGGGGATGGGTGGTTGCTAGGGGCAAGGTGCAAATGTTGATGTGACAGAACTTGCTTCAGCCTTAAAATCACATCCAGCACTTACTGTTCTAAGGCGTAGTCATTGTATTTAATTCTGAGACACCTGGATGACTGATTTGTACAGTCTGTATCAACGGACCAGTAATCATGTTGCGGGCAAAAGGGCATAGAATTAAGTGACTTTGGACAGTGTCATACAGTACCTTTTTAATATTTACTCTGCCAGTATGATATTTTTCAAAGTGGGAAGGATCATTGCAAAGCCCAACATTTTGAGGGGAAACAGGTGCACTGCAGCACATATTGCTTATTCTTTTAACTTGTTACATCCTCAGTTAGTATCCATTTTATGTGTAATCTGTAAAGTTGATTTAATGATTGTTATAACTGTTAGTTTGGATATAAAATTATACATGTCATATGGAAGTTAATGAAATGTGATAACATGAATGATAAACTTAGTTGTCCCAAATAAGTCATAAAAATGGTAGAAATCTATACTGAGGATCATTATATTGTGTACTGTTTCTGGTCCACTTCTAAATATCTTAAGTGGGAGTAATGTAAATGTGTTCTTTGGGTTTTAAATGTTCAAGTTTCACATAATAGCCTCTTATCAAAATCTAATTCCATAGACAGGTCAAGGGTTTAAGCTTCAAAGTGATTCATTGTTCTTCATAATGGGTAAAGCAAAAAAAACAGACCTTCAAAGTGTTAAACTGAGACGATCTCAATTCTCCGTATTATATTGAATGTATAGTAACATTTGCCTTTTGGCAATGTTTCAGTGAACACTTCATTGTCTTTTCTTTCTTTTTTTTATTAGGAAGTGGTTTATGGTTTGGCAGTATTTTGTCGACTTTCTCTGAAGTAAGCTGCTTCAATTTTGTACAGCCATGTCATTCATTATGATATGATTTAACACATCTCCTACCAGCATGTCAAATCCCAGTGGACTCCTAAAGGTAGATGGGTTAAGGGCTGTATCATATTATGACTGTCTTTTACCAAGTTTGCTGAGCAGGAATAACCTTTCCCCAGACTGTAACATTATTAGGACGTTGTTCACCGCATAGTCATTCACTGTCTGGTTTCTCTGAAGGGGGGAGGGGGCAGCATTTTTCTGGTGTCATGCTTATTTATTCATTTTTCCTTCTTTTTCATTGCATGCATGTGTTTTATCATGTCACATTGATTGAATGAATGTTTCAGTCTCCTGTCGTGTACCGAGCAGACGGCATTGTTTTTTTTTTTCTTCCCTTTGTCTTCTTTAATTTGTTCACATAATAATAGATGACACACATTTTCTTGGTGAGGTTGTTTTATATTTTTGTTCTGTTTTTCTTCTGTGGAAATGAGTCTTTAAGGAATATTTCAGGAGGAAAAAAAAACAGTGATTGTGTCATAATAATAAGTTATATCCCTAACTCATTCAATCCAACATATGTCATTCTCAGTAGACGCAATAATACATCCGCTTTACATAATAATGATAATAATAATAAGTACAGCATTTGTAATGCGCCATCAATCTAGTAGCCTATTCTGAGGCGCAGAGGGACATGATTATAAAGAGTATAACATACATTATAATCATAGTTGTACAGAAGAAGGTTGGCAATGAGTTAAAGAGTAATGAACCCAAATGTACACGTGGTTTGAGTGAATGCAGCAATACTAGCAAAATACCTAAGTGAAGCTTGAGGAAAATCAAGTGATCTGATTAAAAGTTATAAATTTTCAAACTTTTAATGCCACCATCGCTGGATGAAAAGACGGTTATAGCTCGTTATTCCGAAGGTTCGTTATTCCGAAGGCTCCTCAGTCCGAAGATTCGTTATTCAGAAAGTTTGTTTTTCCGAATTTCATTTTCAGATTAACAAATCTTAGGAATAACGAACCTTCGAAATAACGCCACAAATGTTCGGATTAACAAACTCTTTTTCATTTTTGGATCAACGAACCTCTAGGTATAGGGAATTTGTGTGTTTCAGATTAACGAACATTCGGAATAACGAACCTTCGGAATATCGGACCTTCGGAATAACAAACAGCACCCGAAAAGACTACTGCAGTCTGTGACATCACTGCGCGACAAGGATTTAAAGAGAATACACGTATAATTAGAATATCACAAAATTTCATTTTTTTATGAAAAGAATATATTCCCTTGACTTGTTGCTGATATTTGTTAAGGGCAATATGATCTCCCCTGCTTTCTGAAAGAGGTTTTAAAGTCACATGCTCTTAATTATACAAGATATTTACGTCGATGTGGGGCAATTTGTCAATCAGTTGCAATAAATGAAAATGTGTTGAATTATTCTATTTTTCAGTGTTTGCTGAACTACTCATACCTAAAATGGTGATATACTACGTGCCTCTAGGCTATCATCCAATATTTTTGTTTCTGTATCGATGGTTTTTTAGTCCACATCGCATGGATCCCCCTCTTTTTCTCTGTCTCTCTCTTTCCCTGCTTGAGTTTCCTGGAAAGTCAGATACTGTTCTCTCACAATGTTCTTCTTCAAGATTTCTCAAGTCAGCAGGACAGGTGGCTATTGGGTGATTGTCTTGAAATTCCCCGGGAAACTGCCAGGCTTTCGTGAACTTGGGTCTTTATCCCCATCCTCTTGTCCGTGATTAAGTCAGATACGAAAATGTTGCATTGTGTGTTTGTAACGTCTTGAGCCAGCAGGAATGATATGTTTATTAGCCAGTTGTTTCATTGATCTTTTCTTGTACATACCAGGCTTCTTCAGAAATGAGTATCCTCTTTGTATCCAATACATCAAGTGATATGAGTCTTTGATTTGAATTATTTTATGGAAGAGTGAAAAATGGCAAAATGCAATTTTCTGGAATGTGCCTACATTAGATTACAGGTCATTGCTCAGACATCCGTGTTTACACACAAGTAAGAGTTTTTTTGAGACAAACGGTGAGATGTATACAGGAACTATGGCATGTGGCCAAAAGATGCAATATAGATTACGCAGGTTTCTCCAACCTGAGAAATGTTTGTGACAGTTTTTCTTTTGACTGCACTGCAGAGACAGATCAGGAGTTTCTCCGTACAGGGGAAGCGTCTGAATCACAATGGGGAGGGGGAGGGGGGAGGGGGAGGGGGTTGATGGGAGGTGGTGACCCTCTGTTATTAGTGTCTGGATGACTGATTGACAAGCCGTGACATGTGACATAATTGCGTGTTGGTAAACACCTTCCCTCGTGGACACAAGACTGTGTAGTTGCAGTGGTCTAAACATCACATGAGCTTTCCTCCCCTTTTCCCTCCATTGCAATGTAAACATCCAGACCAGGCTATACACACAATCAATAGTTTTTGGAAATCAGTTTTTGAAGCATGATGCAAAAACCTGGTATGTGGACCCCCCCCCCCCCCCCCCCCCCGGAAAAAAAAAAAAAAAAAAAAAAATGTCTTCTGTCTTGATATATATACATTGGTGATCATCTGCTCTGTACAGTGATGCATGCACACAGGCACATAGACACAAGCATGCACACACCAACTTAGTGTAATATCAAATCTTCACTGTGTCATTGAACCAATGTAACCTGGATGACCATTTTATTAGACAAATTTTTTTGGGGGGGAGGGGGAGATAATATTATGAATAGAACAAATTAAAAAATGTTGCTGCTTCTAGGGTCAGTCCATCTTTTCATTTTTAACACATTCAGCAATTGCAAGTTTTGTAGCAGAATAGCTATTCATGTGTACTGCATGTTTCTGGTCCACAGTCTTTAGAATAAGTCTTATTTTTCATTCTTTATTGCAATTTTTATTTTGTGCATTATAATAATGATGATAGTAATAATAATAATGGGCTCTTATAAAGCATTCATTGCTACATATCTACTGTTACATTGCGCAGGGAGGTGCTCAGGTAAATGTCATTGTTTATGACAAATACTGTTCTGACAAACAGAAAGCTAGTCAGAGGCTTGCCCAACATAGCAACAACTAATGTGCTAACTTTGTTTCAAATATTGAAATGCATTTAGCATTGGATGAAATTGTATGTTTTTTAGGTCCGCAGAGGATAGCTACCTAAATTTGAATGCATCAGTATGTGTTTTGTGGCGCATGCTACTTTTCTTTTTACTCTAATACTTTTCTCTTCTTTTTTTTTTTTTTTTGTAACAGCTCACAATTAATCATGTATCAGGAGTATATTTCTGCACACTCAAAAAATCAGGTCCGAGTGTTCCTCACTTTTTTTTTCTGTTAAGCATTAATTAGCTCACGTAGTTTACGTCTGACAGGTACTACGTGAGGAGAGCTAGTTGGCCAGGGACCAATGTTTTGAGGGTTTGCATATGAGCTAATTCTACAACTGACCACTTCACATGGCTTTTTCTAATCATTTAATCTTGTTTCTGACTGCATGAATTTTATCAGGCTGTAATTACACCTGTCTGCATTACTCTTCCATACCACCTAACCACCATTAATAATGCAACATTTATTTATTCATTCAATCATTTATTGATTTATGGATTTATTTATTTGTTTATTTGTATATTTATTTATTAATCTATCTATTAATTGATTTATTTATTTATTTACTTATTTATTTCATTTATCTAATTTATTGATTGATTTATTCATTCATTTATTTATTTATTCATTTATGTATTGCAGATCATACCTAGACAATTTTTTTGACATACATTTGCATGATCATTGGACAAGGAAAGTATTAAATTCAATTCTAAATCTCACCGGAACATCAGGGGCTTCCTCTCTCTCTCCTGCTAATATCGTAGTACCTAGTATCCACTTTTCATCTGATAGTAATTGAGGTTCTGTTTCTTTTTCCATTCAGAAGGGATGCCCATTGCAGTTTTATTTTTTTTTAAATGCATCCACATATATATTTTCTGTGATCTACTTGTAAGTCATCATCAGTTGTCAGAATTATAAGGTTTACAAGAATGAAATAACCACGTTTTGATTTTTTCTTAGAGATTCCATGCAGAATGTGTGTAAAGCGTAGAAGGTGCTCAGTCAACAGACACAGAAATTTACATCCATTGATACACGTACACACTGTTGCAAAATTCTTTTCAGATAGTTTTGCTCATAATCATTTATTATGTAGAGGAAAAAGGAGCAAAGAAAATGGGATTCCATCGGAATCACAAAGCTATGCATTTAGATGTGTTTCAAGAAGGTGTCAACTGGACTAACCGCAAGTCTTTTTAACTTTTTAAAAAAGAGTGGGAACAAAAAAATTGAGTTAATGTCTCGGTATCAGGCATTTATTAAGCAAGATATATATATATATATATATATATATATATATATATAGAGAGAGAGAGAGAGAGAGAGAGAGAGAGAGAGAGAGAGAGAGTTTGTTGGCAAAAACCAATAAGTCCATTTTTTTAAGATTTTGAAATACAGTCTCTGTCATAAAGTACAAAATAATACCTTTTAAATGATATATTGGTCACTACATATAAAGGTACATTTATGAAGTTATGGTCAAAAGAAACAAAAATTTTCTTATTATTTTCTTTATTTTTCTTGACCTTTAATCGCAAATATCTCCATTTGGCAAATATGGACTTATTGGTTTTTGTGAACAAACTCTTCATATATATATTATTTATAATAATCTCTGAACTGTCCATTAACCCGTTGAAGATGAGTCCCGAGAATACTCGGGCAGGTGGCTATGGGAAATACATGTTCTAGCAAAACTAGTCCATCCTCAATGGATTTAAGTTTAGATGCCAAAGTGAGTTTAGGAGTCAAGAGATAGTGTAGAAGTTCATGTTTTACTGATCTTGAAAATCATAATACAGATGGTATGAGCAAAAACTGATCACAAATTATGATATGAAATATTGTAAAATGTCTGCACTTATGATAGGTACAAATCAAAGCATTATCAATCATATCTAAACTTATCACATACATGAAGTAACGTCATCATGCAAGGTTGTAAATAAAGCCATGCTTTTCTTTCTTCTTTTTTTTTTCGTATTGATTTTATTTGTCCCCTGAAATTGATATTACATTTGTCATTGATGGAATGATAAGCATTTTAAATTATTACTTTTGAGATGTAGTGATTGCAAAAGATTTAATGTTGCAGTGTGTTGGTTTTTTTCACGCAGTGTCTGGTGGCTTTCAGGATATCGTGAATTATGTTTTTGCTCTCCTAGATTGACGTGATAAGAGCATGAAACTCTCCAAACAGTAATCTGAGTCAAACAATATAGTCCTGTGCAATTGTGATTGAATCACCAGAGTTCTCTTAGCTATCTGTTATCTTTCAGGTGGGAATGGGGTTGCGCGCAGGCTTCTTGGTTTTGAGCCAAGCAGAGAGTTGTAGTAGAGCCGAGGACAGGGGCGGAAATTGGCGTATTCCTGCCGGCTCGAAATGCAGATGCCTTGGGGAACTGTCAAGTGTATAAGAAGATATATTTATTGTTTGGGGGTTGAGCAATGCCACGTAATGAGACAAGACAATGACAGGCATTGGAAACCAATTGCCTAGTATTTGCCTCCCGAACCCAATCCTGCCATGCTTCACTTGAATCCATTCTGCCACACTCAAGGTCACGCCAAGCAGAAAGCCATGCATCATGTATATCTGAAGAAAGAAAATATTTTGATCATGGGAAATATAGAATATTCTCACCATCTGCTTCAGACTTTATTTGCCCTTTTCTGCGATGAAGGAGAATGAGAGGCAGTACAAGTGTCTTGTCTAGCTAGAGATCAAGAGACAAGATCTACCCTTCTGTGCTTTATTATAGGAAACTTCACAACCATTTTGATCCATCAATCAGATCCCTACACCCACAAGTGTCAAGGCTTGAGCTGTTTTCAACTATTTCTTGTCTGTTCTGGAAGGAGACACAAATTGGTTTTGTAAAGTATCAAGGAAATCCCAAAAGGAAAGATAAATTGTTCAAAGTATCTTGTATGAAAATATATACATCAAGTTAAATGTACCCACTTTTCCTTCACTGCCAAATTATGATATTGTTCAAACCACTGAAAAGAGACCACCTAGTTGATAAAGGCAAACAACTGATGGGCAGTCAAAAGTTTGTGATTTTTAAAGATGCTGGTCATCTACAAATGTCCAGCTGGTTACTGGACTTGGTGTGAATTGGACCAGACTTGTTTTATAAGATTTTGGTACCCATCAGTTATAACAGATACCACAAGTTACTAGAGTTAGTTTGTTTGTTTCTTTTGGTGTTTTTTTTTTTCAAATCATGACAAAATATTTGGAGGTACTGTGAATGTCAAAGCCTGATCTTTAAAGCTTTGAATTTGCATGAGACCTCAGAAACATGAGTAATCATCAGAAGTAATCATTAGAGTAATGAGCAAAACAAGGTGAAAAAGATCTGACAAACTATGAAATGAAAGAGAGAGAGACAGGGATTGTTTCACTCTTTCTAACGAACACATTTCTTTAAGGGCCTGTCTTACTGGAGGAGACATTGCTGCAACTGGTGCGACTGTTGGGACTTAAAAGACAAAAAAATATGACTTGCTCTTTCACCAAGAAAGTGATTCAATGGCAACTTCAGAGACATTTCCAAATAAGATGGTGATTTTTTGCCTGGAAGTCATGGAGATACATCGCTGCGATGTCTCTGCAACAGAATTCAAAACGATATATTTGTATCTTTATATTAGAGACATCTACAAGATATGTCCTGTAGGTCACCAGTGAGTCTTTGCAAGGTCTCCAGTAGGTTGCCATTGAGTTTCTGCAAGGTTGTGGAAATGTCTTGCGGAGACCTTGTGAGCAAAATTAGTCTCAGCGATTTGGCCATGACTAGGAGACATCGTGGAGACATTGCAAAGATGTCTCCGAGACCAGCTGGAGACTGAAAAAAGTCTCCAAAAAAAATTGAAAATGTGTGATTCTCCTGCTACTCTGTGGAGACTCGGCTAGGTTCCAGGAGACATCGCAGAGAGGTTTCCATGACAAGGAAGACTCGAGTTGTCTCCAAGTCTCCAACTGGTCTCCAGCCCAATGAGATACCCACTTAACCCGTTCCATACTAAATTCTGAAATCCCCATAGACTTAATACACACGCCACCAGGTTGCCATATGGAACGGGTTAACATTTTAAGGGTTATGGGATGTTCAGATGCTGGAGAGAGTCTGTTAACCCATTGCTAGCTGTAAACCACATTTCACATGGCAGATGTGTCAAAAGAAAACAACAACATGGCCTGTCAATCAAACCAATATCCAACTCTTGGTAAACTCATATGCTAGAGTACTTACTGATATGCAAACCAGTCATGATGGGAAAATCATGATTGGAAGTGAATACATGGTCAACCAAAGCTCTAGCTACCTCCTCCATCTTGTTTTAGAGCTCAAACCATTTCAACTGAAGATTAAGAGCCAAGATTTAAGTAAAATTCAACTTGAAAACACCTTCACACTATAATAGACTAATCATGATCCAAAAAATATTAACTCTTTATGTGCCATGGTGGAAACCCCCTGTGTGCCACGTTATTCTGAGACAGAAAGGTAGTCATGCTTTGAGAAAGAATTCTGTTCTTAGAATTTGTATAACTTCTACAAATTTCTGTTAAGATGGGCATAAAAGCAGGCAAGTTAAAGAGGAATGCCAAGCTTTGTTTCCATATAAATTGTATGACGAATCAATTTTCAAGTTTTCTTTTGAATGACCAGTTGCTACATAACTGTAAAGGCATGACTTTTGCACATAAAACCGTGACAGATACTTAGAATGTACGAGCAAATCTAGTTGGGAATACCGCTTGATAGTCAATCACCACATAGAATGCAAGCAGTATATGAGAGGAACAAAATCACGAGAAACGCTTTCTTTGTGCCGCGGGATTAGCAGTGATTAGCGATTTATCGATTGGTTTTGGCGGCTTTGTTTGTTGAGCAGAATATGCAAAGTTGGCACGTCGTCGACTGAGTCGGACGTGCGAACGTGGCACATGAAGAGTTAATGAAAAACGTGGAAATGAGAAATGAGAAGTGTTTGAATTGGAAGAAGGGTGTGTGCTTTAATACAGTCTTACAGAAAAAAAAAAGAGTACTTGATCAGCATAGAAAAAGAATGTTTGTGAACACATTCGCAAATAAGTTCTTTTGCCAATATGAAAGGGTTCATGAAATAAACAAAGAAAAGAGGGGGCTTGGAAGTGCCACCTGGGCCATTGTTGTGGCTTCCCCCCTCTCCACCCCATAATGAGCCCCTTCCCCTGCCCCAGGAAGCGTGGAGTGGGAGTGCGCTAGCTAGAGCCCAACCTGGCTCTCCGAGAGGGGCAAACCATATACTCACAGCTAACACCACGGGTTCCTGTAGTAGTCAACCACAAGTTTCCAATCTTGAAATTTGTCACACGTGTGCCAGTTTCTAGGGATGTAAATGTGGGTGTGGGTGTGTGAGTGGGTGAGTGCGTTCGCATCGGTCTCAATTCGAAACCTGCACACTCCTCCCCCGTTACTAGTGGATCAACAGATTGATATACCTGGTAGTCAAATTCATATTCCCTTGTTGTCCTGTGAACCAGCTGTGTGATTCACCTGTCCAGTAATTTGAATCCTCTTTCCCTGAATCACATGTTGCTACATCTGGCAGGCCTCTGGTTGTCAGGAGCAACAATTTCTTACAAATGAATGCATAGAATTGAATCTATTGGTAAACCAGGCTATAGGGAGGAAACTTGAAAGGTCTTTTGTCTTTAATAAACAAGAAATGGACAAATTGTTGTAGCATAAATATCTTACCTTGAAAATGTCTCACTAGCATTGTTTACAAAAGTGATAAAATCAGTTGTCTTCAAGCAAAGATAACTTTGCTTGTGTGTCTGTTTATGTGCGTGTGTTTATGTGAGTATATTCTGTTTTCTACCCTATTGTGTTAAAGTTTTCTTATATTGTTCAGTTTGGACACATAATATAGACAATCTCAGTCAAGGGATAATTGGTCTGCAAAACAGTGAGTGAGATTGCGAGTAATTGAAAGACTTGTGATGTGAGAAGCATTGTGGCGCAGAGAGGAAACTGGATTTTCTTTCAACCTGCTGCCAAACTTAGTTTAACCACTGATCTGTATATTTATCTGGATATCTCATTGGCCAATCTCCTTGAAGCCACCGTGCGGCCATTTTACCATGCACATCGCCAATACACTTGTGTATGGAGCACATGGCATCATGTGATCTTGGTAACAGTCTCTGCTGGAAAATGTGTGGAAGTCCCCACAGAGTGTGCCTGGTAACATGGTGGCACAATGGCTTAAACTGTTTGCACAGCGTGAATGGACCAATGAGATATCCACATACTTGCTATAGAGACCAGTGAGGTTAACCCATAAAGTGCTAGAAACCACATTATTGTGGCTTGGTGCTATATCTTTTTGCTAGGGTATTTATTCATTCATTGTTGATGTTTTATAGGGCAGATTTTTTTATTGTTCATTTCTACCCCTTGTTGTACATATGTAATAGTTTGCTTTTGTTGCATAATTTTCAAAAGGCTGTCAACAGCTTGATTTATGATTGATTATCAAATTGGCAATGCATACTAAAGGATTAAACTTCCTGTTTGTCTCTGAAATTGAAACTGTTTAGGTAAATCTTTCAGATCTTGTGCAGATTGAATTGGAAACAACCATTTTTATTAGATCTGTATCCAATATAAGATATGAAGTGAAAAATACCCGACTTTCCACCATGACGTGATGAGTTAGATGAGCAAAAAAAAAAAAAACAAAAAAAAAACAAAGAAGAAGAAGAAGAAAAAAGTTGTCTTCCTGAAGATTGTGAATTTTTATGGTTTGTTATCATGTACAGAGCACTGTGTATGTCTGTTATTATTTCATAGTGGGAACGGAAAGTTTTGGCATTCATTTATGCAACGGAAGTGCAGATCATCTATAGTTGACAGAGACAAAGTTTGTTTGTTTGTTTTTTTTTTTTTTTATAGAGAGAACAGAAACCATATCTCGCAGTTTCCCTGTGTGTAAAGCCTTTAATACCAAGACATTTTTTCTATTTTGTTTTCTCTTTCTCTCCTTTTGTTTCCTACCTCTCCTTCCCACTCCCCAATCTCTCTTTACAACAAAAAATGTAGACATTAAAGTCAGGTCAATTCAGAGCACATGTAATGCAGGTGATACAAGAATCAATTTTAAGCTTCTGTGCATATTTTTCTTGATATATTTGTTTATTTGCTTGATTTTTTTCCATGGCCTTGTTCTTTCTTTTTTTTTTCATCGCACAATGTCATTTCTTTATGTTTCTTTGTTGTCGATCACTTTGCCTATTGCATCTAGGCGGTTGGATTTTACACAGGCATGGTAATTTGATTCACATTTCACTTGCACCGTATTGTGAAACCCATCCCCATACCCAATTCCAGTCTATCCCTTTCACAAAACAAAAGAGACTGTATTTCAATTGATTTACCTTCTGTCATTTTGATTAGTACATAATTTAGTATTAATTCTTGGCGTATATGCAGTGTTTGTTTGTTTTTTTAATGGGATTATTGAAAAAATATCTTTCATATGCTTAGGATGTTTCAAGTGTTTTCATGTTCAGTTTTGTTTATATTTCTATATACTCATGAATGTGGTTAATCATTACAAATACTGCAATAATGTTAGTGGATTATACTTCATATAGGAGGCATTCTTACACTTTCAAACAGAATTTGATGTAATGTTTACAAGAAAGTTATTCTCAACTAGGGTAATGTTATCAAATTCTGTGGGTTTTTTTTTTTCCTTTGAGAAGACAGTAGTAGATATAAGTGTAAACATCTATCTTTTTTTTTTAAGGAGCTTTGTGTATGGATTTTTAAATTTTGTCAATCAAAATCAGAGTGCATCCAGACGGTTAGGAAGAGTGTAGGTAGAGGAAATTTAAGAGGAAATTTCACAGGAATTCCAACATTCTATCAAAAGTCGGCTATAGTTGGTGTTCACAGTTATATGACTGCAAAATGGAATTGAAATTAACTCTAAATTAATTAAGAAACTTCTTTGAATGATCAAGCATGAATATATGAAGAAAAATAGTTTCGTATACATCAAAGTGTAGCATTTTCCTTTTGGTTGAGATCTACTAACATTCATCCATTACCCAACCCCAGTGTATAACATAATCTTTGCCATCCCAAAATCCTTGTGTCCTGTGTGCAACAAAGGCATGCTGATCTTGTTGTGTGTTACCAAATGTCTCTGGTCAACTCTAATTCTTCACTTATTTGTCTCTCTTGATCTCTTTTCTCTCATACTTTTTCTGCTAATGTCTATCATCTTGTCTTTATACTTGTTTATCTATCAAGGCATCTGTCTTTCAATATAGCAATCTACTTTGTATTTCATAGATCTCTCACTTTATCTTTATGACCATCTTCATCATGTACACCTGTATTAGAAAATATCACTTCAATATTTCCTCTGATGCCTCCTTTTAGAGTAAATATTTCTTAAGATGCATGACTAGTCACTCATTCTTTGAACATCAATGTTTTCCTGTGCTCTAGAGTTTCACTAGTTTCTACAATTGTGTTATTCTCATCTATAGTCATGATTTTCACATCTTTCTCTCTCAATCCACTTATATTTCTTAATATCCTTCTTCTGTCCATTCTTCCTCTTCTTTTCCTTCTTCTTTTGTTGGTGTTCTCTTTCTTCTGTACCTCAATCAGTCACCCAGAGTGGTAAATGTGCGTAGTTTTGTAAAGCACGAGTTGTTTGGTGTGGCATGGGAGCTAGCTAACTTGAACGTACGAGTAAGTGTTTTGCACCGTCTTTTAATCCCCCACTGTTCATTCACTTCCGTGGCTGCATAGATCCACAGCAAAGATTGTGTCTCTCAAGAAGAATAACAATGAACAACATTTTGTTTTTAGTCTCCATTGTGTAATATGGTAATATGATATGGTTTAGCTTTCCACAACTTTATAGCCTTTTCCCACATATGCTGATATTTTTTTTTTTTTATTTCTATATTGTTATTTATTTTTTTGCCATCTTTTCTTATGATAGCTCCAATGCATCAGATTCTTTTTTTTAGAAGAAATGCCACTTTAAAAAAAAAAAAAAAAACGCAAATGTATGTGCTACAAGGAAGGAAATTAGAGCCGTTGTTTCGATGTTATAGTTGTTCAAACTGTAACTAAAAACAAAACAAAGAACTATAAAAGAATAAGCAATCAGTGATGCAAAATGCAGAGTTCCAAACTCTCACTAGTTTGACCACATAAGTGTTTTTCAAATCACAAGAACCTTTGTAATGCTTGTCTGATGTATGTGTCTCTCTTTCCCCTAATCCTTCCCTGTAATTTCTAGTCTCATCTATGTTTCTCCAGATATTTTTTTTTAATAATTCTTTTTGAGATTACTGAAAACTCAGGAGAATGTATTTCATGTTGCAAGTCTATACTTTGGAAGTTTTGTGACTCTGGTAGACACTGTGAGTGGTTGAAATTGTGATTGGTAGAGTTGAGATTTCTGTGGTTGTGGGAAAAGGTAACTGCTTTAATGCAAGAAGCTTTGTACATACTAGAACTCTGATGATTTGTCAATTTTCAGTGAAATGATATTGATCTGGCAACAATCTCACTAGCTTTATTGTTGAAATTAATGAAAGCATAGTCCTAAATATATTTGATGTTATGGAATTTAGGAATTCATACCATTATGTAAGGGTGACTGATTCTAAAAAAAAAAAAGAAAAAAAAAGAAAAAAGATTATCTTGAGAGTCCTTTGTCTTCAAAAATCTGAAAAATTGAGTAATTTCTTCTCAGATTTAAGACCATTTAAGCATTTCAGCTGATTTAGTCTGTGAATCTTTGTATGTACAAATTTGCAGCATTTCTTGTTCATAAATGAAATACATGATTTAAATAATGCTCTTTTTACAATACAACAGTATAATAGTTTTGCCTGAAGAAAAAAAAAAGTAGTCAAAAAAGAATAGTGCTGCTCTAAAAGTAACCATGTCAAATCAAATATGAGATAGTACAATTGCTCACACGATGCTACACTTGTTTTCCATGCTGGAAGGTGAACTATTGTGTGTTGATCTTGTAGTAGAACATTAGTCTGAGTAGATTATCATTGTCATCCAGGATAAGAATAGTACTGTCTTTAAAAGGAAAAAATTAAAATGTGCCATTTTTGTTTGTTTTAGTATTGGGATTTTGTTGTTAATCCACATCATGACTGTATCGTGTGTAGAAAAGACAGTAGTTGACAAAATCAGTGTTGGCTGTGTGCATTCAATGTTGAGAGTCTTTTATAGGCAAGTGTTCACTTATAACAGAGACTCTCTTCTCACTCTTAATAGCAGTTAGATAGATTCCTCCTCCCCCTTCCCCTCCTCCCCTCCACCCACCATCACTCATATGCCTCTTTCACATCTCTCATCCTGCTCCACCCCTCCCCCCACCGTTGTCATGTCTACCACAAGCTGCTTGTCATCACGCATTCTCCGGTGTCATGGTAGTCATCATGAGATCTCTGTTTGCTTCAGCAAACCCTTGCATTGAACATTAAGAGATAATGACAAAAGAAAACTCACCTTGTAATGATGTTTGTGGCAGTGAAAGCTTGAGAAATGGAAAGAAGAAGAAAAAAAAAAAGAATGCTGTAGATGAACTTGTTGTTTGTGCATTTGTGCAAAAGTGCATTTTGTCTCATGGTGTAATTACCACTGGTGCATCCATCTAAAAACACTTTTTAGTTTTCATTTCAGGAAAAATGCACTGGTCTTTGTTTCATTTGATTGAAATTTCTCCCAAACATATTTTTTTTAGAAGGATGTGACCCATCACACATAAGTGTAATAATGTTGGTATTTTTTTTTTCACATATACAGTGGAAATCATGTTTCCTGTGACCTATCTGGAATACCACTCCACTATTTTTTGCTGTGGTTGTATAATCTGTCCCACAGCATTTCCAAAGACAGTATAAAATACAAAAGTAAGAAAGAATGATACCAGAAAAATTGAGTTTTAGGAAAATCTGACAGATTTCCACTTATTTTCTTTTCAATCAAATGTAGCTTATGAACAAAAGGATTATTGAAAGAAGAAATACGACTGGACGTTCAATCATGTCACATTTCTTGTGGGAATACTTTACAATAAAGATAAAAAATGATTTTAGCTATAAATAGCCTCATGACTTCAGCTTGAGTATGTTGGATACTAATACTTTAGAGGATTAAAGAAAAAACTAATCTTTACAGCATACTCTTTTAAAGTCAGTTGATTGAAAACTTATGTGCATTTGCAGTTCAAAGGAGAAACTCATTCTGAAATCCATAATCTGTTCTTGTTTTACTTGTCCATTCTAGGGGAGAGATCAGCCTCTATCTGTATATTTTGTTGCTTGTGATATTGTGCTAAATTACTATGTAGGAGATTATGTCTTGATTTTTTGTGACCCAATCCCCATTATGAATTATGTAGATTCATCTGCAGTTATTTTTTAACGTAGCCATGAATTTCAGCAACATATGCAGTGCATCATTATATGGCTGTTCATGGATTTTAGGGTCTATATATAAAATGCATCACATTAGTGCAGCATTTGAAATTTCACATATTATTCTTTGTATCATGTGATTAATTTGCTGAACTCACCTTCAATTGGCATCAGTCTTATGCAAAACTTATGGACTGTGATGATTGTTAGGCATTCAGTAAGATATGCAAAACAAAAATGATAAAGCAATAATAAAAAATCTAGTTTAGATTGATAAGATTGTGCATGAATAATGAGAGGAGTTCAAAAATAATCTGCTGCTCAAATCTGGGAATTCATAGATGATTTGATTCACAGTTTTCCATTGTTAAACTGTAGCCATTCTTTTTCAAAACACTTACGCATGAAGTACAACCACCAATAATGGAAACAGTGCAATACAAAATAACTTTTATCTGGAATACTCAATTTCATATTCATCCCCGATGTTTGAGAAGAAATAAAACAGCTGATTCCAGTGTCAGAAATAAACTTCTAATATTTTTATATTTCAACTTTTCTTTTGCTCTGTTTTCTTACAGCTAACGACGCCCAAGTTTCCTGTGGTAATAAAGATCGGCCATGCACATGCTGGAATGGGAAAGGTAAAGTTATTTCCAAAATCACTTCACAACAGAGCAGTGCCCTGACCTACAATTTTGTCAATTAAAACCACTTGGTATCAATTCTTCCATGTTGATTACAAATGGTCCTCTTTAACACCATAGGTCAATGACTCATTAAATTAAGTTCTGTTAGTCACAATGTCAATATAACACACAGGAAACAGGGTACAGGGTAGGTCAAGATCAATTACAGTCCTACGTTGTGAGCTGTTAATCAGTTCGATGGGACAAGGGAAAGAAAGAAATGATTGGCTGCACACCAGAATTGAATCTTCCAGTTATTAATTCACCAAATCTACTGTATCAGTTGTTGTTGTTGTTGTTGTTGTTGTTGTTGTTGTTGTTGTTGTTGTTGTTGTTGTTGTTGTTGTTGTTGTTGTTGTTGTTGTTGTTGTTGTTGTTGTTGTTGCTGTTGTTGTTGTTGTTGTTGATGTTGTTGTTGTTGTTGTTGTTGTTGTTGTTGTTGCTGTTGTTGTTGTTGTTGTTGATGTTGTTGTTGTATTTTTTTTTTCAAGTTCAGTACTAATAGGGGTAACCCCAGACACCTCCCCCCCCCCCCCACCCCCACGCCTAGGTACAATAGACCCATTCAACTCTTTCAGCACTGCTGACAGTTATATTGCATGCAGTGTCAATAACAGGCCTGTGTTAGTTAAAACTCCAGAAAGGTCTAAAAAAAAAATTGAAAAAGTCAAAAAAACAAACAAACATAAAACTTTTTGGTAATTCTTTCTTGCAGAAAGAGTTCTGATTGGTTTCAAACATAAAAACTAGACATATTATTACCATGAATGAAAGGGTGAAGGAAAAAGGGTTAAAAATATGAATCAAGATGGATCAATTTTCACATTGTGATAGGGATCTTGATAGTAAATTATTTTTTGTGTGCCCTAACACAAGAATTTTTGGCTTTGCATTATATTGCAAAAGTTAATTGTCAAAAAGACAACAATTCTTGGTGTATTTGAATGCTAGAGCCTTTTGTAGCAAAGAGAGATGGGAAGTGTGCCTACGTCAAAGACAAGGGTCTGGAGGTGAGACTTTTCTCCATCCTACCTACTGCCCAGCACTTTTTCCAGTCACATCTCCCACAGGAAACTAGGTAATCCTGTCCCAGCTTTCCAAAAAGGAGAAAAATTCGATACCCAAACAAATCTGGTTATCGCAATTCTAGGAAAAGACATCCTTGTCATGATTTTCCTTCGTTTGTTCATATTTTACAATCAGCATGAGATTCAGGCTTGATATGTGAATAATCATTAATCAAATGCATTTAAAGAGGCATTTCATAATCCTGATCACAAACCAAAAATTCCTGCAGTCTGCTCTGCGGACGCATATGTAGTCTTACCTTGAAGGGGCAAGCACCAAGCGCAGACATAGTAGTAAAGTCTGTTTGGTCATAGACAAGAAACACATGTGACTCTGTCTTGTCACTGCTATTGTTCTCTCATTAAATTTGTACATGAACAAAGTGTGTCACAGTCCGGCAAAGGTCAGCCAAATTAAACCTCTCAAGCCAGTGGCATGCCAAGCTCATCGCTGCTGTTTAGAAATATCACATTTTTGAAGCATGACACAGGGGGACAAAAACAAGGAAAATGTCTACTCTAGTTTGTCACAATGGCATGACCTGACAAAACATCTGCCCATCTGCCCACTCATCCATTTTTCCCTTCTCCATTTTGCACCACTTGAATCTTAATAACCCTTTTAGTACTTGAGCTTAGAATACACACATGGCAGGAACATGGAGGAGGATACCTATTTTGACCAAATTAGCATCAAAGGGTTAACTTCACTCTTCGTTCCAGGGATGTTTCAGAAAAATATCAAATCACAAACTTGACAACTCGTATTTACTTCAAAGTTTGAATGCAGTTTATCATTTCAATGAGGAGATGGCTATGAATCATAAAACAACTGCACGTGACTTTAAATCTTCTCAAGATGAGAATGGAATAAGAGTGGTTCCTCTTGGGGTTGTTGGTTGGTGAATTTCTTGTATTTCAGAAGAAAAAAAGATCTCTTAACTGTCAATTTCCTATGATGTGATTGAGTGTTTAATCAGAGTTGACAGTGACAGTGACAAAGAATCTTGTGGCTTGAATAAAGGATGCAAAAGCATCTTGAATTATCCTCGAATAGCCTGTTTACGGACAGAAACCACAAGCCATGGTGTAAACAAAGCACAGAAAAAAACTCAGAGTGTGTGTTTCTCAGAGTGTCGTTCATTCTCCTTTATTGTCTGATGTACACCTGTGTACAATAGATTATTATATAGTATACAAATAATGACTGCTATGAGGGGCACAGTTAAAATTATGGGCCCAAGGTGATGTGAAAACCGTAACTAAGCCCGAAGCGAAGCTGAGGGCATGCTTTCACATCACCGAGGGCCTACATAATTTTAACTGTACCCCGAATATCAAGCAGTCATTATTTGTTTTATTTACGGACAATATAGATTCCGAAATATAGATACCGAAAATATAGATTCTAGTCTCTTTTGTAGCACTCGTAATCAATGCTGATCGACAGCGTATCATTGGTGCGTACATGAGTGATCATGTATGTGTACAGTGTACGGGGTTCGACTGTCTCCAAACTAGTCCGCTAGTCTCTTTTACAGCACGCTGATCGAATGCGCGGCGGTCATATCATTGGTGCGTACATTATGAGCGATCTATGTGTATGGGGTCACGACTGTCTCCAAACCTATTTACTAACTGTGCCCGGGCCCCAGTCACAGTAACTAAAAAATAGGGCACAGCTATTTTCATGACTCCCCTTTTAACCAATCAGATGAGAGGATTCTAGAAATGAGGTATATAATTTCAAATATTCTTTGTAAAGTGATCTATATAAACCTTTGATTTGTCAGTAACTGCAAATTGACATCTGTCTATCACATTAGATAGTTTCAATGTATGTGACCCATCACTTCATCACTGACAGAGCTGCACATATCAAATTGTAGAAAGTTAGATTAAACAAAAATCAGCCCAAATGATTAGAAAATTAAAAGACATTCTGACTTCAATGTCTGAGAATATTTTGAATGAGAAACTCCTTGTTGCTTGTTGCTCCTATATTGGAAATGATGTTTTGCATTGATAATAGTTGTACAATTACAAAATTATCAAAACTATACTTACAATTACAATTGTAGAAGTATACTTGTGTTGTTGTTGGCTTTCTTACCTTTCTGTATTAGGTGTTTTGGTAAAATAGAAACATCACTAGATATCAATATTTGGCAGCTTTGTAAGGCTTTGATATTAGCAGGTGGCAATTTGAAAAAAAAAAACAACAACAACAACAGAAAATGAAAAATAGATATTTCATATTGATAGAACATAAGTTAACTGAGATATCTTGGATGTTTTCTGCGTGCTACAAACATGATTTTGTGTGTGTGTGTGTGTAAATGCAAGTTTCTTTTGCTTAGTCACATAAATATGTGTGAATGTACACACACCAGGACATGTGTGTAATATTCTGTAAAGCTTCTGCAATGGAAGTGAGCCTATCCTCAAGGATATCTACCTTCAAGGATAAGCTTCATTGTGTGAACGCATGTCGCAGTTTGGGGGCAAGAGCTTATCCTCGAAGATAGCTATCCTCGAGGTTAAGGATCACTGTCTGAACGTAACCATTATTACAGTTGTCACTATGCAATACATTCTTATCATCTTTGGTCCCTTTTGACAGGTGAAAGTTGACAACCACCAAGACTTCCAGGATCTTGCCAGTGTGGTCGCCATCACGAATTGCTACGCCACCACCGAGACATTCCTCGACTCCAAGTACGACATCAGAGTACAGAAGATTGGCAATAACTACAAGGCTTTCATGTGAGTTCTGTCATCATTCTTAAATTTACACTGCGTGCAAAAATAAACAAGGTCACAAGAAACAAGAATTGATTTTACTGAGAGTCCAAACAATTTTTGTTTTCCTGCACCTGACCCCCAAGAGTGCTTTCCAAGGGGTCCAAGTTTTGAAAATTAGCGCAGGGCAGTATTGAAGTTCAGCATTTGTGTATTGGCAATGTGTAAAATTTAAAATTCATTAACACACACACAGACACCTCCTTTCCCAAGAAGACACATTATGCAATGTAATTATATCATAACAAGTAAGAGTCTAAGTTTAGTGATAAATGGTTGATTTCCTATTTAATGAAAATGTATATTCATTTATCAAAGCACGCACACACACACACACACACAGTTTGGTTCAAACATAACATACATATCTTGTGATAGTATAAGGGTGTACATCATTAGAAAGAGCTTAATTTTGTGCTGAATTGTAAATTACTATTCACTAACAATTGCTTTAATTCCTTCTATGACTTCTAGAAATATCAAAGCATTAATATGATTGTCAAAATTTAATGTACTTAATTGATTAGTTGCTGGGGGAAATACTTTTAGAATTTATTTGATTAGCAATTTCAGCTGATGAATAATATTTCAAATGGTATCCTGATCACTTTTTTATGGAAGAAAACTGCTCAAAAAAAAAAAAGAAAATATGTAAATAGTATTAAAAAAACTGCATAGCAAATTGTGACACAATACCAGGAAAATTATTCCTTGTATTGCTTGTCCCAAAATATCATATCATCATTCACATTTATTCACAATTTTTATGATTTTGAGGATTAAAAAAATGAAGAGGTATATATATTCTGTATCAGTGTTGTCCACCAGTGACGTTCTTTTCGGTTAAATTCACTCAAGGTTATTGGAAACTTGTCTAGTAAATGTCATCAAATATTTCTCCCACTGAAAGTTCTGTGATTGCACCAAACATCATTTCCTGGCAGCGAGAAATTAATGTTTTTGAATACCAATTCATGTGACAGAGCAAAAGATATAGCAAAATCAAATTTTATGAAGACAGTGGAAGGAAATTTAACCAAAAATACACATGACTCGTGATGAAAAAAAAAAGTATCATAGTTAATGTTTTGTTTTGGGTTTGTTTTTTTTTTTTGTCATGAGATCAAACCATATAAAGTGCTTATTTATAGGTCAAATGCAGTCTTTACAGTTATCATACATCACTTGGGAGGAAACGATACCTCAAAGAGGGTTTGCTATCTAATGAAATGACAGTAATCAAGCATTTATAGAGTACAGCTGTCAGCGAGTCAATGTCATTCGGGGTATTCGCTGTTTTCATTCAGAGGCAAACTGGAGGTAAAATTCAGCTCAAAACCTGTCAACATAAAATGCACTAATTGAAATATCCTGATATGTAAATTAAGCCCCTGGCTTCAAGTGGGGGGAAAATCTTTCACCAGTCTAAATTGGAATCTATTAGCGTGCAAAAATAAACAAGGTCACATGGAATAAGAATTGATTTTACCGAGAGTCCAAACAATTTTTGTTTTCCTGCACCTGACCCAAGAGTGCTTTCCGAGGGGTCCAAGTTTTGAAAATTAGCGCAGAGTTTCTTTCCTCTTTTTCTTCATCATTGCTGCGTCAAGTTTAGGCAGCTTGACAGACAACGGTGACCGCAAACCTTGTGTTTACAAATTTCTTCCAGCGATTTCAGTTAGTGCGTTGATCTCTTTGGTGTTGTAGGAGGTTGCATGTGCAAGTTTGTTGGGTTTTTTTTATTATTTGACAAATGATTACAAATAGCAAGAGAAATATTGTTCATTAATGTTCATGAACAATAGTAGAAGTGAAATATAAATTAGAACATCATTAATCAGAAAAGCAATTTTGTTGATCCCAGTTTCATCACAGATCATCATCACAACATCTTTTTTATTTATTTATTTACTTAGTCTTATTTCAACATGGTAGCCCCATCAGTAGGCAAGTACTGTTCTTCCTGGGCACCCTGAATACATAAAATGAAAAAATTAATTATACAATGACATTTACATAAAAATATAACATACATAAGCAGGTACTGCTGTCCATGGAGGCCCTGAATGCATACAATCAAACAATATTTTGTCAGTTTATCCTATAAACACACAAACATATGGTAACCAATCCTTCACATCATCAGCTCCCACTGTTTGGGATTCATTACCCCCCCCCCCCCCCCCCCCCACGACAAGAAGTTTTTCTTCCCTTGATTCTTTTAAGAAGGTTCAGAAAACCTTCCTAGTAAGGCATTAATGATTGAATGTTTCATGTCAAGCGCAAAGAGAATTAATGATAGTTATTATGCACTTTATGAATATGAATAATTATCATCATAACAATAGATATACAATGTTACAAAGTAGTTTCTACCCTATTCAAAAGTTGATGTATAAACATTACTGAAAGTGTGTACAGTATCATGGTTCCAGTTTGAAAGTGCATTTTTAATTCATCAGGTAACACTAAAAATTGTGTCCCTTTGTAGTAGGACTGATATCTACAAATGCCTGTTTCTTCTATGTATGATAGTCTTAAATTACTTTTAGCTGTGATGATATTAATATTCTCCCTGTGGTCCCAACCACTGCTTTCATGTGTAGCCGCAGTTGCTATGAATAACAGCGTAAATGCCGTGAAAGAGAATCTCAAGTTTGATGGAAAAACCGCGAGGGAATGTTGAATACGTCTTTGTCACTCTCAGTTAAACATGTGTCACATCAAGTCAGAGTGTGAAATATTTTGAGGGTATGGCCTCAAAGCCGCGGATTGTTCTCGAAAAGGAAACAGGTGTACATTAGCATGCAAATTAGCTTTCAAGGACAATTAATCACTTCTGTAGTAGTATCAGAGGTGTTGCACATGGGAGAGAATTTGTCATTGGAATCAGGGAGGTGTTACAGAGATGGAGTGGCAACTCTTCGTAATTCATGCAAACACATGTTTGGGTTCAAGGCGTTACAATGGGATGTCTAGCATTCCACTATGCTTTGAAGTCATGCTCGGCACCGCTCTAGTTGCAAGACAAAGTTCGGAGACAAAGAACGCATTTCACCTTTCGTTGAATTACGAGCTTTATTTCACCGCAAAATTTTAAATGAAATACTCGAATTGATTTAGAATACCGTAGTTTAGGAAAGAATTCAATATTATTAGCATGTATTTCTAGTTTCTTCGTAATTCGCAAATCGAAATGAAATGAAAATTAGGCCCTCTTAAAAACCTAATATTTTTCTATAATGCGCACATTTCTGCATGTTAATTTTCTATCTTTTAATAGGGATATTTTGATCTTTCAAATAAAGTAATCTGTTAAAGCGTGTTCCAGCGTGTTTTTAAACTATTTGCTGTTAAAATTGTGAGTTTTACACTGCATTTTGATTCGCTGCTCCAATTCAAGGTACACAAATTCATTGTTGCCATTACATTGAAAGACAGAGCGAATTGCAGTAGGAGCAAATATTTCTAGATGTGAGAGCGCTAGTCCCGATTATTGATGCTCTCTTTTGTCAAAGCACATGGGTAACACCTGTAGTTGAACGCATAACTTCTCGGCGTTGCCGCGCATGACTTCAAAGGAGAGCAGTAGTTGCCTCTCTTTCTCTCGCACCTCCCTGCTGGAATGATTCTTTCAAGTGAAGAAAAAAAAACACTCGAATTACGATTTTGTAGGATGTGCGTATACAAACGAGAATCATGATTCAAACTACAATCACAAATTCCGAATTCTGCTACTGGGACACATTTAACTACAAAACAAAATCACTCAAAATCGCAGTACAGGTTCTCATGTGTACGCCTTGACCTCTAAAACATGAGTTTGCTGGCGGATCTTATGTGACCTTCCAACCAACTTCCGCCGATAAACCGCACACCGCACGTGTATAAATAGTTCATACGATGCATAGCATGCTAAACATTCATGTTCCATTGACGTGCCACAAAGGATTAGGTTGCACTTCCTTCCGCAAATTTTCATTCAACTCACAGTTTCCAAGATACTGTGTGTTCAGTCTTATCATTCCAATAACAAATCACAATCATCATTCAAAAATGAATAAAGGCAAACCCAAATAATTTGGTGTATCAAAATAACCTTTGTAGTGGTCACAGAAATGATGTATTATGTATTTGCATTCAGCAATAGCTAAGGATTATTCAATTGCCAGAGAGTGCAGCATCTGATTTACTGACCAACCGAGTCCAGCCTGGCTCAGAACTCCAGTCCACCACAAAATTGTGTGAAGATCTGACCTCTTTTATAAGGGACAGTTGTTTAATTGGTCTACCTCCTGTATCTTCTTGATGTCAGCAGCAATGCACACTACTGTAAAATCAGAAAAATGCATGCATTTTCATGAATTTTGCAAGGAGCCTAGATTCCCAAAAGTAAACTGCACATGAAAGTTTTGTCTAACTATGCACTGAATGCCAGTCGCCAATTCCAGAAAGTTTCATGCCGCAAAAAAAAAAAAAAAAAGGCCATCGGCTCCAATTCTCAAACGTTTCACACTGCAAATGTTCCTGGTTTTACAGTAGACCCTATATAAACAATGCATTCACATTCATAGTATGCCTACACCTACATACCTGTACATATCCCAGAAACCTGGAGATAACATGATTCAGACAAGGCGAATCTTTGAGTAAACAGGAAAGGAAGTAAGCGGATTGGCTAAATGAGCAGTGACAATGTTTGCTGTTTTGTTGCATGTAGAAAAAAAACTGTAATGTAAAGAGACATGTATGTGTCATTGGTAACTGCAGCTGCTCATACAGTACCGCACAACCACAATTTTGCTTCTTTGACTATTTATTCTCTGTCATGTGACAGTTTGAATGTTGACGGGGTGGGGTGGTCTAAGTTTCCAGGCCACTTCCTAGTTAGATTATATTTTGGGGAAGCAACTCTAAAAACTGCAAATGGTCTTTTCTGACTATTCCAAATTCTCCAATTTTTTTGCTGTCATAACCAATCAACACATTCCTTGTCATTTCTTGCGGTATCATCAATCCTGCCATTAATGTGGTAAAAGGGGGAGGGGGAGACTGAAGTGTACTGTCACTGGCAGACACGAGAGATGCTGTGACTCCAAATTTTTGTTTTCAAATGGATCTCATATATGCTTTAATGCTTAACACCAGCACCGGTCTGACGGTCCTAGACAGGTAAAAACTACTGTCAGGCCAGTAACTTGACAGGAATTGCCAAATTCCAAAAAAAAAAAGAAAAAAAAAAGAATAGGACCAGCAAATTTTAGGCTTGCAACATTAAAAAAAAAAAAAAAAAATGGGTTAGTGTGCAACTCTGCATAAAGGAAATTATAAAATACTGTATGTTCAAGTGAATGAGTGATGTTCGTCATTCTGTGGGTTTTTTAATCTTAATATGAAAAAAATAAGTTTGTCGTTCCAAAAGTTCTTTATTCCGACAATGAAAATAGATTCATTATTCCAAAGGGTCATTAATCCCAAAATGAAACAAGGTTTGCTAATCAGAAACTGAAAAGAAGGTGTGTACTAATGTACCCTCAAAATTATATAGCTTATTTCATTTTTGGGTAGATGACCCTTTGGAATAACAAACATTGTTTTTTGGGGGGTTTTTTTTCAGATTAACAACCTTTAGAACAAGAAACCTTTTGTCATTTTTTGATTGATGAACCTTCAGAATAACATTTGGAATAATGAACCATTGGAAGAACGAACCTTTAGAATTACAAACATTATTTCATTTCAGATTATAACAAACCTTATTTCATTTTCAGATTAATGAACCTCTGGAATAGCAAACCTTAATTCATTTTTGGATTAATGAACCTTGAGAATAATGAACTGTATCCCAACTGACAGGCATATAATGTTCTGTCTCATTCAAAGATTATCTTGGCACATGCCTGGTTTGTCATAGGCAAGGATGTCTTATCATATCCTTGAACATGTGACTTACAAAGTAAATATGTCATAGCACAAATAAGTATGAGAATGTAACATTGACAAATATGCACATACACTAAATCTCAAAAATTTTAAACCATTTTGGGGTATAAATTTGATCTTATTAACCCTTTAGTTCTTAGTTTAACGTGCCAGGCTTTTTCATCAGTATTCAGTATAGTCCATCAAAACTTAATGTGATGATAAAGCTAGGAAGCCTACTATGGTGTAGCAATATGCCTCAGTCAAGTAGGAAAGTGATGGTTACATAATATTGAATAGGAAATAAGGTATTCTCCGTTCACAGATGATTAATTTCAGGAAATAGAAGGTATATGCTACTAATCATCTCTTACCGACATTTCCACAATAGCGACAGGCACAGCCTTCATCACAGCAAGCAAAGTTATGATAAAAGAGTAACAGCAATAGAATAAGATAATATGATACTTATAAGTTGATTTTGCTGAATAGTATATATGTTATGAAATTTCAAATCAATGTCTATTCCATTTCTTTTGTATACAAAATCATACATGTACACACGATACTAACATACGACATGAGTGTAGGAAATGTACCTGCCAACGATTAATTGAATGTTGATAAGAATATTTCTCTTTTCAAGAAAAAACAATGTTTCTATCAAATATCAAGATTTGAAGGTGTCTTTTTCAGTGAGCCACAAATGTGCACTTTCATTGACACACAATGGTACATTCTGCCTATCATCCCATCACTGATGCAGATAGTGAATATGTATGTATATGTCTGTGGGGATACACAAAAAGTACTTAACTGGGAGCCTGTGTGTATTTTGGTCAGTTTGTTTACAGTACATTTCTAGTGGTGATTCAGTGTTTTTATGTGTCACAGAGTTCTATTTACCTATTTTTTTTTTCTCTGAGGATGATGGTCAGTTGGCAGCATTGGGAAATAAAAAACAGACGGAGAAAGAGCTTTTGACAGGCAACTTTTGCTCCTCTTCTGACGCTCTGTCCACTCCAACCACTCTTGCCAAGCCAGTCCCACGTCTTGGCAGCCGTGAGCCATTGATGCGGTTTTGCAGTAGTAAATAGCAGGAACTTGTCGAGGTTCCTGGTAGTGATAGCTGGGAGGCCACTTTCATTAGGGGGAGAGGGGGTAGGGGAAAAGGATGGCACAGCGGGCTGTTGTTGGACAGGTTGGGTAAAGTCGTAGGCCTAACTCCAGGAGCGTGATCATGCTCCCAGGGCTTGCCCGCCTCTACAACACTGTCACTCAATGACCTAATCAGAAGAAGCTACTCCAAGGCCGATGACAGGTAAATTTCAGCTATCAAGCAGACTGGGAAATACGGTGTACCAACAAAGAAGAAGGGGGGGGGGGGGAGATGATGGGAGGGTGATATTCAATAGAGCACAGAGACCTACAATGTAAAAGACTCTTTGGTGTTTAAAGTGTTTAGAATGACTATTTTGCTATTTGATAACATACATTTCCCATACCTTAGTATTCTCGGGACCCGTCCTCAATGGGTAAAGTTGTTGTTGTTTTTTAAAGGATACCATGATCCCCTTCCCTATATTGTAGGACTCGCAATTAACCCACTTGTTACTTGGTTCTTCATATGTCATTGGTACTGCATAGTGACCAATCGTAGGAACAGAGTGGGCAGGAAAAAGGGGGAGGGGGGAGTCACCCAGATAATCAACTGGCCAGAGAGTGTAGAGTGTTGTCAATCACATGCAGAGTACACTAATGGTACACTGAGTCATCATGACTTGCATGATGTAATAGAGAACCACCTTTTATAGTTGCGTGATACATTTTCATCAGAACCGGGCATCAGTTTTATCTTATACTATAAATACAGTTTACCTTCATCATACTTTTCTCCCCAAATGACTCTGTTCTGAAAATAAATTTTGGGTGCCACCTGTTGCTTATTATTTTCAGAAATCTTATACCTATGGGTTAGGAGAGGACCAAAGCAAAACCTGTTAAACAACCTTAATATTATCTCCAATTTGATCTAAGAAATCTCCCATGAATCAGTAAAACCAAAATGTGTCCTCTGATTATTGCTCAAAGTTTAAGACTATGTGTCTTAAAAATAGCAGGACTATATATTCAGTTTTTGTGATCGTCAAAGGGATCCCCACCATTCTGTACAATTTAATGCACACATTTCTCTGATAATTTTTTTTTATCCATTTTGCAAGACACAAAGGAACACATGTACAACATGGCAAGAAAGAAATCAGAAATAGACACTTACAGATCCAGTCTGGTACGATGTTTGGTGTCAAGAAATCAAAAAGAAAAAAAATCGCAAAAAGTATTGTGAAAAGTATGGAAGAATGTTTCTGTGTATTTCGTTTTGTGGGTGTTTGTGTATATTCCATTTCACAAGACACAAAGGAACACATGTACAACATGGCAAGAAAGAAATCAGAAATAGACACTTACAGATCCAGTCTGGTACGATGTTTGGTGTCAAGAAATCAAAAAAAAAAAAAGAAATCTGAAAAATTTTTGTGAAAAGCATGGAAGAATGTTTCTGTGTATTTCGTTTTGTGGGTGTTTGTGTGTATTCCAGTGTTTTAGGTGTGTTTTTTTTAAAGCTTTCAAGTATGTAGATTGAAATACTCTTTGTATGAAAAGTAAACTTTGATCTAACTAAAGTATACTCATATTTTCTATTAGTCACCATGACATTTGAAAGTTCTGTCTATCAAAAGTAACTGAACAAACGATCAAACCACATAGCTGTCCTGACTTTGACACATTGCAATAAAAGAAACATGGAATATTCAGCACTTGGCAGAATCTATGGCACGTTTTTGGGAAAGGTTTTTTTCGATGGAAACCGCAAACAGCATTACAAAGAGCCCGGGTCGAGGCAGGATCCTGAGTCAGTGTCATCTCCAGGAATGGCAGCTGCAATTGATAATCAGTGGCTCCCTAGTCACCCCATTCCACCCCTCCACTGCCTTTACCCGAGGGAGCCTTCTCGGCTAGGAGTGAGGGGTTGTGGACCCCCCTGAGGAGACATTGATGAGCTAATGACAATACTGTCAGGTGTCATCAAAGGCTACTCTTATCTCACACAGACCCTCTCCAAGAAAATCATTTAATCCACTCTACTAGAAGAGCACAAAATAGAAAGGACAGACAAATTACCTTACTACACCCTAATAATCAAAAAGGTCTCTAGGAGACATTTAGAAACTTGTACTCTTAAAACGTGACCCTCTGCAACCGCATGAAAGAGAGAAAACAAAAGAAATGTTCCACAGGAGTAGACCAATGATGTTGTTTACTGATGTACTGATGATTAAAGAAGTCTTGGAGCAAGGCTACTGGTAATTGTTGCTTGACAGCCCATCACTTTCCAGGGTAGTCTGCAATTGCCTAAAAAGATATGTGACTTAAGCTTTCAAGCATGAAAAGGAATCTACCTCTGGGTACGCAAGTGACTAGAGAGAAAGAGTCAAAAGAGCTTCTTCTCTTTTTTTTCCGAAGATGTTGACAAAGTTCTCCCGACATCATCGTTGTTGGCGTGGCTGCCCTGGATTCCCCTCTCCCCACATCTGTCATGTGACCATGTTTTCAAGAATTCCTCGTTGCGTTGCGCTTCTTATTTTCCTGCTTATTATCAGGCTCTGAATCATACCTCATTGTCACAGGACAGGACAGTGCGCAGGTAGTCTCCCAACTCAGACCTTCTTATTATAAGCGTAATGGTGTATAAATGGATTAAGAATTTCTGCACCCTTTCGAAACTTCCATGAAGAAAAAGTGAAATATGCACACCAAATGCCAAAGTAGTAAATAGCAAAGATTTGTGGCAACAATAATATCAAAGACAGAGGGTAATTGAATCCTAAAGTATATTATCAGACATTATGAAAAAAAAAATAACCATTTTTACAATTTACATTTGAAGAGACATGGAATTAGCCACAAATATTGTTCATAGACACAATCAAAGGAAACCAAGACCACAAAATGGTATGTGTTGTTGTTTCATTTCATTTTCTTTGAGTCTGTTTGGTAAAGGAACACAGGTTGTCTGCATACAGGCAATCAAATGTCACAGAAAAGTTTGTTTCAAGTTATTGGCACCTTTCTGCCTCATATATTTCTGTAAATCATTCTCAGTTCCACTTGCTTAACCTGTTGAGGCCAAGTCCTTAGTATACTCGGGCAGGTGTCTATGGGAAATGTGTGTTGGAGCTAAAATCAGTCTGTCCTCAAAAATAAGGTCATAGTTCACCCACCACTCCATATGTTTATCCAAGGATATAGCTAAATGTGACAGATTTGAAAGCATGCACAAGACTGTTTTCACGAGTGACAGGATTTCTTTTATTAAAAAAAAAAAAAAAATGAAGAGTGCCAATATCTCAATTTTCTGAGACGGTTAGTGAGAAAAGAGTTTATGAGTAACTACAGGAACTACAGGAGGAAACTATTGCAGTGAAGTACAAGAAATAAACGGGTCTAGGGCAATTACCCCTTGGGCAATTACCCAGGACCCTTCCCCTGCCCTGATCCTAATCCTAATCCTGAACCTAATCTTAACTCTAACCCAAACTCCTAACCCTAAACTTAACCTTAATCTTTACTCTAACCTTGCCACTAAACAGTATTTAGCAGGGTGGGTAATTGCCCTCTGGGGGTAATTGCCCGGATACAGAAATAAAGTGATATAATGGTGGCATGTGGAGGAGTAGATTTGTTCATTGAATGTACATGTAGCAATGTAAAGAACTGTTTATCTTGGGTTTGCATATTCACCTTTAAACAACATGAGTTTGATCATAATCAGTATATGGCAAAAAATGGCAACAGTGCATCAAATAATTTTTTTGAATGCTAGAATGAAGAGAGTCAGTACCTGGATGCAAAGACTACACTTTGTTTGGCTGTTCCCTGTGCTCTGGAGAGACCTGTTTTACTGGAAAAAAAAAAGAGGGAGTTCATAAGGGGGTCACTCCCTTGGTGTCTGTCGATCGTCTGCTACAAAGATTCCCGTATGAAAGAGCACGGGAGGAACCATGGCATTATGAGATCCTGCCACAGGTAACGCCGACGATGTTTAACAAGATGCCCGAAGCTCGGGTCTCGGGCAGTTGGGAATCAGACATGCCCAAGATGTTTGAGCGGAAGTAGATCCTAGATTAACCCTGCGATCATGGCTTTTTAACCATACGTGAACACACACGGTGGCTGAAAAAAAAGTCTTATATATCCCATTCAGGATCATAGCATGATCTCTCTTTGAGCTCTGTAAGTATATAGGCCTACTTTGTTGATGGATCGGATCAGCGCTCCAGCTCAGTTGTGGTCACAAATAGCATCAGTGCAATTCACCAGATAATATTTGGCTTATTCAGGCTGTACCCATAGCATCCTGTCAGCACCTTCCAGATATAATTATGCTAGTAATAATGATGTTAACCGCTTGAGGACGAGTCCTGAGAATACTCAGGCATGTGTCTATGGGAAATGCGTGTTGTAACAAAATCAGTCCGTCCTCAACGGGTTAAGAAACAATTCATTAATCACCAACTCCATCTGGTCAGGTGCCGAGGTACAGCACGAAATATGTACATACAGCTATATATTTAAAAAAAAAAAGAAAAACATGAAGAGACAGAGAAACAGTATGATTCTGCACAAAGGCAAGATAGAACAGATTTGAGTATGCCTTTAGAGCAGATCTTAAAAAGACGTTTTAAAATTTGAAGGGGAATTCCACTTAGAAGCCAGATTCCAGCATGCATCAAGGCTTTATTTCTACCACTACCCCCCCCCCCCCCCCCCCGCCCTCCATGAAGTTTTGCTTTTCAGTAGGCCTTTGTCAAGAAACCTACATGTGTGTATGTTTGAGGATTGCAAAAATCTTGCAGGACAGTATTACGGTGTCAAAGAAATATCAAAGTTTGATACAGAATCATGTACACACTAATAGATGGCTACGAAACAGTCAAGTCTGATATAAAATTTGTCATCATAAGGACATAGAGACCAAAAGGACATAATTATTTCAGTAGCTACTAATTACTCCAGTGCAAGATTTCATACATCTCCCTGAATTAAGACTATGCTGATTCTTTTTGGATGATGCGTGTTTATAGCTGTTGCGGTGTTAGAAAACAATGAAAGAGGCGAACAAAATCAACAGTTGCCCACATAAAGCTTGTTTAACATGTTTACTTTGCCCTTGACTCCAATATCATGGCATATGTTCACATCTTCCCAAGAAAGCACTAACAGTTGGCTGTACCTTCAATGCCATGAAGATTAAAGGAAAAACAAAGGAGCATTTTTTTTTTCAGAAAAATAAGTTTTGTAACAATTGCTTGCTAAAAACAGATTCAAATATCATCTGACAAAAGATAAGTATCAATGTATCATACGACAGTGCAATGAACTTGCAAGATGGCTAGCGCTTTTGTAGTCATAACACTTTGTATTCAAACTGGTGTTATTTGCCAGGTTTATTTCTCTGTGTAGAATTTGTACCATGTTACTTGTCTTTTTGTGATCACCACAGGAAAAAAAAAATCAACAACATTGGAATCATTGATATGTCATATAAAATTGTATGTAGTTTATAACAATTATCTTAAAAATTAATCATTAGTATGATGAAAGAAAGATCCCAATCAACATGGCACATGCACTTTGCTATAGGCCAATGCAAGGCTCTATCTTTGGAGGACAATACACTGATGTTGTTTTTAACAATAATCCATAGACCAATTCAAGGTCTATCCCATATGCCACAACACGTGAGCTTATGTTTTGAGAATCTTGTGGTTTTCAGTGACTAAGGCTGGGAAAAGGCTGTTCAGAATACTGTAACTGAGCAGTGCTGGGTAAGTAACTGGTATTTATGCTATCATACTGACAGCATTGTGAGCACAAAAAAAAAAAATGTTTGTATTCAATCAGAAGGGAAATGAAATTCTAATGCAATTCTGCTGTATAGAATATATACACCCTGCATCTTATATCACTGTTAATCATGATAGTAGTGATAAACAGCTTCCAGTCTCATAGGTCTCACCATTGGGTTTTATTGGGAAAAGTGAATCTTGCATCTTTGAGTACGGCATTACACCATGTCTGAAAAATAGATATGATGTAAGGATCAGTTGGGATGTAGTTTTATATGTTTTTGTCATTTCAGTGTGATGTACATATTGTATGTTACAGCTTTTGATTCGAGAGATTTCCTTGTTTTCAAATGATGAGCAATATAAGTTACCTCTGATTTGATGACAGAAAAAGAAATCAAACAACTAGAGATTAGGAATTCATGGATAAAAGGAAACAGGCTAATTAAAAGGGGAACACAGGTGTGGGTAGATAAAGTAAAAAAAAAAAATACATGTATATATGTGACCCTGCATCACAAAACCAACAAAAAGTCACCAAGACATGGATTTTTAGTTAAGAGCAGATTCTGAAAGAGCACACCCTAAGCTTCAAAATGATGTATAACTCAATTCAAATGAACTCTCCTAACCTATATATCTAAATATGGGAAAGAAAGGACACACTCTGGAAAGTGTGAACTGAGAAAACAGGCTCTGAAGTACAGGGTGTATTCAAGCACATAATCTTTACCAAGCCATGCTAGCTTAGGGATGAATGGAACAAAAAACAGGATGTTGACCACTGGAGCAACAACAATGAAGAGATTATCAGATTAAGCTGAAATTAAATATGCTTTAGTAACACATTCTGTAGATGATTAATGCCAACTTTCAAAGCAGTAGCATTATTCTTTTCAAAGTTATTGGAGTTGAAAGTGAAGAGTAAGGACAGGATTTTTAAGAAGTGAGAAGAGGGTTATATGAGACACACCTAATCACACTATTCCACCAAAAAGTGTTCAAGAAAAACTGCTGAAATGATCCCAAACTTTAATATAATCGAAAAAGACTTGCTCTTTCATAAGATATGGAAAACTCAAGATTGGTTAGGTTGACCCATTTCACCTATTTTCAGTCCTCACACAAAATCACTGTGTGCGACTTTTTGTTCGTTTTGTGATGCACGGTCACATATAATGAAAACTGCTTTTAGTTCATTTTCCCCCTTGACATGTTGTTGTGATGGAATGACCACATTCAATCATGATTTTTGTCACATTCATCAATTTTCCATTAAATTGTCTCTGATCTTCTGCTTTCTTTCCATTGCTTTGTTTTGACATAATCTTCCCTTGCCACATGAAAATTCTAATCTGATAATTGCAGAAAGCATGGATGATCTGGGCAAAGGAAGAAATAAATTAGTACTTTGCTGGATGATGCAAAAGTAAGGGGAAAATATCAAAACATGGAAATCAGAAGCGGATCTAGAGGGGGGGTTGGGGGGTTGCAACCCCCCCCCCCCCTCGCTCGGGCTCGGTCGCTACGCTCCCTCGCAATACCGCCTCCAACCCCCTCCTTTATAAAAAGCTAGATCCGCCCCTGGAAATCAATCATGCATTGCAACCTTTTATGACCTACATATATCAAGTATATTTGTAAATTTCCCTCATAGCTTTCTTCTTTTTTTTTTTGAAAGATTAGAGGAAGTGTATATCTTCTTAATCATTGTCAGCATCAGATACATGCCCATGAATTCATAATCTCCCTGTCGCCAACTCCCATAAACAAAATGCAGTTTGGGCGTGGGATTATTCCCAGGTACTGTGTGGGTGTAGTTGGCACCCCGCCCCTTCATTCTGTTGAATCAGCTCTAGCATAAGGTTTGTATGTGTGGCTCACTCTCCCTCTCTCCCTCCCTCTCTCTTCCAATTTCTGTCTGTGTTTTCCTTTCTTTATTTGTAACACAGTCCTCCATTTTTTTTGTATATCTGCTGTTCTCCTCTCTCTCTCTCTCTCTCTCTCTCTCTCTTTCTTTCTTACTTCCCCTTCCTCTTTCTCATTCTCTCACACTTTCCATCCTTTTTGATAAAAGTATGTCCCTGTCATCATTGTAAAATATCAAGAATTTCCATTCTCCCTCCCTCTCTCTCTATCCCGTTCTCTCACATCTTTTATTCCTTCTGTATAATGTATATTGCCCCATCATCATTGTGAAATATCTGGGGATCCCCCCCCCCCTACTTCTTCTCACCTGGACAAGGTCAGACAATAGCTGGGTGTTAATTCATGATGAGTGAAACCCAGCTGCAGGTGGCATGGGGATGAGCATCTACACCCCTCTCATCTAATTAGGAACCCCCTTCTCTCGACAAGTTTCCCAGGGACCGACGAGTTTCATCTCTTCCATCTTTCTCTTTCTCCCCCTCTCAGTGATGCACGGGGGCCACGTACAGTAGCCTAGTTCGTAGACAGTAGGTCGCTTTCCTCCACCTGTGCGATGCTCAGATACATGTTGCTCAGGTTTGAGCAAGAAAGACAGAGAGGAAAACCATACGGAATTGCTGCTAATTTGAGCGGGTAGATCCCTGCAAGTATGATTCTAAGTTTATTTATGTTTACATTATCCCCAGAAGCGAGACAACAGAAAACTTGTATGGTTGCAACAACAACGATAACAAAAATGGAAAAGATAGCAATGGTATCCATCAGATTTATGTGTTGATTTCTAAAGCACCAATTCAGACACTTAGCCCATTTTTGCGTTGCTCTGGAGTTTACAGTGCCTTTCTGTAGCTTGAAGAAGAGAATTTGCATTGCCACACAGTAAAAGTTCTTACTCATTATCATCATGAACCGTGAGGGCTCCATCACTTTTATAGGCTTGCAGAATTGGTAAGAAGTGCGAGGGGAGACTCACAGCAGCAAGGATTATAAAAATTTCACATTTTGCATTTTATGTACACGGTCAAAGATGCTTCAGTGACCACTTTTCAGTAAAATACTGCCTGTCCATTCAGACTATAACATACTATGTCCCCATGCAAAATCATTTTGCATGGTATTGAACCTGTCTATAGAGTGATAGAAGTGATGATGTTACAGTCTTTTATCATCACGTTGATAAGAGGCAGGTGTGAGCATGGGTAGCATTGGGCCAGTGAGGTTGTTTAGAACCAGTTTCCATGGCGATGAATGGCTATGACATCACTTTGGCACTCTTATAAGGACTACCTGCTCACAGAGACCACTTTTATATCTCCTTTGGATGGTCTTTACACACAGGTTTTGCTCCACCATTTTTTCTCCTACTTCCCCTTTATTTTTTCCACATTGGTTCCAGCTCTGCCGGTGAGGCCAATTCTTTTTCTGGCTAAGGCTGTCTGTTGGTGCTAATGAAGTTATATATCCATGGCAACTGCCAAACATGAAAACAGTGAGCTGTAATGTAATTTCATTGGAAACAAGAATTGCATCTTTTTTTTTGTCCACTTACATCTCACTGGTGGAATACATCGGACCCAATTGAGCTCATCACACCATCACTTCCTGTGTTCTCTTTCCTTGAGTGAGGAGGGGTGGGAAATGGAGGAGTTAGGAGAGGCAGGGAATAGAAGTGTTAGGGTGCATTCCAGCACTCTAAAGTGAACCAAAGCGAACTGAACTTAAGCGTACCATTCTGAACTGTGCCAGATTTGGAGCATTCAAGCGCTTTGTTGAGAAAGCGTACCTCATGCGTTATTTTTAGAGGGGGTCAAGCATTTTGTAGCAAAAGGGTCATTCACCTGGCACTCTTAAACTACTTACATATGTCCCAAACAAAGAGAATATAAAACTCTTTGCAGTATGACGTATCTGCATGTTATGCGCATTCTCACGTGCAAACTTTTGTTGAGCTTTTGGTACCCTTTTGGAGCACATCGGGAAGTGGTCCATTTTTGGCTCGGTACCGTGACCATACAGTACGGAACACTTACCGTACACGGTACGGTACAGCATTCGAGCGCTCCTCTGGCATGGGTACAGTTCGCTTTAGTATACTAGAGCACTCAAACGCACCCTGAGAGGCCCATTTGCATTGGGGAAATATCAAAATATATTCAAAATTGAAATGTTTAAGTTTTCCAGTCGCACTGCAAAGAAAATTTGCACAGTTGCGACACTACTTTAAGCACAAGGTTTTTTTGCCACCATAATGCATTCACCCAGTTTGCTTTCCACCAGTCTGCTGCACACAGTTACAGTGACGCTGCAACAAAAGTCTGAGTGGCTAGTTGCACATATAGGGTGTGGCCGCAGGGAGGAATCCAAACATCAGGTGGAAGATAAGTGGCAAACATCAAGACTTCTCAGCACCAAGCATTCTTATTGCAAAATATCATCACAGACCTCATGCAAAATTAAAAAAAAAAAAAGAAGAAATAAAAATGATAATCTAGTCCTGGTCAACAACTTTTCTGACATTGATCTGAGCGTGGCATTTGATGCAGTTGTGTAGCACTTTCACAAAAATTTGTATGACTTTTCAAAAGTTGCATTTTTGCCCTTGCGGTATTAAAATAACCTTTTTTTTTTTCTTTTGTGAATTTGCTTCTTTTTTTTGTGCATCATCCTCGTGCATATGTTATCATCCAATTGCTCCATGGGGGAAAAAAAAAATTTTATGACAATGAATCAGATGCTGTGTCATTTCTATTCATGCTGTGATTTATCCTGAATGTTGTATTTTTGTTTGTTCCGCGAGATGCTATCAATTCCGTTGCACGTGAAGACAGCCACACTGTGGTCCTGGGCTTTTAATACGACTCCCTCGATGTAATCATGATGACAGAATCATAATCGCAGTTGGTAATTTCTGAGTCATTATTGACAACAAAAATAAAAATCATCACATGAGAGTGATCAGTAGATTTTGTGAGAAAAGCATCTTTGATTAACATTATAACAAAGAAACCTTAGTGTGAAACTCGACTCTCTTTTAACTCTTTATGTGCCACATTCGCATGTCTGACTCAGTCGACAGCGTGCCAAGTTCGCATATTCTGCTCAAAAGCACAACCTGCTCAAACTGATCCATAAATCGCAAAATGACACAGTGCAATGAAAGCATTTCTCACCCTTCTAGTCCTGTTGCATGTAGCTAATTGTATTTTACGTGGTGATTGACTATCAAGTGGTGTTCCGCACTGGATTTAAGAGTAAATTCTAAGTTTCTGTCACTGTTTTGTGTGCAAAAGTCATGTCTCTACAATTATGTAGCATTTAGATTTGTCATGCAATTTACATTCAAGCAAAGCTCTGCATTTTCTCTACAACTTTGCTCAGTACATGTACAGGGTAACACAATATACTGCAGTACAAAAGTTACATAGATTTGAAAAACAGCATGTTTTTCAAATCCATGACTACATTGCTGTCTCAGAATAATGTGGCACACAGGGGGTTTACACCATGGCACATTACCCGGTAAACAAATTATACAGACCTTATGAAATGTTGCTGAATCTCCAGTCTTGCCATTTCATGCACACAATTGCTATTCTGCTGGTCAGGTCTAACTCTAAAGTCTCTGCCAAAGTGCAGTAGAAGTATCTAGGTTAAATGATTAGCGTGCTATTCATTGCTTTTCTCTGAATCTGTAGATAAATCTTGACAAGTTTCTGGCAGAAGAGGAGGCAGCATGCTGGTTGGATGTATTTTTTTTCTCATCATTTTTTTTTTTTTGCATGTGTTTATCATTCTTCAAGCTCCTGAACCAATTTGAACCAGTCCTTCAGCTCTTTCACCAAACCACAGATATGTAGTTATGGAACTTGAAGGGTAAAGTGGGTATCTCATTGGCTTGAAGACAAGGTAACGACCTGGTGGTGACTCGAGTCTCCCTGGTCACAGAGTGGTCATGAAGATGTCTCTGTGATGTCTCTTGGAGACTAGTCTGGTCTCCAGGTAGTCACAAGAGAATCAGACATGTCATTTTTTTGGAGACTTTTTCTCATCTCCGGCTGGTCTCAGACATGTCTCCAAGACTCAAAAACTACAGTTTTCCATATTGCAGACAAATCTTGGTTATTCTTTGGCTGATAGGTAGACACAAATATTGGAAACTCATAAACAATGAATCCATCTCCCCTGACATATCAGAAGAAATATTTTGCAGAAATCACTGTCATATAAATCTGCGTGTTTGTCCTGGCAAGACAATGCTTGCGGTGATTAAGCAATTTTGACAAGAACACCTGGCAGGTATGCGACTGCAATAGGTAGCCATGCAGCCTTACATCTTATATTTTACCACAGTGAGCTCAAAGTTAAGTGAATTCACCCACTTTGGGGCATACGGAGGAGACATCTCTTTCCCCCGAAGGATAGATCCCGACTCGGAGAGGCCGCGTCTACATCACTCGGGCATAATTGGACCTGAAATGTTTAGATGAGATAATGAGGGGAGTGTTGAATCATCCATTGTTTCTCAATTACATTGCAATAAGAAAATAACAAAACCTTGTACATCGTACCATGAAGACAGATGTCACACAGTTGTCAAGGGCCAGTTATAGGTTGCCTCTAAAAAAATGTTCCCCAGAGAAGAACTTTTGAAATACTCAATAACTGTACATTTAAACTTCTTTAGCTTCCTTCTTCAGCATATCTGCAAAATTACTTTAGACTGTTTAAATTCATGCCAAACTTCTTGTTGTCTTTGTGGGCTATTGTTTAGATTTATCCCTTCTTTCTGAAATGTTAACCCAGTTTAATCCAGTTATTTGAGTGTTTAGATGTGAATCACTGACTGAATGAGGTTTAAATCAGAGGATTACAGTGAGAAGACAAAGTTTTGAACACTTCCAAGAATTCTTACCACAGAATCTTTGGAAATCCACTTTCACAACAGCTTCAGCAGTGATTCAGTGCACAGGATGCATATTGTCTAAACAATGTGTCCAGAAAAAAAAAAAAAATATTTATTAATTTTTGTCATTTGTTTCTCTTTTTTTTAGGTGCATCTCAAGAGGCTTGTGCCACTTCTTTAAACTGTTCTTGGAAATATCGTGAAAGTCATATGGTTAACAATTTTGTCAGTGATTTATTTTACAGGACATATCATTGGCTGAGAACCAGAAGGGCTTTATTGCAGTTTTGAGGGTATTGAATTGTTGGTATCATATTGTAGAGCTCGATCTCCTCTACGTAATGGTGTCAATTTTACATTATTTTCTTTTTCAATAAAATGTTGCAAATCAAAACAACAAGGGTGCTATATTACCCTATATTTGGAACAATGTTTATAAATCTATCCGCTTTTGATTGAATAAACTGTTTATTTCGTGAAAATTGATTGTTTTGCTTTTATTTATGCTCAAATCTTAGAACACAGTAGCACCCTTCTGGTTCTCAGCTGACGACATATTCATTACAGTTAATCCTGTCACACCAAAAATAACAATAATAAAACATTTGTTTATTTTTTTTTAATACCATAATGTCGATCGTTATTAGGTTTTGTAACTTCATTTGTGTTCCTGGAAATATGCCAGGTGATAATTAACGATGGGTGTGTAGCTTGAGTGATAGATCCACCATGACAGCATGCTCGCTGGTGTCCTTCAACTTACGACACACTAAATAGTCAATTAGACTCCGAGTCGGGTAATCAAACATGAACAGCTCCCTCGACAGGCCTGTCAAGAACAGTCTACATCAAGATCACCTTCAAGTGGGCGGCTGGCTGTGACAAGACAGCCCGCATAAATCTCGCTCCTGTTCACCAGATAGCTGCATGCCCCAGATTTTCTGCATAGATCTGCGTCATATTGAAGCGAGTAGATCCACTTTGTGGGAGAGGGTAAACCTCTTTCCATTCAGACAGTTCGTAGGCTTATTGAAACCCAACTCAATTCATGAACATATCAATCAAATCACAACTAAGTGGAAAATGGTATCAATTTCATATTAAGGGCAATATGAATTTGTTTCTGGAATGTTCAACTTGCAGAACACTTGCCACTTCATGTTGCCTAGTGAGGAGATTGTTAAATGAAGGACTTTAGCAGATACCTGTTTAATTCTTTACACCACTTTAGGTAGAGATTTGTAGATTTTATTAAAATTGAGGATATGCAAGGTGCTACCTTCATCAATGTAAGTCATTTTGAAATATTTGGTAACTGTGCAGTGTTGTCAGTTATGTAAGTATGCTTGTATGCATTTGGATAAAAAGGGTTCCCTCTCTACCCCCCTCCCCCCTTATCGATCTATTTATTTCTTCATCTATATTATGTGTCTACTTATCTTTGGTTGCACTTTTTATCTCTAGTCTATGAAATGAAAACCAACACAATATTCCATATACCTCATTCAGCCTTACATGGAAAAAAAAAACAACACTTCAAACATGAAACTGCAACAGGTATCTTAGGAAAAAAATAGAAAGATGAACACAGAATGACTGAAGATAAGTTCTAAGTTAATGCAATGAGAAGTGAGAAACTTGGAGGAAAAGAAGAGATTGAACTTGACATTCAGATTAACATGCTAACACAAGAGGAAGGGGAAAGCAGGAAAAGAATTTTAAACTGACAACAGAAAGGCAGGATTACTTCTGTAAAAGGAGAATGAAACAAGGAATTAGGTATCACAAGTTGTCACGGGTCCCAACAGGGTCATGGTCACAAGAGAAGAAGATGACAAGAAGCATGTGTCTTCAATGCAACACCAAGACAAGGAGAATGAATCTAGAACATGTTGTCTTGAAAATGAAACTTTCTGCCACAGAAAGAACATTTGAATCATACCACATGAATATAATGTGTTTTAGTTTTGTGCTTTAATGAATTAATTGTTTTAGTGGTGGTTGATTTTGAAAAAAAAGTTCATTATCCCAAAGGTTGCTAAATTCAAAATAATGAAAGATTTATTGTTCCAAAGGTTTGTTCATGAAAAAATGAATATGGTTCATTAATAAAATAATAATAATAATAAATAAATGAATAAATAAATGGTGCATACTAATGAACCTTCTAATTTACAAACTTTTTCACTTTTGGATTTACAAACTTTTAGAATAATGAAACTCATCTCATTTTCAAATGAATGAACCTTTGCAATAACAAATCTTATGTCATTTTTGGAATTATGAACCTTTGAAATAACGAACCACAACTGCATTGTGGACCATGCTGTTCAAAGTTTTTTCAAGTTAAAAACATTTCATTTAACATTTCATTTCTTGTCAAATCCAGGAGGACCTCCATATCTGGCAACTGGAAGGCAAACACAGGATCATCTGTGGTTGAACAGATCGCTATGACAGACAGGTAGGTGTTATTTCTTCCTCATCACTGCATTTAGGCTACCACACATGTTACGTTTTATTTCTGCAACTTTTGTGTCCCAACTGAGATTTGTAGACATTAGCGACACAAATAAGATATTGTCAGCTGTGACACATTATACAATGCAGTGTCTATTATATCCTTGATGGGAAATTGTTAATTTGCTTTTTAGAAGGGATAGAAATAATTCTATGTAGAAAGGATGTTAATATGAGGCATGCATTTGTTGCTTTTTCATTATATTTTCTGGGCATTGCTTAGGGGCTTTCTCACCATCTGAATCTTGCCAAAAGCAGAGCAACAGAGATTCCCATGGTTTTCACTTTACTGGAGTTATGATGATTTGAAAACAAAAGAAAAGAAATCCCTAGGAAATGTTCAAATACAATGTTTCTTAAAATAACAAAAAGCCCTCATCTTAAAGTTATAAAATATGAAAGAGGTGATTTCATACACACACACAAAAAAAAAAAAACCACTCATCGAATATTTTGAAATATATGAAGTGCATACCGTGATTGAATGTTTGCCCATTTACTTAGCATTCTCCCATGTGACCTTTTGACGGTTTGTCGCGGCAGTCACATTCAATAAGCCAGCAAATTATCTCGCCTGTCTATGTGTCATCAACAAGCGTAAGACCCGACAGCCAGTAAGTTGTATAATTCCAGCCACATGATGACCTTTACATGACCCCACTGTTGTTCTTCTTCTGACGACTCAACAGACATGGAGTTAGACTAAAGACTAGCACTTCTAAAAACTGTGGTCCAGACATCTAGGTCTGATATTAAATTACTTACAGAGGGGACGACACCAGTGTCACAAACTATCAGATGCAACACGGGTAAAGTAAGCTTATACTTGTCTGCGATTATAGGCAGAGGAATAAAAACACTCGCCACACTCTGTACAGCAGAAAGACACACTATGACCACACAAAAAAAATGGCTAACAGATTTTTGTATATGTTTGTATTTTTCATGTGATTTTTTCTGTGCATTCACTGTAAACTGATTCTTTTTTTCAATCATTAGCCACTGGGATTGTATCCATGTCTACCTGTTAAACTTTGTTTGAAGGTGAAAGTTCAATCATGGTTATGTAATAGTCCATTGAAGTAGAAAACCTGGATGGCACTGTGATAGTACAAAGTCTATTGGAATTTGGAAATTTAGCAGGGAACAAGTCAAGTTTATTTTACACGTAGTTTTAATGACTGTCCATAATTATTTGATGATAGCATGCAAGTCATTGCCGGTAAAAAGTTGTTTTGTTTTTTTTTATTGTATTTTGATTCATATTCCTATATCACTTTACAAGGAGTGTTGTGTGCAGGTCTCATGGTCATTTCTTTTGCCGAACTTTAAAAATATACAGCCCCTCATTGTTCAGCATTCAAATAGGAAAGTACTTACTTTATGAGAGGTAAAGAGTTCAAATTATGTTCCTCTTTTTGGGGGGACGGGGGAGGCTGGGTGATTTTAAAGCTGCTTCAGCATGATTAACTTTCATCATAGAGGATACAGTGTATTATTGGATTCCCCTAATTATGCTAGGGCTGTGTTCCTGTTTTTATTCAGCTAATCACAACATACAAGGACTTGTTTATCAATTTTTGATCGCATCCATCTTACTTTCAGCCACTAGCTATTGCCATGCATCATTTCTACATTTATATAGAAAAAATAAATAATTTTCTGTTTAAAGCCAATACCAAGTTGGACTGCAACTCCACATTATCAAAGGAGCCACCTAAAGCAAGATGTCTGTCATTATTTATGGACTGAATAATCCTGTGTAATTTGAAATATGGTGTACTAGGAAATACTAAGCATACTTTAATTCGCAAAAAGTTACCAAAAGCTAGCACATGTCATTTGCTCCTATGGGAATGTATGGGTGTGGCTGTGCATTGATAAATCTTATGGAACAGTTTGGAATATGTTAATTGCTATTAGTCATACAGCATATCTTTATTTGAGTTCTGTTTAAAAATCATATTTTTAGATATGAAAAAAGAAGAAAAAACAAAGAAATAAAGCATTGTGATATTTTAAGAATAGTTTCCCAAAATAATACATAGACGTCTAGCTGTGACGCATTGCCAGGGCACAACACGGCATATATTATCGCCTGTCACTATCGAATTACAAGTGTGCAAGTGATTACAGAAAGTGTTATTCAGAGAGCAGAATTTAGCCCGCCTACTGGCGGGTGCTAATTTACCATCTCTGAGTCATTTTGTAGGCTACTCCGTCCTTCTGTTCTCGACCAAGCGCTGCGCGGTACTAGGTGTGCAACCTGCTGAAAATGGTTGAGTCATACAGCGACACAAGTCCCCCCGTCCCCCTTGAGATTTCAAGTCTTGTTCATAAGATACAGAGCCCGTGATTTACCCACTCCATCCTTTACTATTTCAACATGATCTTGTGTCAACCTTTCACCCATTTTTCTCTCTTTCCTTCACTCTTCTCCTTTTTATCCGTTCATCTTTCATTTCGTCTGTCTTCATTTCTCTTTCTCTGTGTTACCATAAAGATGAGGGACAGTATACTCACAGCTGCCCGTTGTTCACTATTGCTTCTTATTGGGTATTCTTTTGGGGATTTTTTTTTTACATGTAGACCATCAATTACTTGTAGGTTTCTCACAACTTTTTGCTTCTTTTAGGTGTATTCTGTAGATATTCTTGAGTATGTACCAGCAAAATCATGTAGGTTGTTACTTTAACTTCTGCAACAATCAGAACATCTTTTGACACTTTTCATTTGCTCCAACATAATGCCTTTCGTAACTAATTATGCTTCTTCTCTACACTTGCCACATCTTTTTTGCCACATCATTTTTTGTCGGCTGAGAATGAGAAGGGTGTTAAGTTGTTTTGAACACTATAGGTTTAGAGGCAACTTCATGCCCTTCTCATTCTCACCCGACATTCTGTGGTGTTTTCGGGACTCTTACATTTGCTGTAGTTACAGCAGACAAGTTAGACCATGTGAAGTGCACACATTTAAGCTCAAACTTTCTTTAGCAATGTGAAAATTAAACATTTGGACCACCTTGCCTTCTGCTCTCGCTTTCTGTCACTCTTTGTAGTACTACCTTGCCTGTTCAGGGTGAATTAAATCAAAGATATGAAATAGCTCTCCTTCATTTGTAGCTTCAGATGCAGTCAGCAGGATCAGTCTTCCATTTATTTTCTTTATTCTACTCTCATTTCCTCTCTCTCTCTCTCATCTATCTTTCGCGTATTTCTGGTCTGAGTTAGTCTTCTCCAATGGTCCCTTGATATTGTGTCCCTCGTCAAAACGTACGACTGGCTCACTGCCAGCGTGGCCATCCAGGGTCCATCCACTCTGCGCGCTTCTAGGATAATGACAGAATCCTACCCATTATCTTAGACCGTCCCTTGATGTACGCAGCTTGGACGCATGCCACGACTTACTACTACACCTTGCAGTCTGCCATTCTGTTCACTGCACGTTCTCCCTCCCAGTCTCATTTTGATGCTTTCTATTGTTTTCATAACACATTGGTGAAAGAATAGTTGAGCCTGATAATAAAGAGCCTTGTAATCATTTTACATTGCAAAAAAAAAAGAAGAAAGAAAGCATAATTCACAGTCATATTTTTACCGGGAAAAAAAAAATGCAGCACAAAGTTAGTAATGTCACATAAACTGTCCAGATAAAATTAACTGTCGGTCTTAGTACCAAATAAAATGTTTATGTTAAATGGTCTAAATAAATAGTGGTCAATAATTGGTCATAATGTAATCATACAACTACGGCAGCTGTGATCAAAATTGTTATATTGGAAGCAGTAATGTCACATCGGGTAATATAATTCCAGAATTTGGCCATCTACTGACAGGGCTACCATGAAATGATGTGTGTTTATGCAGATTGGCAAAGAAATGTTGTTCTGTCTATCATTTTAACCCATTGAAGACTCGGCAGTTGTCTGTGGGAAATGTGTGTTATAACAAAATCAGCCCGTCCTCACCGGGTTATTAAAGTTCACCTTCATTAACATAAGGATTGAGAGAATGTAGCAATATTAGTAGAACACATCATTGAAAGTTTGAGGAAAAAACGGACAATCCGTTCAAAAGTTATGAATTTTTGAAGTTTTTGTGCAGTAACCGCTGGATGAGAAGACTACTGGAGTGTATGATGTCACATGCGTACAACAATATAAGGAAAATATAAAGAGAATTTCACAAAATTTCATCTTATGAAAAAAGTACACATTCCCTTGACTCGTTACTGACATATGTTATGGGTAATATTATTCCCATTGCCTTTAGAAAGAGGCATGTCAAGTGCTCTTTTATTATGCGAAAAAAGTGAAAACATGTTGAATTTTCTTTACATTTTGTTTATACTGTTGTACTCATATGACATCACGAGCCTAAGTAGTCTCCTCATCCAGCGGTTCCAACACAAAAGTTTTAAAAATTCATAACTTTTGCATCGATTGTCCAATTTTCCTCAAACTTTCACTGATGTGTTCTACTAATATTGCTGCATTCTCTTAATCCTTTATGTTAATGAAGGTGAACTTGTCCTTTAATGTAACACTTGACAGTCCAGTGGGGGTTATATTGTCCCCTCAAGGCAATAATTTCTTTCAATGCTGTGCTCTTCAGGAGAATGTGATCCCTTGATGAAAGGTAACTCCCATGGGGATGTGAAGTGTTACATCACACCTCAAAAAGGCAATATTTGTATGATATTCTATTGCTTTGCTTCCTACAAAGTCATTGTTTTCTGCTCACCTCATATATGTTCCGTTTTGCTTTGTGCATGGGTCCTGCTCCTTTATTCTCACATTTTCTTTCGTAATGAGCAATCAAAGAGCAGAAAATGGGTCAATTATTCAACATAAACAATCTTCTTCTTCAACTTAAGTCAGATTTGTGAAGATCCTCAACTTTAAAGCAATATGTAATATTAAACTGTGATGTTTGTGATCAACTGACATATGTGAACTGATAGAAAATCCCAAATGTAACATCACTTTTATTTCACAGAGCTTTGCAGTTTAGGATCTGATAAAACTCGCCTTTTATTTGGCACATTTATTATAAAGCACTTTCTAATGTTTATTCCAAAGTATCCACACAATTGTTGACTGTTTTGACATCTTATCCAAAGTTTTCATGTAATTCGTCTATATGCCTCATGGGTGGAAAAATGAAGAAAAATAGCTGTTAAATAAATTACTAAAGCTAGATAATAAGGGTCAACATATACTGTTTGAAATGCTGCTGAACACACTGCCAAAATCAAATACACCCACACCTCAAGAGTTTGCAGAAAGAAGAATGATTACTTTTTCAGTAATTACAAGAAATAAAAATTTCATGCAGTAGACCAAGGATATATTTTCAGGTGTGACCCTGGGTAATGTTCCGCAAATTTTACGATGCATAGTCACACCCGACTCATATAATGTAAATGAAGCAGCAACATGTGTGGTTGGTTGTTGTTGGTCATAATCTACCAAAATACGACTATTATTTTATTCCCTCCCTCCAGATTCAAACTGTGGGTAGATGAGTGTGCCTCACTCTTTGGTGGAATGGATATAGTCACAGTGGAGGCTATTCACACCAAGGACGGGAAGGACTTTATCATCGAGGTAAACACAAGGTTCTGTGTGCAGGTCATGGTTAACCTCAACAGATTAAATGAGAGTGATTCTACAGCCAAGATGGTAGTAGTAGCATTAGATCACGTTTCAATAACCTTGAATGATGTTATATTACACTGCATGCTGTCTTAGCATTATCAGTGCAGAGTGTGGTGAATTTGCTTTTATAATGTTGTTTTTAATTTAGGTATTTTTTTCGCAACTCTTAATTTTTGATAATTGATGTGTTGGTGTAAAGTTGCTTGGGATCAAGAAGGGGCTTAAAGGACTGAAATTTAGGTGATCAAGAGAAGATTTATTTTTGTTACTCTTATATGACATCAAGTGAGAAATTTCTAGGATATACTGCAATAATTGAGCAATTAATTCCAACTTACTGTAGCTGAATGTTCTTCAATTTCATGGTTTTCTATGAAGTCAGACCATACACATGGCATTTAATAATTACTATGAAAGTTTAAATTACCAAATCTTTACAGTATTTTTTTTTTCTTTATGTGTGATATCCAACTGTGAAATATCTTAGAAATGATTTCAATGAAGAATGTTGATTTGAATAGGATATTATTAGACTTAAATTCACACACATGTGTGACCTCTGACCTTTTAACTTTCACCTATACCCAGGTCAATGACTCCTCCATGTCCTTGATGGGAGAAAACCAGGAGGAGGACAGAAAGTTGATAGCAGACCTCGTCATTCAGAAGATGCACGCCACTCTCATCCGCAGCTCCATCAAGTAATTCAACATCTCCCTTCCTGTTTTACCCCTTCCTCGTAATTTAACAACTATGATTTTTATTTGTGTTTTTGTTTTTGTTTTTGTTTTTTTAAGACAAATATTGGTGTTGTTGATTACTTATGAAGTTGAAATTAATATCCACAACATAATTTAATGTAGAATTAGTTGGAGAGGATGCAGTAAAAGGGGGGGGGGGGAGAATGATACCGAGGACCATGTGTGCTTAAACTTCATTACTTTATGTCTGCATGAGATACGTCTTTTTATGCCTCCGCCACGAAGTGGTGCCGGAGGCATTATTTTAATATGAAAAGCAAGGTCTTATAACTGATTTGTCTTTCAGTCACTTTATCAAATACCTTCAGGATATGAATTGTCTGTCTTTCTGTCTTTTTGTTGATCTTGTTGCTCACCACAGGCAAAATAATTGGGGAAATATATAAGTATATTCCTGTAGTCATTATTTATCTAGGCTGTACATACGGAATAATTTACAATTGTTGTTAAAAAGTAATGATAACGCTACATGTATGACAATTTTTCTTGGACAATACTAATGGCCATTGAAATGCTTAGACCATGTCAAGTATAGTTGACAACATTCTCCTCTGTAAAGTCAAGATGAAAAACAAAAAAGTAAATGTGACAAAACCTTGAGGAAATTTGTCCTTTATTCCATATCAGTTAAGTGTGTGGATTTTATATACCATCATCAGCAAATTGACAATATTGTGATGACTGCATCTTCCATAAATTCTCTCTCTTTCTCTCTTTCTTCCATGTTTCTTCCAGTGCCAAGTCCAACTCCTCCCTGTTACTAAGCACCAGTCCCAATATGCTGACATCCCGCTCCGCCCCCCACTCCCCCTCCTCCACCTCCCCTGCCATGACCCCGCTGAAGGCCCCGCCCGCTTCCAACAACCTCACACCCAACAGCATCAAATCCTCTGCGGCCGGCAGCCTAGCATCGATGTCGACGTCGAACGCCACTGCAGGGGGATCGCAGGCCTCCTCGTCCGCCAGGGTGACCCCCACAGAGGAAGAGGACACGTTCAAGAATCTAAAGAAGACATTTGCAAGCATCTTTGGTGATTTGTGATCGCAAAATGAAATACCTGAAAATAATAAATTTTCAATGTTTTGTGTTCTTCTCAAGTTAGGAACTCTCACTGTATAATTGTATGCCATTGGTCATTTTCCTTTAGTAATAAATCGGTAACTAAAAACTTAACACAATTGTTGTGACCCAAGTAGTTGGCATATGTGAGAAATCACGATGGTTTCCTTCCATTTTCAAGGTGATTTACCTTAAAGTGGAAAGCTTCATCAAAGTACAGCTGTCATATAAAAAAAAAAGTGGCGGCTTGGTGAACAAAGTTATGGCATGTAAATGGGAAAGTTACAAAGTTATGTCAGTATCAGGGTTATGTGCAATTTGATGTCTTAGTCATTTGACTGTGACTCCCTTCTGCAGTACTCTGCATTTATTAAGTGTTTAAAAATCACTCAAATTAATGTTTTTCCTTTTTTTATTTTGCATGTTGATGACTCTGATATGTTTGGATTTTGTTGATGTCCATTATGATTTGCAATGAGGTGGCTCAAGGAAAAGACAAATGTTTCAACCATAGAAAAGTAATGATTTTGACTGATTTCAGTGCAAATAAAGAGTACCAAGCAAGTCTAGATCAAGTAACCTGGGGTAGTGGTTTGGAGTAGTGCCCACATATCATGGTAGTTGATACACTGAAGTTTAGATGGTCATGGCTCTCTTTCAATCTGATTAACCCCTTGAAGACTAGTCCAGAGTATACTTGGGCAGGTGTCTATGCTAAACAAAATCAGCTTGTTTTCCATGAGTTCAGCATGATTTTGTAATTGATTTCTGCTGTATTGTAACTGCTTTCTTTTATGATATTAGTTGTATTAAAGGGAATTGTTTCATCTGGGTTGAATTTTCTCTCAAAAGTATCACAGATATGAAGGGCTCAGATACATGCATGCATATGTATTATTTTCTAAACTTTGGAAGCAACATGTTTTGAAGTTTTATGCAATGAACAAGAGTAACACAGAAGAGAAAAGCTTGGTGCCTACTGCCATATGATAATTTGAAAAAATGGGGTGATTTTCAATAGTGAGTGGCTACGCACAAGTGACTATATCATCTTGTATGTTACCTTTGTTGCACTCTGTTGTCAAGATTTATCACTTCTTAACCCCCTCTTAGGAATATCGACAGTTCAGAAATAAGCTTGCTTAAGCTTGTTGATCTCATGTTATATCATTCTTGCCATTTTTGTTTTGTTTTTGGTTTGGTTTGGGTTTTTTTTTTTTTTTACTCAAACAAGAGGCTTTGCTGAAATGAGTTCTAAGAGGGCAGTATAGCACACCACAAAACCCATCAAATAAAACACTGTTCACCAGTAAAACTATAGAGGGCGCACACTCCATCATGCAACTACAAATAACCTGGAGAGCAGGGCATAAATGTCTTTTTTCTTTCTTTTTGGTTTTGACATCCATTATCATATACCACTTTCAACAGTATAAATTTATGTCTTCATGTTCAGGATACAGTTCATGTCCTATTTTGAGTCATGTCAGTTTGGTTCAAGGGTGAATTGTACAAGGTGTGGTCACATGAACATGTATGGACAATATCCAGCGATATTCCCAAAGACGCTTGCAACATGCTTTTTCTTTCTGTTTAATATTATTGAGATATTTTCTGCTTCTTTTATCACCAGTGTTTAAAATGCAGAGTTGTTTATGCTGCATTGTATTAGTTAGAGTCTGCAAAATACAGCTGTATATATTTATAGCATAGCATGCTTCATGTACTACATAAACAGATCAGTAGTTAAATTAACAATACACATTCCTGAATAACATTGCAGCTGTAGAGAGAAATCTACATTCCTGTCACAATAGTACTATTGATTTAAAGACAGGTGCATGGATTTGCAAATATGCAACAGGTGCCACAGACCACATTGCACCTGGGGATATGAATGCACAAACACAATTTTTTTTTCAACCAGAATTTTAGTCCAGAATTTTAGCATGTGATTTCACTTTGTTGTTGTTGTTGGGGGTTTTTTCCAGCACCATAAATTAAACAAATTTAGGGTTGGGTTCTGAACACTGTGCTGTTGGCTTTTAATACCTGTAATTGGTTGAGTCAATTGAAACATGGATTGGAGTCACACACACACACACACACACACACACACACACACACACACACACACACAAAATGACTTCAGATTTCCCTGTAACCCTCCTATTTCCATTTCACTCAATATTGTGATAATCTGTACAATGTTCAAAATCATTAGAAACAGAGATAGTAATTATAGGTTTGTATAATATCAAGTACATTGTATGTATTAAAGTGCAGAATAGTGGCATTTAGTGCTGCATTTATGATTAACTGGTCTGCTTCTTTCATTCAAATACTGCTGAACAATCAAATTCTATGGCTGAGAAGTTCTTTAGCAATGTGTTATTTTCTTAATATCATCATGAATGTGTATAAGATGCTATAGAAATAGATTATGTTTAGGCTATAGAATCAGTTTGTATTGACTTCCATGGAACTCAAGATTTGGTCACTTTAGGATGACTCACAGATCACTCACATGTGGAGATGTACAATGATTGATTGGTCCAAGGGAAACGAGGCGTACTGGTTTGACCAGTGTAGATGTCGACATTACAGGCACACAATTTCTTTGCCTGTAACTATCTGTTCACTTTGCTCATATATTATGCAAATGGTTTTGAAATCATAAAAACAGACAAAAACAGAAGTAGGATTTTGCTCCCTCGAAGGCAATTTTTTTTTTTTCGATGTTCATTTCAATGGTCTAGTATACATTTTGTTCAAATATTTTTTTTTCTGTATTTTTTTGTGATCTTATTATGTACATTGTATTTACTGCATGCATTAATTGTCTCATGTATATGTGATAAAAATAACAAAAGTATTTTGTAAATGGATTAAATGGCAAGTATTACCATGTATTGATTGTACTGAAGGACATTGACCTTGTCACTTACCTGTACCTCTGTGAAAAAAAAGGAGAAAACATTATTATGCATACCACTGGCCTGTGCATTGTGTACATACACTAACCTCTCCATACATTCCTCTTTGGTATCTTCCATTTATCATCCTGTCGCCAGTCTGTATTGTAAATAGGCTTACTCTATTTATAAAGTTTTCAATTTCTTCCTTTCCCGTACTCCACTAACCCTCGACACAGACAAATTTATTCAGTTTTATAGGTGATACAGCACTAAACCGTCATTTATATAATTATATTTTTCTTCAATTCCTTGCTATCGTTGGGAATGAATCTTCCAAAAGCTTATGAGATGACAGTGTATTGTGATCCTTTTTTTTTTCTTTAATGGATCATTTTCATAATGTATTCATGTCTGAAAATCCATACTTCAAACAATATTACCCAAAGCATATCACGTTGGAGGCTTACGGTACCTTATGTGCCAAATAAGTGTGTGTCTTCAATTAAGTCAGAACTTGTGGATTAACCATGAAACTTAATTCTCAAATAAAAAAGAGAAAAAGGCATTTTGTGCATGAAGTAGGGTCCTACTGGGTGCCATTCTTAAGAAAGGCAAACTATTATTTGATGTCACCTTTTGATCCTTTGCTCATAGTGCAATGTACAAGTAAATCTCCATTTCGTGGTCGTTTTGCAGGATTTTATCAGTGTTCATGATTGAAAATAGTATGTTATTGAATTGGGTATAATTCACGTAACTTCTTATGTGCTTTTATGTTACTTCATGTTCTATTTCATGAGATATATAGTTAATTCTAATTCACATTGCATTGTGTGCAAATTCTTCTTAATAAGCTTGTTCAGTTGCCTATCATTTTAGTAATAGTAATAACAATGTAATAGTAACAGTAACATAAAGCTGTTGAATGATGATCTTTGGATGAAAAAGAAATGAATACATTATGAAAATTCTTCACCTATATGAGCTACGAGTATTTTGAATTTATGTGATATCCCTTGCTGGCTGTATGTATGCACTGTACTTATTCTTTGTACTCTTGTTAATTTAAAATGCAGTTTATATTTGTGCTTATTATGTATCAAGATGAATTATTAGTACGTATCAAACTTTTATGGTTAGGTTATACTAATTCAAAGAAAACATAGAATATAGAAAAATAATGGCATTACAATGTGAACTGCACCCTTGCAATTAATTGCATCTATGCAATAAACGACTATGAAATATTATGCCAAACTTTGGAGGAAAAATAAGAAACTCAAGAGGAAAAGAGTTTTTGTCAATATGATATTCAAATGCAATAACATTGCACTTGCATTCCTGTAAAAAAAAAAAAATTCTTTGCAGAATCCAAGCTGCAGTGCAGTTAATGTTTGAATTTTTTCACACTTGCCAACATTCAGTAAAGATATTTTAAGAAAGATATATCAATACTTCTTTCCTCTACAATCTTGTGATATCTTCTTGACAGATATCTTTATATATTCATGTTACAGCTACAGTAATAATCAGCTGCAGTGCTGAAATATTTTCTTGCATACTTTTCATTTCAACAGAATAACGTCAATAGGACATGCGTGACACAAATGTAACTTTGTCATGACAGGGAAACTGATTTAAATGTACAACCTCTGACACAGGTGTCACAAGAAGTATCTTTTTTTTTCAAAAGAAAAACAATTACTGCTTGCAACCAGTATGTGTAAAATAAAATCTGTGACTTCGCTGAGGGTACAGACATACACCTTTGCAGAAAAGGTTAGATGGTATAAATACGTTCAGGGCTGTTTAAAGGACAAGATCACCTTCATAGACATGCGGGTTTAGTGAATGCAGCAATATTAGTAGAACACATCAGTGAGAGTTTGAGGAAAATCGGACAATCCGATCAAAAGTTATGAATTTTTGAAGTTTCTGCTCAAACAAGACTGGATGAGAAGACTACTATTGCTTGTGATGTCACATGAGTACAACGATATAAAGAAAGAATAAAGAAAATTCAACATATTTCCATTTTTCTCGCATAATGAAAGAACACTCAACTTCTCTCTTTCAGAAGGCAGGGAGAATAATATTACCCTTAATATACGTCAGTAACAAGTCAAAGAAATGTGCACTTTATTCAAAAAGTAAAGTTTTGTGAACTTCTCTTTTTATTTTCCTATCGTTGTACGCATGTGACATCATACACTGTACACGTAGTAGTCTTCTAATCCAGCAGTGACTGTGCAGATACTTAAAAAATTCATAACTTTTGAACAGATTGTCCAATTTTCCTCAAACTTTCACTGATGTGTTCTACTAATATTGCTGCATTCTCTCAATCTGTATACATATGAAGGTGGACTTGTCCTTTAAGCTTCACAGGGATGTTAGCAGGAGTGCATCTTTCGAAGCGAAATATGGAAAATGATGACCCAATCGTGAGGGTACTATGCTGCCATAAATTGCTTTGATCAATACAGTTTTACATGTATTTGTGGTGTTTGATATGAGCAAAGCAATACCAAAGGGTTTAACATTATCTAATTATGTCTTCTTTCAATATAAATCTGTACATTCCTCTTTTTGAAACATCATCAGTCCCTACATGTAGCTACACTTCTTTAAGAAAACACAAACAAGTAAGCAAAAAAAAAAAAAGAACATGCATATGGATGATTATGCAAACCAGCAAGACAAGTTGAACAAAGTTCTGTCTGAAAATTGTCAGAATTGCATGATTAAAGTATCATCTCGTGTGAGGCCTGCTGACGTTGATATCTGTCTTTCACATTGTTACTCTGAAACTAAAACTGGTATTACATAACTAAAAGAAGACAAGCACTATAGATGAATGTGTGAAAGGTCTGCATTCATTGTATCAACATAATTTTCTATTAGTGGAAAATTGAGCAAAGAAAAAGGTATTCCATTTGGATTATATTCATTCTGGTCAGTTTCCCTTTGCATTTATTACATAATTTTCTCATAAAAATAACTGCAATCTTGTGTAACTTCAAGGAAATAAACATGTAATAGAAATGTATAGAGAGAATCATATTGTATTTCAAACAATTTTGTCTGTTTTTAACGAGGAAGTATTTCTTGCTCATTCGTGTCAGTTGATACATTGCATGGACGACAAAAAAAAAGAAGACATTTTATGGATTCTTGCTTTCTTATTAGAATTAGTCTGAAATGCTTTAGAAATGCACTTTGCTTTTTCATGTCCAAGAAAAAGTGATATAGCCTAATTTTAGCCTGCTCTGCTAAATAAAACCTTTGCTCTTGTTTTATTTTCTGAATCCAGCAGATTTTTACTCCTATGTTCCTGAGCAAAAGATTTTCTTGTTACGAGTCCTTTCAATGTTTGAAATTGTGATTGCCAGTCATTTCTCTACAGTGACATAAGTTCATGTACATGTATATGATGTAGTCTTGTCTTACGTTATTATAAAATATCTTAGTGAATGATAAAACAAATAATGCCCTAAATTTACTGTCTTTTATGAAGTCCTGTGTGTTATTTTTGGCTTGTATGTGTGTGTGTGTGTTGGTGGGTGGGTGGATGTATGTGTTCTCTTAAACGGCTTCAATCAGGTATATTGTAGTATTTCACTGCAGGCAACCGGGGATACATTTCACATCAGACATATCATCGCCGGTCACACGAACCGACGAATCACTCGATTTTGGGTCAAATTTTCGATTTTGAGATTTTCAATCATTTCGATAGTAGACATTCCATACTACATATTCTGAAATTCTCAGTGTGTAATTCGGTGTAATTTTTACGTAGTTATCACTTTTGTAGAAGTATGTAATTCCATTTGTGAAAATTATTTGTTTTCCCCATAGACGCGTGTATTAAACAATCAGGCGATTCGACGGTTCGGTGACCGCGCGTACTAGTACGCGCGGTCACCGAACCGACGAATCAGTGCGCATTGACTTGCGTGTTGTTTTTGAGATTCAACAGTTCATTGACCGCGCGCACAGTGCGCGTACTATGTATTACATGTGTTGACAATGACAACGCTCAATGTACATGTACATATGGACACACATGGAAAATGACAACGTTCTTTGCAGACCGAAAATACATGCATGCAGCTCTTTGACGATTTCCCGCTTATTTGTTAACAATACAATTCGATAAAAACTTCACAAGTTAGAGCAAGAATTGAAGTCTGATGTACTACAAAAATAATTGGAAATTATAGACATGAAAGTGTAGCAACCATAAGTCAAAAATGGGCTAACTTCAAACGCGTTTTTCTCGAATTGTCATTCTTACGCAAACCTGAGGGATTCGTCGGTTCGTGTGACCGGCGACGATATGCCCCTTTGCTCAGAGTATTTAAAACAAATGAAAAAGCACCCTCTTTAGGACCTAGGGGTATTCTCAGGGTATTTAATGGACCTGCCCATTCTCCATATTTAGGACTTGTATGTAGGCAAAATGCTTTCACTCTATTCAATTGTATAAATCTGAAAATATTTAAATGTATCCTTGTTTGTTGTGTATGCATCTACACACTATATGAAGCCTAATTCTTTACTTACATAAATGAATTTCCATGTTATTTTTCTACCGTTTTCTATTTCAATTAGTCAATTTATTAGGGAGAAAAAAAGAAACAAATCAGAAACAAATAATAGTATATGCCCATCGCAGGTACCCCTGAGCAAATTATCATATCCCCGGTTGAAGCATCTTACAAGAATGTGTGTGTTTGTGTTAGGTCCATGCAGTATTTAATTCACATTTGATTTTAATATATATATTTTAGAGCCCTGTCCCATATATCATCCCTCAATGACATAGTGCAAAATAATTCTATTAAAAAAAAACTACAACAAAACACACAAGTGTACACAAAAACATAATAATCAACATCATCAGCCACAGCTCCTGGATCATATTAATGTCTATATGCCCACAACAGAAAATGAATGGCAAAGCACACAGTTTAAATGTATGTACATCAGAGTGTGCAGAATTGCAAAGCTTCAGAATCTCCACGTTTACCATGAAAATGCTTGCAAAAAGAGCGACCATTTCTATATCTAAGTTCCTTACGCAAACACTTTCACTACTCTATGAGATACAAAAATAAAATGAATTTGAACTTGATTGATTTTCTGAACCAAAAAAGGGTTCAAATGAAGTACTGTATACATTTAATGACTATGAAATTAATGTCATGTTTCAAAAATCTCTTTTTAGGTCCACCTGGACATTGAGAGCAAATATCTAGAAGTAACTGAATTCCATAATATATGAGTATTCTGAGCAATCCATTTACTAGTATATATTAATGCCAAAACATAGTTCTCATATGCCTGCAGAACTGTTGATTGTCACTCCAAAGTGAGCACATACGCATCAGAAATTTGTGAAATAACACCATAACAACACAATTTCAGTTTGGCAATGATGAAAGTGCAAAATAACAGCCAAACAGTTTGCCAAAAATCCACAATATCAGAGCTTACCAGAACGTGGTTGCTATGTAATTTTTTTGTAGTGGATCATGGATAATCAACAAATCAGGCTACATCAATATCCATCCGTCTTCCAAGGTAGAGTGAATTGCATGTAGCTTGTTGGAAAATACAAAATTGCAAGGGCATGATCGATCATCACATAATGTTCTACCTTCCAACACTTCTGAGCAGTGAGGACTCTTTTGGAATAAAAGTTGTGCACAGTACAATTGAAATTATTCTATACTTTAATACAATCTCAAAATACTCCAAAACAGCTCATCATCCTGGCAAATCACGTCAGCTAGATAAGTTTCTTGGTAGACTCTTTCGATGTATTGCAAGCAAATTTCAAATGGTGGAAGATGAATTTTAAGCCCTTTTGAAAACTAAGTTTTGGCTTTTAGGTTGAAAGAAATTATATCCTACCTCATATGTCAATCTTTCTTTAAAGTCACTGTCAGTCATTCACAAACATCATTTTTTGTAGGAAGTCTGTTCTTTACAATATAATTCATTACTGGCCCAAAAAACATAGTCACTAATTAGCACTGATCATACTACCAGCACCCATTTTCAATTGGTCACAAACCCGATCATTCCTCACAAAGATTCCCTCACACTGCATAGGATTCCAGAAATCTCACAATAGGATTTAAAAACACACAAGGAGGTTTCAATTAAAGCTGAACTTTATTTCTTAAAGTTTGAGTACAGTATGCATTCATAGTTGGAGCTGCATAGACAACAATGAGGGCAAAGTTGTAACAAAAATATGCATCACATATTCGATCAACAAAGTATCCAACAGATTGCTGTTGGGCTGCACTACTAACCACACATCTATTAGGGATAGAATCTCTCCACAAACTTGTATATGATAAATGAAGACGGTCATAACAGCTCACACCATCAGTTCCCAGTCAATGACATGCGTAATGATATACCTTAAAAATTTCCTCAGCAAAGAAAAATGTCACTTTATCTTAATAGTAGTAAACTTAATTCAAGTAAAAACTGCAGTCACATGTATAAACATTAACAAACATTGGATGCTCAAATTGAAAGGTACTTGTAATTCTGCACAATATTCTATATATTGGAATTACAGTATGATATGAAAGACTACAGTCACACATGTAGAATTCTGTGTAACGTAATAATAACCATACTGGTGGCATGTGACCACAGATAGCTGGTACTCACACCTGACATTATTTGGTGAAATGTATGACAGAAAGATCAAAATGACTGAGACGGTATGGAAGAACAGGACTGTTGTGTATTCCCGACTCCGTGAAAAAGGCTGTAAATGGAGTGGGCACTGTAATAGCATCAGGGAAAGCAACAATGTTGGCCATTTCATTAAGACAGAAGGCATCACAGAAGCAACCTGGTGTCATTTAGATATCTACATCGGAGACAGCCCACTGGGTAGATAACAAAGGCAATCTAGTTCTGGAGAATGGTCGAAATGACAAGTCAAAGCCACAAATATTGTACACTTTTATAACCACACCAAGATGGGGGTATATCTGGCCAATCAAAAGATGTCTTACTAATGCTGTCGAGAAAAAAAAAACAACAATACGCTATCATTTCAAAGGTCATGTCATCCGTCAAGTGGACTCGACTGTCACATACTTCGTCAAAGTACCAATGGACTGGGACAACAGCAGCAATTGTAATCATGCACTGCCGAAGAAAGAGTAATACATATGATTTTGTTCTTTTGTTTTTATACATGCATGTACTGATGTAATATGGCCATTTACTTCTGCTTCTTTTTTGTAGCTGTTTCTAACCTTACCTATTCTCTCCCTCTCTCTCTATCTCTTCCTTGCTCTCTTCTCCTACTTTACTTTTTCTGTTACTGGTTGTATTCATGGATAAGTTTGATATGTTGTAAACATTGTAAATACAGTAAGCAAGCATTTGAGAACAATTCAGTCTGCGTTGTCTAGTAATGTTTGCCTTGTTTTGCCACAAAGTCAATACTACTTTAGTAAAAGTTATGTTTATATGATTCTTTGTAGAGATATGGCTTTGCAAAAATGATAGATTATCAACTATCCTGTCGATTGCAAATTTTTTGAGGACATTGTTTGAACACTGAAAGGTACTCCCAAAGGAGTGTGATTTGTTAAGGTGGCAGTGGGGTGCAGAATTTTGGATTAATATTTTTATGGTTTTAGAAAATTGATCAGTTTTAAGCTAAGAGAATATATGGCGGGAGGACTTCCACAAGGACTCGGAGTAGTTTTGCCCAGACTTCCCGATCCCTCAGGAGCCCCCGCAGATACAAATATGTTAGGCGCCGGGGTGTTCTTATAAGTTGAGAACCGTGGGATGTCTCACTTGGACTAAGTTCTCTAACGGAACCGACGAGTACCCTGGAAACACTTGGGAGTATTCTAAAGGGACCACGAGTTCCACCAGAGGACCCACGCTAAAGACGAGACCCCCCGAGCAGCTCCTCTTTTATGGGACGGGGGGGAGTGTAGTAGTAAATTGCGTTTGTCTTTTGGAGTAAGGTTGAACACCCCTAGTTAGTAGAATGGGTTAATCTGGGCGGGCCTTATGCAAATTGGGGGGCTGCCGTCCTGCTTCCCGATTGGACAGTTAACAGGCTGGTTGGATGACTGAAAGAAAGTATGGACGTGTTCCCATGAATCTCCATACCAATCGTCAGCCATCAGCCATATAAGCGAAGCAAGACCCTCGAGGAACCGTAGGTGAGCTGAGCGGTAGTTATTGTAATAGTAGAGGTAGTTTTGTAAGAGTAGGTTGTATGTAAGATATCGTATTCTAGGGTAGGGTAGGGTGTTCCTCCTTTATGGCCACGTTCATTTTGTAGGGGATGGAATTATGTTTGAACCTGCCAGTGACCCTCTATTTATAACCCTTCTCGAACATGGAAATAAGTCCAGACGAGAAAAAGTGCGGTAAAGGCAGTAAACGAAAAGGCGCCAAAATGAAAGGAGGCGACAAAAGCGTCAGTCCCGCTACTGGCTTTTTGCCAAATGCTTAGTAAGCAGGGAAAGCAGTTGAAGAGAAAATATCGGAGTTTGCAAATTGTATATCCCAATGGAATTGTCAGTAGGTTATGTCTTAGACGTGCGTTAGTGCTTGGGAGTCTGGACGAGAGGAACGTGGTACAGTTGGTAAACAAAAACAAACAACCAACCAACAAACAAACAAACAAAAAGAGTGAGCCAAAATTATACCACACGACAAAAGTGTCCACCCACTTACTTTCTGCCAAAAAAGAGAATTACCGCAACAGAAATTTTTTATGAAGGGAGAAAACTTTCTCAAATTCAAGTTGCAAGGGCTTTGCAGAAAGAAGAGAATACCACTCTATCGAGCGACGCCACAACAAAATTCGGCACCACTATTCAGCCTTCGATATTTATAAGCTTTTTTTTTTTAACTTTGTATGTGATACTTTAACAAGACTTAGAGAAAAGACTACCTACAAGTGTAGGAGTTCATTTATACTGCTCTAGATCGTGTACGTAGAACCTACATGTATAAACCGATTCGGGATCATTGAGGGCAGCAGACAATTTGCGGTTAAAGGGTGCAGCCATTAGCTCTAATGGTATGATATAGATCAATTCGGGTTAGTTGAGGGCAGTCGCCAATGCGAATATGTATTTGAAGTCGAAGAGAGCGAGGGAAAACAAAATAGGTTCACTCAAACAAAAGCTTGAGGAATGCAGGCAAGCAATCCAGGCTAGTAACGCAGCAACATCGCACGATGGCAGCGTGCACGTGCGCTAGGAGGCGTTAGAACGATGCAGAGCGGAATTACGAGATGCTAGGGTGACGCTAGAAAGTTTGCAAAAAAAGCTTGCACTTCGAAGGGAAATGCACCTGGCAGAAAGAGAGAAAGTTGAGCGAGAAAGATCAAACTTTGAGCATAGAATCAAAGTGCTGAAGAAAGGGAGAAAGAGATTGCAAACCTAGACGTTTGGAACATTAACCTTCCTAAGAGAACTACCGCAACAGAAATGTTTTTATGACGGGAGAAAACTTTCTCAAATTCAAGTCGCAAGGGCTTTGCAGAAAGAAGAGAATACCACTCTATCGAGCGACGCCACAACAAAATTCGGCACCACTATTCAGCGTTCGATATTGTAGCGAAATCTATCAATTCCACTGTATGGCTTGTATACAATAAGCTGGTATTGATTATTCACTATCGATTGTATTAAGGTGTAATCGATCATTGTTGGTAGCAACGTTGCTATAGGCAAGGTCCAAAAGTCACTGTTTTGGTCAGTTTTATGGTTATTACATAAGATAAGGACATTAGGGGGGTAAGATGACTGAAGATTCATAGAGAGGTAATAGATACCAGTAATTTGAGACCAAATTTGTAGGGTTTTGATTAGACTCGCTCCCCCAAATTGGTGTTTTAGTGGTGGAAATATTGATTAACTACGCTAACAATTATTGAGTGAAAATATAATACGCCAATTTAGATTAGGTTTCGATGTCGAGTTGGGACGGATAAGGTAGACACGTCTAGTACGTGTTGAGTTGGATCGAGCTGTCGAAGCTCGAGCTGTGTGCAAACAGTTCTAGTAAAGGCAATGGTCAGGATAATGTATTCCTGATTGCTAGCTAGCCTAGATCTGTGTAACGTACATAGCGGTCGAGTTGGGACGGAGAAGGCCTGGACGCGACTGAAAGTTTGGGACTTGGATGTAACGGGACCGGGTCTGCATGGTGAACTGTGTACATGTATTACGGAGACGAGTTGGACTGTTGTTTGTGCAGAAGTATTCGCGAATTAAATACTACCTGTTGAAAGTTATACCAAGGAGTGATTGGAAGAGTAATCTTTCCTACCAAAGAATCCTGAGCGAGTGCAGGTGAGAGGACCTTGGTGGTGACTGGTGGTAAAGATATTGGTAGATGTAATTTAGTAGTTAATGAGCGAAGCTGGTATGATGGACTGTTGATGGAGAACTGGTAGATAACTGGTAGAGATGAATTGGTAGCAAGAATTAACTGGTATCTTGGGCCGTATATTACGGCCAAACGAACTTACGCCTAGCTTGGCCATCCTGATCGAAGTTCGTCATAGGGCCTCATTTTGATACCGACTAATCATCAACACACATCTACCACCAAAACAAGTTCTTCGCTACACACATTTGGTGTCAGGACCAGAGGGATTTACCCCTTTCTACGATGTGGTGTCAGGACTGAGGGATATGCTTGTGAGCGATCCGCCACAATATTTATAAGGTTTTTTTTTTAAACTTTGTATGTGATACTTAACAAGACTTAGAGAAAAGACTACCTACAAGTGTAGGAGTTCATTTATAGTGCTCTAGATCGTGTACGTACAACCTACATGTATAAACCGATTCGGGATCATTGAGGGCAGCAGACAATTTGCGGTTAAAGGGTGCAACCATTAGCTCTAGTGGTATGATATAGACCGATTCGGGTCCGTTGAGGGCAGCAGACAATCCACAAGCACTCCCTGTATCCGTCAGCTGGTTGTTATGCAATGCAAATTATTGATCCATGCATGGACATTTAGATTATCAATGGTGGAACAACATTATAATACAGCTGTACTCCGCCAGCCTTGACAAAGTTCATATATTTAGCTTTGTTACATTCTGTTATATTTAGCTCTCGTGATCACAATGAAACCAACCCCACAGCTAGGACATTTGGGAAGATGTTGTGTCATTTTTAATTGCAGCAACAACAGCAAAAAACTTCAAATGTGGAAAGAAATGAAATGCGTCGTTCACTCGCTTTTCACTCAGGAACAGTGCCCCTGCAGGAAACAGCATTCACTGCACCAGTTTCCTAGTCGAAAGGCACATAAAGCTACACGACGAAGATGGGTAGTGAATTTGAACTTGGAAAATCATTCATGATTGATCCTGCAGAAGCCTTTTACCAGCAACCTTAGCAGCCCTAGAGGCTGTAGGATGATGATATTCCAGTGAGATTAGTTTGCACCAAGTCATTTATACAGTACTACTCTGCACTATGCTATTTAGAGTCTGGATTTTTGAACTATAAACCTATCTAGCACACAGAAACAGCAAATTGTATGGCCTATTACTGTCCTTAGTAGTGAAGGACGAGGGCCCACTACCAAAGAAGACATACTGTTCATCCAAATATATGATACATGTAATGTATGCACAGTTGGCACTTCATACATTGTACTTTCTTGATATCAACCTACTGCTGTATGAGCTGTTATTTTCGCAAAGGTTTGATTTTCGTGAATTTCACAAATCAAAGTTAGAATGCAAATTTAACAATACGCGGAATTGTCTCCATGCACTTTGTTAATAGAGCATTAACGTAAGTGTCGGCATCAATTTGCAAAAATGTCTATGACCTCGTCATTTGCAAATATATCTTTACACGAAAATAACAGCGTATACAGTACAGTTGAACCTCTCGTATCCGGACAAGTCGGGACCGGGGCTCATCCGGATAAGGGATTTGACCGGATAAGGGAGACTCAATACTTTATACATGTACATATACATACACATGTACTGATGTAGCCCATTATAGTATCACATGTAGTAATGTGTATACTGCAACCTTTTCATTGTTACATTTGGGGATGTTTGGGGATGTTAAAATGTCTGAAGGTAAGCAATTTGGAAGGAAATTTGATGTAATGTATGTTAATCATGTTGGAAGTAATATGTCATTCATGAGTATTTGTGTAGGAGTTCTCAAGGAGTTGGGAATCCCCCTTTCCTCCCGTAATTATTTTTAAAAAATCACGGCGAGATTGTGTCCGTATAATAGAGAGTTCCGGATAAAGGGAGGCCGGATAAGAGAGGTTCAACTGTATTCACTATCCTCTCAATGTGCATTCTCTACATGCATACCTTTAATGTGTACCAGACACTGAAAGCCACACAATACTAATTGTGCACTTTACACAGGACACCCAACTGAACAGCTCCTTTCCATCTTGTTTATTGTGTTCTCTATTATTAAAAGCAAACACCACATTACATGGTGGCAGCAGTGGGATGCATGCCCCCTCCAACAAAAAAGTCCCAAGTACGCAAATTCTCAGGCATGATCACCAACCCGAGTCTCTTCAATTTCCTGCTGTAGAGAAGCTTTGACAGTGTAGAAGGTACTGAATGATCATGGCGATCCACCTTATTGACCGATTCTGTGACGCGCTATGTGTATTTTTGGCATGGGCAGCGCCATTACTGCGGTGTCTCAGCCGACCCCCCCTCCTCTCTCCCCACCCCTCTCAAGCGCGCAGAATGAAAAACTGATGCATGGTTGTTTTAGCCAATGGGCATCTCGTACTGAGTGCGCGAATGCTTGCTTAGTGCGCGAACCTTTGTTACAAGTGCGCGATAAACATGTTGCCCGTGGGGTGGGGGAGAGCAAGGGGGGTCGGCTGAGACACCGCAATTTGAGCTCATGGCTGCGCCCAGTGCCATAAAATGTCTGCTGCCCTCAATGAACCCGAATCGGTCAATAGGACAATGATGACCAGCCTAAGAAGGGAGAGGAGATCCTTTCACCACTGTCTCAGCAGAGCAAGAATTGAAATAGATTTACTCCTGTCATCAAGAAAAAGAAAAGATTATGCATAGCGACCCCATCTGGGGACCAAGCTCTGCAGACGCAGACTCAAGAAAAGATGGTGCATCTTGCTACAGAGAATTGACACTCAAATCAACTAGTAAGGACTCTTGGCACATAAAAAGAAAATCAGTACATGCATAAGAAAATTCTACAAAATTTCATTTGAAGTTCGGAACTGATCACTACAATAGGAAAGAATTTTATTCCATGGTTATTAAGAGACCCACACACCATAGGTACCACTTCACGAACATTCATTTCGGTTACCTACCTACTGCTGATTTCCTCCACCATTTATTTTAATTGTTATGTCAATCTTGAACACACACTTTTTAATCTTTAACTGTGATTATGTACTTATCCAAAATAATTTTTGGTTTGTATATGTATGTGTTAGAACTGATTGATTGTATATTTATATGTTTTTACCTGAACTTGTGGAAATAAACTTGAATCTTTTGAAACTTTTTACCCCGGCAGCGTTCATGATACGAGTGCCTTCGCCAACTCCAGAATGTTGTAGTAGGATACACCTGCTATAGCTTCCCATAGACCCCTTACGGGAACCCGTCCTGTATATAAGGGGGCACGTTTCCCGGCGCCATTAGTTGGTGCTCTGGTTTTTGATGAATACAGTTGTATGCAGTTGATAGCTACAGATTCCAGCTTATATATACCAGTGCCAACTCAACCAGATCAGAGATTGAAGGACAAGACGTCACGGAAACGGGTAAGTATACATTTACATTGTGGATGTGCGATCTGGGACTCCACGTCCACAACAGAGTACAGCCTGGGGAATGATGATGTCCTCTGCCCACAACAACAATGGGACATTGAAGGAGTGCAAGTACTAGTCGTGGTACTAGTAGATAATGCAAACCCGCTTCTTCCTTGGCTGATGAAGCCCTTTTAGGACAATGACCAGCTGAGAAGAGGTCCTTTAATCATCATCTACGCAGAGCAAGAATGGTAGTAGAGAATGCCTTTGGCAGAATGAAGGGCAGGTGACCCACCTTGTTCAAAAGAAATGGCACTCTCATCAAGTACTTGGGATACTTGGTACACACATGTTGTGTGGTGAGAGAGTGTTGCATGCAAGAGGTCGATGCAAACTGTTACACATACACTGTATACAAGGATGAGGGCAGTCAAAGTTTCATTTCTCTGTACGGCATGGTACATACTTTGCATGTAGCAAACCAAGCAACTCTGAAGGTGATAAGAATCAGTTTTTCCACAACGCTTCTACTGTGAAACTGACAGCCTTGACTGGTCTCATATATGCATGAAGACTGTTCAGCCAAAATCACCTGAAGGTCACCACCTCTTTGATGATGGCACAGGACACCAAATCTTGGAGTGGCCAAGTCGAGAGACAGAATCGGGTTCCTCTTGTCGAGAATAGCATTTGATGATTCAGATGCACGACAAGAGAGGTAATGGAAACATGGTCGTTACACTGCCTCCTGTGAAATACATAACATGTTGAACAGAATCTGTGCCACCATTATCACACCATTATCACACCAGACCCGACTTCATGACCAATAATGAAGGTCTCTACCAGGTACCCCATGAGGACTGAAGTGCCAATAAAGCAGTACAATCATAAGAAGCCAGAATGGTACAGTCTCTTGTTCAGGTCTGTTGATGCGGCCTGTTAACTATACACATTCTTCTCTGCACCATACAGTGGAAAGCCACAAAGTGACCCAACAGAGCATTATGCTATGGGCACAGATGCTCTTGTGCAGTATCTTATTAATCAACAGATCAAAAGATGAATTTTTCTTCTCTGCCCTTTACGTTGATATCCCTTTAAATCCAAGTTAGCAGCATTTATGACCCTGGCCAAGACCCAGACAAGTATTATGGTACTGTAAAAGTGGATATTTTCGCGCGACTAATTTTTCGCGCTAGGCCGGGTCAGAAGAGTTTCGCGTGTTTTTAATTCCGCGGAATCAAGACATCACGCACAGGAACGTATGGCAAGCAAAAATATTCGCGCGTTTTTATTTTCGCGCTAGTTTCTGGTTGCGCGAAATGCGCGAAAATTTCAACACCGCGAAAATTTCCACTTTTACAGTATTTGAGTCCTGCCTGAAATGCTTGATATCATAATCCTGTGTACGCCACATTCATATACTTTTTTCTTGCTCTGTAGTTGACCAAGAAAATGTCACATTCACATTGGACCGAAGAATATATTTTATGCTTCTCAGTGGCGTTTGTGGAGAAGAGAAAATTTTTGAGCAGGTTGCCAGAACAACAACCAGGAGAAAATGAGTGTACAACATCTCTAAGCATATGACAAGTTTGGTGTTTGAGGAGGACCATATTTTCTTTATGATTTTTTCATTTTTTTTTTTAATTCTTTAAATGCACGCTTATCAATATTTTTTTTTTTTCATTTCAGCGTAAATGATTAGTGAGGTTATTAGTAATGAAATGGGTACATCTTGAGCAGTCATTCATAAGATGTTGCATGTATACATTCAAAATATACCTACTTATTTTTGTCATTGTACACACAAAATACACAGACACCATGCAGCAAATGGTGGAAGAAGAGGAGGACCAACAGGGACGACGGTGCACTGGACCAGTGACGAGTCGCAGTGGACTAGGTACACATGCATATAACAGCGGCTGAAGGCGAGAACAGCTAGTTCTTCCTAATCATGAAAAGAGGAAACTTTAAGCGCTGGAAGCACAAGCCAGACAAGTGTCAAGTGTGTGGAGATTTTCTCACTGCATCAGCATCCTCGAACACCAGCGTGATAGGATCACCAAGCTCAAACCTCATACTTTTTGAAATTCGTCTTATCCAGTTTGATAGACACTTCAAAGCCTTCAATTGTATTCTATTGTGGCTGCCTCACTTAATGCAATTCGCTAAGTGAAGAGTTTCGGTTGAGTTCGAATAAAGACAAAACACTCCAAAACAAATTCATACTACTGTCTTGCTGTCCTACTGTTCATCTTCTGTTCGTCTTCTGTACTTTGACTGATGCATGCAGTGGACTTCCTCCAAGTGGAGAAAGGTAAGGGAGGTTGTGAGAACATATTGGTCATGACAGATGTGTACACCAAGTATGCACAGGCAGTTGCGTGCAAAGACCAATGTGCGGTAACTGTAGAAAGGGCCCTAAGATACTCGTGGTTCTCCCACTATGGAATTCCAATACATATTCATTCAGACCAAAGTAGGGATTTCGAAGGGCAGTTAATCAAGGAGTTATGTAGACTGTACAAGATCGACAAGATAACTACGCCCTACCATCCTGAGGGAAACGGGCAGGTTGTGAGGTTTAAGACTGTGAGGAGCAAGCGTGGCCTCAGCTTGAAACTGATATTGTGGACTTTTCATTCTCAAGTGGATGTGGAAGTTTTACAGGGTTTCAGCAAAAAGAGCGGCTAGTCACAGCTCTCATTCGGCACCATTACTGGACAAGCACAATCAGACTCTCTGTGCTATGATTCGGTCCCTGGAACCTAGTGAGAGGAGAAAGAGGCCTGAGATGCTGTTCCACCTAGTGTACTTTTATAATAGCTCACCCCATAGAGTCACTGGATACACTCCCTTTCGTCTCATGCATGGAAGAGACCCATGTATACCTGTGGACCAGTTACTTTGCAGGGTAGCAGGTAACTGGGATCTAGACTTTGTGCAGTTACAGGCTGATGCAATGGCAACGGCGAGTGAATTAGTAGCAGAGAATATTGGAGACAGCTGCAGCTGCTATGAGGAGACATGATGTAGGCATAAATGAGGGGAAGAATGTGGTGAGAGTAGGCCAGAATGTTCTACTCAAGTGGACAGCCTTTAAGGGTGGACATAAACTAGAAGAGTGATACCATCGTGACAAGTATGTTGTCATGTGGGTAAACCCAGAGGGAGATGTGTGCACAATACAGCCCGTACATGGTGGCACAACTAAAACTGTAAACCGAAAGTATGATGATCCCGGGGATGGTGGTCATGTTATAGGTAGAAAGAAGTCAAGTCAAGATTGCACTGAGACTACAGACAATGTATGGGAGTGTAGTGACGAAGAAGAAGATCAGGATGGAAACTTCACTGATTTCAGAGAGTTAACCTATGATCAAGACCGCTCAAAGCAAGAGGGTGTGAGAAATCACAGAGAAACAATAAAGGAGTACACCCTAACCCTGGCCATTGGCCAAGGTCAATCATTCGATAGACTTATGATGTATGTATAGACACACATAAGCTTCTGACAGGAACATAAAATCTGCATTCTTTTATCAGGCCTGCAACTCTAGTCACTGCACCTCCTGGTGTAGCCAAAAAAACAGTAAATGGAACGCATGTTGGAGACATCATGTTCGCATCTGCCATTATTTTCTCTGGCAACAACTTTGATAAAATCAAGTTAATGTCAAAGTTCTTTCCACTCAAGAGAATGGCCAAAAGCACCTTTTATGCCCTCCAGCATAAATACATCACCCCAGCAATCGAGGAACAGTGGCAAAAGGTCCAGAGTGAGATCAGGAAAAAACAGAGAAGAACTCTTTGTTGTCTGTGGTGAGCATCCTCTCTTTGTTTTTAACAGTTACAAGTGACAACAACCACATTGCAACCAAATAAAAGTAAATTCAATTTTGCGACTTAAACATTTTCAAATTATCCAGTTAAAATATAATATGAAATTCAGTACTCTAATCAGGTTGCTGTAAAAGCGCATAATAGAAAGGTTAGTGTTGCTAATATTATCATTACTAATCGTAGTAATAGTATCATAATTTTTTCACAGTTATTATTAGTATTATTCTTATTATTTCACAGTTATTATCATTAGTATCATTATTATCTTATTATTATTTCTATCATCATCAGTATTATTATCATTGACACAATTAATTTTAGATATTAGTGTGACAATATGTTTCTGAAATGAAAGTACAAATCTGCATCTTTATAACAGACTCGTGACACCACACATTCCATGTCCCGGTGTAATGAGGAAACATAGTACGGGATTTGTACAGGAGAAACCATGCTTTCTCTGTCATCACTGTCTTCAACAACTTGGGCAAAATAAAATTGATGTCAAAGTTCTTGCCAATTCAGATAATGGCAAAGAATACATTTTACACCCTCCAGCGGAGGTACATTGCACCCGCGATTGAGGACCCCTGACAGCAGGTCCAGAGTGCGACAAGAGAAGCACAAAGGAGGACCCGTTGTCTATGATGAGCAATACTTCAAAAGGATATACAATTGTACCAAAATTCCATGCTGACAAATTAGGCCTGAAAAATTGGAATTGAATGGACAACATTGCTCTCTTGTGGCACAACTCTCTCCTAATGGACACTACACCTGGTGTTCCCAAGAAACGGTACACGGGACTCACATTGGAGACATTAGGTTGGCCTCTGCCATTATCTTTTCTGGCAACAACTTTGACAAAATAAAATTAATGTCAAAGTTCTTTCCACTCAAAATAAGGCCATAAGCACCTATTACGTCCTCCAGCGAAGATATATTGTGCCAGGCATAGAAGACCACTGGCAACGGGTGCAGAGTGAGATCAGAAAGAAGCACAGAGGAGGACCCGTTGTTGTCTGTGGTGAGCGATATTTCAAAGGGATATACAACTGTACCAAAATTCCATGCTGACAAATTAGTCATGAAAAATTAGAATTGAATGGACAACACTGCTCTCTTGTGGCACAACTCTCTCCTAATGGACACCACACCTCCTGGTGTACCCAAGAAACGGTACACGGGACTCAAGTTGGAGACATTAGGTTGGCCTCTGCTATTATCTTGTCTGGCAACAGCCTTGCTGAAATCAAGTTAATGTGAAAAGTTCTTTCCACTCAAGATAACGGCCAAAAGCACCTCTTACGCCCTCCAGCGTAAAATACATCGCCCAAGCAATCAAGACGCACTGGGAACGGGTCCAGAGTGACCCGATGGGAAACAATCGAGGAGGATCCTTTGTCATCTATGGTAAGCAACTGACTTGCATCCTCTCATTGTTTACTCGTTTTTACTTTTGTTTTTAACAGATACAACTGCCTAAACCCACATCGGAACCATAAGAAAGAGAATTTAGTCTTGCAATATGAAAAGTTTCAAAATATCCGGTTAAAATTGAATGAAAAGTTAAAAAGAACTGAAGTTCGTCCTGACAAGTGGAGATCTTGTATGTACTTACTATGCCACACGAGGGACTAAAATGTAATGATGCCATTCCAAAGAAGTGGGAGCTATCAAAGATATCTGGATGCTGCAATCAAATTGCTCTGTTGTACCACAATTCCCTGCTACTCAAGGACATTGATAAGTGATGTTTATTCACAGCAAATAAAACACAAACACTTATAATAATTATCATTATAGTAACTAATTTATTTGATGTTCTTTAAAGAGTCATATTCATTTTCTACCTTTATAAAGTTTTTGAAGGCAACTAGGAATCATTGAAATGTACATTCCTGGGACTGTTGTATGAGTACACACTCTTTCTCTCTTCACTGATCAACTTTTACAGTTAATTATTTTCAATATTTTTCAAATAGTATTGTTGCTATTTAAGGTGATGCCCGCAAATGATTCATCCGTCCACTGTGCTCAATACAGCACATACACATTCATAGAGCACAACAGCCAAGACCTCCTCCAAGTTGGTTTCCTGGATAAATGGAGCGTTCAAACGAAGAGTCCCAGCCTTTGGCCTCATGGAATGCTGCACCAGACAGTGAAGGTCTTTGTTACTCACTCTCTGCTGAGAAATGTCAGTGGGTGCTGGTCAGCTGCTGGATATGCTCTTAGGACTAGATTTTCTGGTCCAGACATAATTGCCAATTTAGAAGGAGATGTCGACTATGTGGTCAAAATGCCAGATAGAAGATTAATCACCACTGCCAATGCTCAAGCCGTATGGTTGGAGAGAAAATGACACAAGTCTGAAACCAGAACTCAGTGTCATTAGGTGGGTCTTCATCAGCTCGAGCTTGAAAATGGGGGATCAGAGAAATAAGCCCAAAGTGAGCTGAAATGTACAATTGCGTCTTCACCAGCTCGAGTTTCAAGCACGGTTGACAAGGTCGGGTTTTAGCCCGATGCCTGCGCATGCGCACTTTAGACGAACAAGAGCGCGTTTTTATGTACTTACCCGCGCGAACACACTCCGACCTGACTGCCTACGTTCGTTCCTACGTGGGTTCGCAACGCATGCAGTGCAGCCGATTGCGGCCGTCCGGACGCCGGAGCTAGTTGGTGTGCCCTACGCACATGGTCGTGTACAATGAGAGATCTCGATTGTAGACTTAAATGTAGGCTGGCCAGGAAGCGTACACGACGCACGAGTTTTCACAATTCCCACATCTATCAATCTCTTCAAGACAACTCCTTGTTTCCTGCACAAACAATGCGAATTGGAGAATGCGATGCTCCACTTTTCATGCTTGGAGATCCTGCCTATCCTCAGTTGCCAAATTTGCTGAAACCATTCAGTGACAATGGCCGCCTCACTCCTGAGCAAATAGTCTTTAACAATCGGTTAAGTAGCTGCTGGATTGTTGTAGAGCACGCGTTTGGCCGCCTTAAAGGCCGATGGCGCACTTTGTACAAAACGTGTGAAAGTAACCTGGACAGTATGTTGAAGATTGTAACCACATGCTGCATCCTACATAATATTGTAGAGAAACAAGATAACCCCTACATTGACCACTGGAACATTGAAACCCCAAATCAGATCCATCGCCGACCACGTGGTAACAATCAGAGACAAGCACAAGGTACTACAGTAAGAAATGCTACATTTGTATCGAGCAATATTTTGCAGGACATTAGAGTTAGCTTCACAGACATGTACAGTTGCATGGTTGGTTGGGATTGGTCCAATTTTTAGACCCTAGTTTGGAAGGACGCACAGACATTCAACATGGCAGCCCATCTCTTATTAGTACACGCGCAGAGAGCTTAGGTGAGAGCGGGTTTTCAGGGACAGAACCAACCCACTTGATCTGTATAATGATACAGAAATGCTCAAAAGGTATCAGTTCACAAGAAGAGGGGTGCTTGAAATCACTGAGCTTTTGGAGGACGAATTGCAGCTGCCAACACTCGGGAGTCATGCACCAACATGGCTGTAGTACATGTATCATCTATAACACATTTACACAGAGTTTCTACAGCCTGCCATTCTCAGGCAGTACGTGTTGATGTGTGAGATAACCCAATCACAGGTTCTCCACTTTCTCCAACTAGTCACCGTTTGTTATTTCATAAAACAGGTTTTACTATATCCGATCTATATCCGATCTGTGTAATGAAATACTGAGCTAATGTCATTGATTTATTTTAAAAAGAAAATTGTTTATTATAATTCAAACAGCGTCCCTCCATCCTCTTCGCTAATCACAGTATAACGAAGTCTCCAGTTGGTCAGTCCCATGTAATCACATCCACATAGGAAAACAATGTGAATCAGAATATCTGCACTGCACTGTACTGTCCATGCATACCACAGCATACAGTAAGCATAGTCATATAGTAAACATTCAGTGCTTTTAACAAGAGTAACCCAAGGCCCGTGAATCGAGTAGAGGTGTAGTGTTTGTCATGTTACCTCACCCATAATTCTTAACTCTTCTTTGATGACAGCATCCAGGGATGAAAGTGTCCTTTAGCCATGAACACAATGCTCCTACTCCTAGATAGCTAACTTAGGTGGTTCTAGCCCTCTCCCAATCTCATCTCCCTGCTTGAGTATCTCACTACCGTAGTGTTTTTCTTCCTTGATTTTTAAGATACTGTGATATGGGCAGCATAGACCTTCTTCATAGCTAGATGGTAGAACTTAACATGCCGTACGCGAGTTTAAGTTATAATATGTCCATGATTTAATTCTAAGGATACATTCATTTTTTAAAAAAAACTCTGGCTTTTGCTGAATTGCACCTGTTACATTTTGTGAACATTTTATACTGTATACTGAATTTTATCACTGAATGAATGTGTGAATTGAATTGAATTCTGAACTTGACGAGTAAGTGCCGGTCACAACATTGCCCTACCACTTGTCTCAAGTCTGCGGACGATAAACAAACATCTTTGTAGAAAAAAAAAATAACATAATAAAAAAGCAAAAAACTTCACAATACGTGTTCAGATCAGTGATGTAGTCAGCTCATTTGTAGGACACACCTTCATATAAATGTGAGTCGTGTCAATGCAGCAATAGTAGTAGAACACACCAGTGAAAGTTTATAGAAAATTGGGCAGTCCTTTAAAACCGTACCTTCTTCTTGGTTGGAGTTATCATTTGGTTGTAAGTAGCAGCCCACATTATCAATCACAACCTCGTTCAATGTTTGTGAATCAGTCAAACGCTACGAAATGTCATTCCCAGTTGACTATCGGTTTAGTGAAACAGGTCACAAGAGTTGTTCCTAGAATGGTATCAATCCCGGAATTGAGATCGGTCTTGGGTTGGTGCGATTTCCCTATGTTGGTGAAACAGGCCCTTGGGCGTGTTGAGCTACTATCGCCAAGTATGTCACAACTTTTTGGACGTGGTAATTCCATTGACCAACTTTACTCAGAAGGATGTGCAGTTCATCACGTATAAGCAATTATTCAAAATACTAACAAAGGTTATATTGTTATAAGCCTAATACTAGTAAACTATGCTTGAACAAGAGTAGAATTACTGTCTATATGATCAGAGTTAAAGGAATTGTTGCTATTGCAAGACAGGACATTTTCGCAGATAAGAGAACATTGAAAAACAAAGCGCATAAGGATGCTACATGTACCTGATTATGCATAAAGTTGTGAAAATGAACATATACTGTACAATGTAACAATGTTAACAATGCTTCACATGAAATTACATGGCAATTGTTGTAAACAACACCCTGCTTTGTCCATCTACTCAATCAGGCCTCTTGTATCTTACAAAAGACAAAACATATATTTTTCGTAGACATGTGGAACATGGCTTTTGACTATGCTGATATAGAATTTGAAATGGCAAACTTGTTACACTTCTACAAATTTGAATTGTGCGTAAAATGAAGCACATAATGTATTCATTGTAGTAGTCATGCACTAACTATTGTAGAGTGAAGCCGATACTTGAGGACGCTAAGCAGCAAGCTGGTACTGGTCTTCACAAAGTGTTGACTACCCTTCACCTCACTTCCACCTAAATCCATCTCGCAGGATTCTCCATGAAGCCTCGTTCCTTGGCTCACAGGCCATGCATCACTGCTTCCCTGGCTTTGGGATGCATCACCATGGCAACCCATCTTTCAGCTGCTTTCGGTCTGCTCAGGCAGAAGATGCGGGGGGAGGAGTGGCTCCGTCCGCTTCCTCTTCAAGTTCCTCTCACCTGAAGAACCCCCTCATGCCACCCAGATTTCGGCCTCCCATCCGTCTCCCTGGCATTCCCAGCAGATCCTGGGAGGGTTGGGGAGCATATGGGTGGGGTCGTCCGGTATCCATGTCCCGCATCCCACCACCATGGCCGGGTCGAAGGTCAGAGTCGGGGTTGGGGAAAATGGGATCATGGCGTGGCCCCGGAACAAGTGGGCCTGGCATAGGAAGAGAGCCTGTACAAAAAATTGAAGTAATATTACAATGAAACATAATAAGAATTATAAGCATAATGTCTGACCATATGAAATCAGTTCAGTAACTGAAAAAGTCTTTTATATGTTATGGTATGTAAAAATTTCAATCCTAACACACATTCTGCAGCCTTACAAAATTGTGCATCAACAACCACAGCAATTGAACTCTGGAAAATCAAGAAGTTATCCTTCTGTTCTTGTAAAACTGTTAGAATGACCAGTTCTTCATTCAGTTACGAGTATGGCAGAATTCACATTCATCATGCAATATCCCTCTACTCCAGTGGGAAAATGAAAAAGAAGAAAAAAGATGTTGTCCATGAAGCACATAGAGCAAATGATGGTTATTACCAGCTTCAAAGCCCTGCACAGCAAAACAGTACAACACAAGGAAAAGTAGAAATTACGCGGTGCGTAATATATGTCCCCGCCGGAAGTAGCATTTTGTAGCAAGTCAACAATCAAGGTCAAAGGTCAAAGAAGTCAAAGGTCAAAATTCTGTGTAGAAGTTTTGAAGCCCTCACCTAGTGCCATCACATAAAGCAAACGGAATCGAAATCGGGTTAGAAATGGCGAAGGAGTAGCATTTTGTAGCAAAATGTACAAGCTAGTTCAAAAATCAAGGTCAAAGGTCAACATTCTGTGTAGAAGTTTTGAAGCCCTCACCTAGTGCCATCACATAAAGCAAACGGAATCGAAATCGGGTTAGAAATGGCGAAGGAGTAGCATTTTGTAGCAAAATGTACAATATAGGTCAAAAATCAAGGTCAAAGGTCAAAGAAGTCAAAAGTCAAAATTCTGTGTAGAGGTTTTGAAGCCCTCACCTAGTGCCATCACATAAAGCAAACGGAATCGAAATCGGGTTAGAAGTGGCGAAGGAGTAGCATTTTGTAGCAGAATGTACAATAGGTCAAAAATCAAGGTCAAAGGTCAAAGAAGTCAAAGGTCAAAATTCTGTGTAGAAGTTTTGAAGCCCTCACCTAGTGCCATCACATAAAGCAAACGGAGTCGAAATCGGGTTAGAAATGGCGAAGGAGTAGCATTTTGTAGCAAAATGTACAATATAGGTCAAAGGTCAAGGTCAAAGGTCACGACTGAAATTCTGTGTAGAAGTTTCAAAGCTCCCATGTAGTGCTATCATATAAAGCAAACAGAATCAAAATTGGCTCATAAATGACAGAGAAGTAGCAAATTGAACATTTTGATCACACACGGACGCACACACGGACGGACGCACGGACGGACGGACGCACGGACGGACGCACAGACACACACACGTACGGAGCCCGTTTCATAGTCCCCTGCTTGAACTCGTTCGGCGGGGACAATAACTGGGCTAGGAATCCTGTCCACATACACTCACTGACGAAAATACAAATTGACTTCCAAAAATAATTGGCATTTTCCATAGTATTCATACACAATTGTATTTGGAGAGTAATACATACCAGGGGCAGGGAAACCTGGTAGAGCTGCTCTGGAGTTGAAAGGGTCAAGGTCATAGTCACCTCCTCTGTAAAATGTTTGAAATCGTAGAAGATAATGAAATACTTGCAGCTAGTTTTTCTTCTTATTGCTAATTACACATAGATATGATACATTACCTGTAAGACAAATTAATCAGTGTTACATTCCTCCTACGCATTACTATCCCAGCCATCATTGGGGCTATCAGTATCATTTTAAGGACTTTGTATCTTCTGCCACATTTGGTGTATACTGTGTATGCATCTTAAAGATCAAATGCAAAATGAAAATAAAACAATGACCACTGAGCCCTACCCCAATTTGTTACCTCTGAGACTGCTCATTCAAGACAACACTGCCACAATGTCATAAACTATGAAATTTGCCCATCCGTTTTTAATAGATGTAAGATGAAGATACATGTTTGCAATAAAACAGAAATTATAAGACTTTACAGAGAAGACTGCAGACAGAAATTACTTGGGAGTGAAAGGATTAATGAAAGGCCCTGTAAACTGGGAAGAGTTACCAACAAACAAGTTCTACAGAATGAACAAATTATAATAGCTCTGAGGATGGGTTTACACAATGGCTCTGAGAACAAAAAGGTTAAGAAGAAGACTCTGTACATTAGATGGGTTAATGTCCCGGTCTGATATAATGTTAACACATAATGATTCTTGTTTTATTAAAAAACAACAGGACTATATTGTCTCCTACATTTTATCTTATTAAAAGATCTTCACATGCGCACAATATGCATTTAGATAGTCATAGCTAACTACAGTGAAACCCCGTTATAACGAGTTCGGTTATAATGAGGAACCGCTTATAACGAGGTGATCGCGTCGGTCCCGTTTTCCTTTGCGTGTAAACCTATGGCAGAACAAATCGGTTATAACGAGTTTGGTTATAACGAGATTCCGTTTATAACGAGGACAATTTCGGTAAATCATGATAAAAAAAACATAAGCAATTTGATCGGATATAACGAGGTTCCATTTCTTGACCAAATTGCCGCTTTCAAACGAAACATTAAAAACCGAATTCACGCTATCCACGTCTTTTCCCGTTTTGCAGAGAACCATTCCTTCCATGTTTTCTTCTAAATCACACGATAAGACACAGGAATGCCTTCCGATGTTTCTATTAAATTATTAAACATAATCATTCGATTTTCTTTTTCGCGAGAAACGCGTGCGTGATATTAGGTCAGACCACAGCGCAACGAGAGAAAAAAAAAAAAAGATAACGCATTCAAAAACTTTTCATGTAGCGACACTTGTGGCCAAAAATGGACAATTGGAATGCGTGTTCAACTCATCATTATATCCTTCCCAATTTTAGTTCCGACTTCCAGTTCTTTTGCTGGTTAGCAAATGTGAGTTTGGATGATTAAAGCCGAAATAATGAAATCATCGCGATCCCGCTGGGTGTAGCGTTAAAATAGTTGAATAACGCATGTTAACCCACTTAATCGGTGTTCAGAAAAAGAAACAAACGCATTTATTAGTTTGAATAGATCTGGATTTGTTCATTATCATCTAACAAATGATAATTAAAATATGAGTGTGTATGATTAAAGCCGAAATGATTAATGAAATCATTGCAATCTTGCCGGGTGACAGTAGCGTAAAAATAGTTGAGTAACGCATGTTAGCCTAATCGGTGTTCGGAAAAAGAAACAAACGCATTCAACAGTTCAAGAACGGATGTGAAAAACGCGAAGAGATTTTCAGAAGAAAATAAAGAACGCATTTTCAACCCCTTCGGGAGCAACGATCATACATGGTATAAAATTACAGCCGAAATGATTCATGAAATTATCGCATTCCCGCTGGGCACCAACAGCGTAAAAATACCTCGCAAGTTAACAGTAAACAACGCATGTATGTTACTCTGAAATCATCGCGATCTCGCCAGGTGACAGCAGCGTAAAAAAGGTGAATAACACATGTTAAAGATAATAAAAACTTTTGGTACCTCAAAAGTGTCCTTGAATTTCCTTGTCTTAGTTTGTGTTTCAGGTTAAAGTACCTTTCATATAACTAACACTGTGAGACTTACTCGCCCCAAAGTGCTCTCATGTCTTAGTAATCATGCAATTAACTGCGACTAGCAGCCCCATACGCATAGCGACCAGCAGTCCCATATGCATAGCGTAATCGGGCTTCGCATTGTAGCATTCAGGATCATGACAGATTTAGTATCGCAGGGTAAATGTCAATGTAAAATCCCATAAATTCTTCAATTTGAAGACTTACCAATTAAGTTGAAGTATTGAAAACAGGCTTCGGGCAATGTTTGGTTCTGCCTATAGTCCCTTTCTGTTCGAATTGATGACTGAATGTGACTCGGTCGACAGGACCTTGGGAGAGGTACATACAGTACACTGAATACTACAGCCAGTGCATGCGAACACATTACATGCAGCCCGCACACAAATTTCAAATCCATGAACGGATAAAATGTTTGTGTGCGCATGCGGTGGCCATGGTATCCAGTGTATGTAGCTCTCCCAAGGTCCTCTCGACCGAGTCACATTCAGTCATCAATTCGAACAGAAAGGGACTATTGACAGAACCAAACGTTGTTCGAAGCCTGTTTTCAATACTTCAACTTAATTGGTAAGTCTTCAAATCGAAGAAATTTTTGGATTTTAAGTTGACATTTACCCGCGATACTAATTCTGTCATGATCCTGAATGCTACAATGCGAAGCCCCATTACGCTATGCGTACAATGGGCTGCACGCTGCTGGTCGCAGTCAGTGGTTTCGTACAATATTTATCGACGCTGTACAGCGTTGGCTCTGGTACGAAACCATTATTGCATGATTACTAAGACATGAGAGCACTTTGGGGCGAGTAATTCTCACAGACAACGTACTTTAACCTGAAACACAAACCAAGACAAGGAAATTCAGGGAAGCTTTTGAGGTACCAAAACTTTTTATTATCTTTAACCTAAATCAGAAAAAGAAACAAACGCATTTATTACTTTGAACAGATCTTGGTTTGTTCATTATTACAATTTTAACACTGCATTTCACAATGAAGATTTTTCTTTCTTTCAGAATGGTCTACCAGGTACAGATTTGCGTAAAAAGGATGACAACCTTCCACATTCAATCCTGTCACATTTTTTTTTTCTAGAACGGTTCCTTGTACAAAACGCGAAGAGATTTTCGGAAGAAAATAAAGAACGCATTTTTAATCCATTCGGCGCAACGATCATACATTGTACAAGATTACAGCCCAAATGATTCATGAAATCATCGCATTCCCGCTGGGCACCAACAGCGTAAAAATACCTCGGAAGTTACGGTAAACAACGCCTGTATGTTACTCTATTTGCGCTGGTGTTTAGAAAAAACTTAACAAACAAAAATTACAATAAAGAATGAACTCATTTCAGCCCCTATTTCTTCATCTGATTCACAAATAATTTCCCTTTATTCTCTCAATAAGAACGATCCATAATTGTGTAATAGCAACGCAAAGGATGTTCTTAAGTTTCATAGATGGGTATATGATGTCGTGCTTATGTTTTTCTTTGTTTTTGATGCGTACGGTTATAACGAGGTACCGGTTATAACGAGGTACCGGTTATAACGAGGTAATATCGCCAGTCCCATGGACCTCGTTATAACGGGGTTTCACTGTACTTGTAGATTACTTTTGTGCCATATCTTCTTTTGACTCTTAATGTGATGATCCCATATTTGTTAGCACTGTATCTACATTGTATGTCATCAATAAAGTATTAATTACAATGATAATAACAACAATGATAATAATGATAATAATAATGATGATGATGATGATGATGATGATGATGATGATGATGATGATGATGATGATGCTAAAATTCAAATTCTTAACTGTTCGATATTGTGCTTTTACCTGAATCCCGGTGGGTAAACACCTGGTACAGGGCTGGGGTAGTATGGGACAAAGGCAAAGGGCCGCCTGCCTGGTGGGTAGAACGAGGACTGGATGCGACTCCTCAGCTGCTCCCTTAGTTTCTTCAACCGGTACTTCTCCCTGTATGCCTGCAGAGCAGGACAAAAGGGGACAAAAGGGGACAAAATAAAAAGGGGACAAAATAAAAAGGGGACAAAATATTCATTCCTACCATAGCTGCGCTCTGGTCAATTGGAAGACAATAAAAACCGTATCAGGACAATTACCCCCCCCCCCCCCCCCCCCCAGCTTAATACTGGTAAGTGATATGGTTAGAGTAAAGATTAGGGTTAGGTTTAGGGTCAGAGTTTGGGTTAGGGTTAGGACTAGGACTAGGTTCAGGATTAGGATCTAGGGTTAGGGTCAGGGAAAGGGTCTAGTATAATTGCCCAGGGGGTAATTGCCCTAGACCCAACAAAAACATGAGGATATACACAGTAACCTTCTTTTTTCTTCTACACTGAAACTTATTTCGTTTGCATTGTAACTGCATCTAATTTTGGCTTCTGGGTGTGAGAATGTCATTGTAAGAATGTCATCTGGTAGATGTGAATGGAGCAACAAGCTGTAAGATGGTTATTGTTAGATTTCCAATAGTCTTTGAAAAAAAAAGCCACAAGAATTACACCAAAAGAACTTACAAGATTCACTGGTGGTATATGGTTGATGAATTTCATCGTAAAAAACAAATAATAATGAATTCATAGCATACTTCACAACTACATCAAATTTGGATGGATAACTGAATACTGATGAAAAAGCTTGGCAATTAAAGCTACATGTAACTGCTTGGGCACACACAGGTTGAAGTTATACTTACATTTTTCCAATTGCTCTGCCTGTCCATTGCTTTCCCACCAAAATCCCTGAGAACGAGCTGCCGCCATAGGGTCATGTCATTGGCCAGGGTGTGGAAATGTTTGCACACTGTCGTCATGGTGATGAGACTGGCGACATTCAGGTAACTCAGGATCTTCAGCTAAAATGATAAAATGTGTGGATTTCAAAGCAATGTTCAAACAACTTGACATACTGTTCTGTTTTTTCTGCATGTCACTGTGAGATGCTATCTCCTGTTCAAACAAGCATAACAAAATTCAAATACACGTTTGATTTTTCTTAAATGATGATCTCTGCTTAAACACCACTGCTCTCCTATATAAACAGTCATTGATTGTCTGAATTCAAGTTGTCAATTTGAAGATAAAGCTTCACTGTTGTCATCTAATTCAGAATTTTGTGAGTGCAGTTACATAAAGACTAATTTATGCTATCTCAACTTGGAGACTAGCGTGATAAAACTTTGCTCACTTTTCCTCAATGAAGTAACTTCATGCGAAATATAAAGTACCAGTAGAGAAAGCTGACTTTATAAACATATCTTACAAACTTCTCAGTAAATACCTGCATTTCAGGTAACATGGCCATGAGTCCATTCAAAGCTGGCAGACCAAGTTCTGAAAGTGTACAGAATTACATGTATTTAGAGAACATACACATCAAATGATTTACATAATAATGTATTTGTTTCTACTCTTAAAGGAGACCTCCATATGATTTTCAGACTTTTACATATGGACAGAGTTTCAGAATTTATAGTGATTGAGATGAGGAATAAAAATGTTATCAAAATTTATGACAAATCACAATGAACAAGGAAGATGATATGGCAGCCTCACTATAAGAATGCATAATTAAAGGGCTCAAGGAAGAAGAACAAACAAAGAAAGTATGCTTAAATTCTACAAAGGTAAACCTGTTAATCACATGGTATTGTAATAGAATTACATTGCTACATTTCTAAAATATGTGAGCCTATGTCCTAATCCTTGTTCAGTGTAATATGTTTTGGGTTTTACAGAGTATTGATTTCTCTACTCAAGGACCACAATAAATTCCAAAACCATACACAGAATAGAACTGACTACATGATGTGAATTTATCAAAATTGTCTGGAATGCCCCTTTGTTATTTTTTTTTTTCTGTAAGGCGAAAATACACATAAGTAAATTCACAGGCATAACACCTGGGCCCCATTTCATAAAAAGTTGATACGATAGCAACTCTTGCTGGGATGGCAATTGTCATGGTAACGACAAGAATGCAGCTTCCTGATTGGCTGTTGCTATGGGAAGTTGTCATTCCAGCAAGAGTTGACATCCTAACATCTTTTATGAAATGGGGCCCAGTATATGCAAAAAAAAAAAGAAGAAAAAAGGTAAATGAACTGTTGGCACAGAAAGCATGTTTTTCAATATCTACCCACCTGTCCTCATTCCTGCTAGAAGGCGGTATGTCACAGCATCCTTGAATATTCTTGAAAGGTGTGGAAGACCAGTGTAGGTTGCATCTCCTTCAGGAAGAGACCAAGATTTTTTTTTGAAATGTATGTGCATCATGTACAAATATTATGGAGAATAATGTCGATGGATCAGGTTTCAAGCGACAAGACATACTAGATGACCAACGACTATGCATGAAACTCACAAGGAGTCATAAATTCATCACTAGTATGTGAGCTAATATTCTGAATAAACGGTAGCAAATCACATGATTATTCAGAGCATTAGTACAATACACTGTATGATGCATCGGCATTTCATGTTGTAAGACTTCATACATGAATTTTTCTTAAACCATACCGTGCATCACCTCGCCCCAATTTTTCACATTTACTTTTCAAAAATTGGTGCTTTAGGATACAGGCAATACCACTGCTGGGGGAAAAAATATGAATAAATTATTTGGTTAGTTCTTGGAATGTACAAAACAGCACTTTATATATAATTTCCAGCTATAGAAAGATTGGAACATATAGTTTCATAAAAGGATATGCCAAAAAATCGAACTCATCGTTTTGACACAAAATTTTTACTCCTCTGCACTCACCATCACTGATGGAGGACACAAAAGCTTGTGGAGTCAGCTGGATCCGCCCAAGAATGTCCTTTTTTAGCACACCTGAGTTTAACATATGAATGTAGGGGGGGATTTATAAGTACTGTAAAAGTGGAAATTTTCGTGGCGTTGAAATTTTCGCACATTTCGCGCAACCAGAAGCTAGCGCGAAAATAAAAGCACGTGAATATTTTTGTGTGCCATATGTTCCCGTAGATGATGTCTTGATTCCGCGGAATTAAAAACACACAAAACTCTTCAAATCCGGCCAAGCGCGAAAAATTAGTCGCGCAAAAATATCCAATTTTACAGTAACCAAAAACAGATATGACCAGCTATTACATACTCAGTCCAGGGCACTTATAAAACTAGGCATGCACACTGTTCTATACCAGTACCATCATTTTTGGCAAATTTGTGTCATTATCAACTTTTCCTACAAGTTTCATACAAATTCATTTACAATTTTTTTGAGTTATTCTGCACACAAACAAACAAATACTGATGAAAACATTATATCCTATACAGCAGAACATAGCATGAAGATGTACATGCCGTGAAAAGAATATGGATTTCTACTGCAGATGAAGGCATCATTAAGGAAGGGTATTGAGAATACCAGTACAGAAGGGATCTCGATTTTCACATTCTAATAGCTGTTTGCAACGGCCGTTGAAAATTATATCATAGAAGCACTGGCTGAGGTGGGAGTGAGTTACCTTGCACAACCAATTTGGTTCCCATGACAATGCAAACAAGAACACAGGAGAGATCCCTGCATTCTAGATGCTGATAGCGCAGTGTGTATGATGACCCCTTCTTCCAATCAGCTGGAAGGGATGATGAAACGGCACAATGTTCCTCCTCCTGGCTACTCTGGTCAGTACTGGACAAGCCACTTTTATCATCAGCTGCTGCTTCCTGCAAGATCAGCATGCATTCCTTTAAAAGTGGAACTTACATGTGGATGCCCATTTTAAAAGGGGGAAGTCTAGGCAATTTTCATAATTTCACTTCATGTAGCACATAAATCGACAGCTTCATATTGTTTAGATTTGTGGAATAAATGCAGTCCTTGAGCAGAGAAACCACTACTGTAGAACACCCACAACGGAATACACTGAACAAGGTAGGAGTTTCACCATAAGAATGCATGAGTAGGAGGCTCACATATTTCAGAAACGTAGCAATACATTTCCATAACAATAGCAATTGCTTAACAAGGTCACCGGTGCAGAATTTTTGCATACTTTTTTCTTTTTATCTGCTTCCTTCAGCTCCTACTCATGCATGCTAATTCTTATGGTGAAGCTGCATGTCATCACCCTAAACTTGTTCATTGTGATTTGTTGTAAATTTTGACAAAATTCTCATTCCTAAAATTCACTCACTATAAATTCTGACACTTTGTATCCAGGATAACCAATTTATGATTGTTCAAATGTAAAAGTCTGAAAATTATCTGGGATTCTCCTTTGATGCAGACCATCTCACAAAGCACAACTGACGGTGGGCTAATATTAAGTCTGGTGACTGATTTACAAATGTTGCTATCTGATTCAAACTACATGTATTACATGGTTACATCATCTTCATGCAGTAATTTGGACTTTCTACAAGACACATACAAATGTACGGGGGACTCACAGAAACAAAGAAACCCGTTTCCAACATGAGAACATGCAGCGCTATACAGAGGGCATCTGACTTGTTTTCTGGCTGGGCCATAGCACACAGCTGCTTCAAGCGCAGTGGAATCTTTCCGTCTTCCGCATCCCTGTTACAAACACAGAGAGGAAGACAGACAAATACAAGTGATAAAAATTCACACAAAAAATGCATATTTCCTTACATTGTACTTGCATCATAGCAGTGCCACAGGGATTCGTAAGATGTATCCTTTTTCTTTAACTCTTCTAATTTATCAAGTAGAAATACCCCCGCATTATCATATTATGGAAAACTTACACAAGTGACCGCCTGCTGATGGGTAATTTTGTGTAAATCGGTAAACATGATAGATTGATTTTTTTTTTTTTTTTTTTGCTCATTTCTGAATGTGCTACAAAAGCTATCAGTATCATGATACTACACCACTGTGCCCATCAAACGACTGTTACCATCGAGTTGGAAAACAGTTTTTGGGGTTTTTTTTTACTTGAAGTGAGAGAAGCAATAATCAAAATTGGGTCGAACATACATGTACCCACAGCAGAGCGTCATTACATTTTAATCTTACCAAGGAGTGACAAATGGGGGTTGAAAATGAAAACACAAAAACAAAAACAAAAGTCTACAGTAAAGACAGATTGTCTTAAAGTAATCAGAGTGACTCTGCCAACTTGAAAGGCACTGACTTACACAATGGCCAACATAAATATGCACTGTATGACTTCATTTGTAAACATGCCACAGACATGTACCAATGCTGATTTTCACTTACTCTATTTGTCTTAGTTGTATTCATGAAGATCGCATCACTACAAACAAAACATTACTAAGTTCTTCACCAAAACAAGCAAAGAAGCAAAGAAAGGACTCATTGTGTATACATTCAGGATTTTACCTGCAAAGCATTGGCTCAGATATTTTCTCGCCTTCTTGGGCCGCTTCGTCCAGCTGGGCGAGGCGTTCTCGTAACGCTCTCTCCTCCTCATCCATTTCAACCTCTCCTTCTGCTTCCTGGGCATTTTCAGCGGAATTGCTTCCCCCTGGAGAATCTGATACGTGATGGTCATTCGGGCCAGGTACCTGCCTCTCCTCTGCTTGCCGTTCATCTTCCCAGGGGGCTCTGATGCTTCCATTTATGGTGGTGTCTGGCCGCGAACTTGCTGCAGCAGTGCTACCAGGCCGAGAGCTAGAACTGGAACTGCTGCATCCATTCTGCTGGAGATGGCCAGGAGCGACGTAACTCTCGGGGACGAGCACTTTGACGAGATCACCAGAGACGATGTCAAATGATGTCAGCAGTTCCTCTGGATCTCCTTTGATTGGGTCCCTACCATTCAAGCTCAGTGCAAATTGTCCAAGCTCTAACCTGTTTGTAACAAGGGCAGAAGCAACCACATTTCATAATGTGAAATAATGAAATAGTAAAGTACCACAGGTAGTATTCAATTTTTGTACAATTTGAACATGTACGCATCTCATTTGATTTGATTTATTATGATTTCAAGACTTTAATATGCTACTGCATTAACTTGCCCAGATTCTTCTTCAAAAAATAAATAAATAAATAAAAAATGGAACCATGCCAGATGAATTTTATAATGTGTGTTTTAATATACCATGTACTGTATGTACAGTGTTTGTTTGGTAACCGCACACACCAGCAACCCCAATACATCTATGTACATTTGTACATGTCGGCTTACAGCACCCCGGGATATACAGGATGTTTTTTGTTTTTGTTGTTTGTTTGTTTTTTGTAAACAAGAGCTGCTGTGACCCATTAAATCTACTGTTTTAATAAAGAAATGAAATATCTGGGTACATCACATGTAAGTGTGACTGTAGATTCTAATGTTTCAATTTGTATGGACACTCTTTGACAACTCAACATCTTTTCTCTACCCAAATTACGTGTATACACAGCCCTGTCGCTCTACACGTGTCGCATCTGGTCGGGCTATCTACTCTACCCATGCTGTAACTGACAGTAATACTTAACTAAAAGGTGCAGTTACCACGCATACCAGTAGGTGTAGGCTACTGTAGGACTAGACAGAAAGATCCGTACGTTGTATGTCCGGAGGAGTCCTTTATTTTTTTGACGCTATCGCTCCCCTCCGTAGACAGATCTGTGAAGCCAGACGCAGTCTCCGAGGAACATTTCCCCCGACGATCAGAGAGATACAGACCGATCTTTCGGTCAACTGTAGGACGGGGTAGGACACCTTGTTAAAACTCTTTCAGCTCACAACAAACACACACACACACACACACACAGCTCTGGTTAGTGTAGCAAAGCATCTCACATAATTTAGGCCCATGTCTTGGCATAACTTATGGAATTACAGGTAATTTCATATTAGATCTAGTTAATTACATGCAGCACAAATTATTTTAAGTGGGTATGTAGTCCCTACGCTACTTGGTCATACAGTACTGTAAGCAAAGTATGGTGTTAAATGCATATAGGCCTACGTCGTTCTGTCATGGAAAGAGTGGGATCTAGGGGACTCCACTCTCCAGTTCGACAAAGCCACGACGCTTGGCATGGTATCATGGCATGCATGGAACATATCGGGGTCAGTCACAACTGAGAAGTAAAAACGGTCCTCACCCAAAAAGCCGGCACACACATGCTGATAAATCTCCTAGGGTTTGGCCAGCTACACTTCCGTCCTGGAGATCAACTTTCTCTGTCCTTTTTCCCAGTCTAACTCGTAGTTTCATAGTGAAATGATGTTCTGTCTAACAACTGGGACAAGATTCAATCACGTTCATACACGGCCGGAATCCTTTCCTAGAAGCTCCCTAATGGCCTACTGTAGCTGTACTGTACTGCGATACCGTGTTAGATTGGTAAACAACGTGCAATGCAATCAAGCTCCGCATCGCACAGAGTTACGAAATGCCCCTGGATAATTCATTGCCAATTTGAAGAGGACATACAGTGTAACAATGATAATAATTAATGATGTGTAGTGCGGGCGTGAGTGGAATAATACGCGTGTACCCAACGTTTTTGCAGGTTAATGCCAAGAACGTGATTGATTGATTGATTGATTGATTGATTGATTGATTTACTTTATTGTTCACCAAGGAAATTCGTCGCATATTGGATATTGCAACACATGTACATAAAATACATAAAAATACACCCAAATGCAAGTATATAGGTCAAATGATATGTTCGGAAAGCTGAGGTTGTATTGTTTTATAATAATAGAGTTTATGAGATTATTGTTTGTATTTCGACTAGGGTATGTAGTGATATTATGGAGAAAAAATGGATCATGGGTGAAGGGTCAACTGAAACATGTAGAATTTTGTGTTTATATTTTTGTTATATGTTGAAAATGGTTTACAATATACAATAGTTGTAAAGATGATTTTTGATATCATTAATCGGTGGTTGTTGTTGGGGTGGGGGTATGGCGCACAGAGTCAAATAAAAATTAAAGTTGGTGAAGATGTGATGAGATGATGATGACGATGATGATAAGGCTTATATAATATTAAACGTTCGTATTATTTCATCATCATTTTTTAAACAATGATTATTGTATTGATATTACGGAAGATAATCATACCACTGTTGTTATTGTAACACAGTAATGTTATTGATATTTGATTGATTGCTCAATATTTGACAGTATGTGTGTGATATATTATGGCATATAATTGTGTTGCAGCAATGTAAACTTCAATAGTTTTTTTTTTTTTGTATCCCATGTACGTGTTTTAACCTGTTATGCCATTCGTTTTGAATGAAACGGTGGACATATTTTTTTTTTTTGTATATATGTCATTCTAACAGTACCTTTAACTTGAATAAAGTCATGATTATATAAACATAAACATAAACTGAAACTGAAACATATTGACATACAATACGCCCTCACAACGTGTCGCGTAGATCAGGGAGGTGGTCCACCTCACTGGTAGGCCTACTAGTAAAATGGGGAAATGCACCCTACAAGCATTGCTTCTTCAGCATTCCTCCCCATCTCCTGCATTTTCTAAACTTCAGAATGTTCTTTACTGGTATTTTTTTTTTCTTTTTCACCCTATCACTTGTATATCCATAAACTTCATTTATCATATTTTGTAATGTTGACATAAAATATATATACATACTTAAATCTTATGTGAAAAAAAGGTTTTTACAAGTTTTGTTGGAGATGGAAAAAATAAATTAATGAAACACTAATAAGGCGTACATTGAACAGACACTTGCAACTAAAACAAGGATTACTATTGACATATCATATTGCATAATGTATCAAAACAAACACACTGTCGACTGAAATAATCTGATCCCAAGAAGCTACACATTAACCTTTCGTAATAATTGTGTCATTATTATGTAGATATGAATGAAATCCGGAACAAAATAAACACACACACACACATACACACACACAATCTAAAACAAGCACCCTGTGAGCGAGGGCAGAATGGCATTCATTTATCTGCTCAAATTGTAATAATCGCACAAAGGATGTGCGCGAATGTCGTAGAGAGAGATAATCACAACTTTCCTGTAACTTTCTGCAGGGCTGTCGGGAGTAAAATTGAACATTTTTTTTTTAATCTATTATCACTTAATTCATTTGTTCCCATTCAGAGTGAAAATAATGTGAGGCCCACCACATAATCAATCAAATTCTGAAACAGGACTATGCACATTGTTTTAAAATGCCTGAAATCACTGCACTAAAAAAAAAATAAGTAAATAAAATAAGTGAATAAACGAAAAAAAAAAGAATGAATGGACGGATGAATTCATATACAAATAAATAGATAAATAGATACAAATAAATAAAAAAATCATGTAGGCCTAATTCAACCATTCTGTGATGCGGGGATGAACACCATTAACCAATATTTCTGAGTCAATACAGAAGTATTGTATTTAACGCACTAGGAAAAAAAAAACAGTCGATATCACGTATCAAAACGAATTAATTTGCCTAAAGACATTCTGTAAATGCAACATGAATGTGACAAAAACCACGACAAAAACCATCTCACCCCCTTCCCCCGGATCCTCAAAATCTCTGAACTACAGATTTTTTTTTTTTTTTTTAATCTCCTTCTTTCGAAGCAAAAAGAAGGAGCTATAAGTCAGTGCTATGAAGACATAATGACTGTATAGTTTCACGTTTGCTTATACCGGATTGGATGTTGTTCACCAAATAGCTCGCCTGACATTGTTAATAAAAGTGAGGCACAGAGATTTTGCGTGCAGTTGTGTGAACTTTAAAGGGACTTGACAGTACAGGTTGAGGTGGGGATTCACGTTTTGAACATTTCTAAGTGAGATAATGAGAAACCTCTTATGAAATATGACAAAGCATGTAATTTTAAGCAGGATTCAACGTTTGTTTGATGAAAATTGGTTTTCAAATGGCTGACATATTCAAAAAAGTGATGATAATAAAAGGCGACAGGCCACGCCTTTTATTAGGATCTCTTTGTTTCACTTTTTTTTTTGGATATTTCAGCCATTTCAAAACCGATTTTCATCAAATAAACTTTTGATACCCCGTAGAATTGCATGCTCTTTGACATCTCATACTCATAGAGTGGTTTCTGAATATCTTGCAAAACGTTAAAAGCTAAATCCTCACCTCAACCAGAACTGTACACTCCCTTTAAATATCATATCAACTTTTAAAAGATTCACTTGTTTGCAACAATAGAGACGGGGGGGGGGGGGAGTGTCATATAGGGGAAAGGAGTGGACTTTTTGTTCTACTTGCTGGCCCAACATAGCCATAGACGCCAAGAGTTTCAGTGGACATGCATGAAAATCAACTTTTGAAATTACTTGAAATGATAACCGCTGACATTGTGGATTGATAGATAGATAATATTGATTGATAGATAATATGGGAAAACTGCTGATTTTGTTCGCATCGGGGAAGACAAGGATTTTGTCATGAGGACAGGCAATAAATAGACCTACATATTTCGTCCCTTTGGTTTGGTTTGCCCAGGGAGGTAAGACAAGCTTGCCTCAAAAGGCAACTGGCGCCGAAATTTGTTTGCGTAATTATGACATTCGATTTTTCACAGGATTCATTTGACAGGCCGCACTCACACAAGCTGTTTTGGTTGCGTGACATAACGAATCTCTGGTTTTCATAGCAATAAAGAAGACGAAGAATTTTGTTCTGCTAGAGGGCAGAGACTAATTTTGCACCTTTGTAATGTTCGCCGTAGCTTGTCTCACATAGCAACAGACGTTCAGAGTTTGCATGTATTAGAATAAAATTTAGCTGTTTGAAAGGAGTCACTTGACTAGAAAATGTTAACCGCGCCCAGTCGAGTCGCGCGGGGAGGTGTCAGAGAAGGAGTGGTATCTCTTCGCAATTTGTGCAAATTTATGCGTAGGCTCTAGCATGACAATTAAATGCGTATAGTGCTTCAACTGACATTTATATTCCATGCTCTAAGGGTGCGTTCACATAAAAGTGTACTATTCGGGTATTCGGGCTCGTTTTTCGAGGGCACGCGAATAGCTTGAATCGAACGATAGGATTTCCTCACACCGGTTCACATAGGAGGGCACTATTCGAAAGTACCGAATAGCTGCGAAAAGTATAGCAAAGTGGGAATTTTCTTGTTCGAATTTCTTGCAGCGTATACCGTCTCTCGTTTATGAAATAATGACAATTTTGGTCTGGATTTGCCCTTTAGCAAAAATGAGCATGTAGACTGACATTCTGATGCAGTTTAGAAATTGTTAATAAGATTTGCTAGGATGTAGGAGGAAGAAATCCTCACTGCATGGGATGGCGAGTTGACGGTGCGGGTGATGGTGTATTCGGGGCCCGAATAGCGAATACCGAATACCGAATACCGAATACTTCTATGTGAACGCAGCCTATAAGCCGCTCTTCCATAGAGTTTGGATATAGAGACCAAAGAAGAGGCTCTTGAGATTGACAGTTTTAACCTCTATTTCAGAGAAAATGTTAAAATCATATGGAACTTGGTGGTATGGGGTTGGGAACAAATCCTTCCATCTTTTCAAATGTTCTTCATACTATTCACCAGGACTGACAAAAGGAATGATTATTGAAATATCATACAAGAGAACATTTAACCAACTAGCGCACATTATTGTGCATAATTTTGTTCGCCAGGTTTAGCATTGAATATTAAATCGTTCTGATTGATAATTGGCTAATGCGTGTTTCTGCGTATTATAATAAGCACATTTTAGTTTTTACTGATTTTTGTTGCGTGCCCTGTTCTCAGCACACTAATTGCTGTCGAAAACAGAGGGAAGACGAACTGCTGCTCGCTGGATTTGTTGTGACTGAGGAATGATGTATATTTAAACTGAAGTGTTGTTCCGGAGTGTTGTCTTTTGTCAAAGCAATTCATTTACACCTGCGATATCTAGACCGTATAACTTCTCCTATAGGCACGGGGCATGGGTATATCTCTTATACAAAAAGGAGGGATTCTTCTTTCCTCTACTTTTGCAACATCTCCCTGGTGGCTGGCGTAATAGGCTGTACTTTGAGAAATTGCTGATTTTGGCAGTATACCAATGAAAACAGGGGCTTTGTCGGTAGAGCATCCGGGGGCATCTTGTCCTTTGGTATTGTTTGTAGTGGCTTTCCTCACATAGCATCAGGTGGCGGGAGTTTGCATGTATTTGAATACGATTTAGGTTTTGAAAAGAATCATTTGACAAGAAATGTCAACCGCATCCAGTTTTGATCATTGGGCGACTTTTAAAAATTGCTGATTTAGTTAGCACCGATGAAGATACGGTACTTCGTAGTATTCGTAAGAGCCTCTCTTAGCAGCAGGCGGCGGTAGTTTGCATGCATTTGAATAATATGATTCCGCTTTTGAAAGGATTCCCTGTTAACCGCACCCAGTTTGGATCCTTGGGCGACTTCGAGAAACAGCTGGTTTCGTTAGCACCCAAACGAAGACACGGTATTTTGTCAATAGGGCAGGGCGTGGTCAGGCTGCCCTTTGTACCGTCCGTATATGAGCTTTCCTCACATAGCATCAGGCGACGGGAGTTAGCATGCATTTGAATACGACTTAGCTTTTGAAAAGAACAATGTTAACCTCATCCAGTTTGAATTCTTGGACAACTCTAAACTACTGTTTTCGTTACCACCAATGAGGAAAGGGGATTTTGTCAATTGGGCAGGGAGTGACAGGTTGCCCTTTTGTAATGTTCGTACGTACATGTATAGTCTTTCTGAACGAATTTAACAACAAGCTTTAGCATTTCTAGAATTGATCTTTATTTATCTAGTTTGGATGCGCACTTCGGATCAAATACTTGGAAGATTAAAAAGGTAAGACGATACCTTGGTTATTTATTCAAGTTGCAGAAACATACACCACTAGACTCTTTAATAGGTGCGTGATTTAAAAAAAAAAAAAAAAAAAAAAAAAAAAGATCCTTTCCAGCAGGCTTGCTCACCAGGAGGAGTCGGTAGGGGTAGTTCAAACCTTCATGCATTTAGAGGTCAAATACTTACGACGTGTATAATCACAATGTGCGCAGTGCACATGATGAACAACACAATCATCACTGTCCCCTTCAAATTGGCAACAAGTGTACACCATATTATTCAGAATCTTGCGCCCACCGCTTTTGATGCGATGTTTTTTGACATCTGTTCCTTGTATGTACGCCATCTGGTCAGTAGATGGCGCAGTACTCAGCCACGAGCCATTAAGATCGTGGATTTCGAGAACACTGATGCAGTTATTCTGTTTAAAAAAAGAAAAAAGAAAAAAAAAAAGGGTTGAAAAAAGTGTCTAAGGCTGCTTTCACATAGAAGTATTCGGTATTCGGTATTCGGTATTCGCTATTCGCTATTCGAGCACCGAATACACCATCACCCGCACCGTCAACTCACCATCCCATGTAGTGAGGATTTCTTCCTCCTCTACATCGCAGCAAATCTTACTAACAATTTCTAAACTGCATCAGAATGTCGGTCTACATGCTTATATTTGCTAACGGGCAAATCCAGACCAAAAGTGTCATTATTTCATAAACGAGAGACGGTATACGCTGCAAGAAAATCGAACAAGCTCGATTCCCACTTTGCTATACTTTTCGCAGGTATTCGGTACTTTCGAATAGTGCCCTCTTATGTGAACCGGTGTGAGGAAATCCTATCGTTCGATTCAAGCTACTCGCGTGCCCTCGAAAAACGAGCCCGAATACCCGAATAGTATACTTCTATGTGAAAGCAGCCTAATGTACACACAAAATCACACATAAAATTATGAAAGCGATATATTTTTTTTTTTGTCTTCAAGAGAACTGATTGTTGGGAGAGAATCCGCTAAAAGTCACCAATCCCTCAAAATGCATTTGAGAAATTGTAAAGGTATCAAAGATAGTCTTTCCTTTTATATTTGAACTATATTAGAATGCATGATCAATCTCAAAGTTGGATGGATTGTAGCAACAAATTCTATCCTTACCGACAATTAACTAATGCTTACGACTCTAGAATGTTCCATTAAGTTCTATATTTTGTTAACACACAGAACTCACCCTTTTATTTTAACCACGGGATGAACACCTCTCAGACTATGACTACTGCACAAAATTTACTCTTCACTCCATTTTACACTTTGATTACCAGCGTTGCAATTTTGGTTCATCATCATCATCATCATTTGTTTTTGATAATAATAATAATAATAACAATAATAATAATACTAATGATAATAATAATAATAATAATAATAATGATAATAATAATAATAATAACAATAATAATAATAATAATAATAATAATAATAATATTATTTTTATTATTATTGTTATTATTATTATTGTTATTATTATTATCATTATTATTATTATTATTATTATTATTATTATTATTATTATTATCATTATTATTGTCATTATCATTATTATTATTGCCACATACAATCCAATATCATAGTGAAAACTTTGTTTGATTTTATCAAAAAGCATCAACTTTGAAACACATTAAGCTATTCTAAACAAATCTAGATATTGAGCCCTCCTGCAGTTTGTGAGGGAAAGCCATGACAGCCATTTTCTTTTCAAAATGATCACCATTAGTATTAAGGCTATAGCAATTAATGAAAGAAAGATACATGATTAGCAACATACTGTCTAACCAAGGCTGAAGAAATATTGGTTGCAGTTCATTATTCTGTAGGTTCATTATTCCAAAGGTTTGTTAATCAGAAAATGAAACAATGTTCATTATTCTGAAGGTCCATTACTCCGAAGGATGGTGATTCCTAATATAAAATAAGGTTTGATATTCCACATGTTTCTTAATGCGCGCACACACACAAAATGAATAAAGGTTCATCATTTCAAAAGTTTGTTAATAAAAAAAAAAGAAATGAAATTTATTAGTCTGAAGACTTGTTAATGTAAAGATAATATAAGGTATGTTACTCCGAAAATAAAATAAGATTGGTAATTCCAAACATAGAACAAAATTCTGTCAGTAACTTGCAGTGTTGTAATAAAAAAAAGTGGTAAGATATTACGCAATGAAACTTGAAAGACGCAAAAACACAGACACACACACTCATGCACACACTGAGACACTACACATAAACGTACACGATACACACACTTATTGGTGAACTGGAATACAATCATAACGTATATAATTGCATTATTGATAATTATATATATTTATGTGACCCTGCATCACAAAACCAACAAAAAGTCGCCAGACATGGATTTTTAGTTAAGGGCAGATATTGAAAGAGCAGATTCTAAGCTTTAAAATGATGTACAACTCAATCCAGATGGACTCTCCTAACCTATCTAAATATTGGAAAGAAAGCACACACTCTGGAAAGGTGTGAACTGAGAAAAGAGGCTCTGAAGTAAAGGGTCGTTTGATCTATCCAAACCGTGCTGGCTGTGCGATGCATGGGACAAAAAACAAACAAACAAACAAACAAAAAACAGGATGTAAACCACCGTAGCAACAACAATGAAGAGATTATCAGATTAAGCTGAAATTGAACATGCTCAATTAACACATTCTGCGCATAATAAATACCAACTAGCAAGGCGGTAGCAGTATCTATTCAAAAGTTATTAGAGTTGAAAGTGAAGGGTGTGCAAAGGATTTTAAAGAAATGAAAAGGGACATCTAATGACATATCTAATCTCACTACTCTACAAAAAAAAAAAAGGTTGTAGAAAAACTGCTGAAAATACACTTTCCAATTGGTTTTATGACCCCAAACTTAAGAATAATGTAGATGAAGAATAGTTCCTTCAGAAAGTATGAAAAAACTCAAGATTGACTTTGGTTGATCTGTTTCACCTTTTTGGGGTCCTCACGCAAAATCAAGGGCTGTGACTTTTTGTTCGTTTTGTGATGCACGGTCACATATATTTTCTTCTCCTCCTCCATATGCCCTCCCTCCTCCACATCATCAGGATGGAGAATTTTTAAAACATTTTGCATTTAAAGAATTTGTTTGTGGCTTAAGGAATGTGTATAAATGCTTTGAGTTACTAAGCCGCATATCAATATCAAGAAATTTAGCTGTTCATTTCCTGTAATTAAAGAATGGAACCGACTGCTTATGAATCTGAAAGAAATATCCTTCACCAGATTAAATTGAATATTTGTAACAATACTTAACGAGACTGTTTTCAGTCCTAGGTTTATCAAATGTATGTGCTTAGTAGATAGCATACATCCATAGCCTCCTCGATTTATTGTGTTTATGTCACATTTTGATGTATGTAGGATATGTATATTGCTTTTCTTCATGCTACATATTGTATGTTATGTATAGGTCCTATTTGTACTCTTTGCTGAAATGAAAATGAATGAATGAATGAATGAATTATAGCTATAGTGAGATTAATAATTGCATTCATCATCATCACCACTATAATTTCATTGTCATAGCAATCAAAATAATGATTCATAGCATTCTATTTAACTGTATGTTCAATCTTTGACCCCTGTGCAAAAAGAAAGAAAATAAAGGAAAAAGTGGGAAGAAAAACAAACATTTTGTTGTCTTGTCTTGAAAGAAACTTCTCCCTCGTGGGGTATTTAAATCATTCTTCACAGTGTGAAGAATTATTTAATCACCCCCACACGACTCCGTCTTAGTACAGTCCGACTTGATTTCATATCCAGTGGTATCATCACATCACATGATTCAAACTGATTGGACGTGACGCTCTGTTCAGACTTTGAGCACGGCGTGAAAAACAAGAAACTTTTATTGCCTCAGTCCAGTCCTGATTGGCCAAAAACTTTCCGATGTACAGAAGGTAATAATCTGATTGGTTCGGGTTGGGACAACAAGTTGTTCGCCTAGCCTCATTACAGTCGTCTGATCTGTTTTCTTCCATGCGGACGATCCGAACTTTTACTCAAGTGCGTGCCTGGATCGGACTCCTGCTAGCCTGCAGTGGGTGAACAGTCCAGCCCAGTAACTGGCCAAGGCAGGCAAGCAGATGGGCTACGGAGGACAACGGTTTTGGTCCCTGGCAGTAGGCCTACACTGTACTAAAAAAAAGCCACAACGTAAACTTGAATCCGCAATGTAGATGGAGCAGTGCCAGTGATCATGAAAGGTAAATGAAGAAACCAACCCCAGAATCTTAAGAAGCTGTGCATTATAATCACAAACTTGTCCCAACCCGCGCCCCCGGGACGCTGGAACCCACCAGTAGGCCCTAACAGTAAAACACGAATGTGTTGGGATCGGTGTAATGCATGTCGGCTCGACTGATGTCGCTACACGTGTACTTTCCAATCGGCTGCAGAGATTTCATGCTAGCTACCGCCCTTTGACTTGGGTCAACCACTATAGTAAATGTGTACAGGTCCATGTTACAAGTACCAGTATAAACGTTGCGATGGGATACAAAACATGAACACATGGAAATGTGTGTGTATTAGTACCGAAGTACAGAAGTTGAAGAGACCTCTTCGGTGCAAAATTCAGACTCTCTTTGTGTGTGAATCACGTGGCACTATTTGTTTATGGAGGTGTAGTTTCTATCACTTGTACTAATCATTACACAAAGAAATCATGGAGGGAAGTAGATATAGACATGTATATTATACATATAGCTAAAATCAGTGTTGTTAGATTAACAGTACAATGTACTCCCTTTATAACAAACATGGTTATAACGGAACTCTTGTTACAACTTACAATTGAAAATTTACTTCATTGTTTTGCTGTAATAGTAATGAAATTCCGATATAGCAAAAGAAAACTGCTGGTCCAGCGGACTTCATGTTTTAACAGGAGTCGCCTGTAAATGAATTGCATAATTCACAAACTGCAGTCAAAACGTCTATTCACCTCAACCAAGGAGTGCAAAGGACAATTTTAAAATGAGTCACACCAATGGCTCACAATGGTATCAGTTTAAGAGAAATCATTAAGTCTCTGTTAAAAAAAAACGAAACAACAGATATGAACAAATAACTAATTATTAACTCCGCCATGGGAGGTTATGTTTTCATAGGCATTTGTTTGTTTGTCTATGTGCAAAATAACTCAAAAAGTTGTAAATGGATTTAAATGAAACTTACAGGAAAGGTTGAGAATAACACAAGAAACAGATGATTAAATTTTGGTCATTAGTGATCCAAGAATTTTTATGGATTTTATGAAGGATTTTCAATACTTTGGCAGGTAGGGTCATGAACTTTTATATGAGGTTTGCATATGCGTACTAAAGTGCATGCTCTAGTTTCGGTGCCAGGTAAAAATGTCAGAGGTAAAAATGTTGGAGGTAAAAATGTCGGAAGTAAAAATGTCAGAGGTAAAAATATCAGAGGTATAAATGTCAGAGGTAAAAATGTCAGAGGTAAAAATGTCAGAAGTAAAAATGTCAGATATAAATGTCAGGTAAAAATGTCAGAGTAAAGTTGACTTCTGACATTTTTACTTCTGACATTTTTACTTCTGACATTTTTACTTCTGACATTTTTACTTCTGACATTTTTACTTCCGACATTTTTACCTCGACATTTTTACTTCCGACATTTTTACTTCTGACATTTTTATCTCTGACATTTTTACCTCTGACATTATTACGCCAAACCCAAGTTTCTGTCAGGGTAAGGCGCGCCGTGCAGCTGCACGTTAATGATGTAACAAAAGGTTTCTATATTGGGAAATCGGACGATTTCAGCATGCATATAATGTTTGTTATAGGTGGAAATCACTGATCTCTATGGAAGAGCAAGATCAGTGGTGGAAATGAGCTATTTGGTGGAGGTCTGCACTCTGAGAGTGCTTCTCTACTTTAATTTGCTATTAAATTATTCAGTTACAACATGCAATGTTGAACAAGGAAAATACAGGTGGATATCAATTAGGCTGAATTGATACTGCTTCCTGTACCTACCTCCTGGTAATAGAAAATGTTTGCCGTTCCTAGCAGGCCTTTACTATGGATGAGATTAGACAGAAGAGGAGAATTGTTACAGGTTAACAGTGAATAAAAACATAAAGAATTGTAAGAGTTTGATTACATTGTAAATAAGGTATGAAATTATTGAATTTTATAATTTTACATAGTATTAGTTAGAGATTCAACAGTGACATCAGTTGAAATGAATTTTGAACAATTGAATTTAGCTGTTTTCATTGTTTTTTTTTGTACTAAAATATACAAGTAATGTGAAAGTTTACTCCTCCCGCTATCACAATTCACAGTCTATTCATCTCTATAATGTTTTATGTGAAAGATACAATTCTCTTTGCTTGATTTGATTAAAAGATAGGGCCATGTAGAAAAGATTTTTTTGTAAGTCAAGACTGGTATTAAAAGCAGTTGCATTAACTTCTTGATTTTCCTTATGATCGCAATCAAAAGCAAATCTCTTATGAAGATGTGAAACTTTAAAAATTCTTCCTACATAACGTCGTATTTGAATATTAAAGACTTCTACCATTTTAGCTGTGTAATTTTACTCCATTCATTAACATTTTCTTTGCCATAGATTTTGGACACTGTGTGCAATGCTATGCGGTCTTCTCTGCTAATCTCCATTCAAACCCCACAAAGGTGTAAGGTCATATTCTAATAAGGAGTCCTGTTTAACCCCAAGGTAGCCATAATCATCAGGCTGCAAAAGATTGGATGGTAAGTATTTATGAAGCGGCCTGCTTTGCAGGTGTTGTCACTCAGTTAAATGTGTTTGTGGGCTGCAGCACATGTAGCCAGTCACATTGGAAGAGCAATCCTAATTTAGCAGTTTCCATTACGTAATGTTGTGACAGCCAAAATTGATAATTTCCCCCAGTTGCCGACAACGGAGCTTGGGTGATGACTTCACACTTTCAGGGTGGAACAAATAGTATCCCAGACAAATGCAGACTTTGTGGAGCCTTGATGTGGCGTACAGGTAGTCTAAGCGTAAATATTAACTCATTGAGGACGGCCGATTTTACTGCAACATGCATTTCCCGTAGACACTTGCCCAAGTATACTTGGGACTCGTCCTCAACGGGTTAAAGATATAGCTGCACATGCACCTGTAGCAGTACTACAGTGTCTAAAATGACAGGCACCAACACAAAGTTGTACAGCCATAAATAAAAAAAAAAAATTAAATGTAGCCATTTACAATAAATGAATTCTTGTCTCACAATGTATGGCTGTTGCACACACATGCAACACATGTTTTGATGATGTAAACATGTCGCATATAGCACTGACATATTGTATATACAGTGCAACATTGTACTAGCATCTGAAGGGACAGAAGATCTGCACTTTAGGAAGGATATCAAATACAAGCTCAATTCAGTGTTTTGGGGTTTGTAGTACATGATAAGGACATAGGTGCCTGCCTGCAAAATATTTTTTCAATTGGAAATCTTTATCAGATTTCATCTGTTATCAAACTATCTATGATCAAACTTCATTTCCTGTTATTTTCCTCAGAATTCATGTCAAGAGATGAAAGATATGAATATCAGGGAGCCAAATCTGATGGTAATTGCAATCTTCATATCTTGTTCAACCATTTAGAAGTCATAGTCATAGTACTGTATGACAAACAAACAAACTAACAAACAAGAATTTAAGGAAAGGAAGGTAGGCATAAAAATGCAAAACAAAAGGAAAAATGCCTTTATGAAAGATAATGTTTACAATGTTTGATGTAGGCCTTCTTTAATGCAAGATCTCCATGAACATCGATGTTATGACTCATTCCTTTCAAGAATGCCAACATTCAATCATTCATTCATAGAAGATCTTGTCATTAGTATGCATGCTTACTCTTCTGTGGAACAAATATTAGGAAATATCTTTTGGTTGTTGTGTAATGCCACATTGCGTTTATCATCACATAAAGGTTTGACAGTGCAAAGTATTTCCAAGGAACTTGACAACAGTTCATTTTTAAGCATTTGATTACTTAAAGGGAAGATAAACCCCAAGAGCAATGTGGATTGAGTGAAAGCAGCAACATTAGTAGAACACATCAGTGAAAGTTTGAAGAAAATCGGACAATCGATGCAAAAGTTATGAATTTTTAAAGTTTTGGTGTTGGAACCGCTGGATGAGGAGACTACTAGAGGTTATGACGTATGAGTGGACAACAATACTAAGAAAATATAAAGAAAATTCTACAAAAATCCATTTTTCATGAAAATTACAAATTCCATCAACTTGATATTGACATATGTTAAGGGTAGCAATTATTCCCCCTGCTTTCTGAAAGAGGTTGGTCCATTGCTCTTTCATGATTCCAGAAAAGTGAATTTTTGTTGAATTTCCTTTATATTTTCTTTGTATTGTTGTCCACTCATACGTCATATCCTCTAGTAGTCTCTTCATCCAGCGGTTCCAACACCAAAACTTTAAAAAGTCATAACTTTTGCATCGATTGTCCGATTTTCCTCAAACTTTCACTGATGTGTTCCACTAATGTTGCTGCTTTCACTCAATCCACATTGCTCTTGGGGTTTATCTTCCCTTTAATTTCCAAATTTCCATGATCATGTAAACCAGGAAGATGTATAAACCACGTTTTTTTCCTTTTCTTTATGAGCACAACATTCTCTAACTAGAAAAGCACTCTGAGAGCGCAGACCTCCGCCAAGCATGCAGCTCATTTCCACCACTGATCTTGTTTTTTCCATAGAGATATCAGTGATTTCCACCCATATGTACTTATAGCATTGTGTGCTGAAAGTCGCCAGATTTCCCAATATAGAAGCCTTTGTTACGTCATAAACCCTCAGCTGCACGGCGCGCCTCATCCTAGCAGAAACTAGGGCACGCACTTTAGTGCGCGCATGCAAACCTCAAATACGCGCAGCCTGAACTCCCAAGTTCATTGATCTTACCTGGCAAAATATAAAAAATCCTTCATAAATTTCCCCAAAATTCTTGAATCACTACCAAAAGTTAATCGTTTGTTACTTGTGTCATTCTCAACCTTTCCTGCAAGTTTCATCCCAATCCGTTAACTACTTTTTGAGTTATTTTGCACACAGACAAACAAACGAACGAAAGAACACACAAACCAACGGTAACGAAAACATAACCTCCTCCCTTGGCGGAGGTAATAACAGGATTAGTGTGGAGTAGGCTTACCGAGTCATACCAAAATAAAGCAAATTAGCAAACAAGCTGATGGTGACATCATAGTCAACATGTATACAATACCAGCATGAAATTTGTGGAATGAGCATATATTGAATAGGAACCAGCATTTATCTACTTATGAATTTATTCATTCATTTATATATTTATGTTTTTATGTATTTATTTCTTAGAGCATGTATTGGCTTCAATTTTATATGCAATACACTAGTCATATTAAGAGTCAAGCCTTTCAGACTTGTGAGATAAAGGCCTCAAAGTAATCACGAAAAACTTTGCAACTTATACCAAGCTCACAAAATATAGTATGGATCATGAACATAAATACAGAGAGACAGAGAGAGAGAGAGAGAGAGAGAGAGAGAGAGAGAGAGAAAGGGGAAGGGGTGGGGAGCAAGATGTGGAAGGAACAAGCAAATGTATGTGACTCAATTGCTATTTCAAGAAAGTGCACTTGGAACTGTTTCATAATTTCTTTGAGGACTTGGGAGTTTTTAGTTCCCTGGATTCATTGTTGACTAGGGTATAGGACCTTGAAAGAAGACTGTCTGATTCTGCTATTAAATTCAATGTAGCAAAGCAGTGGGAGAATGAAAATAAAAACTCTGTAGATTGCTTGGTGTTTGGGTGAGTGTTTCTTTTTAGATGAAAAAATAAAAAGGAGTGGAAAAATTTTTAAGATTGCTTGTGTTTGAGTGAGTGTTTCTTTTTAGATGACAATATCTATGGACAGATACTCTAATGTGTCATATATCTTCTTTTGTACACTATCTCTTAAATAAAAATTTGCTCTAATTTAAGTTATAGTGACTTTCGATTTTAACTTTTTTTTTTGATAATGTGGAGTTTTGTTGTGAAACCTTTGCACTCCTTTGAAATAAAAATTTGCTCTAATTTATTTTATAGTGACTTTTGATTTTAACTTCTTTTTTTTATAACATGGAGGTTTGTTGTGAATCCTTTGCACTCTGCCATAAAGCTTGTTGTAACAGATCTTAAATCCACGCTACGCAGGTACAAGTGTGTAACTCCTGATAATCTTCTTCATATGCGGATCATGATTAAAGCTGTTTGAACCCAGCCGGAAATAACCTCACCGTTTTATTCAAGGGGCTTGAAAGTGAAATGAAGCTCAGTCTTTGAAACATGGGAATATAGGCCATCTTTGAGACCCGGGATTTTATCCTTTGCCTCTCCCGTGTCAGCGACAGGTGTTCAGCTCCTGATCACTTAGTCACAGGGCAGCGGGCGGAGGCTTTGCCAGCTTGTAAGGGACAAAGTTAGAATTTCTGGGTCATTTTAGACTCCTAGCTCTTTCGAGATTAATTTTTAAACCTATATGCACAGGTTGTCAGCACAGGTAGTTCTGACTGGAATTGTGTCTATCATATTACATTTATTGAGTTCAAATATTATTGCTTACTAACAATTACTGAGAAGAAATGTTCATGCTTCATCAACTTTTAAAGTTTGAACACACATTGCATTGCATGGAAGAAAAATTTAGCAAAGCAGTATTGGGATATATATTTCAAACTGAGAATTTCAAGATAACATTCAAACTCTATCTAAGATTCAAGCCAAGCTATTTGCGAGACTTTTGATTTAAATTTTGTATTGAATTGAATAACTGAAACTGCACTGGTCTTGCACTCGAGACACAGTGAACAGTTCCAGCACGTTTATTTTCATATTTCACTTGACATCAAAATACATCCAAAAAGAGAATACAAACCAAGTAAGATACAAAATATGTCATACGTCGGGACATGAACAGAAAAAGTGTGTCAGCATACATAATGTACATAAGACTATTCTCTATAACTTGTGAAATATGATGGAATCGCAAAAGCAAAGCTTGTAAACGCAGGTTCCAAATCAGGTTTAATCAGGCGTTTCAAGGATATTTGTTTCATTTATATTGTACCTGCACTCATCAAGTTATGATGGATGAAATCTTATATTCTAAGTGTTGGTGGCATCATGTTTGTTAGTAGCGTGACCAAAAAATAGTCTCCTTATAAAATTTAAGTCATGATTGTTGTTTATATATCGTTGTCATCGCTGAAAATATTCAAATCATTCACAATCTGTAATCATCATGATCATCAATATCATCATGAGTGTTTTTACAACCAATATTACATTTTATATTATGAATACATATTTAGTGGTAAAAGAGTCATTGCCTTGAGTGTGAACATAAGAATCGTACAGTACTGTGGTCTGTAGACCAGGGACAATCCAATTGATGCATGGTCAAATAAGACCAAGTCCATCACAGGATAACATATTGACCCTCTTCAATGTATTGTGTGGTTGTGCTGCAGCTAAAGGTGTATACACACAGGGCTCAACATTAGCGTGGCCTGGGTCCACTAAAATTTGATATTGGGCCACTAAATTTCTAAAAAGGCTATCATTTCGTGGCCTGATTGGGCAATGTTGATTGTTATGTTTCCTTTCATTTCGGGCCACCAAAACTTCAGATTCAAAGATTTTAGTGGCCCAAATGGCTGAGCCACTAGAGAGAAAAAAAGTTAGTGTTGAGCCCTGACACCATGCTATATGATTTTTCTCTTCACTTCATAGGAATGTGCACATACGTTCTTGCAACTCTCCAAGACGAGCTATTCATGACAGCCCAGTGTTGGATGTTGGTCTCTGGTGTCACACCAAGTATACAAGCATGTATTGACTATGAGTTTATGATGGAATATTGAAAAAAAGAGACAAATATGAAATGAACAGCAAGCTCAAACTGTATACCTTGCTAACATAAAATCTGTAGCGTTTTCTTATGCTGCATCATAGGGCCTATGTACCATACGTCTTACTTGGTGATTGCTTCCTTTTGCAGGAGTTTTCAATAGCCTGCTTCTCCTTTACTCACTTTGTTCTAACCCCCCCCCCCTTTCCCTCAATCCACCCTTTCAGAGCCAAGCCTTTTTCCACTCCGAGCCTGCTCACTCCTTTTCTCTTTCTCACTCTCGTCAAGGAAGTGTAAACGCGCTGACAGCTCTGGAGTGTTTTACATGAGTCATCCTGCCTGAGCATCAGGAAATACGTCTCAACGCAGCGCTGCCAGCAGCACGCACTGGGACAGGCTACAACCACAGCCGGCCTGACTGTTTTTTTGCCGAAGCCCTCCTACGCTCAAAAAAATCCCTGCGAGGAAGGGGGCAGAATTCCGTATTGTTTCGTTTTTGGCTTCCCCCATCTCTGCACTGCTCAAGCCCTGTCTAGTTCTCATAGCTGCGGACCTGCTCCCTTGCAACTAGTTTGTGTGATTCTATGTTCTTCTCTGGGGTGCATGGACGGCACAAACATTTGCAAAGCTGTAAATGACTCTGCGCTTTTCTGTGTATGGGTTTTGAAAAGTCGTCGTTTACTTCTTCATATGTCAAAACAACAGATATCAGCAGCATCTTTGCCTGTAGATGAAGGAAAGCTGTAATATGCAACCTGCGACGTGAACAAAACTCAGTGGACTAACCAAGGGTACTTTATCGAAGGATTAACCTTCCCAATCATCACAGTTGGACCTTGCAAGGATTGCTCCGTGGAGGAACAGAAAAAGGTGAGAGATCAATGTTCCTGTGTTCCAAACAAATAATGAGCTGAAGACCGTGTTTAGATGATGCACTTCAGCAGAGTGTGTTCTGTGTACATGTGTGTGTGTACACTTTGCAAACTACAGTTTCCTGATTATGTAATCAATGAATTTTAAAGATGTTTTCCGTTGATTGATTTGATTTTGTTCAATGTGTTTGCATGAACCCCCCCCCCAAAAAAAAAAAAAAAAGAGAGAGAGAGAGAGAGAGAGATACATAGAAGTAAGGTTACATTCAGTATCTTTACAATGGCAGGTTGTGTGAAGAGATCATAAACAAATATGTTTACTTGAAGAGGAACATCAGATCTTGTTGGCAAGATACCTTGCATGGTGGATTTTAAATGAACAGCAAAGTTTGAATAAAATCAGAAATAAAATTTATGTGATACACCCCTCTTTGCAGGCCATAAAAATAATCAATGACAATTACACAGTGAATGTAAGTTGTGCTCATATCTAACCCTAACTATTCTTGCCTGTATAGCAGAAAGATTAGTCACAAAGTCCAATAAGATGCTGTCATATGTTGTGCACTTTTCATCATGAAAAAGAAACAGTCAACCATCTGGAAAAAAAAAAAGCGAGCAGCTTGTTCATGAACATATACATGTCGTGGTTATAATGCTCACACAGAGATGTTCTCACTTTGGCTGAAATAACTCCTTTTTTTTTTGGACACATGAATGCAACTTCTCTAATGATTGGTTGAGTGATCTGTTTTTACAATGATCTGGGGATTTTATATTGTCTAGAATAATACTGTAAGAGATGTGTTTTGTCTCATGTGCAGATGACATATTTTGCTTTTTGTTTTTATATAGAAACAACTTTTTTGTTGATTCAAATGCCTCGATAGCGCAAAAAGAACTTGAACATTAGACATAATGATAGAGGAGTTACACATAGAATAAGCAAAAGAATGGAATTTGGTTTCTATCAATACCATTATGTAGTCTGAGACGTACATGAAACAGCCATATCCCAAGTTCTCAATTAAAAATGGCACTGCTGAGTGTTTCCATGCTGAAAAATTGGAGCTACTTTACCAGATTTATCATACTTAATTTCCCATAGTCAGTAGTGCTAGAATATATCACTCAGTAAACCCTTTATTAGCATTGTGATATTTCTTCATAATCACCTTGATAGGAGCAGAGTGATTCTCAGTTTGTTGTATGCTTATTTTTCTTTCTTCGTGCATTTAAATATCATCAGTTAGGAAAGCATGGCATTTTTTTTTTTTAAATTGAGCCACCTCATTTCCCAACAGTGTCTAAAGTTTAACCTTAAGTCCGAATTGTGAACACTTTTACGCTTGTCCTATTTGAACCCCCTCTCCTAACTCTACACTCAATTCACAGTCCAAAGCTTCAACCCTCGATTCCCAGTTTCATTGTTATACACTAATCTGGGAGAGTGTCCAGATGGTATTTGGCCAAGTAGCAGTTTACTGAGAATCTACAAAGGAGGAAATGAAACGGACATGCCCACCAGGGAAACCTGTAAACAAATCACTTATATTGTTCACATAGGTTTTACAAATCAAAGGTTACAAAATTGTTTATTGTTTGTGTAGATTTTACAAATCAGCTGGTTATAGAATCTGTAATGATGGTATATACAACGTAAAATCAATAGGTACCCCCTTGTTTGATTGGAATAAACAAACATCAGTTATCAACTTTTTCACCTTGCCCATGTAGTTGTGCTTTTTGTCAACTGGATGCAGCTAATTCACTATAAAGATTATAACGAAAACTACAACTGACAAAGTATGACTGTATTTCAAAATCGGTAGTAAACAAAGTGCTAACATCTTTGCTGTCAATTTTACAAACCATATGGCTGTAGATCCCTCTTTTTCAGTTTTTGTCAAAATATGAAATATCAATCTACTTTCGTATCTATCCATTTCAAAGAGGAAAGACTTTGTCATATTTCTTGGAGTTCATCAAGCAAATTATTAATCTGTATCTTATCAACCTGACTAGAATCAATCACATTACAGGACTTGTATTTACAGCAAAATGCTATACATAGACCTGTTTAGTCTCCTGTCATGTGCAGAAATTCATGATCAAAGGGAAAGTACACAGGATGCTCTAGCTGTTGCTAAGTCGACTGATCCCATAGTAAGCCTCGGTTACCACATGGACTCTGTAGTGATGGGCCATCATCAATGAGTGATATATTCCTTTTTTCCCTTCAATACTTGGCTTAACTTCCCAAAGTTGGTGAATCACAATGGATTATTTTGTATAGTGTACCCTAGTACCCTATTTCCCATTTTATCCCAGTCATAGTCACTGTCACAGCAGTCGGGGGCAGCTCCTGGCCTGAAAATCTTGGCAGAAGTAGAGATTTGCAAATGGCCCTAAAGATAAAATACGATTGAAAGTCAGAAGGGCATTCAAGGGAACTCTACTCTGATTTCAACCCTGAGTTGACTATATATTAAACATTATTAACCCAAACAAACAGAACAGTATAAAACTTTGTAATGGTGATGATAAAGATAAAACAGCATTAATATATAGTGCCATTTATCTGTAGAAACATTCGAAGCTGCCCAGTTTCCACAATGTGTCACACATCATTTACATAGTTTACTAAAATCTGATGAAAATAAAAAAATTACAGAACTTTTAAGTTTAAACTGTTTTGTTTTAGACCATTGGTTACTCACAATCACTCATGCAAATTAAGTAAGGTGATGATTGTCATCAAATTCAACATTAATTTTCCACCAAACAACATCATAAATCATTCTGTTGTCAAGAATTCAGCTACTTTGACGCTTTTCTCTCTAAAGTCATCATTCCTGAATCATCAAAATGCTAGAATAATTTGATTTGGAGGAAACAATTTTGGAGATAATGTCAAAAGAAATAAAATTGTGTTTGTTTGTGCAAGGAAATGTGAAACTTATGATGCCACTACAACATCAATTCATCTAATGTGCATGTAAAAATACACAATACAACTAACATCACTGTTTCATGAAAGCAGGCAAGGTTTAAAAATGTGTTAACTAATACAGGTTTGTGAAACTTTAAAGTTTCAATGCTTTGAAGCATGAAGGAAATTTGAAGGCATCTAAAGATGATGGGTCAAAACAAAAGACCCTAGGAATCTGCTTCATGAGAACCAAAAGTACTAAATTTCTTTACATTGTCAGGTATTGAAATTTGAACAAAAGTTATATAATAATATATATCAAATGCTCAAGTTTGGAACTAATATCAGGTGTCCTATGTTTCAAGGAGATAATTTATTTTGCAGTTTTGTAGACTTCAATGTCTGTAGATTTAACAGAGTAAAGTTGTGACAGGAAATATTTATAGATATCGATTTTTGACCATAATTTGTTTTTCTTATGTGTGAGTGCGTGTGTGTGTGTGGAAATTTAGGAGAACTCTGACCAGATTTTATGGGCCTATTAAAAAGCAAGTTTGCATCCTCAAAAAAAAAAAAACCCAAAAGCACTGAAACTTTGATGAGATCTCGCCTCATGATGATGTTAAGTATTGTGGCATGTTTTTGGTTTGGCATTCATCCCCCCTCCCCCCCCCCCCCTCGAGCTAACTTCCATGTGGGATCTTTTTAATAAGTCTAATTTACAAATAGAGGACTGCTGTGTTACACAGGAAGAAGATTTTCTCTCTGATTCAGCAACAAAGAGTGACCCACATCTCTTCAAAGAGATGGATGTGGTCGTGAGCCTGCCGGCCCCAGTGTTAGGAAATGGATTAATCCGTGCGTGTCTTCCAAGAACTCTCACCAATAAGAGAACAGAGATGGGATCAGATGAAATGGCAAAACACTAAACAGCTGACAGCACCTTCACCTACTTTGCCCACTCACACAGTCACCAGTAGTCATGAGTACTTGCATCCCAATTTGTGTCACAATGCAAAACCAGGGTATTTTTTTATGTGTGTATACATAATCACCATGACTATTTGTGAGATTCAAATTGCATTCTGTGCACCACTATAAGTGTGATGTTTCTGAAATAGTCACAGTTATTTGCAGTGTGAAGTGTGTATGAAGGGTAATTTTTCTCTGTGGAGACATATGCCCAATGTATGTGTTCCCAGGTGACAATAGTGTTGTAAGTTGATAATTTCGTAAATATCACTTGACTCACAAAATTTGGGAAACCAAAATCAACAGGATATACATTGTATATGGCATATACACGTAAGTGTATACAGTAATATGAACTTAAGGTGTAAATGTAGGCCTTCCTTTTCAAACTTCTGTGACCATTTTAGTGACCCGAATGGGCCACCAGAGAAAAAAAACAACTTTGTGTTGAGTCCTGGTATATGTATTGTAAAGTGCATTGTAATTTTAAGTCATTATATAATTTGCACTATTTCATGATTTGCTTATGAAAATGTAAAGTACATTGAAATTGTTTACAGTTTGGAAATGTGCTATATAAAAACTTGATATCATTATCATCGATGTTGTAATATGTGGGTGACAGTGTCGAAGTACATGCCTAATGTCTATTCTATGGTTTATACTCTCTGCCATACTAATTTGTTTTTTTCTGGGTGCCAGTGAAAATGAAACATGAAGATACTCTTTAAAGCTGGCAAAAGATTAGATGCCTTCCTCTTTGAACTTAGCTACTCATTCCTTGTTCAGTGCTTTTGAGTTGCAACACACACTGTGCTGTACTTGAAAGACAAGACATTATTTTTCTTAGTAGTGAGTAGGAGGAAATGTAGTCTACTTCTTGTTTTTGTAAGAAATTAGAGACAATTCACGCTGCTGTCCCAAAAGTGTTGAGGAGTAATGCAGACTACTCTTGGTAAGTTCAAGGGGATAATGTGAAACTACATAACAGCCAATAAAGCGGTTGGTTATGTCTAGCCGAAAAAAAAAAAGAAAAGAAAAGAAGAAGCCTGGCTGTCTTTGTGGCTTGACAGCTTTAGCTCTCCTTTAAAGCATAAATATGCTCTGAAATTCAAACTGTGCATTTTTCATATTAAAGATATGTTGTACTGGTGTACTGTGAATGTTCTCTCACATGCTTAAAGACTTCTTAATTAACTTCAGAGCCTGTTTTTCATAACATTTTTGTTTGCGTTGCCCATATATTATGTTGGTTGGTTGTGGAATTCGAAATTGACGTAGCATTTGTGATTGAAAGGCTTAAAGTCGTCTGAATGGTGAGACTGCCAATATCAGAAAAATTATGTCGCACAACTTTACCAGGCTTTCTTTGTGATGGGTCAGACGTGTGAAGCTTTCCACATGGGGTTAGTCAATAGCAGAGGACCAGGATGAATGTGAAATAAAACACCGAGTAGCGTGATAATCTAGCACTGGTCAAGATTTACATGATTTGGAATATGAACAGTATAGAAGATTGTGTGTGGTTTTTTTTTTTAATTGTTTTTGTTTTCCAGAGTGAATTGGGTATGAGGGGGATAAGGACATTTCTTCGGACTGAAGCAGTGTTCCATAGCATGTGATTCCTATTTGATGGAACCTCCGTTGTGTCTCACCACACAGGCATCTTGTCCCCCAAGTACTCCTTTGTGCTTGACATGGGCCCACTCTATGAGACATATGAACCTTTATTGCTTGGATTTCTCTCCCCCATCTCTGCCCCCTCCCCTTCAATTTTGTATCTCCCCTTTCCCATCACCACCGAAATTTAAACTCAACCCTGCTGCTGAGAGGGGAAGCTCGAAATGACGGTTCTTGTCTATGCACAAAGAGACAAGGGGGCCCTCGGATATCAGGAAGAACTGTGTTCACACAGCTACGCAAATCCTTCAGGAATTGAGGGGGTCGACCAGGGAAGACCGGGGAAACTTTTTATTTCGCGTTTCCTCATGCGTGCTCGCAGGAGGATGTCGTTTGGATTCTGGTGATGAACACTGTTTTGTCTTCATCTTTTGTTTCTTGTCAGGTCATCAGCTGTCACACTTGATATCGCTTCCACCATGACCAACAGCAGCTGTATGTATTAAAGGGAATGTCTGATATGTTTACTGGGTGACTTTGCTCACGAGAATAAAGTCATTAAATGAACAAACCAGTAATTGTTTCACTTCACAATGAAAATCAGACTTGTGTTAGGTTACTGAGTTCTTTAAGTTTAGCCTAACTTTCCAAATAGTGCTACTGGTTGCAATCTCCAATGCAACTCACACAAGATGATAATATCATTTCTTCCCAATTTTCCCAATTTGGTTTATATGAAGGCACTCTAAAAGCATTCTATTTCAACCATGCTTCAATTCAGTTGTGCTTATTTTCAATTCATTCATACTTCATCAACAATAGCCTTGCTTTCCTTTCAAAAGTGATCATTGCTGAACCATTACAACAATAATTTCATATTTGAGGATTGAGTTTTCCTTTCATGAATGTGTGAAAAAAAACCCCACACAAACATTTAGTTGAGTATCATATGCATGCTGAAAATTAAAAAGTGTAAGATGACACAATTTTTACACTATTTTTCTAAGTCCTTAAGTCCTTTCTAAGTACTTAAAGGAGACCTCCGGATGATTTTCACATTTTTACATTTGAACATATATAAATTAGTTATACTGGGTACAGAGTTTCAGGATTTATAATGATTGGGATGAAAAATAAGAATGTTTTCGAAGTTTATAACAAATTGCAATGAACAAGGATGATGACATGGCAGCCTCACCATAAGAATGCATGAGATGTGGCTTAAGGAAGCAGCACAAAAGAAGAAGGCATGCATAGATTACACACAGGTGAGCTTGCAAGCATGCGGTATTGTAATGGAATGACACCGCTACATTTTTTAGATATGTGAGGCTCCTATGTCATCATCTTTGTTCAGTGTAATTTGTTTAAGGTTTTTGAAAGTACTGTTTCTCTGCTCAAGAACCACAATAAATTCTACAAATCTATACATGAAGCTGTTGATTTATGTACTACATGATGTGAAATTATGATAATCGTCCGGAATGCCCCTTTAATCTTAAGGAATTTAAGATTAACATATTCCAGTTGCTCTCCTGGATTGGTCTCGTGAAGTTGTATATTGGTTTATATGTACATATGTTATATATGTGTGTAGCTGTGTGTGTGTGTGTGTGTGTGTGAGTGGATGTACCTGTAAGGAAGAGAAAATAGAAAGTGACATTGTATCAAGAAAGTATCAAGAACATATGATTAGGGAAAGTCACACACAGGACCCATCAAGCAGTGCAGTGAGCATCAACCTGCAAGGTAAGGCTGCGGCATCACCGCACCTGCCAAGAGTTACATCATGTGATATTTCTGGGACAGATGTGGTTCCCTCGTTGCCGCAACTCGTGGCATCAGGGGTGGTTAGCCCCCCCCCCCCCCCCCCCCCCCTGCTGCCAGCTTTTGCAGTAATCCACAAACTTTCACATGCACGTGGCTTGTAGAATAGGAAGTGTGGATCATTAAAGGGAGAGGTACACTCTATATCCAAATTGACTCAGATGCAAAGAGCAAAGTCATGTAACAGAGCAGTTAAAATTTTGCTGAAAATGGAACAGAATATTGAAATGTTATGCAATGTCGACTTTTTTTTCTATCATTTGTGTGTGAAATGATACACATACACATACGCAAATTTGATTTTATTGTCACATAAACGTACAACAGGTCTGCACATAAAGATGAATATGAATATTTCAGCAGTTCACCAACCCCGCCCTTAAAAGCTATCATTGCTGCATTATCTCAAATCGATTAATATGATGCAATATGTGATATAATATATATTTGTTAGTATGTCATTTCAAATGGAGGAAACCTAGTAAATATTTGTATGAAATTCAAATGGAAAGTTCTGAAGGTATGACATTGTCACCTCATCTGATTTGCATAATTAGTTAAAACACATTTCTGTTTTAGGAAAATATTTGATATCATTGAATTCCATTATTTTAATTCTATGTCTATTTTCAATGGAACAACTACATTCTGTTTGATTTTACTTTTTTTCAGCTAAATTTTTCACAGCTAAAACTTTTGAGTGACATTTCAATTAAAAGTTTTATATGCTTTCAAATTGGGAAAGGAATCTAGTATCTGGAGAAAGATATTGTCTTTCACAGCCTTTTGATAAAGTCAACATTTATCCTGCTTGTAGGTACACTTGTAAATACCATTTAATGAAGATACTACTAAAATTATAGTATAAGTTTTAGTGCTGCCATTGCTGGATGAAAAGACTACAACAGTTTGTAATGTCACATGCACAGAACAACAAAGAAAATATGAAGAGATTTCCACTAAATTCCATTCTTTATGAAAAGTATGCATTCTCTTGACTTGTTACCGACTTATGCTCAGGGTAATATTATTCCCCCTGCCTTCTGAAAGAGGCAAGTCAATTCCTGTTATTATGCAAAAAAAGTGAAAATACAGTTGAACCTCTCTTATCCGGCCTCCCTTTATCCGGATCTCTCTATTATACGGACGCAATCTCGCCGTGATTTTTTTGTTAAAAAAATAATTACGGGAGGAAAGGGGGATTTCCAACTCCTTGAGAACTCCTACACAAACACACATGAATTACATATTACTTCCAACATTAACATACACCTCTATTTTGGGGTCTGTTACTGAGTGTAACAATGAAAACTTTGCAGTATACACATTACTACATGTGGTACTACAATGGGCTACATCAGTACATGTACATGTGTATGTATATGTACATGCATTGTATAAAGCATTGAGTCTCCCGTATCCGGCCAAATCCCTTATCCGGATGAGTCCCGGTCCCGACTTGTCCGGATACGAGAGGTTCAACTGTATGTTGAATTTTCTTTATATTTTCTTTACATCATTCTACACATGTGACATCACAAACTATAATAGTCTATCTAGCGATGGTGGCACTGAAACTTCAAAACTTCATAACTTTTTAATGGGTTGTTTTATTTTCCTCAAACTTCCACTATATGTTCTACTAATACGTATTGCTGCATTCACTCAATCCACACATGTATGAAGGTGAACTTGTACGTATGTTGGGTTTTACGTTTTGTTTCCAGATTTCTTTTTGTTTTCTGTTGCAGATCTATTTATGCTGCGAGCAATTATTTATGTAATTCCTTTTCTTGAAGTATCTCCAATGTTGAGTCGGCATGCAGCAGTTTGTTTGAGATGTTGCCCAGGAATGAGAGATGTCTTATAATAAATTTCCATTCACTGCTGAGTATCAAATTTCTTGTGCTATTTAAAAAAAAAAAAAGTGTCAGTGTATTGTATAAATCATAAATGTTACAGCCAATAGAATTCTATCTGAAATGAAGATGCACAGACTTTAATTTTTTTCTTCTTCAGGTAGACTGTTTATATAGAAATGAATTTTGTATTGTGTAACGTATCAGTAGGCCTACATAAATATGAATTATGCTTCTATCAGATGCGAGTTTTAATACTCTTTGTCAACATTGAAACTTTTTCACCAAGTCAACTGGCAGAAGAAAATTTCCTCTTTCACAACTAATTATAGCTAATGTGTTGAAAGTCTTAATTAAATTCTTCCGCGGAGCTTGTTTAGTGTTCCTTTTTCACACCATTGTGTAATTCAGATAATTAAAAGGAAGTTAGTTTGTGTGCCAGCAGTGTGTGTATATATGTGTTTGTGTCTATTTCTATAGGTCTGTGCTGTGTATATGTTGTATGTCGGTCATGTATTGTGTAGTATAGATTGTGCGTGTGTGTGTGTATGTATGTGTTTGCTCATATCGTTTGTATTATGAATTGTGTGGGATACATATTGTATATTGCAGGTCTCATTTTGTGTGTCTACTGTAAAAGTGGAAATTTTCGCGGTGTTGAAATTTTTGCGCAACTAGAAACTAGCGCGAAAATAAAAGCACGCAAATATTTTTGCTTGCCATACGTTCCTGTGCATGATGTCTTGATTCTGCGGAATTAAAAACACGCGAAACTCTTCTTACCCGGCCAAGCGCGAAAAATTAGTCGCGCAAAAATATCCACTTTTACAGTATATGATTATGTCCCTCTGCGCCTCAGAATAGGCTACTAGATCAATGGCGCATTACAAATGCTGTACTTATTATTATTATTATTATTATTATGTGCATCCTTATGTGTGTAGTAAAGAGATCATATGTAGGCCCTACCTACAAGTAATTGGGGAAGGGTTATTGACGGAATGTTGTTATGAATTCTGTAGTCGTCGTCAAGACTGACAAGGGAGGAAGTTAAGTTTCCGTATCCTCTTAATGTTTAGCGGGGGATTTCCGAATAACCCCGCCAGGGAAACGAACTTCCGCGCCAGTAATTCTTGCCGTAGTACCCTTCAAGAGAATCAAGAACACATGCTCGCAAGTTTGCCACTATGATTCACTTTGAGGGTTGGCCTCGATCAGTCTGCAGGCTCGCCATGATTGCAGTATGCAGTGAAGTCAACAAACTGCATAAAATGTTAAAAGATGTTTGTCAGGTATGCTTGCTAAATTGAATCGGCAAATACGCAAGTGAATTTTGAGAAAAATAGTGTCCATTTTTCCTTCTTTTTTTTCTTCATTTTTGTCTTGTTTAATAAAATGGAGAATATCTGAATTCAAAACCATCAAAGAGGTCCGCTAATCTTTTTGCTCAGTGTGCTTCTGGAAGTTCACACAACCTATCAGAAGGCCTCTCATGGAATACACTCATTCACTGTCAACGAAAAAAGCAAGTTGTTAGAGATTGCACAGGTTCACAGGTTTATAATCGGAGGCAAGGTTCAAGCTTTCTATGCATGTATCCCACCTCTGCATGATTATGAGATTCACTAGGTTCCCAGGAGCCATCAAGATCCAGTATGGTTCTAATATTTTTGCTTATGATTATATCTCTATGATGCAAATATGACTCTTCTTTACTCAATGTACCCCACTCCAGTTATTCATAAAACTATCCCAAGCTGACATTATGTTGTTTGTAAATATATCTTCTTCATGATTGTATAAATCACAAGTTACCTGAATCTGTGTTTTTAGGATCAGGAGAAAGGAATTTATAAGTTCATCAAGACAATTTACATAATGTGTATTAAATGTATGGGATAATCTGCAAATCTTATTTCACAGTTGCATAATCATGATACATGTCTCTAAAATGCCTCCTATAGATGTCATGTTCAAATACATGTAACTTTGCTGGAAAACATCCTCAACAATTTAGACCTATTTCTTGACTTTAAGATTTACTTCTTTACTTTAAGATTGCTATAGATACATTGTTCGATGCATTGTTGATACGATATATTGCAAGCAAATATGAAAAGGTGCAAGACGGGTTCTCAAGCCCTTAAAAGAATTATGTTTTCCCTTTAAGCATTATTCTTGGCATCCCCCTGGCTGCCTCTCATTAAAACATTAGAGAAGTCTATGCCATTTCTTTTAACTGATCATGAACTACTGTATACGCCGTTATTTTCGCGTACAGATATTTTCGCGAATGACGAGGTGATAGACATTTTCGCGAGATGTTGTTTTCGCGAATCGACGCCGACGCTTACGTTAATGCTCTATTAACAAAGTGCATGGCGACAGTTTCGCGTGTTGTTAAATTAGCAATCCAACTGCAATTCGCTAAATTAACGAAAATAACAGCGTATACAGTATCGCAAAGAGCTTACTGGGTGTTGTATAAGTGTATTGATGAGGGTCTTCACACAGGGAGGTAACTTTGCTACAGCATAGCCTTGGGTAGAGCCCCAGACTGGATTCAGGGGTAATGAATGTTGACTTTGTGGGTCGTAAGTGTCTGGTGAAATTTCTGCTTCCAAGGTTTTACAGCTCTGTTAATTGGTTTTAGAGATGGAGTGATATAGAGGGAGCAAAGCCAACTAACAGTTCACCTTCATTCATAGTTAAAGTGCAATTCCACTCAAAATATGAGTTGGCTTTTGATGTCAGAGTCCTATGGTGAATTATGTAATATCACATAAGAAGAATATTTACCTATGAAATGCACATTTATGAATAATCAAATAAACTATTATTGTTTTTCATTGCATACACGGATCTGCCCCAGAGTACAATGTTAATTTACTGACATTTTATAATCCTTCCAGATGTTTAAGGTCATCCGATTGTAGATTGCTTGTTGTTCCAAAAACGAAGAAATAATGGGGGGATCGGTCATTTGCACATGCTGGACCTTACCTGTGGAATCAGTTGCCTCAAGCTATCCGTCACATTTCGAATGTTGACTCCTTTAAAGTTGCCCTCAAGACTCATTTGTTCATGACCATTTTCCAGAAGAATTGTATATTATGATGTGTATTTTTTCATTACCATTATTGTGTCATTCATTTTCATGTGCATGCTTGTGTAAGGATTTTTGTATTTCATAACTTACTCTTCTACTGCGCCTTGAGCACGTTAACTATGTGGAACTTGCGCATTATAAGTACCCTGTATTATCATTAAATCACTTATTCAGAACAAAATGTATGAAAAATAAGAATAGTCCTTAAATTGTATGTAGGGACAATCATTTTTTAAAATCTTTATGATGAACTCAACTAAACTGTCAAACAATATAAATCTGTGGAACTCATAATGTATAATGCTTGAAAATATGAAGAAATATTGAATGGAAACTGATAGCTGTTATGGACTAGTGAGTTCTAAATCATAACCCTATAGATAGGACTACATAAAAAATGTCCAGGTATGGCATTGTTCAATCTCACCTAGATGTAGACGTAGCCACCGGCTGTAAATTTCAGAAGTGAATGCCAGTCCAAACAATAGTAAAAAGAAGCTCGTGGGATGTGGGACGCTGTAGTGGCATGTTTGGTTACAGTTCAAACGATAAAAAGAGATCTATATAAAGGATATGATTGTCCAAGATATTTCTGTAATGGATTATCCTGTAAATCAGTGATTTCAGCATTTCCATGAACTATGGGATGTCCCATAGATCAGCAGAATGATATCAAATGAATGAATTGATAAAAGTTTAGCCTCAAATATATTGTCTTAAGATAAAGTTATAAAACGTGATAAATGTTTTCATAGGTTTCTGGTAAAAAGTGGCTACAACCACAAAAGCAAATTAGCTATAGGCAATGCTGTCAACAACTCACAGTATATTAAAGCCAGCAACTTTATCAGTTTTTATGAACATGTCCCAAAAGTATTTGGGATTGAATAGCCAAGTGTATGTATTGCCTCTTTTCATGTATGCTTGACTGCATCTGCACCTCAAAGCCAGTTTTCTCGATACTCTGTGTACTGTAAAACATGATATATTCGCGGCATGAATTTTTTGCAAATTGGAGCTGACGGCCTTTTTTGCGGCATGAAATTTTCGCGAACTGCCACTGGCATTCAATGCATATAGTGTAGACAAGAACTTTCGCATGCATTTTAATTTCGCGAATCTTGGCGCTTGCGAAATTCGCGAAATTAAAATGCACGCGAAAATTCCTCGTTTTACAGTATCTGGTTGCCAATTCTCTCACCTCCCTTTTGGTCATAAGTTTTTAAGATAAAGCCAGACAGATCATATATCACTGGAAATCTCAAAATCTGGGATACCAAGTATAGGAAATTGAAGTGACTTTTAGTGGCTCTCAAAGTCATTGGTCACATCTCTTGCAAGGCATTGTACCTCTCCCTCTCATTCATTTTGGAGAGGACATGACAGTTATTAAAGTAAGGAGGAATAGAACAGAGAATCAGTTCTTTGAGACCAAACTTTTGACAAAAAACTCAGATGTTATTTTCTTTCCCCTTACAAATGATTTTAGGCTGATTCCAGATATTCATGTTTATTTTAACTCCAGCATTTATACCTTTGGCAGATGTTTTCATTTTTATGCTGTCATTTCTCATAGTCAACATGGTTACCAATGTACTCATAAGAAGTTTATGTTCTCAAATATTCTGCTTGCAATTTTGAATTGATACATTAAATCAAACTGTACTGGAACTCATTTAGCAATCACAAGACCCTTGTGACCATGTGAACAAGAATGACTGTATTCATATTTGTAAGAGTTTGAAGAGATCAATATAGAAAGTTGTATATATTATCTACTGAGAACCAGAATGGCTTTATCACAGTTTTGGGGTTATTGAATTATTGGTATCGTGTTGGAGAGCTCAATCTCCTCTACATTATGTTGTCAACTTTAAATCATTTTTATTTTCAGTAAAATATTACGAATTTTGATTGCAGAGACACTATTTTACCCTATATTTTGAACAATTCTTAAAACTCTACCCACTTTTGATTAAACAAACTTTATATAATTCATGAAAATTGATTGTTTCATTTTTATGTAAGCTCAAATCTTTAGAATGCGATAGTGCCCCTCTGGTTCTCAGCTGACGATAGAAGCCTATTTCTTCTATGTACACTAAATGAAACATATCATGGTTAAATAATGCTATGGTGCGATAGCAATTTCTCTTTTCCAGCCTTATAAGGACATGAAATGCCCCAAACTTGTCGGTAGGGCGATATGAGAGAATCTCAGCTGATATGGTGCCTCTCGCACCGACAGAAGGAAATGGTCATACCGCGCTTCCTCCCTCCTATCTGGAGAGTCGGTCCAAAAATATGCGCTATCTACGTCAAGACGGGCCACTTGACCTTCGCGTTTCTTCAAGACAGAAAATGGCTGCCATGTGTTTCGACAGCCTGACAGAGGCAATTTCGTTTTGCAGAATCACCCTCCCAGATATATTTTACTCCTCTCACTACATGTACTACCCCTTTGGTAGCCTTTACACCTTGAAGGGTCTATCTTTCATCAACATTCAGTGCCAGATTTCCAAAAATTTATCTCTACATGCAGGTGGTGGCAGTGCAGTGCCGTGTAACAATTCATATATCTCATTTTATCTCAACTAATCTGTTGGAGAAATAATTTTAAAAGATTCTGTGCTAAGTTGTTTCCTATGGATTATAAGTGAGCTGCCTTATGTGTCTTTGTTTCATATGATGATACTGTACATGCCATATATTTAACGAGTCCAATTTTTTGCAAATTGGGACTGTCGACGATTTCATGAGCGGTTAAATTCACGATCGTGAAGCACAGTACTGAATGGAGAAATATATACGTTCACGTCATATTCACGTCAGGATCGGAGTCAATATTTTTTGCATGTCTTTAAATTCACGAATAGCACCTGACTCGCGAAGTTCTCGAAAATAAAAACCTCACAAAATATTTGGCATACACAGTACTTTGACTTTATACCATGATGGTTATAGTGTCATGATGAGAGTTCAAGTTGCAAAATGGCTCACCTCATGTATCTGCATCTGCATTAAAGGACAAGTTCACCTTCATTAACATAAGAATTGAGAGAATGCAGCAATATTAGTAGAACACATCAGTGAAAGTTTGAGGAAAATTGGACAATTGATGCAAAAGTTATGAATTTTTAAAACTTTTGTGTTGGAACCACTGGATGAGGAGACTACTAAGGCTCGTGATGTCATATGAGTACAACAGTATAAAGAAAATGTAAAGAAAATTCAACATATTTTCACTTTTTTCGCATGATAAAAGAGTACTTGACTTGCCTCTTTCTAAAGGCAGTGGGAATAATATTACCCATAACATGTCAGTAAGACCCCGTTTACAGTGCGAGGCTCGGCCGCGGCTCGGCCGCGGCCGAGCCCAGCCCCGCTTCAGTGTAAACGCGCAAAAGGCCAAATGCGAGGCCAAAATTGGCCTCGCATTTGGCCTCGCTCTGGAGGTGGTCTCGGCCGCGGCCGAGCCGCGGCCGAGCCCGGCCTCTTCTTGGTGTAAACGCAAACTGGGCCAAATGCGCGGCCAATTGCGCGGCCAATTTTAGTCTGGCTCCCAAACTCTCTGCCTGTATCTTTCGCTATTCAGGATATTAACCCCCTCAACGTCGAAAACTAGTATAGTTTAAGGTGGTTTTGTCCTGCAAAGGATTTTTTCCTTCGGCAAAGGCCTTTGCCCGAACGGCGACTTCGTCGCCACGGAATTCATTTGGCAAAGGGTCTGAAAACCAGACAATACCAAATTGCGTTTGTTTACAAGCAGAGCGCCACTACGACAAAATATTGAAAGGTTTGAATCAAAAGCGCGGCCGAGCCCAGCAGTGTAAACGGACAAAATTGCGAGGCTCGGCCGCGCAATTGAGGCCGGACTCGGCCGCGGCCGAGCCGCGGCCGAGCCCGGCCCCGCACTGTAAACGGGGTCTAACGAGTCAAGGGAATGTGTACTTTTTTCAAAAGCTGAAATTTTGTGAAATTCTCTTTATATTTTCCTTATATAGTTGTACGCATGTGACATCATACACTGCAGTAGTCTTTTCATCCAGCGGTGACTGCAAAAAAACTTCAAAAATTCATAACTTTTGAACGGATTGTCCGATTTTCCTCAAACTTTCAATGATGTGTTCTACTAATATTGCTACATTCTCTCAATCCTTATGTTAATGAAGGTAAACTTGTCCTTTAATAGGTCAGTTAAATTTGTTTTACTCTATATCCATGAGTATATCTGTTCATAGTGGACATGGTACGAAGCTATTCAAGCAATCTGCTTGTATGAATACCATAGTATCTCTGAATGCTTAAAATACATTTGCATGTGAAAATTGTTGATCTGTCGGGCAAGCTATCTAGGTTTGCAGTGGACAAACTATCATATAAACATAGACAGAAGATTTGAATATGTCCAAGCACATGTCTCCTCACAGCTTCTACTTCTAGCATGTTGTACAGCATCAAGAGGCAGGGCCAATCCTTGTAAACATTATGACAATTTTCCCTAGGCAAGTAAATGTGAACCTAGGACTGAAATATGTTGGGTGCAATTCTGATATACATATGATTAATTTCATTTTGTTCCCACTGTGATGAGAACATGGATGGGAGAACAGTCAACATAAAATATTGAAACAAAAATATTGAAACATTACAGATTTCCTGTACTGACAAAGCATGATGACATGTCAGTTTGTGGGGGATCAACCTAGACCATCGCTGTTTTTAAGGCCAATCTTGAGATTTACAGCGAGAGGTTACAACATTTACAAAGTACAGAAACTAGGAAGGACCCCCCACCCAAAAAAAAAAAAAAGAAAAAAGAAAAAAAAAGAGAGAACAAAATATGAAGGCAAAAGTAAGTCGGGTGAGGTACAATGTACCACATATGACTACATATAATTGAATGCAGCTAAAAATACATTACGATGTATCTCTACGTTCTACATTACATGGTACATGCATTTACACGACACATCCCAGCCACGGTGTTTCCAGCTTAGATTTTCTTTGCACACATTGATAATTTCAAAACACAATATAGTGGTGTTGGTGTTGAATTTTTAATCATTCAATGGAAAGAAAGTCAATTTAGTTCTGAAGTCTAAAAGATATAAAAAGGTGATAGCATAAAAGTATCTGCCAATCTGCATGAATTTGTGCATTATCCTAAACTTGATTAAAGTCAGTAGATATACATGCATTTGCTTCTGATTTGGAACACTGTCGCTAGCTGTGGGTAAAACCTTTTCAAAAGGAACAATTTTAGAACAAAACTAAAAATATGAAATTCAAATGCAGCTTCAGTTATTACTGAAATATAAGTTGTACTTCAGATGCACCGGATGAGAGGTGAACATGCACAATACAGATGGCACGTTTCGAGTGCCACATTGGGTTGTTGATGACACTTGGCAGGATCTAATCCAATTAAGGTGTCATCCTGTCATCCCGTTGCAGTTTATTTGTAACTACACTTGTAGATCTGAGCCACAGATGTAGATCTCCTCTTCTAACTGTTGCTGGAGTCTCTTGCATTATATCATATAGAGTAGAGACCTGCGGGTCAGGGTAGGATGTGGTTGGTTAATCAGGAATGCAAAACTAGATCAGTGTGGAATATGTTTTTTAATGATGCATGGAGATTATATCTGTTCATCGTTCTGTTCAAGATCATGAAGTAAAGTGCATCTCACACATGTGGTTTAGAATATCATTGTGCATCATTATAGATTTTATGTTTGTATCCTTGTACTTACATTTTTAAAGTTCCACAGATCTGTAAATAATGTTGCACAGTCATTTTCTAGTCACTCCCTGATGAGATTGGCGTCACTATTCACCATTTTCTATGTGTGTGCTGCAAACAGTAATGCAACAGGTTTGCATTCTGCTTTTTTCTTGGAGTGAAATGAAATCTCTAACATGTTTATATTGTAACTCTCTTACCACATAAGACCTATAACAGGGCTCGACACTAACGGTGGCCCGGTGGCCTGGGGCCACCAAAAACGCAAGTCGGGCCTGATCGGGCCACCAAAAAAGGTCGGATGTTTGTCTTTGGGCCACCAAAAATAAAAGTTAGTGTGGAGCCCTGCCTATAATCTATACAAGTACTGTATAAGAGTGATTGAGTGTTTATTTTTTGTCTTACGAATTTCAAACCAATATGGATTTACAAATTGATACTTTGTATTATATATGATTTTTTGTTGGGTTGAAATATAGTGTAATGAATTGAATTGAATTGAATTGAATTGAACTTTGTGAATCATGCAGTTTTATATTGACTGAAACAATCACATTGTCTACCTCTACAAAGCATGCTTTATGGGAATAAGAAATAATGTGTCATCTGCATCTAACCTGAGTCTTATGTTTCTATTCTTGGTATGTGCAATCAATCCCCTGAAAGTAATGACAATAATACTATTGGTGAGGATATTGAAAGGGAAGGACAAGATGAAGTGGATATCATTTTTGTTTATAATCATTGATTATAGATACTTTGAAGGAGTAACAGGTTAGTTGATAAGGAGGCATTGTGAAGCCACATTCTTGTCTTTTTGACAGGGTATAAGTCATAAGATAACAAAAAAGACGATGTTTCACCAATGAATCTTAGCACAGGAAACTGTGAAGCTGGGTAATAAGCAATATCCCTCTTTAATATGGGTGCAGCGTGGGGCCCCTTATGTACATAGCACATCAAGATCCTCTTTTGTATGTAGCTTGGCACCAAGAGATTGGAAATTAGTTGCATCCATGAAAAATAACCATTCCCATGGTTCCTTTACGAACAGTATCATCCTCGAGTATGAATCTCTGGCACTTCATAGCCCCAGTAGATTCATTTACGACGGCACAGGAACATCGTTACCTCAGCCAATGGCTTCGGGATAAAATGGGATCAGGGACTATTTATGTCATAGGGGGCAGAAATAGTCTGAACGAAAGAGAACTCGGTTTAGTAGGAATTTGTCACTTGTCAATTGGTGCTACAAATTGTGTTTGTTGGTGAGGCCAAGTGTAGGCACCCAGGCTGAATGCAATTTTAAGGTACACACTCTTACTACTATAAAACAAGGAATGTTCGCGTGTATTTAATTGTGCAAATTTCGCGACAGCCAAGATTCGTGAAATTAAAATGCATGTGAAGTTCTTGTTTACACTGTATACATTGAATGTTAGCGGCAACTTGCGAAAATTTCATGTCACGAAAAAGGCCTTTGGCTCAAATTGGCCAAAATTTTGTACTGCGAAAATATTATGTTTTACAGCATCTCGGATGCAAGAAAGATTTAATATCAAAGAAGCACTCTCAAACATTCTGAAATTTCTAACAGTTGAATTGTCGAGATTGTTAACCTTGAGTTTGATTCTGATTATTTGCTAGTATTAATGAATTATGATAATATGAACATTTATAGCGTGGCAACTCTACCTCATGGGCTGCTTTAAAGAAAAGGAGAATTATCCACAAATGGCAGAAATGCTAGATGAAAAATGTGTCAGGTACCTCAATCATTATGATTATCAATAATGTTTGCACTAGTTGGAACACAAATGGACGTCTAGAAGTCTGTAATTGTGATGAAAATTGATAAAGATACCTGTAGTAATCATGTCAGAAGAAGAAAATTGCAAATTCATAATGGCAATGAGTAAATATTTTCACTTGCCACATATTCTTGCGATTCTGGATATATCATCAGATGGAGATGGCTGTAGCATGATATGTTTAGATAAAGTTTCAAATGCTGTGTGAATGATTTAAAGCCCTGTTGAAGTTGATTGATCCAGTAAATGCCAACTACAACTAATTTTATGATTATGACTAAGTGTATTTTAAAAGAGATGACAACAACTATAACAATGTTCAGCCTATATCTTTGACTAAGGCAATAAACCTGACATACTCAGACCTCCCCATCCAGTATATGCTCCTATCTTTCATTCATTGTTCATTCAAGACAGCAAAGTGTAGTATGCAGTCACCTTTAAACACTCCATTTTCCCACTTTTTCCCCCTCTTTTATTGGGGGATCGCTTCCCTGCCATTGAAGTTTTATTTTTGTGGCAGGCAGGAAGCTCTGTGGAAATCAGAGGTTCCCCCCTTGCCGGGGCCTGCCTGAATTCAGCGTTCGGCCGCAGCCAGGTGATGTCCCACTTGGTTTTGACCCTCCTCGAGCAGTCTGTGTCTCCAACATTCGCTGCTTTGTCAAACAAGCCACTTCCTAGAATTTCTCTGCCACAATCAATTTATCTCCGTCCTACCAGACGGGCAGACACAGTTATGAAAAGTCTTGAGTGGTCTTGAGCAGTTTTCAAGTTGTCTTGAGCAGCCTAGAGACATACTTGCATTAAAGTGAATATATTTCTTTATATCTATCTTATCTTTCTTATCTTTAGAATATCCATGATGATAAATAACACAGTTGAAAAGTTTTTTTTTTTTTTTTCGTTGGATTGGCCACATATACACCTTGCAAAGCATCGTACCTTTCCCACTTATTCATTTTGAAGACAAGTTATTTTTTTTATTGTATGTTTTATTGAATCATATCACAAACATAATCAAATTATTTACAAATGATTTGCAATGATTGGAAAAACAAATGAATAAAACACACAAAAAAAAGAAAATAAGGTGACAAGACATTGAAAATAATGGTATCGAATAAGCAATACTAAGCCACTGAGATGATAAAAATTACATTCCACATACTAAGAATCTTGCTATAGGATTGGTCAAGAGCTGATCACGTGATAAAGCGTAGTTTTGCCCATCACATCACCTGAGAAGAAAAGTTTGTTACACTAGGTTGATAGTTCCTTTTGTTTCGCTGATCTCTTTAGTCCATACAGTCTTAACGGGAGATGAGTACGTGCAAAATAAAAGTACGTTGCACTGTGGACTATCACATTAACTAGGTCAAATGATAGTCCACAGTGCAACACACTTTTATTTCGGTGCCGCAGTGCATGGACCAAATTCGTTGTTTTGTCATCTACACGCATACGTCTAAAGTAAACTACGCAGTATGTAGCCTAAGCCCTAAGGATACCTAAAGACAGCTAAAACGGTTTCAGATGTGGAATAAAGTGGGAATATCTAGGACCCTAGATGTCAAATATAAAGTAAATATTAAATCAACTTTTAGTTTCAGGCAATGAGACAAACTATCACTTCCTTGGCGATCTGGATGTAGCTATCTTTTCTCAGCTGCGCTTCGGAAAGATAGCTACATCCAGATCGCCTCAGAAGTGATAGTCTGTCCCATCACTTTTACCAACATTGAGTATTTGCTTACTACATACCTGAATTTGAACAGCTATGTTATTGCAGGAAGGGATTCTTTGAACTGACATTGTTATTATTTTTTGTATCGAGGCATAGAACAGAGAATCAGTCTTTGAGACCAAACTTTTGACAAAAATTTCATATATGTTATTTACTTTTCCCCTACAAATATGTTCATGCAAATTCCAAATATTCATAAATGTATTGTTACTCCAGCATTTATACCTCTGGCAGATTTTTTGTGCTAGATATGTTTTCATTGTTGAAACAAATATGTTCTCATTTCTGATAGTCAACGTGGTTGCATTTGTACTCGTAAGAAATTTATGTTCTCAAATATTCTGCACAAAATTTTTAACCAGTGCATTTAAAATCAAACTGTACTAGAACTAATCTGGCAACCACAAGTCCCTCCTCACCATGTGAACAAGATTTGCTATATTTGTATGGAAAGATCAATATAGGGAGTTGTACGTTTGCCACAGTCAATTTATCTCCATCCTTCGAGACAGGCAGACAAAGTTATGAAAAGTCTTGAGTGGTTTTGAGCAGTTTTCGAGTAGTCCTTTAATAGCAACTGAGAGATCCTTTGTAAGCCCTATACAATGTACGTTGGAGTGATATACAAAACTTTAGAACATTCATCAAGATTTTTTTTTTTCTGACGTAGAACTTTATCTTGTAAAGTGAGCTTAAAGGGAGTTGTAATTTGTTTGTTTGTTTGTTTGTTTCCATTCATTTATTTTTCCATTTCCACCAGACATGTATAGATAGGGGATTCATTTTAATGAAAAATAAGTGCTTTTCATTGTACATCATTGTCATACTTCCTAGTCCCGCTCTTCAATTTATGTATGTGTCACAGTACTTCATATCTTGTGATGAAACTTTGCTCATTCCTGATGTTTAGATTCTGTAGAATGTCTGCCTGAATGCAGCTTGTGATAGTGAAGACTAGTGGAGGAGATCTGATTTAGTACACTTTGCAAAAATATGCCTCGTGCATTAAACTGCGTAAAGATAAAGAGAGAAGTTGGTAATTACCAAGCTGTGGTCACCTATGTGCAATGTACACTGTATGACATGCCTTTAAGTGTTTCAAATTGTTTGATGCATGGTACCATTTCAGCAATAGATCAGTCATCTTGTCTATTTGGCCATTATCATCATGCCATGAGAGTGATTATGGAATTATTGTCTCAGCACCCATCAGATTATTGGACTATCCTCATTCATTGTGGCAGGTGACAGAGTGATTGATATGAAACAGTTTTTGAAATAACAGGAAACATGCAGAATTATGTACTGTACGAGCTGAAACTTTCGCGTACAGATATTTTCGCGAATTGGTCCTTTGAGGACATTTTCGCGTGTTCTCAATTTCGCGGTTGCGAGGGTCAACTGAACTTACTTATTTTCGCGTGTTGATATTTTCGCGATTCAAAGGCGATTCGCGAAATTCACGAAAATAAAACCACCGCGAAAATTTCAGCTCGTACAGTATGTCTGTCTGTCCGCCTCTCTCTCTCTCTCTCTCTCTCTCTCTCTCTCTCTTTCATCAGTCATGGTGTTATGTTCCATTGTTCTCCATAGCATATTGCACTTTATTGATAATCTGACAGATCTTTTGAAAAAGAATAGTCATTCTTTTTTTCTCATTTCTTCCTCAGATTCATGAGTAGTTGTATTTCCATTATTGTACCATGGTCATAAAGAATGACCAATGTCTTGTTGTTACAATAAGATATTATTATGTAGCAGTCTGTAATGCACACACAGATGCTAAAAAAGATTTGCAGCATTGTTGCCTTATATTGCCTGTTTGTAAAACTGTTGGATAATTTCAAAGGTACAGTAGGCATTCACCTTGACAACAAATGTAGCAGAAATACATCTTGAAGCTCTGCAGCTCTGCAACATCTCCTTGTTGAAACACATTACACATTTTCAAAATGCAGGGGGGGGGGGAATGAGATGTTGTTACAATTAAAATTCAATATTTGCTTGACTGATGCTGACTGACATGTTTAGAAAAAAAAAATATCAGAAAAATGTGGCAGTCCTTCAAAATATTTTGTTACTTTAACTAGTCACTACTGCACTAAGATGAACTTCCAAATATAACATATCTTTCTTAGTTATGTATTCCATGATTGAAGGGTATGCATAACTATAACTATGTCTATCTCCCTTCCCCCTCCCCCCACAAAAAAGACAAAAAAAGAGAAAGATCTAAGTTGAGGATGAATTTGAGTGATACATATTTGTCAGTTGGATAGATCATTAAGAATATAAACAATAGTAATCTCAGATGAAAATTGTTGATTTCAGTGGTTGTAGATTTTGTAGTTATCATAAGCAAGTAAAATATTGTAGGTGTTATTGTTATGTGTATTCCCATACCTGTGGCCATTGGTAATTTATTGTATCCTTTTTGCCAGTTCAAGAAGAACTGTATTGTTTATATATCTTTCTTAATTTTTTTAGTAATTTTTACTTATTGTTTGTATATGATTTATTATTATTATGGGAAAATATGTCAAATCAAATCAAGTAACAAAAATACTAGGTGTTACAAAAAACAACAACAAACATTTCCCACTTTTGATCCTTAGTTCAAAAAAGAATAAAGAATAGTTCAAAAACTATGTATAAGATAACACTGACATTGATATGAGTAATAGCTGTATAATGTTGATTTTTTGGAGGTAATTTAGAAATGAAAGCAATATTCAGTTTCATTAGATTCAAGATTTATTTTGAAGTTAGGGTTTCAGATTTTGCTCTGTTTTTAACCCTCTGTACAGAACTTAAACTGTGCCCAGGGGTCAATTGGTGTATGGGAGTGTGTGGTTAAAACCCAGACATTGGTCCTGAACAATGGCCAGGGTTTGAATGCTCTATTACATATTCATGAGAAATTCCACTATCACAGCTAGTCTATATTCATCCTGAAATGTAGTGTATGCAAGCACATGAAAACATGTGCTTACTTTTTTCATGTGCATGCATTTCACCCTTTACCATGCATGCATGAATTCAGACTAGCAGTGCCCGAGCAATTCATCATAAATTATAAAGCATTCATGAGCCTAGTCGGCAGAGCTGTGAAAAGGTGGTATTCGTGGTATTCATGTCTGTAGTTCAGGGTCATAGTAAGCACACACTCACATACACATCTTGGTTCCTGTATAAAGTTCAGTTTTGTGCAGAGGGTTCAAATATGACCAAAATCTGGAACCTGACTTTAAAATTAATCATAGATTTAATGACACTGATTCGTGCTTTCATATTCAAATCACCATCAGCTAAATTGTACACTATTCAGCTATTACTCATATCAATGTCAGTGTTATCTGATATATAGTTCTTGAAGTATTAAGGATCAGAAGTGGGAAATGTTTTTGTAACACCTAGTACCTCTTTACACAATTGACATCTAATCTATACAGTTTCAAAGACAGCCAGTGTATTCCGTGTCACACTTGGGATGCAACATCAATGTCAGTTAAAGGCATAATTTACCATTTGCAGATGAAACAAAAAAACCAGCTTTAGTGCTTCAAAATAGTTTTAGAATGTGAGTTAGGGATAGAAACAATCACTGTAAAAGTTTGAATCAGTATAATTAATGTTAAGAATTGTTAAACATACAAAATGTGAACAATAGTTATAATAAAATGTTTCTCAAGTAAACCATCTGCAGTTATAGTTTATTGAGGAAAATAGTGATATTTCCTTATGTTTTAGGCTTTATTGCAAAATTTTTACATGGTAGGATGTTTTGTGATACAACTGACCTACACAAATGCATCAAATGTGATATCTCAAAATTTTTTTAATCACCGCTCCCAAAGGTAAACTGTACCTAGTTAATTTTGGTAAAACTTTTGAACTGAGGTCCCATCCTGTTAGATGCTTGCAGTCTGACAAGTAAATTAACCTTTACTGATTTTTGTTCCCAGCTTCCTTTTGTATCTTCTTTATTTATCTTCTGAAGTCCCTTGTATTCCTTCTGGGCTGGTTCTTTGAGAAAACTAACATCTAGTATCAGTATTAGTATCAGTCTGACAAGTAAATTAACCTTTACTGATTTTTGTTCCCAGCTTCCTTTTGTATCTTCTTTATTTTTCTTCTGAAGTCCCTTGTATTCCTTCTGGGCTGGTTCTTTGAGAAAACTCACATCTAGTATCAGTATTAGTCATGAATCAAATGTGAAACTACATCTCATATTTCATGCATGTGCTGGGTCTTCCCACCTCCCTAGTCTTCCAGCAGTCTGTACAATGGCAACAGTAGTGGTTGCTTTCATTAGCAGTCTGTGAAACTCCCCCCCCCCCCCCCACCAGAGTAGAGTGGAAGGAAAGATTGTCCTCATCAGTGAACGTGAGGAGCCAAGATCGAAAAGATTTGGTTATAACCATTTTATCCGTTGGCTTAGGAAGGGATAATGTTGTCATTATGTTTCATGTAAAGATCAGTTTCAGTGTGTGTGTGTGTGTGTGTGTCTGCATGTGTATCTAGTGTATGCAGTTCCCTTACTAGGTTCATGTTGCCCCAGTTGCACATGATCTTGGCAAATTCTCTCAACATTTGAGCTCAGAAAACATTAAGCTTTGGGGAAGAGGTGATAATGCACATCAGATTATGTTATCATCTGATTAATTTCATGCCTGAGCCATTGTTTCATTAAGATGACCCCCTTTCAGGGTGGTGGCGATCAATTACAGTGCACTCGCGTTATAATGAACACGGTTATAACGAAATTCCAGTTACAACGAAGTAATAATTCAGGCCACAACATTATCTGCGCTATGTTTTGTTTAATTATTATTGTTTATTCATTCGGCTGCAATGATATTTCGATATAATGAAAGAAAACTGCTGGTCCCAAGGACTTCATTATAATGGGAGTCCACTGTTCAGAATTACAATATGACTTTGTAAATTGATTTGCGATGGGCATCCATATATGTGTCTATACCAGAATATTCCCTTTGAAATGATGAGTAATTATTGGAAACAATATGGTTTTATGTTCCTGGTCTAAACCGAAATGTAAAAGATCAATCAATCAAACATAACAATCCCCAGATGCTTGTATATCTGATTGTTAACACATTTGTGATGCCATGTAAATCATATTATCATTCATAGACTCTGTGAGTCAACTGATACATGTATTTGTGAGGTTTACGACTAGTCTTGAGTGGTTCATTATTCAGAGTCATTAGAAATTAGGAGTCATTATTGTCCTAGTTGAGCTCACTGGAAATGCTCAAACTACAGCTCGAGTCTCTGACAACATCCATGGACATAGGGCACCATTGATGTTATCATTTCTTGGCATGGAAAGCAACATATCTAGGCTTTAAACTTTATTTCCCTAATTTACATGTCACTTCATATAACAAAAAAGATGCATAATAATGAGTAGTACATTATGGAAAAAAGAAATTAACATAAAAAATTATGGTATAAGAGCTTGCCATTTGTTCACTTGAAAATCTAAGTGATTCTTTTATCATAGCTATGATACGCTCTGTATTTCCCAAATGCTTCATAGAAAACAGAAATGGACATAGAGTTGGAAAGATATCTTTGACTTTACATGAAAATATAAAGTATTTTGCATAATAGATAAGTGTATTCACGAAATGTCCTCTTTCAACATGTAAAGTTCCAAAACATATTTCCTCATCTGTGAACATAACATGGCGGACATTTTTAGCTTTGAGCAAAAAAATAAAAAAATAAAAAAATAAATTCATGCCAAAAAGATGACACATGGGTACATTTCAGAAATAAATGTATTAATGTTTGCAGATGAGATTCACAAAAATTATAAATTGAAGAATCACTTTTACCTATTTTACATAGATAATGTTGAGCAGCAATTTTTCTGTGTACGAAGTTAAATTGAAAATTACAAATTCTATTCTCTATGATGATCTACAGATCAAAGAAAAATGAAACTTCCATAGCAAAGAATCTTGTATGTTCAACAGTAAGTCAGTTTTTCATTTTACTTGATGATCTGTCTCTGACAGCTGGACTTTAACTTGCCAACCTCTGCCTAGAGGGTTTCAGGTGCTCCACACCACTGCTTGACTACTGGTTTGACCACAGTATCAATACGTGTCTAATTGTCTGTTAATGCTGTAGAATATATGAGCTATCAGGAATTAAATAGCCAGAGGACACTTCAAAAGTTTAGTCAATTACTTTTGAGTGTCACACTTGGCTGCCACATATCATATTGTCTGAAGTCATTACTGCCTATAACATGCTTGTCACAGCTTCTCACCACTGTCTACTTCATGACTTCTTTCCCTTGCCTGTAACCGAGAGTGATGACCTCAGCCTGATGAAATTTGTTTTTAAAAAAGATCACTGGCTTCTTTTGTCAGCACTCATCCTGATTGTTGACAGCAAGTTGCTCATTCTTTGCATCCTCTACCACCTTCGAGCTTGGCCTGTGTGACCTCAGTTACCCTTCCCCTTGATTCACCCAAGTTATAACTATAAATGAGACAATGAGAATGAAGAAAAAGAAAGCAGAAAAAATAAAGAGATAACATTACACTCAATAAACATCTTGTGAGAATTCAAAATGTGTTTTCTGTTTAGATATGTATTGTGCTGCCAACATTCCCTCATAAAAATCAGAGAGATTCCACAGAGCAGTCGGGAAGATACTAATACATTTGTATGTACAATAGGTATAACATGAAACTCGATAAACAGATCAAAATGATACCTCAATCATGTTTGCGTTTGTATTCTGTTTGTAAGACGTACACAAGGAGGAATTTTTCAGTAAGCCTCCTGTTAAATAAGGGAAATCTAGCAGCTCTGTATCTAGAATAATTTGAACATGAGATACTGTAAAACATGATATATTGGCGGCATGAATTTTCGCGAATTGGCGGCGACGGCCTTTTTTGCGGCATGAAATTTTCGCGAACTGCCACTGGCATTCAATGCATACAGTGTAGACAAGAACTTTCGCGTGCATTTTAATTTTGCGAATCTTGGCGCTCGCGAAATTTGCGAAATTAAAATGCACGCAAACATTCCTCGTTTTACAGTACTATCCCACCTCTTTAATCATACAGTATTTCAAAGTTATTATTGAGGAAAATATTCATTTCAAAGCAGTAAATTCATGTTTGACAGTACAAATTTGAGTACATGGAATTATATTGCTGCAAATGAACTGCTGTAAACTTGTGTTCATTCAGCAGTATGCCAAATGCAATACATTCCCATGTACTGGAAATATGTCTTAAATCTACAAATTGTGCAGATCCACATTCTGTACATATTTGTGCAATTCTGTTATAAGATATGAATTAGGGTAAAAAATTGCTTATTTTATACCGGAGCTGTGTGTACCAACTAGAAAGTGTTAAAAAAAAACAGCAACAACAACAACAACCCATAAATACATGTACTGATATTTGTGTCTCTTTAAACTGTTTAAATAAGAAATTGATTCAAAATATAAGATATATGTAAATACTATATAATAATTTACTCATGATTTAACACAAGTTCATAATTCAATCTTCAGATGAGTTATAAAAATGTACTGACTGGTTAACTTTCACTCATTAGACAAATTGCAAGCTGTAACAGACTAATGTAAATATAAGTTTATGTTTTTTAATTGCATACTTGGCTTCCTACTTGGTTTTTTTTTGGTAACAGACACCAAAAGCTGGTCAAAAAAAAAAATGGTTATCTCAGATATCAGACTGTTACTCGGGCAGTTGCTACTACAAACAGACAAGTCCTCCTATGACATGTATGAGATTAGGCTTGTCCGCAGTCTTCCAATTATGTTTTTATGATGACAAGCTTTCACACGTTTTATGAAACATAAATTTGTCCCCAGTGACAGTTTGCCACCGATGTCAATGAAATGTTAGTCATAGGCAAGATATGTCACAATGGCAAATGATTTCCATATGAAATGCCCCCTGATCATCTCCACAGGTGGATTACCCTTTGGACAGAGAAGCAAAGTCAGGCATACATGTACATGTTCAGTTTATCATAGGTTGAGAAAGATAAGGGCTTTAAGGTGTGACTAATGCTATAGGGTATGTGAACCTTTACACCCTTATCTTACTCAACCAAACGATATCATCGTTTCATACATCCACAACTATTATTTGTGTATACGTATGCACATGTTTTGTGCATAACAATGTCATTATTGATCAATTCCTTGCACACTACAGTATGTATTCATACAGTAAGGAAGCTTTTCACGAGTTCATTAGTGTGTCTGAATGGCGGGAGAATGCAGCAGTGGTGATCACAGAATTGTTCTTAGGGGGATTTTCCAGTAGCCGCATAGGACAGGTGACTGTTATCAACAGGTAGCCATTAAGACAGGTTTGACTGTACTGGTGTACTGGAGGGTTGGAGTGTATAAATGATCAAATAATATATTGAATGGCTTATCAAAAAGTTAATACATCTATCCCTAATGCAATGATTTTGCATGGTTATGTCTATTAAGCAAGCAATTTGGGCCACTGTCACAATTTAATTTCTTGCCCTTTGCTATTTGAAGAAATTGATTACTGAGGGTTGTTTGCAATACTGTTAATCAAAACCATTGTATTCTTTAGTGTGTAGTACTTTCCTTGAATGATTTTAATATTCTGATAAAATTCATGAACCACTGAAAAAAGAAAATGCTCATTTGGGATATTGAAATTCTTTAAAGCTTTATTCAAGACTCACAAGATTCTCATGATTACATGCAATGGATTTGTTGAGGAAACCTTGCTTTCTCAATATGATTTTCCAAAAGTTTGTAATTTTGACAGTGGAAGTAACATGTCCCTAAAACAATTACCCAGGAATGAGTAACAATGAAACTCTTCCCAATGTGGACAAGTTCCCTTGACATTGACTGTTTGGATTTTTTTTTTCTCTAGCAGTGACCTAATAGGGCATATAATCAGAATCTTTTCCCCCCTTGCCCCGTGGCCCATGTCGTTTTGTGATCGCGTGAGCGTGTATTGTGTTCCGCCGGACACGCCCGTCTGCCGTTATATCAGCCCTGTTGCCAAAATGACTGGTGAGGTAATTTGTGAGAGTATCAGCCGGTAATGAAGAGAGATGAAGTGTGGGATATGATGCTTCTCATTTGTCAGTCACAGCGCAGAGGCCCGGGCGATACGTGTTACAAGCTATAGGGCAGTTTCTACAAGAGTGGAGAGCAATCAGCCGTTATCCTGTCAACGTATCATGATATTTATGGCTGAAGGAATATATACTCATTTATATTCATTTTGATTTGAATTGAGACATTGGCACAAGATATGAAGCTAACCACACAGGATCTTTGTGTGTGTGTGTGTGAGCAATGTGTTTCCTACTCTATGGATATTTTCACAGCGTGGTTGCTTTATAATTTTTTTTCTCATGAGGCAGAAAAAAGGTCTTCCCACTCCAGTTGAGAGCAATGCAGCATTGATAATCAGTCCCAGCTTGTGACATGAGGACTTGAAATATCTTCAAGCAAGTATAGTGTACATGTTACAATCAATGTACTGAAACTTACATGATTTTATGGAAGAGATATCATTACAGCTTACTTATTATTATTATCATTATTATTATTATTATTCTACCCCCGCCACACATAGTGTGAAGGGGGTATATAGGAATCACCGCGATGTTGGTCGGGCGGGCGGTCTGTCGGTCGGTCTGTTGCAAAATCTTGCGTCGCGAACTCCTCCTACAGTTTTGAAGCAATTTAAATGAAACTTAGGGCAAATGATCATATTGAGGTGTAGATGTGCAAGACATGTTTTTTTGTGTTTGTCGGACAATGCGTTGCCATGGTAACCATAATTTTACCAAAACCTTGTGGATTGAATGGACAAAGCATTGCCATGGTAACCATAATTTTACCAAAACCTTGTGGATTGAATAACTTCCACATCATTCAAGCAATTAAGGTCAAATTTAGTATGTATGATGATCGGGAGGTGTAGTTATGCAAGACACCAATGTGTTAATATAAGAAAAATGTGTTGCCATGGTAACCACTCATTTTTGTATCAAATTGAACCATTTAATCCATGAAGGTTAAATTTGGTGTGTATGATGCTCTTTAAGTGTATTTTTGCAAAATGTCCTTTGTATTTGTATCGGACAATGCGTTGCCATGGTAACTGCATTTTTTTTTTTTTTTTTTTTTTTAATCCTGTGGAGTGAACTTCTTCCACAGTTTTCAAGCAATTGAAACCAAATTTGGTAGGCATTATGGCCCTGAGGTATAGATGTGGAACACATAATTTTTGTGTTTGTCACACACCGTTGCCATGGTAACCAAAATTTTACCAAAACCTTGCAGATCGAATAACTTTTCCATCATTCAAGCAATTAAAGTCAAATTTAGTATATATCATGATCTAGAAGTGTAGTTTTGCAAGACACCAATGTGTTAGTTTAAGGAAAATGTGTTGCCATGGTAACCACTCATTTTTGTATCAAAATAAACCATTCAAGCTATGAAGATCAAATTTGGTGTGTATGATGGTCTTTACGTGTAGTGATGCTGGGGGAAAGCATGTTTCCATTTGCTGTAAGTTTTATACTCAGTGTCAACTCTGTAATTGTACAGTAAACTAAAATTATTCTGTTTCCAATTCGACAAATGCACAAACTTGGTATTAACGTCATTGCCCTCATTACATCACATACTATGAAGCAACACTAGGGGCGGGGGTATTAATCACCTTCAGTGATAATTCTAGTTATTATTATTATCATTATTCTTATTGATATTATCATTATCATCATCGTTATAATCATTGTTATTATAATTATTATTATCATCATTATCATTATCATTACTGTAATTATCACAATATATATGCTATTTACTGGAATATTAGTAGATAATGTTACAGTTGTTCAATACAAGAATATGGGGAGTAGAATTTGTCCGACAAAATTGCTTATGATTCTCTGCAGAGTAAAAAAAGATGCTTAAAGAACTCTGTACGATGCTGAACTTTATTAACTGCCACAGTGTTATTATCAGGCATGATATATTATTACTAATTGTCAATATATACATTTTGCCATTATAGTATTACAGTCATTAGATATGATAGTTCAAAAGTTGCAGAATATGGAGTAGAATTTTGCTCTACAAAATTGGAGATGAATCACTGTTCTATTTGAAATGAACGCACAAAATCTCAGTTTTATGTGCAAATCTATTTCTGAAAAGAGTTGGCAAAGCTGTGCCAAGTACTCAATGAATGAAAATGAGAGCCCACTTAGTAAATGCTGGCAAATAATCAAATCATAATGAATCACACTGTGAAATTGGCAGGAGCTAATTTTGTATGTAGATGTTCTTTGAACTTACCCCCTTCCCCCACTCTTTCTCCCCCGCCCCCATTCTCAATCTCTGCATCCTATTGGGCAAGTTTTGCCTCGTTGCAAATACTTCCCATTGGAGATGACAGTGGCCTTGGTGGACAACATTTGTAGCATGGATTTATGCATTCCTTCCCTAGTCAGCACTGGCATTTTCCTTTAAAAAAAGAAGTAAATGAATAAAAATAGCAGGGTGTTCTCCTAATCCCTTGACCCTGTTACACATAGGTGACCTGTCCACCATGTTGAAGTTGAACTGCTGTCAAGAAAATTGCAAATTTAGGTGATCTGGCCTAGAAATAAGAATTTGTTATTTGATTATCTCCAGGACAAATTCAAGAGGTTAAAATGTTTTAAAATTTGGGACCTTTCTCTCTTTTTTTTTTTAAATCAAAGCATATCATTACAGCATTTTGAATGGTCAAATATACTGCATACTTTTAAAGCAGCTAAACTTAAAAACGAATCTATTGATATTATCCTCTTCCACTGGTCTACATAGTATTCTTATTATGTCCTTAGGATAAAAGTGAAATATATTACATTTTAAAGGTATATTGTGTTTGACCTGTCTTTTGTGATTGGGATAGAAGGAAGAGTAAAGTAGGATTTTTGCAAGGACCAACATGCTCTGAAGATGAATGCACAAAGTTAGTGTCCGGCAAAAATTGTTCCAAAAGTTTTAGATAAAATAAGTGCTTTACTTCGATCATTCAATAAAGTTGAACAGACAAAGAAGAGCTGACAAGATAAATGCTTAATAAATGGTGTTGTATACCTTATTTTTCTTCATATGAAGATTGAATTAAAGTGCAGGTTCTACTCAGTGAAATTAGAGAAATAATGTGCATGCTTGAAAGTTAGGAGACACTTGTTGTTTATTTGTTTGTTTGTATACTTTGTGTGGACTTGTGGATTGCCTTCCAGACAATGAGGCTATACCAGTGGTAAAATTGTTTAACCTGTTGAAGATGGTTTGATTTTGCTACAACACGCATTACCCATAGACGCTTGCCCGAGTATACTCGGGACTCATCCTCAACGGGTTAAAAATGGAGTTGCTGGTTAAGTGAACTAAGTTTCTTATTTGAACTAGCATACATTCATGAAAGTTGTCTTCCCTTTGGATGCTTACGGAATATTTGTATTATATTGGATGGCTATGAATGGGATACAGGGAATATTGCACGAGTTAGGGCCAACATTGCACGAATCGAAGATGAGTGCAATATTGGCCCTAACGAGTGCAAGATTCCCTGGTATTCCATGAATTAATGCCATCCAATATAATTATTATCGTCTACAATCAAGTAGAGCAAGCATAAAATGCAGAATAATACCGGGCTTCTACTCGTCTTTGAAGTTACTCAGTAACTCGGACCGGCAGTCACATCCCAGTGCTGAAAAGGGGAAGCCCCTAAAACTGTGTGGTGCAAGCTGTTTGCGCGCTTGTGAATTGTAACAAAATGACACGCACTAGGAGCAAGTGTTTGCGCACTCAACAAGCGCTCGCGCAACAGACAAGAATATGGTGTGATCTTGAACGGCCAGTAACAACAATACCCTGTGGGGAATTAATACGTTGGCCTATGCGTTTCGATTAATAAGCTCTGATATTGAATGGTAAAAATTGCGCGGACAACAATACGAATTTTTAATGCGTGGCTCAAACTTCCTATATAGATGATAATACCCTTTGCTGTACAGTTTGTTTGTTTGCTTGTTTGTTTGTTGCCCTGGACAACCAGAAATGATATTCTAAGATTGATGAACAGGCACCAGCCTTACAAAGATAAGCAGATTAATTACTAATGGAAACTCTGACTTGAGGACAGCCATATAATTGTCACTGCACAATGACGACCTGAACGACAGCATTTACCCAGAGTTTTGTGCAGATTCTCTGCCAATCGTGTCATTTGTGGCTTCGTTCAGTCTGAAAGGAATCCCTTACTGTTTGCAGTTTTACGTAATATTTGGTGTACTGTAGATGTACGGACAAGGCCGTGTGGCATGAAAACTTAACAACTGTCATCCTGATATCATGTAGGAGTAGCAAGGAAAAATTGGCACGTCTTAGTCATCGAGCAAACGCTCTGTTGAATGTGTGATGACTTATATCACGGGATAAAAATAATTCACAAATGTATTGTTAAGTTTCCATGGAAACCTAAAATCACCCTGGCACATTGATGACAGTGAACCCAATTGTTTCTGACAAAATGTTGCTACAAAAATAATCACATTTTTATAAAGTCCTGATATAAATTCCTCACAATTAAGTAATTTCTGTAGCTGGATGGCATACCAAAATTATTTTCAGTCTTTTCTCTTCTTCGGCTGGCCAGAACTCAAAGTGAATTCAAAATCATAAGAATTAAACACAGTCAGACTGTAGTCACATTTTCTGAGTTATGTAGGCTTGAACTAGAGATGCTCTTGAACATTTAGAATTGTAGGTTTAACTTAAGCATTTTCCAAAGTGAAATTTACAATTGTACACAAATACAGTGTACCATCAGCCCATGTTGATAGGAAATAGTTACTTATATTCACAACGCTTTTGTTGCAGTTCCTGGCATTCACATAAATGACATAATTTCCATTCAAAATAGGGTTTCAGTAAATGTTGACAAAGGAGGACCTTTCAGGATGAAGTAAACAAAATCATTGATTCAGATTTTCATTTGATATTGGATCAAAGAATTGTGAAGTTATCGTAGTATTAAAAAGTATTGTTTACTTTTTGGGGCAGTGATTTAAAAAATGGTCGAGTAATCACATTTGATGCATAAATATATGTGTAGGTCAGATGTATAACAAAACATCTTACCATATAAAAATTTCTCAATAAAGTCATAAAATATAAGGCACTGTTTTTCTCAATAAACCATAACTGTATAAACAATTTTATTATAACTTGTGTTCACTTTTTGTTTATGTAACAATACTTAACATTGAGTATATTGAGCCTTTAAAGTAACACCTACAAAGACAAAAAGACAAGTTGAGGAAACCTTGACTAAGAAGGATTGGGCATTATATCAGACTGGCATTGTTTAGATTAAAGCATTGTAGTGTTCAGGAAAAGTCATGTGACTCAGTTTCAGACTACAGCAAACCCCTGTATTATTATTAGTGTATAATAGTTTTAAGAATGGATTTTAGCCAAAGAAGAACTGATGTCACAGGAAGCCAAGCAAGTGGCTAGGCTGTTGCAACTTTTCTTTTTTTCCAAATGAGCAAAGTGTTTTGACCTCCTCAGTACATGTCTAGACCATTTTGGAAGTGCAGGAGTTTTACTTTCGTCCAAGGACCTGGTCAGTGTTCAGACTTGAACAATGGTTATTCACTCGTCATTGATTGACCGAAGGGAGTTTTCTCCAGTAAGTCCATACTGCAAAACTTTCATGATTTAAATCTTCTTTTTTTTTAAATGAGGTTGAATTTTTCGTCATTGTGTCTTGACAATCTGTGATGCCTTAATATTAATGATATCAATTATATATCAATATTGATGACTATCAGCTATGTGTATATATATATGTGTGTGTGTGTGTGTGTGTGTGTGTGTGTGTGTGTGAATTACTAGTGGACATTTAGCAGAATTCTCAATTACAGAAATGAATTCCTGTACATTTTGATGGGTTATCTATGTCAGATCTTAACATATTAAGTTGCATTATTCTCTGTGACCCACCTTATATACATTGCCACATATTGCACACAGTGCATTTGAAGTAAAAAATCTTCAGCATGGATCTACATTTCAATGCCAACTTGATATTAAAGAACAAGTCCACCTTCATATTCATGTGGATTGAGTGAATGCAGCAATATTAGTAGAACACATCAGTGAGAGTTTAAGGAAAATCGGACAATCCGTTGAAAAGTTATGAATTTTTGAAGTGTCTGCTCAGTAACTGCTGGATGAGAAGACTACTACAGCTGATGATGTCACACGCGTACAACAATATAAGGAAAATATAAAGAGAATTTCACAAAATATTACTTTTCGAAAAAAGTGCACATTTCCTCAACTTGTCACTTACGTATGTTAAGGGTGATATTATTCCCCCTGCCTTCTGAAAGAGGGAAGCCAAGCATTCTCTTATTATGTGAGAAAAGTGAAAATATGTTGAATTTTCTTTATATTTTCTTTATATCGTTGTACGCATGTGACATCATCAGCTGGAGTAGTCTTCTCATCCAGTAGTGACTGAGCAGAAACTTCAAAAATTCATAACTTTTCAACGGATTGTCCGATTTTCCTCAAACTCTCAGTGATGTGTTCTACTAATATTGCTGCATTAACTCAATTCACATGTCTGTGAAGGTGAACTTGTCCTTTAAGTCTAGTTATATGGACTAACCTTTATTTGGCTTTCTGAAAATATCTAAATTTCAGAATAAAGTTCACTCACTGTATGAGTGAGAACTAATTAAAACAAGGAAATGGAACACAGATATCATTTATCAGTGAGATTGATATATTCGAAATTTAGTGTGTGCGAATATAGTGTAAAAGTGGATATTTTTGCGTGAGGAATTTTTCACGCTCGGCCGGATAAGGTAAATTTTATATGTTTTTAATTCCACGGAATCGAAAAATAGAATAGTGCTATATATAACAAGCAAAAGATCTGTGTGCTGGCTGTTTTTTTCATGCTAGTTTTTAATCGTAGAAATGTGTGACAATTTCCACAATGCAAAAATATCCACTTACTGTATACGCCGAATATTTCGCGAGGTTTTTATTTTCACAAATTTCGTGAGTCAGGTGCTATTCACGAAATTAAAGACACGCGAAAATAATGACTCTGATCCCGATATGAATGTGACGCACACGTATACATTTCATTGTTCAGTACAGTACTCCACGGTCGCGAATTTAACCACTCGCGAAATCGTTGGGAAGTCCCGATTCACGAAAATTTAGACTCGCTAAATATATGGCGTATACAGTATACAGTAGCATCAATTTATGGAATCAACCAAGAAAGTGGTATGAGAATGAAAGGGCCTGTAGGGGAGAGCTTCTAGCTTTAAGACTTTGACAACTTAATTAGCTTATTGGGCAGGAGGGTGTCCTATTTCTCCAGTGCCTTTGTGGCATGCGTATTGCAGTTTCATGTGGCATTACTCATTCTGAACGAAAGAGATCATGCTTTGCTTCACAAAGCCATCAAAATCTAGAGGTGCAGACCCCGCAGCACGTTTTCCTCGCGTGTCCAATCAGGTACAGCTTATTTCGAAATTGATATCATTTCTGAATATTGAGCAAAAACTGTAGACGGGGTAAAGTGTGTGAAAGAAGCACGTTGAATACATTGTGTTCAACATGTCTGTACATACTGCCATCATTTTGTATATTGTGTGTAAATAGCCTTATCAAAGGAGACATCAGTGTTGAGGATGCTTTGTACCATATTCTTGATTTGTTGGATGTCTTACTCTCTGCTTGGGCTACACTTGTATTTTCATGGCAGTTTTGCTGTATAGCTGCCATTCTTTGTTACGCAGATTTTAAGGATAAACAATCAACCAAATCTTCACCGTTGTCTTTAATGGAACGATACTGAGAAGTTTGCAGTCTGTGGATTCCCTAGGACAGATGAGTAACTTTCTACTTGGATATGCTGAAGAGTTTTGTTTGCTGCATTGTGCACTTATAACACCCCTCCGCCTTGCACCTGAGAAGAAGAAAGGGAAGAAACAAAAGCAACAATATCCTCAGTGAAAATTATATCAAAGCAGATCGCAACTGTGTAGACACAGAGTTCTGCACATCAGCGAACAACAGTTGCTAAAGCAGGTGCTTTACAACACATCGGTCCTACTGACGCACATACTAGACAGAATGCCACATTTTTTGGTTATATACACTGTAAGTGCTAGGTAAAGAAGATGTATGTCTGAAGTGAAAGTTTTTCATGCTGAGTAGGCCTATTGTTATGTTGTTATGAAAGTCAGAGTTTGTGTGTGTGTGTGCGTGAGGGGGAACAATTAAAAAAAAAATATGAGCATCAGTTACGAAAACAGAAAATTTTTCAAATCTAAGAACTGATAAATATTGCCTCCTGTGTACAGAAATGCAATGCACACCATCGCTGAAGTTGGAAATCACAAACTTTTCTCCTTAAAGGGTTAATGTTTGTTTCTCATTTTTGTGATTGTGATTCTTGATGGCAGTATTTGTATGTGTGGTACATATGATTCATTTAGTAATTCATATTGAGTTTTCTGTAGAGTGATATATTTGTCTAAAGATCTCAGTTTCTTCTCCCCGTTTCTCTCACTCCCTCCGCCTCCTCAAATGAAGATGTCCGCCCAGCTTGATGAATCGGTGGTCCTTGACATCTTTCAAGATGACTACATTCCGGCTCCGACCTTTGATATCTCCATGGGTGACGATGATTTCAACTCTGCCCTCAGTTGCCTTGGACCAGAGGTAATTACCAACTCATTAAATCAGCTCTTGATCAAAAGATATCTTCTCATATTAAGTTTACATGTGACTAGATCATTGCTATGTTTGTCAAACCAGTATTGAGAACAGAGCCAAAAACTTATTACTCATAAAGCACAGTAATAAAATATGAGGCACTTTGGTTGAAGTAATGTTTAGGAGTATGTTCTTACAATATCCCATGCCCAGCCATGTGATGAGTAATGTGTAAAGTATTCTGCACCCAGAGAAGATTAGATGATAATATGATATGTTGAGCTACCCACCCGTCTAATCAAGTACTCACTTTACACATTTAAAGGCAAAGGCATCAAAGTGTAGCATTACATTGCATTGTTCATAATAAGATTGGAACATGAATGCTTTTTTTTTTTTTTTTTGGTGGTAACTTCCATGAGGAGGTATTTAAGTTGAGGAGGTGTATTGATGGATCAGTGTGAAAAATGAACATCAAATATTATTCAATGTGAATACACAATTTCATGTGACTACATGTGGCAGAGACTTGATTAATAGAATGTAATAGCATGGTGATTTCAGCCATATGCAGACAGGATAGATTCCCCATGCTTTCAAGCCTATTTTTCTTGGGTTTGAATATAATCATAAGATTCTCCCTGTCTTGTTCAACTTGTAAATGTACCCTTTTAGGCAAGTTTTAAAGAGTCTTGCATTTTAATCTGTGGGTTAGTGTCATGAAGGAATATAGCATTGTAAACAGCACTAACCAAATAAAAGTGATATCTAAAAATTAACCAGATATAAGCCCTCTTTTACAAATGAAATGTTGAATATTTGGAAGACATTAATGAGAGAATTTGGGTGTTCCTGACCAGATTTCAAGGACATTTCTGACAGGAACCAGAATTGAACCCAACTGAACCTAGAATTTCATTTTCTTCCATCAAGTTTTGTTTGCATTTCTTTTTTTTTTTTAATTCAGTATAATAAAGAACTGAGTGATGATTGGTATTATGCTATGGTTGAATACCTTTAAAGATGATCTCACATTTGAAACAGAACAGTAGACGAGTAATCCGTGCAACCTTTAAAGATCTAAGCTTTTGGTGTTACTTTTCAAAGTCACACCGACCCATTCTCGCGAGAAGAGAAACCTGAGCTAGAAAACGAAATGTGATGCTGATCTCGTTTTAATCCATGCAGTACAGTCATGCCCACAGGTCTTGAATGAAGATGACAGCATTCTCAATTCATTTGATACTGTTCAGTCTGTCAGTCCAGATTTGAGTATCATATTTTTCACTTTCAAATGCAGAAATAAAAAAAAAAAAATGCAGTTTTCGGTGTGCAGCTTATTTACATCAACAATAAACCGTGTTCTCATCTAAATGCACATGCTTTGCAAATACATGTATATTGCCCAAACATTTATTGCACTGCTTTAAAAAATTTTTTCATAAAGTAGACCAAAACATAGTACATTTCAGACAGAGCAAAGAAAATGTTATGCTTGATAACTGATAAAAAAAATTATAATTACCATATTCAAATCAGTCAAACTACAAAATGATCCTTTGTGATAGGATTGTGATTAATTTTTGTTCAGCCTCACCTTTCATAAGGTTGAACATGTGTACATTTCAAACAAATATGATTTTTTTAAGCACATATCTGGATTTAACATTTTAAACTAATAGTTTGAATTGATTTCTATTCTTTTGCTTTCATGATCCACTATATTTTATGACTTCATAGAATTGCTAGCAGAATTTTCCAAATCTGTGTGCAAGTGATATAAAGTAGAAAAAGCCTAGGTTTAGTGTTTGTTACATACACACATACTGTGCTGCACCTACATTAATGTGGCACCAGTATACTTTTGTGAAACAGCGAGAAACGGGCCAGTATAAACATTCTTATAAAAGATTCTTGATAAAAGTTTAATTTGCGACTGTGTGGCATGGTGATTAAATGTTGCAAAAACAAGTGTGAGAAGCTATTGAAGACTGGTGTGGGCACCATGTTATTAACTATTAACTGGCAACTAATAAAGTGCCAATATGGTGTCAATGTGTATGAAAGTGATGTTTTTATATTATGTTCACTGTAAAGAAAATGAGTCGTGATGCTGTGGTAAAGTGATTGTCTTAATCCATTTCTGTCCCACTGATGTAGCAACATGCTTTTAAAGGCTCTAGTAATCTGTCTGTTTTGATATGTTACATGACATCATAATTGATGCTTGAATGGTACTCTGTTCTGGGACACACCCCTCCCCCTCCTGTCCCTTCTACCAGGTACAGTACGAGGTTGTTCCTCACTTTGATCCTCTGTCATCGACGGAGGACGAGTTTAATGCTACCATACAGTGCCTCGGTCCCCAGGTAATCTTGACTCCGGCTATCTTGGGAATGACTTCATCATCGGTCACAAAAAAAAGAAAGAAAAGGAATGAAAAAGACAAAATGCCAAATACCATACAGCTGCTGTTGTAGGCTAGAAAATTGCGTTCATCTGTAGAATAGCCGCGCTCCATTTTTTTTCAAATAGCTTTTTGCGAGATCATGCATTTTTCCCTTTTTTTTTTTTCTTTTTTAATTGGCTGGTCAGAATGGATGCTTCATTGCCCCTTTCAAGACATGCTCCTGTAATGGCCCCCATACTCGCTCTGCTTGTAAACCATGAACATTGCTTTATAGAAGGTAAAGTTGGAAGTGTGGTATTAAATTACATTCTCCTTTTGTCCCTTAATCTTGTGAATAATTGCTCTGCCTGCAAATCAAGATTCTTGATCTTGTCTTGAATGACAGCTTCTCAGTTATGTACCTTGTTGCTAAATAACATTAAGTTGTGCTAGGACATGTGTTCTTACTGTATTCTGTTGATATACTTTCAAGAGTAAGTAGAAAAATTATCATGGCAATGCGACATCACATTACTTGCTTTACAAGTTCCTAATTTCAAAGAGAATTTGCCATAATTTACAAGCAAGTGTCATACATGGGTAGTAATCTGACTTTTCAATACTCATTGACAAAATACTAAAAATGTGATTATGCCTTCTCTTTTAAAGATATACTTGTCTTTAATTCTATTTTTTTTGTTTTTGTCAAAGAATGGTTCAATAGACCTGGTCCATTTGACATAATATTACTGTGAGAAATAACCATCTTGATTGTCATATATTTATTTGTGTGACTCTGTATATGTTTACCTTCACAAAATGATGTGTTCTCTTTATGATCAGCACTTAAAATTACTATGTAGTAACCAGAGAATAATCTGAAGAAGATTTGATCATAGAAGATACACCTGCTACTGGATTTGCATTCCAAGTAATTAGACAAATACAAAGGATAGACAAAAGAAAGATACATAGTGTATTTTTATATCATTATCATTATATTATTATCATTATCTTATAAATTTATATCATGTGTGTGTGTGCACTGCTGCATGTGTGTATTTGTAAATAAATATATTTCTTTTTTAATTGTTTGATTGTATGTGTGTGATAAAGGATATACACTGTACTTCATTTTGCCCGAATATGCCTATTTTGTATGAAAGTGTCAACTGGCAGGTTGAAGCCACTATCGTAAGAACATCCTTCCAGCCACGTGACCTCTTACCCATAATGCATCTCTACATCCTTTTGCAAAAGGAGAACCAGGAATGGGTGTGGGGGAATATCAAGTGTTGAGGGAATTTTTCCCACAAACCTGTCAGCTGGCATCTGGCCATTAACTCTGCTATTACTAATTATGATATGCTGATAACTTGGGGCTGTGGGGGTTAATCCTAGATCCTTAGTGTTAGAAATTGGTTTGCAGAATATTAGCAACAGTGCAGGCTCAAGTAGATAGGGCACTTTATAAGCCAAGAACTATGTGTCATTTCACAGTTGTGCAACCCATTACTATAAATGTAGATTTCTAATTACACACTATTCATTGTCAGGGGCATTGTATACAATCATGAATGAGTAATACAACAACAATAGCTATTGCAAAACAGTAATGATAACTGATGGTATTAATGGTAAAACTATCATTACCAACATCATCAGTATGTAATATAAGCTTCAGTAGTTGAATTATTCAATTAATTGAATGAGTTAAATTATTCACTAGTTGATAATTCAATTTGTGAAGCTGACATTACAAATGCTAATAGCACCGGGAATGATTTAAGTTGCTATCATTGTTGATATTTTCATCTTTATTCTTGCCATTGGTTGTAATTTTAAAAGTAATGATAGTAGTGCATTGTAACATTGGAGACAGTCATTGACATTGTCAGTAATGATAGACAAAATGTAATTCATTATCTTATCATGTTTCTTTGAGAACCTACAGGGAGATCTATGAATTTCTGATTCTTACAGCAGTTTTTTCCCCTTAAGAACCTACCAAACGGCAGGATCTGTATAGAGTTGTGATTGTTATAGCAAGGGCGTATATGTGACCATCATCAGAAGTTACATATCACATACTGCACACAATTGCATCTGACTGTATCTCTCCAAAAGGTTTATAAATAGCAATTCTTTGCTCAACTGTTCATGCTGCGATTGCCTATACCCCCAACAAGTCTGAGATTGTTGCCAATTTCTGTAATTCTGCAATTTCCGTCGCTGCCTGCAGAGTTAAGCCCCTGTATCAAATTGTTACAATGCTGTCAAAATCTGATATGGTGGGTTAAGTTAGGTTGGGAAGAGCTAAAAAGGCTGCAGAGAAAAAAAAAAGACAAGAAAAAGAATAGGACAAAAAAAAGTTTGAAACACAGATTAAGCCATTGCAGGGGCAGAGTTCATGATTAACAGCAGTTATCTTCCTTTGTGGGAAAAAAAAATCGACTCCCTGCAAATTGAATTAAATGTTTTACCTTTGCCACAGTAAGCACAATGTCTGCTAGAATGGTTTTATAGGTATTGCTGTACTTCATTACCTTTACCCAGCTTTAGTATTTTTAAATTCCATTTCAAAATGTTACTGTGTTTCTTAGCAAAAATCTCTTATGGATATTTAGTTTTAGCCTTGTGTGTAGATATGTAGTAATTACCTGACATTGTCAGTTGTTGTTTTTTTTATTCTCATTAGCTGGTGTAGGAATGTTTTTCAAAACATTTTGATAGTGATTATTCCATTCAGAGGGGCTTCACAGTCACATCAAAAAGCCATAAAAATGACATTAAAAAAGAAGTGCTCAATTTTGTTATAATTGTTTCTTAGTCCTGTAAGGTGAAATTTGCATGTGAATAATTTTGCTGACTGTTAGCACATACTGTAAAAGCTGTAATTTTCAGAAGGGTTTGATTTTTGTGAATATTTTGCAAATCACAGTTGGGCCACAAATTTAACAAAAAGCAAATTCATTGCCATGTACAGTAAAGTGGTGTACACTTAAGATAGCCTCAGTGTCAACATCTTTGCAAAAATATCTGTGACCTAATTTGCAAAAATGTCTGTACACGAAAATAACAGCTTTTACAGTAAGCAACAATAGTATGATTTTATATGTATGAAATATATAGTAAGATATTTGGATGCTTATGGCTTTGCATTAAAATTGCATTGTGCAAAATGCATGAAAGTTCCTCACTGAGAATATGATACGTAATTTGATATGTGAAACTTGATACTCAAGTCTCAAGACAAGTAGAATAGCTTGGTTTTCATTTGGCTCTTTTTCAACATCCAATAAAAACATTGTGTTCATGATAGCTGATATGTTTGATGCAACTGTAAAATACTGGACTAAACAGATACCGTTAACTTGTTGCAGCAACAAGAAGGATATAGCATATATCTCACATATTTGCTGAGATGTGCGCTACTTCTTTGAGGAGTAACGTCATGCTGATGAATGATATATCTCACACTGAGGTTGTCTCCCGACCACTGGCTTACGTGAGCTGGGGATGAAGTGTCGCAGGTTCTTGGCGCTGTAACCCACACTGGCAGACAGATAATCTGTGGGTGAAGCCATTGAGTAAAGCCAAAGATTACTTTGGGATTATAAGAATGAGAGATATTGGTTACAGCAAACTTCATGTGGGTGGGCATTCTGTTACCAAAAAAAAGAAGAAAGAAAAAGAGAAACATATAGAGAGTGAAAGAGAAGAAAGAGTAAGAGGTAGATAGAGAGAGAGAGAGAGAGAGAGAGAGAGAGAGAGAGAGAGAGAATAAAGTCATAGCTTCTTAAGGTCAGTGAGCCACAATCGGGTTTTTGATAAAATCATGTGGCCAAAAATTTAAGCACATGAATTCCTGATTCAGGAAACATGAACTTAGACTAGGGTTCAAGCCATGTCAGCAACAGGGTCATACACTTGATGCCTGTCATCGTATGGTTTGGGGGTTTTATTCTGAATATAAAGCTTGTTATGTATAGTTTTCTGCCATTTTTTTCCCCCTTTCCAATATATATTCTGTATCTCTGTTTCACAATACTTTATGTGGCAGGTATTCCTTGTGTTACAAAAGGATTCCCCTTCATAGCCTGCTTTACTTCTAACTTTGTTTAGCTGTAATCAAATCCATTCACCACTTATTTCAAGTCAGAAATTGTTGATCTACAGACTTATTCTGATTAGAGGTGGTAAAACTGTGTCATTGCAGATCCTTAACCTAATATGATCTTACCAATATATGTTTGTGGGTTCTAAATTCTTGAGACCTACATATACATATCCTGATCAGGCTTAGCTCAATTTAGCATGACAGAATGATCAAATTTCGACAGAAATTGTGAATCAAACATTATTGGCTTATTCACTCATAACAAATGTTGTCCAATATCACACAAATTTCTTGTTTGGTTTTGCTCATGATTTACACATTTTATGTGAAGCCAAGATTTTTTTTCTTGTGCAAATTCTTCCTTGATGCACCTGCAGAGTGTTTTCATTCATCAAAAGACAACGATTTACTTTAAAAAGACATAATAATCCACACACATAATTTCTCTGTAGCCACAAAAAAAAAACATGTTTCTACAGTGATTGGACCCAGTTTAGTAATAAGAATGTCCACTCCCATGAGAAATGAACCAATCACAATGAAAGGGGGTGTGTGATTCTCACGCCTCTCTCTTCTATTGCATCCGATCATTGTTTAACAGCATTACTCACGTTTAGACATAGAATCTGCCAAGAATGAAATTGTCAAAATGAGAGGGGAGAATGAGAAGTACATGTCCATGAGAGGCCCTTCTGTAATTCTTGTAGGTCACACATTTTTCAACATCTCCACCTAGCAATGTCATTCTTAGCTGATTCAATTGTTACAACACAATGCCAGAAAAACAAAGAAAACAAGAAAGCCACTCAATGTATTGTTTGTGGAATGATAGCACATATATGGTAGAAAGTATGTGTTTGATATATTTGTATATTGTGAGCGTATAAAGCATACTATTTACATCAACATAATGCTGGTGCTAACACTGATATATATGGCAGTTGGATTGCATCAGTCATTTCATGTCTAAGATGTAAAGACGTTGATTAATCCTTTTTTTTTGCCCATACACTTCAATTCAAGTTCTCACATTAACATTAATTAGCATTTGCTTCTAAAATTCTATGTGTCTGTCACTGTTCTTGTGTGCAGAAGTCATGCCTGGACAATATATTAGCTACTGGTCATTTGACAGAAAAATAATCATAGATTTGTCATAAAATTAACACCGTAGCAAATCTTAATTGGCATTTTCTCAACATTTTCACTTAGTGCATGACCACGGTAACAAAAATCTATAAAAAGTTGCATGGATCTGAAAAACAGAATGTTTTCCCAAAGCTTGCCTACGTTGCAGTCTCAGAATAATGTGGCACACAAGGGGTTTACTCCATCATGGATGCATAAAGAATAAAAAAAAAAGGAGGGGGAGGAAAGCAGCTACCAGCTTCATTGAGGGGCTCTAGCTCTCTTCTTCCCTGTCCCACCCTCACACAAACTACATCTCTCCCATTCTCTCTGTCTCAACTATCACTGCTGACCTATCTCCCTCTCCCTTCCGCCTTACCCGACCCGGGTCCTCTTTGACCTTCAAGGCGCGTCTGGACCGCATCCTGGTGTGGGCCTAATCTCGTCTCATCATCATAGGAGCACCGGAGATGCTGCTGTCAGTGGTGGTGGCATGGCACTCCGTTATCAGTGGCATAGTACTGATCGCACGGCGAAGTGGTAAATAGCATGTCCATCTGCGCAACGTGAGGGGGTGTCATCCGCTTGTCGTGACAAAGTGGGAAGCGAGCAAGCGATCTAGGTCACCTTCGGTGTTTGTGGGTACACAAAATATTTCTATCCCCTCAACCCTTCATCCTCTCTACCACACCCCCCCCCCCCCCATTCCACCATATCAAAGAATAATCCATATTCTACAATGGACAAGGTCTTGCAATCTATTTCCTTATATGGTGTCAAATTAATATTGAAAGGAATACTGTAAAAGTGGAAATTTTCGCGGTGCTGAAATTTTCGCGCAACCAGAAACTAGCGCGAAAATAAAAACACGCGAATATTTTTGCTTGCCATACGTTCCTGTGCGTGATGTCTTGATTCCGCGGAATTAAAAACACGCAAAACTCTTCTGACCCGGCCTAGCGCGAAAAATTAGTCCCGCGAAAATATCCACTTTTACAGTATCGTATAGCTTGTATAGCATACTTGTTAATGCTAGGAGAGTTATTCTTAGCTCTATTTTTGTTCTCAATTCACATTTATAGAGGGTTAGTATACAGATCTGTAGAAGGTCTGTAATTCTGGGTTAATATCCCTCAACAGGCTCCTCCTAATAGTAGTACAGTAGTGATCAACTAACTTGTAAGATAGTTTAAAGAGATGGTACGGTATCAATTGAGATGAGGCTTCAGGTTTCCAGTGTTTTTTTATGATGATTGTTTCTGGGATGTTTTTTTTTTAGATAATGAGAAACTGCTTAGGAAATATGCAAAAGCATATAATTCTACAAGAAATTCGAAGTTTATTTGATGAAAAATTGATTTTGAAATGGCTGAGATATGATATCCAAGACATTGTGATCCAAAGAAAAAAAAAAAAAAGTGTGACCAAACTTTCATTAGGATCACTATATTTTACTTTGTTTTTGGATATCTCAGCCATTTCAAAATTGATTTTCAGCAAATACGAGCTTTGAATTCCCTTTGGAATTGTATGCTCTTTAACATTTCGTATTCAAAACTGATTTCTAATTAGTGTGTCACAAAAAGTTAAAGCCTGAGTCCTTATCTCCCATCCCTTTCACAGGTGGCAATTCAGTAATCTTAATTGTAAAAATTGCATTTGTTTGCCCGGTTAAAAACCTTTCACACCTTGTTGTAAATAAAATGAAATGAAACAAAATGGAAGATATCTCAATCATATCATAATTTTTTGTTGATCTGAGCACATTGTGTATGAAAGAAGTGTTCATTTCAAGTTGATTGCTCTGTACTCAGTCCTAGCATTCTTTGCAATTCTTCAATCAAAGCCTGGTTAACCATAATAGTATGGCTATACTCAAAACTGTCATTGACTTGTATTACAGTGAAGTTGTCAATGGTATGCACCGAGTTCAGTGTGCTACAGACTTGCTGGATTGTCAATGCATATCGAGTTCTCATTCAATGTGTATTGAGATAGTTTCGCTAGTGAGCCCTCTTTAGTCGTATGTGCATACACTGCTGTATCACGTTTATGCATATAATGTGCCAGTCTGCACTGCTTCTCGGTTTGTGTGACAAAGAGGACGGTGACCATTTTGAAATGAACTAAATCTTGGGGTGACATCACAGTTTTGCAGATATTGCAAATTTAGAATCATATGTGCTGAGTGCTTTCTTTATTTTCAATAATGAATATTAAATCTTAATCTTAATGTTCATACATTATCAATTGTATTCATTACACGTAGATTCACATTTGTAATTCTTAAGTTCAGAATGCTGTGAAATAGCAGGTTAAAGTCATATCACACTCATTGTGCAGCAAAGATTAAGCAAAAAATTTGCAGTGAAGGAAACACTTTTGGTATATCCAGTAGCAAATCATAGAAGATGCAAAATACAAGCATGGCATTTCAGTTATATTCTTATGATCATGGAACTAACAATACATTTAGTTTGTTTTGTTTGATGTAAGGAGTGTAGCATGGAAAGGAGAATTTAGTTGAGTAAAAAAAAAATAATATTTATAATAATGATGATAAAGATAACAAAAATAATAACAATAACAACATCAATAATAATAATAATAATAATGATAATAATAATAATAATAATAATAATAATAATAATAAAAGTAATAATAATAATAATAATAATAATAATAATAATAATAATAATAATAATAATGATAATAATAATGATAATAATAATAATAATAATAATATGATATGAAATGAGGAATTGAGGGTAGAGTGAGTAGTTAAGAAAATAATGAACATTGAAAGGAATTGCAGTGAAACTAGAGCAAATTTTTAATGCTACACAAACAGGAAGAACAGAGAAAAGATATTCTTTCCTTGGCATAAATGCTTTAACATTACATGGCACAAAACATTGCTAGGATTGACTCAGTTTGAGAAAGATAAACCTACATCAGTGGTTGCATGAGTTAACATTCTCAAAGTCTACAACTGACAACACTTGAATAGTGCCATCTATTGACAGGAATGTGTGAATCTCTTGTTATCTTACATACGAGAGATTGGTTTACTACATGTACAGCACTCAGAATGGACACATACCTTTATAACAGATGGTGTTCCTGACAGCCAAGCAGAAGCTTCCCCGGTTTTTTCCTCACATGGCAAAAAATATGTGTGCAAACTTAATTCCATAAATCAACATTTATGTAGTACAAATAGGTATGGAATAGCTTATTCCTACTATTACTTATCTATTCATACATACACTAGATGACACAAAACAATGCTAGAATTGACTCAGTTTGAGAAATATAATCCTATGCCAGTGGTATGTGGAGTTTCCTGGGCAGTGTCTCAAATTGGCATCAAATACAGTGTACCTGTGTGCCACAATACTTTGAGAGTAAGTATCATAAGTCAAAAAAAAAAAACAACACACACACTCACAAGTGATTGCACACTTAATTTCTCATGTATTTCACTGAGGTGTTTGATTAATGTCAATACATATCATTGTAATTGCAATATTTATAGATTTAAGACTCCTCCCCCACCAATAATAGATAAATAGATGAATAAGTAAGTAAATAAATAAATAATCAAATAAGTAAATAAACATAATCAATCAATCAATCAATCAATCAATCAATCAATCAATCAATCAATCAATCAATCAATCAATCAATCAATCAATCAATCAATCAATCAATCAATCAATCAATCAATCAATCATTCAATCAATCAATCAATCAATCAATCAATCAATCAATCAAAAAACAGAAATAACCCCCCCCCAAAAAAAAAAAAAGAAATCAAATCAGGCATTGATATTTATTCTAGATTCAAGTATAAAATGGTTGTAGTAACAGAAACAAAAGTAAAGAACATGTTAATGCTCTTCGATTTTATAACAAATGGTAATTTGATTTTATTTACGCTATGAATGAAGGTTTTTAAAGTGCATTACTCTTGTGAACTGAGATGTTGAAAATATGTTATATGATGATATAGATTTCTACCGAAGCTCCCTAGAGGAACCGTTCTTGTTCACCATGCAATATCAAAGCATTCTCTTTAAAAAAAAAAAAAAAAAATCATCAAACAAAATTCAGATTTTTGTATTCAAAAGAGCTGGAGCTGTGTCAAGAGCAAAGTTTTTTTTCCCCTTGTCCCCATTCTTCTTTATGACAAATAATGAAATGGCAAATAATAGCAGGATAGTCCATTCCCTACTGGAACCTGGTGGCCTGCATATTAAGTCTATACACATTTCAGAATTCAGTATGTAAGGGATTAAGGGTGTCACTGGAGCAAAAGAGGAGTATCACTCTTATCAGTCCATTATTAAGTCCATTTCATGTCCTTAATACTCTTAAACCCCCCCCCCCCCCCCCCCGTATCAAAATCAAGCAATTAAAACCAGTGGCCTAACTATGAGTGCCTTTCTGCCTCCCAGTTAGTCATTGGAACAGGTGTTCTTAGTGTCCACATGATAATACCCCTCCTCTCAGCCCCCCCCCCCTCCCAACCCTACTTGACTGGACAGAATTGGTTTAGGGACAGCTCTACATCAGAGATAGGGAAAGTGGGAAAGTGCTCTAGAAATCCTGTCATAGAGTAATGTGAACTTTGTTGTATGTAGGGCGACTGAAGTTATCGCGAAACAGGCAATTTTCTAAGGGTTCGCCCTTCAAGAGACTGTGTGCTTTATTTATTTTTGAACTATTGTTGTGAGCTAAAAGGATACCCTCTGATTTAACATGGCTGTATGATGATCACTTCTTGGATCCATTCATGGTCATTTGCGCTAGGGTTAGCAAAAGCAACAGCTCAAAAATAACACATTATAAAAATATGATATTGGCCAGTTCTCAATAACCCAGTGCCAAACTTGAACTTCCTTTTCCGTCTTTTACAACGGAACTGCCCTTTTTGTTCTAACTGATGTCTTCATTTGCTGATATCTTGAAGATTGCTCACTTAAAGAACTACCATCATTATTGTGCCGTGAAAACATCTCAAAACCTCAAATTTTCTTCATTAAACTGTGATTATCCCTCTATGGAATATGCAGTGAATTGCAGTTGGATATAATAGTTTTGAAGGTTTGTGTGATTGCAAAGAAAGAAGCACTTCAAGATATAATCAGCCATGCCACGGTTGCCCAGGAGAAAGGTATGTATTGCTATATCATTATTGACTGGTTTTCTACAGTACTGATTCAATACTGATTTTTTATGTTTTTTTAAATGTACAAGTAATTCATGCATGGAGACATCATGTGGCATGCAGATTATTCACAAAATATGCTGCAGACACTAAGGTGGTTGTGTGACTTTAGATGAGCTGTGGCTGTAAGTGACGTGCCATGCTGTGGGTCTGATGCAGAGAGATGTGTGATTAGTATGTGGTATCTGCATTATAAATGAATCAATATGCTTCCCAGAATTAGGCATTCCACTTAATGGGGTAAGAAATGCTCTGCCAGACACTACCCACTTAAGTGGTGAGTATTGTACAACAATTTCCTTTGAATATTGATAGCATTATACAATATTTTTCTGTTTGTTCTAGATATTCCATTATACTATAGAGTGGTCTAATATCTTAATGGATGTACATATCAATATTATTGAAGGATGTATGTAAAAAATCATAATACAGGTGACTCCCGTCAATATCATTGAAGGATGTGTGTCAAAAATCCGGACTCCCGTCATTATAAAGTCATCCAGGGTCCCATTTCATAAAAAGTTGATATGATAGCAACTCTTGCTGGAATCGCAATTGCCATGGTAATGGCAAGAATGCAGCTTCTTGATTGGCTGTTGCTACTGGAAGTTGCCATTCCAGCAAGAGTTGCCATCCTAACATCTTCTATGAAATGGGGTCCAGATCTGCATTTTTCCTTTTGTTTTATCAAATTGTCATTACTGGTGAACAAATAAAGTGTATAAAGATATGTACATCATAATTTGGGGGACCTGAATTCTTACTCCAATGTAACATAATTTGATATAATGGGACCGCACTGTTATAAGGCAATTTCAAATGCCAAACATGTTTTTTGATGATGCTCATATCAATATACATGTATATCAACATATAATTATTTTTCTTTTTATGATTATGCTCTAGGGGTGATCTCATGTCTCAGATTATTGCTCTTTGCTAAACAGTAAGCATTATAACTTAGGATGTATCCCTTTTTTTATGTGATTGTAAGGCTATACTATAGCTGTGACTGCAAAACCATAAGTGCACAATTTGCATCTTCTTCATGTACATCATACATAATTTGTCATTGCAGAATGTCATCATGACAACTTTCATTAGACATCAAAGCCAATGCTAGATTTCTTTGATTTATCACGTAAAAGAAAGATCACTCAGTGCATTGATTCTTGATTGCTGTTTGTTTTTTGTTCTTTTTTTTTGCTGATGCAAACAGAAACATACCTATAGCCTTCAATTATCATGACTACATAGAATGTTTGTCTTTTCTTTATAATAATACTTGATAGATGCCACCCAGAGTTGGCATGTATTACAAAACAATTGTTTTGTCAGAGACACACAACTGCTAGATCACCATAGCAACAGGAGGCTGCCAGTCCTTTATGGGACGTGGTTACATCAAATACTGAATTGGGAAACATTCCCCAAGGTTGTTTGCATTTTATTGAGTGACTTGCTATATTGTAAAGGGAGTCTTTATAAGGCACCGAATGAGGGGGATTAGTTGACAACCTGAAGTCTACCTCTGCTATTGTTCACGCTAAATGACCAGGGCCCTGTTTCATAAAGCTATTTGTAAAGATACGAACAATTTACGAGCGACTGGTGATCAGTTCTTGCGTTGAATTATTGAAATTCTGATAAGTATAGCACATCAGAACTGATCACCAGTCGCTCATAAGTTGTTTGTAACTTTACGAACAGCTTTATGAAACAGGGCCCAGTAGTATAATAGTTATGACTGCACTGTTTATGCTCGAGTGCATCCTCACTAGTGCATCCTCACTAGTATGTGCATACACAAGTACCACATGCATTGATTGATGTCATGGATGTTCACAATTTGCTCTGGTGTATTTCACCAAAACTTACGCATATCATTAGAATCATTCTCATGTTACACATATTTCCTATTTTATCCCTTTTTGATACTTCAGTGCCCTGCAAAATGAGTGAAAATAATATGTATATATCTTTGTAGAAGACATTTTTGTATAGTATTTTTTTTTTTTTTGGTTTTCAAAGCTTACTATAACTTAAGAACACATGAGGCCTTGCTGTCTATAGAAAAGTTTGAAGTCAGTAGGCACATGTGTTCATAAAATCAGGGATTTAACAACAGTGGCATTGGTTTGTTGGCACTTAAATACTAAACTTAGTACTGTATCAGTGACTGGTGGTCTATTCTTGTCGCAGCTTGACACCTGGCCAAAATGGAATTCATCAGGCAGTCTGTTTCTTTCTTCTTGTAAACATCTTTTGAAAGTATCCCATATATATCTTATCCCAATTAATTGATTCAGAAGAAAAGAGAGTGCAGCAAATCTTTGGGAGCAGTTTGTTTTGTTGCAGTATCCATCCATGGGTGCATGCACACATTTTCATCTTTTGTACTGGAGAAAATGGATTATGGTGTAAATGAAACTTAGCAATCATTTAGATGTACATTTTATTTGTTGGTTATATACTTTGTTTCCCTCTTGCTAAGCAGCAGGATGTGATCAATTTGGAAATAGGATGAGTTCACAAGGCAGGTGGGGAGAGGGGGCAGTCAAGGGCTGAGATGATTTTAATTCTCGGCTTTAACCCGTTGAGGGCGATCGAGTCCCGAGTATACTCGGGCAGGTGTCTATGGGAAATGCGTGTTGTAGCAAAAATCAGTCCGTACTCAACTGGTTAATCTTCTAGTGCTCCCGAACAATTCTTACAGAGTCAATGTGACTAGGCTCATTTGCGCCCATACATTTTCTTTTCGTGAATGTTTGTTTGTTTGACTTTTTTTTAAATTTTATCATTTGGCATTAATATGCTGTATTGTTGGTTTGGCTCATTGATGTGTTAATGTGCCTTTCTTGTTTGCCAAGTGAGGAAGCTTGAACATGCATCATATTGGTAACTCACTGAAACTATCTTCAGCACCACCTTAACTCGTTGAGGACGAGTCCCGAGTATACTCGCGCAGGTGTCTATGGGAACTGCATGTTTTAGCAAAATCAAAATGTCCTCAACAGGTTAAGGATGAGAAGGTGAGAAGGCTACCGCCTCCATCTCACTTAGTGGGTATTTTCAGATCAAAATCTTCTTATATCATGAATCTATTTCTGACAATGCAGGTTATTATTCTTTCTGTACTCATTTCATTCCCATATCCACCCATCCCATAATGTGTGATTATTATATTTATTATGTGATTATCATATTTAAGCAATTTTTTTTTTTTCTGAATGACTGGCAACTGTGCACAGCAACTACCCAGCAGTGCGCAGCACCTTGCTGATTAATACTTCTCTTCAACTGAGGCAACTGCCGATTGTTGGAAGGGGCTGTTGGATTTGCAGACACATATGACTCCATATGATAGATATGTATACATATATCTAGTAGTACAAGTGTATATAATAGGCAAGGAAAAATTAAATAATGGCTAACTGCATTGAACCTGTCTGGAATGACCATATTTTGTATTTCCTGTGAATGGTCACAGTGGACAAGTTGAATTACATGTGAATAAAGTCAACCTTGCCTAAATCAAATCTATTTGGACTGAAGAAATAGCTTCAACTTAGAGAAAATTTGACTTACGAGGGATTCAAAGCAATAGAATGTAAAGAGAAGAGGACTTGAAAAGACCTTTGACTTTATAGGCGATTATTCAACTTATGCGAGGTCGACTTAAGCAAGGTTCACTGTACTTACAGTATAGAACCTCCACAATACTCTTCCCCATTCTCATACCCCACCCATACCAATATGCACATGTGTTCACACACGTAAAGGTAGACAACCTCAAAAACGTTGTAGCACAGGCTGCTGCTCCATCCAATTCTTGACCTGGCATGAGCGCAATAAGGGAGCATGACGAGCCAGGGTATCATGTCAGTGAACGGCAAGCGGTAATCCCCTACCGGGATATTAATATGACCATGATACATGCTGTGGTCAGTCGGTGAGTGTTGACCGGAAGTTCTCTAATCAAGAGACCAAGGGAGGATAAACCATAGGACTGAGTAATTATGCCTCATGAACAGAGCAGTCTCATACTATATTACATGTCCGCAGAGATTACACTCTTATCAGTGAAAACTTAAAGAAAATCTGACCATCAATGCAAAAGTCAGGAATTTTAAAAGTTTTGGTGTTGAAACTGCTGGATAAGGAGACTACTTGAGTTTATGACATATTATTTTGACTACAATATAAAGAAAATATAAAGAAAATTCAACATGCCTTCACTTCTTTAGCGTAATGAAAGAGCACTTCACTAACCGTTGTCAGAAAGCAGGGGGAATGATTACTACCCTTTATATGTTAGTATCAAGCTGATGGAATGTGTAATTTTCATGAAAATGAATTTTTGTGAAATTCTTATTTTCTTTAATATATTGTTGTCCACACATGACATCGTGAAGTCTAGTAGTCTCCTTATCCAGTCATTACAACACCAGAACTTCAAAAATTAATAACTGTTGCATCGATTGTCCGATTTTCCTCAAACTTTCACTGATCATGTGTTCTACTAATGTTGCTGCTTTCACTCAATTCACATTGCTCTTTGGGTTTTGGTTTCATTTAATGTTATTGGTATAGAGTGCCAATATGCAGTGTTTGCAACTCTAACCTGTAATAAATGTTTAGTCTGTCATATTATAGGCTCAAATATAATGATGGAAGTGCTATGTAAAGTCTGAAACTAGCATGAAAATACTCCCAATGCATGTTTATATGTTTGTGTTTGTTTTGTTGTTGTTGTTGTTGAATTGAGCAATTATTAATAGTAAATGCACATTGCAGGATTCTAAACTGTTTTGGAAACTTCAAGTATGACATGACAAACTATTTTAGGGACAATGTGTACAACATTGTGGTGCTATTTTCATATCTAGTCTTGATAACATTGTACTAATTGTTAAAAAAATGAGATATTTGGATTGCATTCAACCTTTTAACCACTCAATTAATGGGTCAACAGAGTCAATCTTGAGTTTTTCATATCTCCTGAAAGAGTTATTCTTCTATAGATTTGGTGTGGTTTTGATGTTTTTATTGCTGTTGGCATGTTCATCATGATCGTAAGAGTACCTTCTAGAAATATATGGCCTGAAATATCTTTTGTGTGTCTGTAGTGTTTGTATATGACTGTGAGATTTTATACCAGCATATCACTGCCTGGGATCTGTATTGTTTTGGCCACATTTCAGCATCATTATCTTCCAGTATGACAAATACAACCAAAGCTGGTAGCTAGCCAAGATTGGTTCCCATACCTCCTCCCCCCCCCCCTTTCCCTCTACCTCATATCTATACATTAGGGAGCTTTAGATTTTAGACGCGCGGACGTTCAAAGGAAAAAAACAAGTTCTGAGCGTGCGCAGTAGCGCGCGTAAAGTCAATCTATTTTTAGCTTGCGTCGCCTGAGTTTTTCACTACGCGTACTGGGCTATTTTCACGTCCGCACAGTTTGCGACGTAGAGAGCTTCTTCATGCACTGATCATATGGGGGCGCGATTTCATTTTTTATACGTTGCGTCCCAGCGTAATCTAAAGCTACTTTTCCACACGACGCAGGGAGAGGAGAACGTCCAGCGCAAGCGTCGGCTCAAACGTCCGTGCGTCAAAATCTAAAGCTCCCTATTGATCAACTGTGACGTACACAATCATGATAGTCTGATATCTGTACTTTGAAGACACCGAAAGAAGTTTCAAATACAATGCTCCCTTGATAATCAGGAGCCTCTTTAACAGGAACCCAGCTTAATTAAGTGCAAAATAATTCAGTGTTACTTTTTATGTGCTGTTTTCACAGTTTAATCAGAACCATAGACCACTTTACCAGGACATATTTTGACTGAAGCACTTTCATTGCCCATCATTAATGTCTAAAAATGATTAGTACATCTTCAGAAATAATCACAAGGATTTAATTTCCTGTAGCAGTTGCAGTTAACATTAACCCCTTAACGTTTGCAGTTGGGTAGTAGGAGATACAGCCTTTTCGTTCTCTGTGTCATGGTGGGTTTATACTTGTTGCCGTGGATATTGGTTGTTTTTAACAACTGTGTATGGTTTAGTGATGCCCACATACCGCGCTTCATGTTGTGTGATTTACATGGGTTATTACCAGTCCATCACTTAAGTGGGAGCTCAGCTTAAATGGAAGAAGACCCTCCTCATTAAGCGGGGACCACTGTATCATAATCATTCACAATGGCTGCAGCCTGTCACGTCCACCTGTCATCTCTGTTGAATCTATGGTGACAGCTAAAGGGGCAAAGTTTTCTCAAATGTGCTAGCCCTGGAATTCAGGTGGTAACCCACATAAGCCCTCCATAGGTATTCACTAATTGGAGGTGAAAGAGAGTGTACGTTGCAGGAAATATTGGGAACGGATGATTTCCAAGTGTTCATGAGACCAACCCCCCTATCCACTGTGATCAACTGTGTCTGTATTTGTGTTTCACAAAGTGTGTGTTTGTTTCACAAATTTTTTTTTTGTTTCACTAAGTTTGTTTCACAAAGTTTTTTTTTGTTTCACTATGTTTGTTTCACAATTCTTTTTTGAAATTTCAAATGATCATAGATATATCAGATGTGATGTACTATTTTGGAAAAATATAGTCTATAAAGTGTGCAAATTATACTGTTTTGCAAAGGGTACATAATCACAGTCTATATCAATACTCTTGAAATATTATGGTTCTGTTAACCTGTTGAGGACAGTTTGATTTTGCTACAACATGAATTTCCCATAGATGCTTGCCCGAGTATACTCGCGACTCGTTCTCAACGGGTTAAAAAGACATAAATTAAAGTAATGAAGTTTGCGTATTGTAATTGATTCATACTGTAGCTTTGGTGATTGTGTTGGCATAGTACTTTGTATATGATTTACTGAATGAGTTTAACATTTGGACAAACTGAAAGTGTTGCATTTTGAAAGAAAACACAATGTATCTTGTGCTACTGTATGGCATGAATACGTGTAAGATTCTCAGCTTGCCTCCTTCTAACTTACATTATATCGTCGTCTTTCGACGACCAAAAATAGAATTGCCTTGTTCATGAACAGCTCTCAATTAATGGGCTCAAAAGCCTAAATAATCATTATTGGGGAGTTCCTTGAAATTAATGGCACTTAATTTAGGTGCTATTTCCAGGACCGGTTGAAGAGCTGTGCTAAAATTGGAGTGTTCTGTCACTAGGCATTATAGTTTAACAGAGTGTCCTTTATTTAGTCAGGAATCAATGCATTATTCTTTTCTTTTCTTTTTTTTTTTTTTTCCAATTGAGCATGCTAAATGGAAACCAAATAATAAACTCTGAGCTCATGGTAATAATTCAACTTACTGTGATTGGTAATCTCAGGTTAAGAATCTGTTCACCAATTCCATGTATTGGTCTTTACATTATTTGTGGTTTTCAATGTTGCTGCTGTATATTATCTAAACATTTTCTTTGCCAGTATATCAGACACAGAATTTAGGGAAGAACTGAAAATTCCTCCATCATGTGAGTTTTGGTTACATTTGTTTTATGGGTTTTTTTTCTATGTAAGGTAACCATAGCAGCATGTGAGTAAGAATGAGATTTCCTTTTCTAACTTTAGATGCTACATAGACAGTGAGATGTAACAACATCTTTTCTTTTTCTTCTTTAATCCAGGGGTTAATCCTGCATCAAATTGTTTGTACTGATGATGCAATTTTATTCTTGACTAACTGATAACCAGGAGAAGCTGGTCAGTAAAGGGTAAAAGATTGCCTGGAAGATAGGTTGCCCAGGTGATGCAGGAAACCCACAACCATGATCTCCCCATCAAATCCTATCTAATCAATACTTTTCATGATGTCACATTTTCTGTAATTTGTTAATCATGTATCTCTTTCTCTGATCTCTCTTCCTCCCATGTTCTTTGTATTATGTGTCTTTATGCTTCCAGTTTTCTTCTTCTCATTTTGCCTTCTGATATCCCCCTTTAAAATCAGTTTCTTCATTTTCATCATCTCCTTACTCTGTCGGTCTGTGTCTCTTTTGTTTTCATGTATTCCATTATTTCCTTCATTTTTTTTTTCTTCATCTGCTTCAGTCGATCTATTCAACATTCTATCCGTCTTCCTCCTGGCCCTTTCTTTCTATGTCAAAATATATTTTTTTTTTTAGTCTACATATTCATTTCACCTTCTGCCTGTATTCTTCTTTTTTCTCCCTCACTCTTCCTTTCTCTCGTTCATATATCTTTCTGCCTGTTACCTTCTGCCTCTTCTCTATATCTACCCTCTTACTCTGTCTGTCCTGTCTGTCTGTCTGTTTGTCTGTCTGTCTATTTATCTATACCCCCCTCCCTCCACTTTCCCTTCTCTTCACTTCCCTTTCAAATCATTTGCTTGGATTTGTTTGGTCGCCGTGCACTCTTGTATAGCCTGTTTCCATCCAGCCATCTCCCAGTGGTTAACTATAGCAGAGCGTGCTTGAGTCATATCCTACAGTCGTCCTCATGCCGCCCATGCCGGCATGCGTCACGGCGCCCTCGTCAAGTACCCACAATGCCCCTGGTCCTTCCTCCTCGGCTCCCATCAGACACATGTTGACCCTTGTACTCTTCCAACAACTTGCCATCATTCCTAGACAGTCTGACTTGCATTGTGAGCTATTCATGTTACAATGAGTTTAAGTCCAGAAGAGCATTAATATGCTTCAAAGTTATAGAGAAATAAAATGACAACAACGTTTACACTCTTTTACATTTGTGTGAACAGATTATGACCTGGTGCCAGTACCCTGTTATTGAAACACGTCAGCGCAGGTTGATGATTAATCCAGGTAGTATGGTCATAATAATGAGAACCACATTTTCTGATTTCGTGTGAGACATTATAGAGACCAACCGCTGTAATTCATTCATTTCCAAACAAAGCACATAATATTTGATTGGAGTAAGAGGGGGTAACACTAAATGGAACATAGTAAAGTTACAGGGGCGGATCCAGGAATTCCGAAAAGGGGGGGGGGGGTTGGCAAAAATATTTCTGGCGCCGCTTCCGGGTTTCATTGGCTGACAAGCAAAAAAAAAAAAACCCAAACAAACAAACAAAACGAAACAAAAAACGCTTCAGCACGCAATTTTTCCATTCCTCATTCCACTTCCAGGATTCATCAGCTGACAAGCCCCCCCCCCCCCCCAAAAAAAAAAAAGGCTTCAGTGCAATTTTCTGCTGCCACTACAATTCGGCTGACAAAGATGGTTTCTTCAAAAATTAAAAAGAGCGCCCAGGTCCTTTTCATATTTTCTTTTTATTTATTTTGTTTTAAAAAAAAATGGGGGACATGTGCCGGGGGCTGGGCCGCCCCCCTCTGGGTCCTTTTATGAGTTACATGCTCTTTGCCATCCTGTCCTTTTTTTTTAAATGCAGCAATATACCTCAAAGAAAAACACAACATAAATATACATTTATATTGACCAGGAAAATGAATGGAAGCAGCAATTTGGTTTTATAAGCATTTGCGCAGTAGGAATAGCAGTATGTTCCCAATAACAACTTACATGTTATTCATAGATTGATGACTTAAGATTCCCTTTCCCTCATTGCCCATAGATTAGGAACAGGATCTTTGGCATATCTTTGAATCGAGATGTATGTCAATGATTTACTTTATATACTCAAATCATTCAGGAGGAAAAAAATAGGCAATAAAAGCAATACTGTGCCTTGTATTTTAAGGAGTGCAGTTCACAATACAGGATCCACAATTACAATCTTGAGTATCTATCCCAGTGTATAAGCATGTGATCCCACCTTTAGATATGTTTCAACAAGTTGCCAGTTGCAACTGATTGACAAATTGCCCTACATCGACGTAAATAAGCACTGAATTGATCAGTGTTTTAGTAGTAGCCATGATAAAAAATCATGGGCGTACATACTCGAGCAGGATTCGAACCTACGACCTCCTGATCACCGGACAGGCGTCATCTCCACTAGACCACCGAGCTTTCGCCCGACAGCAAGTGTTGGTTCTAATCCTTATAGCATGCAGCGGGTACTGCTTTGTTATTCAAATTCATGAAATTCTTCCGTCGAGATGTTTTCATTGCAACTGATTGACAAATTGCCCTACATCGACGTAAATAAGCACTGAATTGATCAGTGTTTTAGTAGTAGCCATGATAAAAAATCATGGGCGTACATACTCGAGCAGGATTCGAACCTACGACCTCCTGATCACCGGACAGGCGTCATCTCCACTAGACCACCGAGCTTTCGCCCGACAGCAAGTGTTGGTTCTAATCCTTATAGCATGCAGCGGGTACTGCTTTGTTATTCAAATTCATGAAATTCTTCCGTCGAGATGTTTTCATTGCAACTGATTGACAAATTGCCCTACATCGACGTAAATAAGCACTGAATTGATCAGTGTTTTAGTAGTAGCCATGATAAAAAATCATGGGCGTACATACTCGAGCAGGATTCGAACCTACGACCTCCTGATCACCGGACAGGCGTCATCTCCACTAGACCACCGAGCTTTCGCCCGACAGCAAGTGTTGGTTCTAATCCTTATAGCATGCAGCGGGTACTGCTTTGTTATTCAAATTCATGAAATTCTTCCGTCGAGATGTTTTCATTGCAACTGATTGACAAATTGCCCTACATCGACGTAAATAAGCACTGAATTGATCAGTGTTTTAGTAGTAGCCATGATAAAAAATCATGGGCGTACATACTCGAGCAGGTAATGACAAATTGCCCTACATCGACGTAAATAAGCACTGAATTGATCAGTGTTTTAGTAGTAGCCATGATAAAAAATCATGGGCGTACATACTCGAGTATGTACGCCCATGATTTTTTATCATGGCTACTACTAAAACACTGATCAATTCAGTGCTTATTTACGTCGATGTAGGGCAATTTGTCAATCAGTTGCAATGAAAACATCTCGACGGAAGAATTTCATGAATTTGAATAACAAAGCAGTACCCGCTGCATGCTATAAGGATTAGAACCAACACTTGCTGTCGGGCGAAAGCTCGGTGGTCTAGTGGAGATGACGCCTGTCCGGTGATCAGGAGGTCGTAGGTTCGAATCCTGCTCGAGTATGTACGCCCATGATTTTTTATCATGGCTACTACTAAAACACTGATCAATTCAGTGCTTATTTACGTCGATGTAGGGCAATTTGTCAATCAGTTGCAATGAAAAACATCTCGACGGAAGAATTTCATGAATTTGAATAACAAAGCAGTACCCGCTGCATGCTATAAGGATTAGAACCAACACTTGCTGTCGGGCGAAAGCTCGGTGGTCTAGTGGAGATGACGCCTGTCCGGTGATCAGGAGGTCGTAGGTTCGAATCCTGCTCGAGTATGTACGCCCATGATTTTTTATCATGGCTACTACTAAAACACTGATCAATTCAGTGCTTATTTACGTCGATGTAGGGCAATTTGTCAATCAGTTGCAATGAAAACATCTCGACGGAAGAATTTCATGAATTTGAATAAGTTGCCAGTTGTTTACTCTTTACATTAAGAAACTGAAGGAAATAAACAGAAGGAAAATTAAATTCGAGTCTCTGTTGAATGTGTCACATGAAGCACCTGTAACAAGTACTCTTTCTATTTTTTGGTTTATTATACAACATGTGACTTCAGTGCAAAATTTGGGTCAGAAGGAATACTGCCTGAATCCTCACTGAAAATGTCTTACAATGCCCCAAAACTTGAGTAAACCCTTAAATAGCCCATTTTTCCCCAAGCATCAAAGATGCCTGCCTAAGGGTGCAAAAGAAAGACACAGATCTGTGTCATTACACACCTGCCTGACACCTGTCTTATCCTTGCTCTGCTCCTGTTCTGTATCATCTATGACTGATAAGAGGTGCAAATAGGGTCGTACACCACTCTTAATCCTGTCTTAGACCCTTGATTGAATGACAAAAAAAAGTTAATGAGTCCTTTGTTCTGTGATAACAACCCATATCTGACTAAGAATTTTCGCTAAACTGTTTCCTATGTGGTGTTGTTCTGAATGGTCATGTTTCTATTTTGCTTACCTTAGAAGTGTTTGAGCTATAACAATAATGAAACTGCACATGTCTACTCTTTTTTTCCAGACAACTCTTTGGAAAACCAGCAATTAGTGACTGTAGTTCGGGCCAATAGGAAGTGTTGTTTTGTAGATCAGGTCATTATGCAAGCAGTCATTTATAGCAGCATAGGGCAACCTCTTCATGGGGCTGTATTTAGTTTGTAATTCCTCATGGAATGGAGGAATCCACATTGCATTTCAGCAGGGTAGAAGGAAGCCCTCTGTTGGCAGGTGAAGTGAAGGCTACCGTGTCGACGAAGATTTCCTGCACTGCATAATGTTTCAGTCGTGCATGAACAGGGATTTCCTTTTATATATCCTGTTGATATTTCGCATGGATCCTTGGATGTTATAAAAGTTGTACGTGTGAAACATATCTGCTCCATACATACTTATCATGAAGTCAAGGGAAGTTCAGATATTATAGTGAAAATCTGTGACTAAACAGCCCTCATCACCATTCAGACATACATTATTGACTATGTGACAGTTGGTTTAAGGACTTAAACCTGTTCTTTTCTAATAAAATAGTTCCTGTGAGGAGTCTTCTGCTTCAACATCCCCTCCCCCACCCCCCCCCCAAAAAAAAAGAGAAAAAAAAAAATCATTCTGGAAACACAATCATGTATAAAACTTATGACCAAACCATGTACATGTAACTTGATGTAGTGGAGGTGACCCAAATTGGGTTTCTTTTCCTTTTTCAATTTCTCTATCTGATTTAGTGGGTTTCCAGTGTGCAGTTCAATTTTGATTACCAGGTGCTATTCCATGGGAAGATTATCATGTACCTTAAAATCTTAATGTTACATAATGTGGCAGCTTGTCAGTGGTCATCAAGACCCAACAATCAACTCCCAGATTTTATTTTAGATAAACTCTTTTTTCTTAATTTCATTTTAGTGGATTCCAGCATTTTTTCTTTTTTCCTTTTTTTTTTTGTCTTGAAGAACACTAATAAATTGAAAAATTATGGAAGCATTGTGTGTAACACATTTTACTTGAAGCCTGTTGATAAAGTCATATTAGTTCACTGAAGTAACAAACTGTTTTGAAAGGTGATACTGTAAAACATGATATATTCGCGGCATAAATTTTTCACGAATTGGAGCCGACGGCCTTTTTTGCGGCATGATATTTTCGCGAACTGCCACTGGCATTCAATGCATATAGCGTAGACAAGGACTTTCGCATGCATTTTAATTTCGAGAATCTTGGCGCTCGTGAAATTCATGAAATTAAAATGTACGCGAACATTCCTTGTTTTACAGTATATAGTTTGATATATTATGTGAGCATACCTGTCTACTTGGAGGACAAATACAGGTGACTATCACATTGAGAATATTACATTAACTGGATATCAGCCTCAACAAAAAGAAATATGTAGAGAAGTATGGGTGTATCATCTATTCACACAAAGTTAAAAATGCACAAATATTTCTGTATACATTTATGAAGACAAACTGTGCAGGACTGTGTGTGTGTGTGTTTTGTTTTGTTTTTATTCCTTGGATGAGGGCAATTTTAATTTTTGAACCCATCCATGGCCACCATCTGTATAGATGCTATTAGCTTTGTACACTTGCAGCCTGCTACAGGTAATGAATGGGTTAAAAGGATCGTATAGTTTTGGTTGAGACTTAACTTCAGATTTTTGTCATTTTTTGGTGAGATAGTGAGAAACCTCTTATGAAATTTGAAAGAGCATGTAATTCCATGAGGATTTCAACGTTTATTTGATGAAAATTGATTTTGAAATGGCTGAGATATCCAAAACAGAGCGATCCTTATAAAGTGTGGGACCCACATTTTATTACGATAGTTTTGTTTCACTTTGTTTTTGGATGTTTCTGCTATTCCAAACCTGATTTTCATCAAATAAACTTTGAATTCCTCTTAAAATGGTATGCTCTGTACTATTTCATAAGTGTTTTCTTGGTATCTCGCAAAAAAGTTAAAGCCCAATTTTCATCTCAACCAATACTGTACCATCCCTTTAAGATGTCATTATACCCAATAGCTCTTGTTTCGATTCCTGAATTGTGACATAAGCCGGAGGTGTATGCTGATTGGATTGTAACAGAGGGTGTGGTCTGCTACTGTCATCATTGTTTGAATGACCTGTTGTCAAATCATACCTGTCATCTTTCTAACCTAAGGCATACTAGAGGTACCGAATAATTCTGACATTCTTTCTGTAGACAAGAAATGCAGGAGAATCAGATATAAATGGAAAACTGGATTAATGCTTGCCCATTGCAGTTAGTGTATGGATGTGATAAAAAACAACAACCAATGTTTGCTTTTGTTATCGTATACACAGAATATCTAGGCAATGCAGGGGATATAAAGCACTATGAAGCACTGTGCATGCACATTTTCCATTCTGTCATTAAGCTTATCATTGTGTCGCTGCCTCTGAATATACAATTCTCCTTACTGTGACATCACAAACTGTTGCAGTCTTCCTAATGAACGATAATGGCACGTGGATTAAACCGAAGTATCAAAGATTCCTAACTGTTGAAAGCATTGTCTGATCTTTCTCAAACTTTACTGATGTGTACTACTAATTGTATTTTGTGCATTTACCAAATTCATGTAAAGTTTGAGATAAATCCTTCTTTTATGAAATTACATTTATAGTGGCTCTTCCAGTCTATGATTTGATGGTAGTGGGAAGGTACGTGAATGTATATGATAAGAAATATAAAGGGGGTTCTAATATTCTGATTGATATGTATGTATGTTACTTGCATTTGGTTCCTTTTCTATAGTTTAGTGACTAGGGATGTCAAAGGGAGTGATGAAATCAACTCTGAATGGTTTTTATGTAATTCCTATTTTTTCTGTCCTTATTCTTCACTTTACTTTCTTGCTTTGAAATGTTTTGCTTGTATCAGCTAGTTGCTTCTTATTGTTATTTCACATCAAGATAAGATCTTGTAGATAGGTCAAATTTTTGTTTGTTCTTTTTTACCAAAATCAACATCTGCTTAATTCAGTGTGAGAAATTCATCAGAAAGTGATACCAGCAATAATGTTAAATGTTAACTTTACAAATTCACCAACCTACAACAACACAAATACCGAGTAGGCCATGTGTTTGTGTGCCTGTGTGTTTGTCTGTTTGTGTGTACTGGGTAAGTGTATAGCACATGGCCATATAAGGAGGTAATGATGAAATTCTGTAAAGCTACTTTTATACCATCTCTTAATCTGTTGAGAAGTTATCCAGTCATTAAATTGGCACCTCTGAATTTCACTGCTTATTTTATGCTGAAGGTACATAGATAGAACTGGACAAGTTCTTTAAATCTGTTGATCTAAAACTCGTAGAGAAAGTTCCAGGGATTTGCCAATTTCAGACAGCAACACGATATTTAATCTTCTGAAATTTGTCATCAAGTAAAGTATTGGTTGTATATTGGGGTATATTAGGAGGGTTTTAAAACTTCTGCAATTAACAAAAGCAATTATTTATGAACAACAAAGGGCTCTGATTATAGATCATTTTTCACTCTTCCTAATCAAACAATAACAGTCATATACATGTAGTAATAAAAATTTGGAAAGATACACCACCATACTACAGAAAGTAGTAGTGGGATTTAACAGGTTAAAGCAGGCACATTACAGATTTATGTAGAATAAACAGTTTGTGCCCTTCATACAGTATATTGGGATGTCTGTGTCTGCATGTGTGTACATTGTTGTAGTTGTTGTTTAGTGTACATTATTCCTTTTGTATTCTTTGTTCGCTTTCTCCATCTCTGTACTGGTGATGAGTTTGTTTGAACTGTGAGAATTGGGCTAAGTTTAACTCAATTAGAGACTCCAATGATAGATGCCCATAACAGATGTTCAGTGGCAGTCCGCTATAAACCAACACTGGTATTTGTTGCGCTCTGTTTCTCATGTGAGTGAATCATGTGTCTTCCAAGGGGAAATCAAATAATACCAGCTCCGATGATGTAGAGGATAGAGCTTCAAATCACCTGAAAATAGAGACAGAAAGCAAGATAATTGTCTTGATTGCTCATCACCAAAGGATGCTCTGACCCATTAAACTTGATCTCACTCAAATTGCATGGTGTGTATAGACAGTGTGTGCTGTGTATGACATTTTTGTTTGACTACAAAACTGTCTATAAAGGTCAGTAATTTTGAGTGTAATTCTGTGATGAGCACTCATAATATGTAAGGGCTCTCTACATGAAAATCACCAATGGATATTTGTTTTCTAATTCCTTACTACAGAGTGTCTTGAAGCTTAATATTATTTGGAAACTTCGCTTTTAAATCATAAGTCGTAAGGATCAAATGTATCTTTGCTTTCAACCAAGTAGAAATTGGCATTCTGGACTTCCATTAAACTTAATTCTACTACCACTGATGTACAAATTAAAGTGCCGAGGCATTCTGTGTTTTCTAATTGTTTAGGACAAAGGATATTTTCTTAAAACTTTGTTACTGTATAAAATACATCAAAACTTACGTTTTCAAAGGTCGAAGAAGAAAACCCCAAATTCATGATCTGAGGGTCTCCAAATTTCTTTATTAAATCTATGATGTAAAGTTTGTTTTATAAGCTAATCACAATGATTGCTTGTCACATTACATACGTAAACTCCTGTCACCTTTCTTAGTGGTAGCTATATAGAGACCAGGCATTACTACAGATCATAGTATGAGTGAAAGAAGGGGGCGAGGGTCTCACGAAAGTTCAAGCGATGGGTAGAGATATGTAGCGTCGACTGGTTGACGTCACTGTCGTGTGTTTTTTTTTTTTTTTTTTACGTACAGACAGCTTGATTGGACTGGGCCAAGTAACTTCTTGTTGTCTTGTTGTTGTTTTTTTGTAAGAATTAGCAGAAAGTGTTTCTATTTTCTACTCAATGCCATGGTCTGACACTGTGTGTCGTCACAACTACAAAAATAAGGCAAATTAATTTTCCCATTGCGTGACAAGTGGCTATTCATACTCGAGGCCATTTCCATGTGATGTTTTTCACAAAGGTATTGATGAATCAGATCCTCCTGTTTGTTTTGTGTGCTAGAAGTCGAGTGGACAGCTATTTTTTGACAGGTTGATGGACATTCTAGAGCTGAAAAAAAATGCCATTTTAGATGTTTCCTGTTTTAGTCTTGACCAATCATTGTTTTGATGATTTGGTCAGCTGAACTTGACTGAGCTTACCAATGTGAGGATAATGTACATTCGTGGTGTTTTCATTTTTGTTTGTTGTTGTTGTTGTTGTTTGTGAATTGGCAAGTCAATCAACAGTAATGCAACTAAAAACTTGTAGAAATATTGTGGAGTTTGTATTGTGGAATTATGCACTGCGTCATGTCTCAAATCACTGATTTTTCTTCTAAAAATGAATAGTACTTATTTGTCATTCCATCACTCTAGATCTTGATCACAAATTCAACCACTTGTGAAATTGTCTGGCAAGTCCAACCTCATTAGATATTATACTTTTGAAATACATGTATACAGTATGGTTGCTGCAACAAGCACAACTACTACTGCCACTCTTACAGTTAGATACAACTATTGCGAACATCACTTGTACTATTCCTTCCGTGTGCCCCTGATATCTGTACGTTTACTACTACTACTACTACTACTACTACTACTACTACTACTACTACTACTTCTACTACTTCTTATACTACTACTTCTACTACTACTACTACTACTACTACTACTACTACTTCTACAAGAGCAGTTACAACCACCTTAACCTGTTGAGGACGAGTCCCGAGTATACTCAAAATCAGCCTGCCCTCAAAGGGTTAATCGAATGTAGCTAATAGAACTAGTCCTCTCCTTGATATTATTTCTACTAACATTTCTACAGCTGCGACACTGTATTTATGGCTACTATAATCATGTACAACTAATTCTGATACTCCTGATCCTTCTTAGGGCCTTTTCAACCATGAATGACTGTATTGGTATGACATGATGTTTTTATTTCTTTATTTGAGAGAAGTTTTTCAAATTATGCAAAATTTTAAGCTTTCCCCAGTAATCGGTAATCCCCCTTTGACGTAGATCCCAGTTTTCTCTTCATACCGAGCATCAGGCCCAAAGTTTCCTGGATGCCTTTTCGGAATTGGGTTGACAGACTAAATGGATTGTGTCGTGAATGGAAGATTCCCGAAATAGCAGCTCCGACAGGAAAGCCACATTTGACGAGAATGATGGCTCATAGAGGCAACATGAATTAGACACTTGTGCGCTTACAACCCTTGTTTCAATAAACCCCTTGGTGGTTTTTGTCTTCACCTGTCATCAGCATGTAATCATGCTATGCTCTCTCTATTGGGAAAGGGGTTAATACCGTAAACTCCATCCATTTTTGGACCGGGGTGGAAGGGGGGGGGAGGGAGGGGGGCTTAAAGATGCCAAATATTTGAGCCCGGATAATGATTCATGACTCTTTTAATATTGAATGTCAAAACTGCTTGGTTAGATTATGACAGTAGCTGGAAGTATTTTGCTTGAATTTGCAGAATGTTGGTTATGGAGCAGATTCAAGAGTAAAATGCTGCCTTGTACTAGTAACGTGTAATGGATGATCAGTTATGATGGACCATAGTAAAGTCAAACTACCAGGTGCAAGGCCAACAACTTCATATTTATAAAGTACTGATATGGATGGATGTGTTAAGAGGGACAATATATTAGGGAGATGTGAGTAATTCGTATCAGTTGTGTATCAGTATTGACTACTGATACTATAAAAAGGTTTTGATCTGAAAAAAACCTTTTGACTAAAACATGGTTTTAATCTTATGAATTGAATTAACATCATGCATAAGAGAGAAACTGCAATGTTTCTATTGCAGTTGTGCAACACTATTCACAGGCTTGTGTTCAACCTATACGCTGAAGAATCATGCAAATTTAGACAGTTTCAGCAGAATCTAAAAAGTTGTCAACCTTTATGGCTGTGGTCTGTACTAGTTGGTATGGGCCAATCAAGAATGAATTGAAGACCATCCAAATTATGCAGATATAATTGTCTCGTTCCCTAATCAGTAAACCAAACTGCTAAGGTTATTCAAAGATAGACCATGGCAAGAATTGATTCTTTCGGAGGCAAGCAGAGCTGAGGATTTTCAAACAATCTGATTTCAAAGTATTACTATATAATATATAGCCTATATTATGCAAGCATGATATTCTACCATCTTTCTACTTGCAAGGCTGAGAAACTGAAAAGGAAAAAGAGCTCATTAAAGTGATTATATCTGATGTGTGCATTGAATTTCAAATCACTTGTACCCACTGTCTGATTGTAAAGCTGTGGTCAAGGGAAATTGCTGCCACCAATTGTTTCCTGTCATCGTAGTAGAGCGTAGAGCGCCATCTCTTGGCGAAAGCTCACTCTACCTTGCCAAGGAAGTGCTAGTTGCAATATTATGTGCTTGCACGTTGTTCAATTGTACACTTTGTCAATCATTGTTTGTTTAAATGATATACATGTAACAAGCTGCATGTTGCAGGTTATTATACATTGCATGAGATGTATCATAGATCACAAACAGAACAAAATGAAACACATTAGTATTTGACAGTTTTTTAACCCAGATAATCTTCTTCTCTTTTTTTTTTTGGAAAAATTAATCATGCATGAAACTATTTATGTATTGTCCATCTTCCTTGTCACAAAGCTGTAATGATTAACATTGCCTATCCTGCAAGGAATCATTACAGGAAATGGTATCTAAAGCAGTTCACTTGGGAACCTCAGTCCTAAAGAGGTCCATGGTATAAGGCCCTTACTTGAAGAAGTTTGCAATCCCTACAACCAGTGCCTGAAATAAAACATTTATATGGTATTCATCTAATGTCTACATCAATTTATTTGATTACCTATTAATCCACTCTTCAAATATGAATTCATACATTTATAGATTTCTATTTCATTTATTTCCAGATATGCCAAACAAACATATAAACACTTTGATACTTAACATGACAAAGCATAAAAAACAAAAACCACAGCCTGATAATTACCTTTTCTCTGCTGAAGACTAGTTTGATTTGATTTGATTTGATTTATTTCTGCTTAATTCCGTTACATCAGATATGATTGTGTACAAGTCATTCATGACAAACAGTATATGAACACATAGTTTTTAGTACAAAATAAAACAAATACAACCAGCTAAAGGGAACTTAAACAGAAGGGTCTCCAAATAAGCCGAGGCTTGACGGTATGGAGACCCTATACTTTAATAACTACTCTGGATAGAATAAGTTCCAAGTATACTCTGGCAGGTGTCTGTATGGGAAATGCAAGATCTAGCCAAATCAGCTCATCCTCAATAGGTTAAAGGTAGGGGATACCTTTTACAGACCTCCCAAAATGCAGCAAAACATTAAATATGAACCTCAGGGGACTTGTTTAGGCAACTGTTGAGAAATTTGGAAATCAACAGTTATCTACAATTTGAATAATGCACAAAACTCAACTACTCAGTAGTTCTGTGTGTCAGCCACACTTAAGCCTTTTTGTTGCAGTCTTCTGTATTTTTTTAATCTATAAACACAAATCTAAAAGTATAAGAGCTGATGTAATAACATATAGAGTGTGTGGCAAGAATGTATATAGAAATGTTTGTAAGTTTTGATGAACTTTTTTCACAAAATATACATGATGGACACACATGCAGTGCATGGGTCTGCAAAGGTAGCCTAGCAATGTACTGGAATTTACGGTGAGCCCCGAAAAAAATTCAATTCAAAATCTAACGGTCAATAAAACAACTAAATGTTACCTTCCACTTTCAATACTTTATGGGAGTTTCTAAAATGATACTCTCTTCAACATACCACTGTATTTATACAACTCTTCATTTGAGGCATGCAAATGGGATTTCCTACCTTTAAAAGGAAGGTATAAGGGCAGTGTAGGAATCATCAGTCATAACACAGGAGCCATTTAAATGTAGGGCAATTACTAATCCCACACAAAGCGCCCTCAATGTTTGCTAAAAGGCTACCCGATGGAAAGTACGTCCTCGCATGCGGATCATCCATTGACTTTCCTGAGATTAAGACAAACATGAAACGAGTCTGGGCCCGATCCAAACTTTTATCAGGGGAGACCCCGGCAAGCGGAAACTGTAAACACTGTATAAACAAATTCTCAGACGCTTGCCATCATATAATGTTGAATTCTTTGGGCAGGGTTAAAATGGCAGTAATCCCTTTAGCATTGGAAATCTGTGCTTTGGTTTTGGGCTGGATGAAATTGAAACCTCAATTGATTGACTCGGCATGAACCACCACACATCATATTATTCCCCATCACGCTCACAAGCCATGCGGATTTCAACCTTTACACTCATTGAGTTATTGAACAACCGCTCACGGAAGAGCTATGACAGAGGGAATGTCTTCAATTAGACTTTCTTTGTTTTTCTATTTTCTGCAAATTTTGAATATGATTATCTCCTGTATGCAATATTTGCTTGTCATATATAACATATGGCACATGGCCTAATTTTTAATTTTAGACAGTAAGCTCCTGTAATAGTCTGGCAATTGACTTAAACTGTCTCACTCTCTCTAAAGAAAATTGACAGGCGGATATCAGTCTTTTTTTTTTTTTTAAGGATCATGGTCATGAAAAGAGCATTTCTCTGTTTTTGTTCTTGTTCTGATTGAAGATGAAAATTACAGTTTTACCAATGTCACTCTGGATTCATTCCATTATTGGTCATGTGACGAGGTGTCTGAAGCAAAAAGTCACAAAAGGTCATCTCAAGCCAACTTGAGAAGAATGAGGAAGATATAACCACTACCTAGTATACACATCTTATGTCACTGGTGTCATCCAAACTCACCTCACTGTCATCTCATGCAGTCCGTAGTTGTCAAAAAAAAGGTTGATAGCCTTTTGTGGCAGTGACTGGCATGTTAAAATGTCAAAGTGAACTAAGAGTAATTGTATAAAAACTTCATGCACATAATTTTTTGCCTGCCCAGCAGAAGGGCCCTAAGGCTAGCAGGAAGTAAACTTGCTAGGGCCCTTCTGCTGGGCGAGTGATAATATTAAAACTTTCCTGAAGAGCATTATGCACATTCATGTACCCACTGCAGAGATAAAACTATGCTGTGTGATTATATATACGTGGTCGTTTCAACAGAAAGGATTGAGGAATAGCACTTTTGTTAGTTAATATTGCCTCAAGTGTGTGAGTGTTTTTTTCCATTACTGTAATTAATAGGACAGTAATGATATGTATACTCAGTTTGTTATAATCGTCCCATATTTGCAGTCACTTACTATCACTTGATTGTGCTCATATGCAATTGACATGGTTTTTGTGAACATGAAGAATATAAGTTCTTCTTCAGATTTCATTACACATGGCAAAATAGAAAATGAAAATGGTACATTTCATACAGTATGTCCCCCAAAAAACTACAATCAGATTTTCGCATTGATAATCTATCAATGATGTTCTAACTGTCTAAATGCTAGTTCAGGGTCTTAGAATAAAACATCTTAGCTTTATTTTGCAGAAAACCCCATTCAATGTGGTTAAGTCATTACAGAGAAATGGGGATTGTTGTAAAGCACAGGTCACGGGTCTGATTCTTCCAAATTTAGCTCTTGGATGCTCTTGGAACTGCATAATGTGTGAACACAATGGACAGAACTTTGATGGAAGGGAATCCTGACATGCTCTACAAAAGTCCTCATTTCTCTTTGACCATTGAAGTAAATGGGATGGGGTTTTCTGTAAGATGTGGGTAATAAGTTATAGTTTCATACCCTGAAATTGTATTTGGATTGAGTTTCTGTTTTTAAAGTTATCATTGCAAAGGTTCCCATTGTAATTTTTTTTTTTTTTGTGGACATAATACGGTACAACACTGGCATGACCCCTTGGTAAAGGCCGAGTACTGTGTCTCAGTTTGTCATTATGCCAGTATCTCTGGGTAAATGTTATGTCCCCTAGCAGGAAATTGCCCTAGGGTCAGTTAGAGGAGGGACCTCAATGTTCTTTTCCCCAGCCGGGCTGGGTGGGGTATGCAGTCATGTGCAGATAACCATGACTTTGGAGTAATCTGAGATCATTTTAGCGCCGGGAAGTTAGAGAATGAGGGAAAGAAAGAGAGAGAGAGAGAGAGAGATTTTGGATGAAAGTGATGAAAGCATATTCTATTGGTGTTGAGTCATAATTTCATATAATTTTTAACATGTCAAGGGAAGTGGTTGGTCTGTACAGAGTATATAATGCCAACTTCAAAGGCAGCGTAAGATATTTCAGTGCTAACAGTATGATTATGGCGCTTATCATTTATGTGGCAATTCTATCGGATGTTGAGTCATAATTTCATATAATTTTTACATGTCAAGGGAAGTGGTTGGTCCGTGCAGTAACACCATACTTCCAAGTCAGTGTGCGATGTTTTGGTGCTCACTGTAAAATTGATTATGGCTCTGATCATTTTTAATGTGGCAGTGCTAACTCACATCAGCTGATGCACTATTAATAAACACCTCTCCCATGGGGAAATACCCTTCGATGTACTTCGGGAAAACATTGTCATCTGACATATTTGAGAACTTGTGTAAGCAATTCTCCGATTGGTCGAGAAGCAATCGAACATGAGTTTGCAATTTTACCTTCTTTTTTTTTCAGCAGGGTCATGTGCATTCTTTGCGGCTTTTCTGTCTGCTGCTTCAGAGTGGTGAACCCTTTTCGGTGAACTATTAGGCTAAGAGGTAATTATGTAGGTTAAAACTTGAACAAAAGGAAGATGATTTTTAAATGACTGAAAACTTAGATGTTTTGATGGAAGGACTTCATGCATTATCTGACAGCAGTTGTAATTAGGAGAGAAAAAGATAGCTGATAGTTATTGAGTAAATGACGGTAAACGTAATGCTAGGGTAGGAAACATAAGACATTCAAACCTCACTCTGAGAAAGGGGTCTCCCCCTCACTGCACTCTCTCGCTGTTTTGCACAGAGAGCCTGCCCTCGTCAATGCCACCTGTCAATCTGTGGACAGTCTGGAAAACCACCGTTGGGCCCAACGCACGCTGCTACTGTGACATGACACAGTGGTGGCTGTTTCGCCCCTCTGTGGCGCCTTGTTACATGTGCTGTTACCCCTCACTCGATCCGTTGCAGCACGATCGAGTTACACTACTGAAGAAGCGCACTTTGAATGCCTACGGAAATACGCCTTGTGCTCATCTCTTCAATCGCTGACATTTTCCATGTGTTGGCTTATTTGGTCTTTTCTCTGTGATCATTCATTAAAAACCAAGGTCATTTATCTTCAGTCCGGCGGCTTCCTGAAGCAGGGAATTCCTGTCTTATGTCTCATCAGCCAGCATCATCAACTTCGGGAGGCACAATAGTAAGAAATCTGAATAGCTCCCCCTGTTTATGGTGCGTCGCTTGCAAAGTAATATGAAAACCACTCTGGAAGGAAAAACAAAAGAAAATCCACTTCTGAGAGACATCGTTGCCTAAGGCATGACTTCAGTACGGATTCTGACTGACTCCTTCATAGTGTCGTCATTGGAGACGGATTTTTAGGGGGTTTTCCCTATCTTTCTACTGTAATATTACTCAGCTAATGATTGTTTTCGGTCAGGTAGTATAACCCCCCCCCAAAAAAAAAAAAAAAAAAACTCTGTCTGACCTTCTTGCCAATACATAGGCCTATGTGTGTACTCAGTAGTCGACTGCCCTCATCACCACGGTGATTGGGAGTTTCACAATGCACACGTTGTTGCCAAAGTTGTACCCATCTCTCTGACTCATGCTAGGGAAGAACTCATTTTTTTTTCCCTTCTCTCTCTCTCTTTCACTTGTGCAATGAAGTCTCTGTAAACTCCCTGTTCCATGTGAGGATCAATGTTACATGAACTATTTGCCCCGTTTCCCTGGAGTTGGGTATGCGTTGGAGGGAAGTGAGATATCTAGTGTGCGGGCTCATATTTGGCACTGCTCTCACATTCAGGTGAATAACTTCATTTTCCGCCCCGCACACATACGCTTTGCCGTTGTGAAATGTTTTGCTGTTGCAAGTTTCTTTCGAGGGATTCCCCACCATAGAAAAAAAGCCGAGTCGACAATCACGACAAGATTATAAAGCAGGGTAACACCAGGCTGTGATACGAGGAACTCTTATTCATGTTTTGCGGAAGAGATATACGATGTTTCCGTCGGTAACAAAGGATCTGAAGGATGCACAGGTGAACATGCTTCACTGATTGGTTGATGGATTAATAACGGATTACCCCAAAAAACCTTCATATGTATATCTCACAGAACCAGGTGAACGTTGTTAGAATGATCCCGAAACTGGGACTCATGATAAGGGTAAGTACAAACTGCCTCTTTATGTTTTTGTGCTGTGAACCTTTCATTGTCTGGTGGACTGCTAATATCAATTCAAGTGATTTTTTGATAGACTCCATAAAAAAAAAAAAAAAACTTTAATTGCCATGTGCTACAGGTGTAACTAACCCGTTGAGGACGAGTCGCGAGTATACTCGGGCAGGTGTCTATGGAAAATGCGTGTTGTAGCAAAATCAAACCGTCTTCAACGGGTTAAGACTTTTCATATTAGTGAGATATGAACAGCAATATATGAAAGTAAAAAGAGTTTGACTGAGTTTGAAACCTGACCCATAACTTATTGATACTTTTTTTTTTTTAGGGGTGGGGGATTCAAAGGTACCATCCCCTGCTTGACAGAAGGGGCCCCAGCATGAAATTTCAACCTCGAAGTCAAATTTGATGCTTGACATAATTTGACAGAATTTTGAAAGGTGTTTCACGAGGGTGTAACCATCTTTTGTGTGATTTTTTCACAAGTAGGCCTCATGGCCCTTCTGCTGGGCAGGTGACAAACTATGTTCTTTGTTTTAGTTATGTGTAGTCATCTGTGCAACCTTTGAAACTTTGCCAGGATTTGCAAATTGTTGAAATTTACAAAGATTTGTCTTCATCTACATCATGATAAGATATTAACCAATTTGATATTGGTCTTGTTATACATTTTGTAGATGTAGCTGACATGTTGCAATTGCATTTTCTTTTAAAGCCCTTTTTTAAGGGAGAAATGGTTACCAAAAATTAGAAGTAAGATAATTTTGGCTCTATCTCTTGCCTGATTCTTGCCATCACGAGTCACATGCAGCACTCTCTAGATGCTTTTTTTTTTTTTTAAGATTTACTGGCAACTATGGTAAAATAGCTGTCTTCCCTATTTTTAGTAAAAAGTAAACACGAAGTGAGTGATAACAAAACCACAGTCTAAACCCAGATCACAACCACACCTCCATGATGTAAAGTGATGCTGTCTTTCTTTTTTACTTTTTTTTTTCCTGTTTGAGCTTTACTCATCAACTAGGTGGTGAAAATGGAAGGGAGGGCGGGGAAGACATGACAAAGTTGATCAGTCAAGAAATCTTTTTCTTTCTATTTCATTGGATTTTTGTGGGATTTCTCTCATGAAGATTATCAATGCCTGCCATCAAAATGCTGCTTACCCCCACTGAGGGTATTCTCCCCCCCCCCCCCTCCCCCACCCAAGCAAGTCAATCCTGAAGAGTGATTTAAATTTGACAAAGTTTTCAAGGGAATTGGAAGTCTAGACTTAAAATCAAACATACGAGGGTGTAGATGATCTGCATGAGAGGATGTTTTTGCCGAATATCATACCGGTTTCATTCATTTTTCTGTGACTGTACCAGTGATCCCCCGTAAATGACAGATATCTTCAAGGATAAAAGGGAGGAGGCAAGTTATGTCAGGAGAGAGAAAAAAAAAAATCAAGGCTTTATGCTGGTTAAGCCCCTGCTTGCCAGAGTATCTGTAACTTCATTGGAGCGAGGTAAAGCAAGGGTAATGCTTGGGGACGGAAGGGTTAATCTGTGGTCAAGTAGGTGGATCCACCGAAGAGGTGGATGACTGAGTCAAGGAGATCATCCCAGCCTGCCCACTTGGAGGGATCTCGGTGATGAAAGATGTCCAGGAACACTTGCGGAGGAGTTAAAGCAAGCCATCATCCCTGTAATCAAATAGTGCAAGTGTTGTGGTATTAATTTCTCCAGATACAATTGGAGTGATTGCTGATGGGCTCATTTTGTTTGTTTGTTTGTTTGTTTTTTACCTCTCTTCATCATCTTTTCTGTTCATCTAATGCATTCATTTTTTTTTTCTTGAGGGGATGGGTCTTTTTTTCCTGTTTTTTTAGTCATGACCCTATCTTTTTAATGGCTTATTCAGAACTTGTATACATCTATATTTAGTTGAGCTGAGTTTATTTAACCATTAAAAAAAAAACACATGCATAAATACAGCAAAAACAACAATGCATAATCATGATGAGTACATGGTCAGGACTCCAGAAGAAGCAAATCTGCTATGAAGTAAATGTCACATTCTGTTTTAAAACTTCAATCTGTATCATTTTGTTGAAATGTGCATTTTACTTCGGTACCTTTATAGACACAAATTTCACACAATGTATTGTTATAAATCATTATTTCAAGCAGTACAACAAGAATTTTGCCAGCAGCTTCCTTCTCAATTGCTAGCATGAACTGTATGTACAATTCATTTGGGCAATTGATAAATAATTGAATTGTGATCGAAAACCACAGCAATGGAATAAATATACATACCCCTTTTTGGGAGAAAGGGCAGTATTTTCAGTTAACAGTTCGATATTCCGAAGGTTTGTTAATCCAGAAGTAAAATAATATTCACGATTCTGAAGGTTTGAAAGTGTGCCCCTTCATCTCATTTTCAGATTAATGAACTTCATTTCACTGTGGGTTTAACAAATCTTCAGAATAACAAATCTTATTTCACTTTGAGATTCATAACCCTTTGATATAATGAACGTTTGATATAATGAACATTTTCTGATCAACAAACCTACAGAACAACAAACCTTACTTCATTTTCATATTAACAAACCATTGCAATAGCAAACTTTCAGAAAAAATGAAACAAATGTTTGGATTAATGAACTCTATTTCATTTTTGGATTAATGCTCATGTAGGTACAGGGAATTTGTGTGTGTTGGATAAACAAAGCTTCGTAATAGTGAACCTATTTCATTTTTTAATTAATGAACTATGGATTAACGAACATCACCCATATTTTGAAGAGTTGTTTTCATATTGTGTATATCTGTAAACTTGCAAAATTCCTGTGAAATAAAAGCATAGCAAAATGGATTGCATATGCAGTACTTAAATGTTAAATACAGAGTAGTTTTATCTTGTTTATATATCAGCATCAACTTGTGACATACAATCAAACTGCCTTTAATGTACCATCAATGAATAATCCACTTTGGAGTTCCACGTTTGTACCAACAGACATGCATGTTTTTAGAGTCAATGAGATAAGCATCTGCGATGTAACGATTATTCATGTAATTCTGATAAATGGTGTATGCCAGAACATCCACCTGACATCATTCGTGGTATTTGGCGATATCAACATTCAATGCAAAATAATCAAATGAATGCATTGTCCCCAAATGTTAATCGACTGACCCTTTGGGTCACTTTTCCATGCAAGTTCACTCTAATTTGTGTGAACGTTATTGATGAATTCCATAAATTGTTACATCAGGCAAGATGGTGCATTATGTAGTTTTAGATATGAGGAAAGTACAGCTGTACCTAACCAACTGAGAAAAAAAAAGAAAGGTAATTTTTACTAATGTGCACATGAGCTAACTCCAAACTTGCTTATATATAAGGAATTAATCACAAGGAATTGGCAATATACACACTTTAGAATGAAAGTGTTAAATGTACAGCTGTGGTGAATTCACACATAAAGACTACAGTGGTACTTTCTTGTGGCTCTGAGAAGCCAAATGCATCATTTCCGCCTCAAGTCATTACATAATCTAATTGAGGCTGGCTTCAGTGAATGTAGTTTACATTTACATTGAATGGAAACAGGTGCATCAACTTGTGAGTACATTGTTAACATTACTTTGCAATGTCAGTAGTAGGAAGTATGCTCCGATTAAGGTTTTGGAATGTGTGTACTCAGTTAATTATCTTCGTAGACATGTTGGAAATCATAACCACAAAGTGTAAAGTACGCATAGGAGTTGTGTTGTACATGCTTGAAGTGGGTTATGTTCGTTATGCTGACGGTTCATTAATCTGAAAATGAAATAGGGATTGTTATTCCGAAACACAAAAATTCCATGTACCTAGATCTTCATTAATCAGAAAATGCAAAAGAGTTCTTCAATCTGAACATTTGTTGTGCTGTTGCAAAGGTAATTTCATATTAATAAAATGAGATAAGGTTTGTTATTCTGAAGTTTTATTCATCCAAAAATGAAAATGTGTTCATTATTCTGAAGGTTCATAATTCTAAAAATGGAAAAGGGCTTAATATTCAAAAGGTTTTTTACTCCAATAATGAAGTGCAGTTTGTTAATCTGACATAAAAATAAGATACTTATGGATAAACCTTTGGAATGATGAACATAATATTTCTTTTTCAGAATAATGAATCTTGAGAGTATAGAACTTTTTCCTTTTTATTTTCAGATTGACAAACCTTGGGAATGACAAACTTTATTATTTCACTTTTGGAATTATGAACCTTTGGGAGGATAAACCTTTGGAATAATGAACTTTATCCGCTGGAACAACATCCAAATCTCCCTGCCATGGAAACTTTGTAGCATGATCTGCCCAGCTTTTCTGAAGGTACATTTTCATGAAGGTTTCCCATCAAAATAAACTTATTTTAAAGAGCTAAAAATCAAGAACTTCCTTTGGTGAAAAATTTTGTGCAAACTTCAGCAAACCACTGACTTCAAGTATTAGATGTTTTAAGTAAAAGGCACTGTGACGCTAGGCGAACAAGTACAGTCAGTGGTTACACCACAGACCGCATGTGCATTACAAATTACTGCCACTGGTTACTGTGGTATAAGCTAGAATGTAATTATTAGGTACTTAGATACCACCCACATGTATTTTTTCCCTTTTATTCCATTCAGTGTAAGGATATCTTGAACAAAAAAGTGAACATATAGCCCAGGCATGTCATTACAAAATGGAGTCAGCAGTCAGTAAACTTTTTGCCCATAGCAGGTGAACTCTGTGACAAATATTCTATTGGCAAGTAGCCAGTGAGAATGGAACAAGAATGGGGCCTGGAATACATGTCACAGGGTTTGTTTTCACTCTCACGCTCTCCGATATTCATCAGAAAGTCCCCCATTCTGAAGGGAAAAGTGAACTCTTCAGCAAGAAAAAATTTTTAGGGGAAAGTTTTGAAAGTTGCAAGGCAAAGACTAACAAAGCCTGGACATTATAGAATGCACAAGTAACCCTGAAAATTTGACCCACCAGAAATAAGATTGGAAGAGCCCATTAGGTTGTTGCCAAAATTAGGAAGACTGTTCCATGTAATTCACACTTGATTTTTTTTTTTTATGAATTATAAACAGCACATGAAAGAGATGCATCATGTAGGAAAATTAAAGCAATCTTTACATTCTGTGACAAGGAAAATGGCTCAATGTGTATTAGGAATTTGAATGTAGTCACTAGTGGTTCTGAAATCTTGATTGAACTTTCTTATAATTGTGCTTGCTTTTCTTTTTGTGCCACAGTGTAAACCCCTGTGTGCCACATTACTCTGAGACTGCAAAGCATGACAAGCATTTTGGGAAAACAATCTGTTTTTCAAAGCCATGTAACTTTTTTTGTTGTTGTTGAATAGAAACATTTATGCTGGATATGCTATCAGCAAAATTGTAGGGAACTTGAAAGCTTTGATGTGATGTAAATTTTATCGAAAACCAATGGCTACTTGTATTTTTTTCTTGCAAATGGCCTGTACATTCAACACAAATAGGTTTCTATGTGGTTGTGCATTTGAGCCATGAAGTTGGCAAGCCGTCGTCTGAGTCGGGCATTTGAATGTGGCACACAAAGAATCGTATATCTGCTAATTTATTTACTTAATCTGATTAATAATCAAAACAACTAAATTAGGCAAGCATTGCCGGTTAAGGATGGAGAAAAAGACCTCCAAAAAAAAAAAATTACATACACCAGTTAGGGTGATGATGAGTCTGTGTACATGTGAGAAGGGAAAAAAAAATCTTTGAAACAAAGAAAACAATCATCTTATTTCTGTATGAATATGGAGGATGACTTTTCCTACTAGTTTTTTTCCGAACAGTTAACTTTAATGGATTGAGACACATATGCTTTACAGGGTCTAAAATCGTGGCTGTAATGTGATTTGAAGGGAGTCAAACTTGTTACTTCACATATATTTAGACAGCTTTGTCAACTTGAGTAAGTTTTGTAATGTCATTTTATCTCATCCTGCTTATCCTTTGTGATTTTGTTGTTCTTCATCGTGTTTTGGCAAATTTTGTTTTAGTGATAAAGTATATTTAGCTACAATTGATAGGCTATTTGAGAGAATTTGAAAAAGTCTTCAGTCAAGAATGCGTGGGTGATTTTGGTCTCCAAATTAGTTTGCCAATTTGCATACCACCCCCTACATCCAGACAAGGAGGGGGGTCACTTTGTCACAAAACTTTATTTGGGTCTTCCCCATCCATCAGCTAGACACCCCCCTAGACCAAATTACCGCGTCAGCCTCGACTTAGGGAAGGAGTTTCCTGCTCCTTCTCTCACCGTGTGTGCCAACAGGATGCTACTGTCACATAAACTCACCCCCTGACCTTAAGGAAAAATTCAGTTACTGTCTCATCAAAGAAAGTTTTTTTGTTTTTTTTCTAGAGGGTTTGCAAAGACCTCGGCCCCTCGCTCATTCCCCACCACCCCACCACTCCTTTCTGGTACCAAAGAGGTCCCAAGAAATATTTGTCAGAGTTTTTAAAGGGGCATTCCAGACGATTTTCATAATTTCATATCATGTAGTACATTATCAAGAGCTCCATGTATAGATTTGTGGAATTTATTGTGGTTCTTGAGCAGAGAAGCCATATTTTGAAAAACCTTAAACAAATTACACTGAACAAGGATGATGGCATAGTAGGCTCACGTATTTCAGAAATGTGGCAGTGTAATTCCATTACAATACTGCTTGCTTGCGAGTTCACCTGTGTATAGTCTATGCATGCCTTTTTCTTTTGTACTGCTTCCATGAGCCCCAACTCATGCGTTTTTATGGTGACCCTGCCCTGTCATCATCCTTGTTCATTGCGATTTCTTATAAATTTCAAAAATATTCTTATTCTTCATCCCAATTATCATAAATTCTGAAACTTTGTCCTCAGTATAACTAATTTATAGTTGTTCAAATGTAAAAATCTGAAAATCATTCGGAGGTCTCCTTTAAGTCTAAGATTTCACAAGCATGTGTTCTGTCCTTCATGTCGCTTTATAAATTTTGAAATGTTTGTCAGAATGATAATTCTGAGACAACCAGATCCTTATGTGTCTGCGTGTCGATGACGAAGTTTATTTATGTCACTTTTGTGAATCCCAGCAGTGACAGAGAAGTACAGTTGAATATGGGGTGGGTATGTTTTTGCTTGTTCTGTTTTGTTTTTTCTGGGGGTGTTCCCAAAAGGATACAATATCGTGACAGCTAAAACATTGCTTTGACATCTGTGGTACATGTTGTTTTTTCCTGTGTGTTAATGGATTCCATACTATACATGATAGTTATAAATGTCATTAAAGGATTTATGCAGTGACAATAAAGTGCTGTTTTCTGTTTCAAGATGTAGAAATGTTTTATTTTCTTAGTTCCAAGCCAGGGAAATACAAAGCAAGATGCAGTTTGGTGATGAAGCATTACGATGCCATCAACCTCACAAATATTGCTCTTCATTTGATACACTCTAGTTCTACTTTTGGTGGATGAAATATTCCTATTGTGGCATGAAAACATTACTGTAGTTTTGTTTTTGCAAGTTTTTGCTATGCTCTAATTATTTTATATGTGAAATTTAATCTCTCTTTGTGCTGAATGAGGCAGGGAGTTGAACCAAACCTGTTTTCTCTATCCAATCACTATGTTATGAATATCAGTATACTGTAATGACGTACAAATGCATTAAAGGCATTAATCATTAAGCATCAAGTTAATATCTGCTCTCCTTTCTTTGTAGTCCTTTACATATCACAGGCTCGCCTCATCATAACCCCTTTTTGAGTCCCAGGAACATTGAATTTAACTGTTGGTGGCCATCTATATTCTGCTTGCCTCCCCCCCCCCCAAAAAAAAAAAAAAACAAAAACAAAACAAAAAACAACAGCAACAACAAACAAACAAACAAAACAAAACAAAATTCTGGAATCATCTTCCAGCAAAGTTATTTCACCCAGATAAGTTATTTCACCCAAATATCATCAGTTCACCCAAATATCATCAGCTGAGAACTAAAAGGATGCTATCCCATTCTAAGATTTGAGCGTAGGCCCTAAATAAAAACGGACAATTAATTTTCATAAAATAAATAGTTTAATCAAAAGTGGGAAATTTCAAAAGCATTGTTCCAAATTTAGGGTAAAATACCACTGCCATGGTTTTCATTTTTAACACTTTACTGAAATGAAAATAATTTGAAATTGACACCATGATGTAGAGGAGATCAAGCTCTTCCACGCGATACCAATAACTCAATACCAGCCAAAATTGTGATAAAGCCCTTCTGGTTCTTAATAGACAATAGACAATATTCCACAATTTCAAGAAGCTCCTGAAAAAGCACCTGTTTCAGAAAGTGTAGCCATTGCCTTTAGTTCTGTAATTGTATGTCACTCACATCTTGGTGAGTTAGTAATGAAGTTTAACATCAGCTTTGAGCAGGTCTATCATCCTGGAGAAGGATACGATTAGGATTTGTTCTGTGGCAAAAGAGATGCAAAACAATCACGTAGCACCTTCCCAGGGCAGGGAAACCTGTACTGTAATCCCCCTCTGGTTTTGTCAGCTCAGCGACTCATTATATTCCTTCCTACTGGTGTGCAAAATGGGCGGGGCTCGCCTCTCAGGTTGAGATTTCGTGACAGAGTGTCCTTTGGAAATTCTGGATTCCTTGTGCATGACATGGACTGCCAAAACATGTCATTACTAGAGTGCATAAGAAGCGCAATATGAGCCATCATTTTAGTTTTGAAATCACTTTAAGAGATATATTACCCCCCTCCCACCCCCCCCCCCAAAAAAAATGAACAAGTCATGTGACCATTGCAATTGGAATATTGGTTAAATTTCCCTCTCAAGACCAAAAGCTTCCAATGTGGTATGAATTTTAAGACTTAATTAAAAAATGTACAAGAAACACAGGAAGAAATGGAACCAACAGTTATTATCAATTACATTAGTAAATGTAATAATGTCAAATAATGTCAATTATAATATTGGTAATTATACATAGATTTTACAAGATTAGCATTTAAGTTTCAATAAGGCCACAACCCAGGGACGTAGTGTCATAGAGACAATGGGTCAGAGTTTGGAGTGTCATGTAATACACACTTCAAAAACCAAAAACTCCAAATTTCAAAACATAAATTCTAGATCAAATATGACTTTTTTTTTTGCAGATATAATGGAAACAATATTACCAGTTGATATTCTGACCTTTAGTGATTATAAATAAATTTTTGATGAATTTTATCTCAGTGAACAATATACTCAACAGTTTGTATTGTGCTACCGTCTTCTTTAATAGCAAAATTAAAGAATGTGGATGTGTAATAAAGAGGCAGTAAATTAATATTAAAGGGACTGTACAGTTCTGGTTCAGGTGAGGATTTAGCTTTTAACGTTTTGTGAGATATTTAGAAACCACTCTATGGGATGTCAAAGAGAATGCAATTCTACGGGGAATCAAAAGTTTATTTGATTAAAATTGGTTTTGAAATGGCCGAGATATCCAAAAACAAGGTGAAACAAAGAGATCCTAATAAAAGGCGTGGCCTGTCGCCGTTTGTTATTATCACTTTTTTTGATATCTCAGCCATTTGAAAACCGATTTTCATCAAATAATCGTTGAATCCTTCTTAAAATTACATGCTCTTTCGTATTTCATAAGAGGTTTCTCATAAATTAATATTTGTGAGATACAACCCTGCTTTTAAAGAAAACATGAATAAATAAATAACTGATAAATTGTGTCACTTAGGAATGTTATAAACCTGAATCCCCACCTCAACCAGTACTGTACAGTCTTTTTAATCTCTTTGCATTCCATCTAGCTACAAGAAAAAAGCTGCAACCATCCAAGTCTTGAAACCTTGGAAGTTTTAAAGAGAGGAACAGGGAAAAGTGTTCACCATTGTCAGCCATGCTTGCCTTTTATAGTTGTTGTTATTTGTATTTGTTCTCTAAAAATCCCTCATGTTCACGTTCACAATCACGTTCAGGGAAAGGACATGAAGTCACCGAGTTGTGGCTTTGGGGACTTTGCATAACATTTAGGAGGTGTTAGACTAATGCTGTCAATGTAGAGTTGTGTTGTTATCCAGAAAATCCTTTGATATTACCGCTACCCAGTCATCCACAGGTGGTGTGTGTGCGTGGGGGGGGGGGGGGGAACTCGTATGATTTTATTGGGTTTTTGGTACTTGCAAGTTATGTACCATGCTGACAGGAACTGCTGTACATTAAGATGTCATGGTCGTTGGTGTTAGCGGGACTCTAATAGTCTGCTTCTGGAGCTGACTCTTGTAAGATTTCATTAAGAACTCAAATGCCATGACTTTTACAGCAAGCTCTTTGTCTGAACAAGTGGTGTGTCAGTGCACTTTAGAAACATCTTGGGCATGAAATCAAAGCATGATTACAATCTATAGATTATAATTACATAATGGAAAGATTAGGAAGTTTAAACTTTCATAGTTATCTTTATTAAGGTTCAATTTTTCATGAAACTTGAAGCTTGAAAATGACGTGGAGTGGCACTAATAGTTTCAAAAGTTGCATTAAATGCAAGGAATGATGCAAATGTCATGCAAATAGGTGGGTACCTTGTTCACACATGTGTGTGCCATGCCTTTAATGAGCAGGTGTATTCTAATCCCACCTTTCCCTCTTCTTTAATATCTGGCTAGCAGTGTCGAAGAGAAGAATAGGGCGTAGCTCCAATACACAGCCTGGTTAAGGTTTGTTCTATTAGGGGGCTTATCTTCAGAAAGGTGTGCCACCAATTTGAGTTCGTACCTGTTTGATGGATGACCAATGTATCCCCCAAAAAAGAATGAAGTGACAAAGATATCAAAGATTATTTTGAAGTATGACTGTCTGTCACAGGATATGGAGTATAAAATGATATCAGCATCATTTCCTTTAGATTTACTTCGGGTAGGAATCAGCTTTTGTGGTCAGATGGCTTGACAACGCTTGTCCACTGACGCTGGCCTTTGTCCAGGGTTCTCATTCATACCATTCTTAATGAGAATTAGGGGCCAGCCAGAGAGAAATTTCCTGTCGGGGTATTATAGTAGATTCGCTTATGATATCTATCTACATAGAGAGTGATGAAGGGTATGCAAAAATTGTCACTACCTGTGGGCAAAGACAGTGTTTGATGCTAGAACTGTTTTCTACTGTAAATTCAGTTGTCAGACAATGTTATGAAGACAGTTAAATCTCATTGTGTGTCAGGCTTTAACATATCATTTTCATACCAAATGATGTACAAGTTTTCTCTAGAAATGGTATTATGATGTGAAACAAATGAAGATCTTTTTAACAGGAATGATTACAGCAAATGAGAGTTACATAAGATATACCTGTATGCTCACTTCAAACCCACATATTTCAATGCCTTTCTGCATTCAGCAAAAGCTGTCAGATCTGTTTTCTTACGCAAAATGTTTACAGAGGAAAATTGTACTTTTTTAATCAAATGAATTATCAGAAGATCAGACAATACAATTGGCATTCGTAGCTCAATACTCCCAGAAATATTTGTTACTTTATGTATTGCACACTTTACTAGGTAATGAAGAGCCATATCAGTCCTTTTTTGTAGTTTATATGAATTGTAAGTAATTAATATGGCTTTCTGTCAAACTTTTTTTTTCCCCTGTAAACCTTAAACTGTGAAGATAGTGTTGTTACCAGTAGATTAAAAAAAAAAAAAAAGTCAAATGTGCCCTGTTGCTCTATGACAAGCCTGAGGGGTCAACATCTTTCTGTAACTTTCCTCGATCTTGTCATCCTTGTCGTGTTGGTGATGTAACAGGTCAGGAAGTTCTTGTAATTCAAATATCAATGACCGCAGACCAAGGACTACGTAGGAACTAAGGTCTGTAGGAGAGGCAGAGGGATCAGCATGCAGTGAGGACAGATGCATCAAGCAGTTGGCATAATAAGCTAGCTTCTAAAACTTGTAACTTGTAGCTTTGGGAAGAAAGAGAATGATTGTGAGATCATTATCAGTGATGTGAACTAGAGAGAGATGGGGGGGGGGGGAGGAGGAGATGGGGAAAGGCGAGATTAGGTTCGGACAGAGGAAGGTGACTTTTGGATCGAGAGTGAGAGCGAAACGATGACTTTAAGGGAAGGATGAAGCTTAAACTTTGATGAGATGACCGCATGATGTAAGATGCAATCTTTACATGAATTTATACAAACAGGAGAAAGATTTTTTCCTTACTTTTAAAAAGGCTTATTGATGAATCCACGCAGCAAGAAGAGAGCTTAAGTGCTGAATGTTTGTTGTTGTTATACTGAGAGTAAAGAGCTTTATAGGTCTTTAGTTTCATTTTCCTTCTGTGAATCATCTTCATTACTAGTATTCTCTGCCAAATCAAAACCCTTCGTAACTCTTTACAATAGGTTGTCTTATCATTTAGATGCAAAACTTACCTCTTTTGCTTGCTATGTACAGCTAGCTTTCAATGTGAGCAGATATGAGAGTGATGTCACTGCTAATCTATGAAGTATCAAGGACCCGAAGGAGATCTCAAGCAGAACTGTTCCAAGTCAATTTTGCTTGCATGGAACAAAGATGGGCTGATAATGAGGATGACACATTTCTGGGGCAAAAGTTGATGTTGTCGGTTTTTGGGGTGGGTTTTTTTTTTTTTTTCTTGCTCTATCTGTTTTTGTTTTGTTTTTTGTTTTTGTTTTATTTTGTGTTCTTTTTTTTTTCTTTATGGGGGAGATCACAAGCTCTTTTCTTTATGGGGGAGATCACAAGCTCCCCTTTTGTAGGCCAGGTACAGCGAGGAAAGAGGGAGGAGGAAGATAAGGAATGGGAGCAAGGATGTGGAGGAAGAGGGGCTAATTGATGGAACATGGTTTGGTGAAGAGAGCGCAGGCAGTGCTGAATTGTGAACCTGTCAGGTGGTTTGCTGGGACCAAAGACAGTGCAGGGGGAGAGGGTGTCTTATGGAGATAGAGAAAATATGTTCCAAAACTTTGTAATTCTACAAAATACCAGCATAGATGGGTCAGTAAGAAGGGAAGTTAAAAAAAGAGCATATCAACATCAATAGTAACTCTACACAAGCAATGTTTCAATGTGATAATTTCTTCCTAGAAATATATAAGTATAAAAAGAACACTCCCATTACAACAAAAAGGATAATAATGACATTTCATTACAAGAAAATAAAGATTTTGGTCCTAAAATCATTATCAGTAAGGACAGTGGTGCAAAATTCCCTTCACTTATAAGAGTACAAGAGAAAGATTAATAGTTTTTTATAGATGGACAGATACATGTGTATATATGGAATGCTTGAGTAATTATGTAGTGTTGTATACTTAGTGTGATGTAAAGCATCAGGCATATTTAAGCCAGTGGCTACAGTGCATGTGCAGATCATGCATAATATCAAAGAAAGAACCAATGTGAGCACTGCGGTGACCTTCACATGCGAGCAAAAAAGGTCTTTTACAAATTCTGAATGAATGCCTGTCTTCAAACAAACTTTTGTGTTTGCATGCAGTGACACATGTCAATGTCACAGTATAGAGGTACCAAAACACATTCACATCTAGATGAGACAACTTTAAAATACCTCCCAGAAAGCATATCAAAAAAAAATTAAAATCTCCTCGTATGCTGGATGAAAAGGAAATTAGGAGACTAGGTGAGTTTTATGTAGTCCTGAAAGAATAATTTTGTAATCTCCATAAATGAGTTTTCAACACTTGAAAATTTGATTACAAACAAACACACACACACACACACTGACAGATTTCATGATTCACAGGATGCCATCGATGATGTGAATGTAGTGGTGTGGGAAAATGGTACTGAATGACTTCGTTAATGCAAAATAGGATGTTGCTGTATGCTATAGGTGTAGAAGTATGTTTTACATGCCACATTCACAAGTAAATTCCGGATGGCCAAATTGTTTCCAAGGACAGGAATATCATGCATGGATTGCCTTTTCCGCCATCTGACCCAGTTTCCAGTGAACTCTTTGTGGATTCTGCTTCCTCCATGCATTGAAATGTGCAGCATACTGCAGTCCTTTATAGAGGGTGTAATGTATCAGGGCAATCACCCCTCCCCCCCCCCCCCCCCTGCTAAATACTGGTTAGTCATAAGGTTAGAGTAAAGATTAGGGGTTAGGGTTAGAGTTTGGGTTAGGGTTAGGATTAGGTTCAGGATTAGGATTAGGGTTAGGGTCAGGGGAAGGGTCTGGGGTAATATTCCAGGGGGTAATTGCCATAGAATCATGGTGTATAATTATGACCAGCACTGCAGATTGTGTCCGATATGGACAATCACTCTCATAAAGAAACTTCAAGAATGTAAGAATTTGCTGTAGTGTTAGAAATTCATGCATGTAAATTGTGGATTTTTTATCCTCTCATCCATTTATGTACCCAAGCACATAACACTAACTTGTCATGCTCTTTCATGGGCATGCAGTTGATCCATCCAACCTTGACCTAGTTGTAAAACATAGGTTAGCCAGCCCACTGGGTAGGAACAGTTCGCCTCAGTCTGTAAAACAGGAAGGCAGGGTGTACGTAAGCACTTGCCGATTGCTTGGGGCGAGTGAAAATCAAAGTCGGGCAAGTGTTTTGAAACAGTGAGAATAAATGCTTGCCCGAATCAAGCAAGCAAAAATTTTTGAAACCACCTTTACTTTCCAACACTTACGTGAAGAAGTCCCAATGCAATGCAACACCAACATTTGATCGAACCAAGTTTGTTACTCCGATGTGAACCAACATGTGCTGTTTATTCACATGATTGTGTTTTATCAAGCCCTTGACTTACAGGTGATTTTTTTCTGTATATCATTTTCTTATCTTTGGACTTTCTTTTCGGGCAAGTAAAATTCATGTTCGGGCAAGTGTTTTGCAATAATGTTAAAATCTGCCAGCCTGACTGGGCAAGTGAAGAGATACAGTGTTAGTTAGTTTCCAGACATATCTGCTAATAAAACATCTAAGGGCATACCAATTAGCAAACATAGCACTGTAAGGGTTAAAGGGTGTGTACAGTTCTGGTCGAGGTGAGGATTTAGCTTTCAACGTTTTGCGAGATATTCAGAAACTACTCTATGAGATGTCAAAGAGCATGCAATTCTAAGGGGTATCAAAAGTTTATTTCATGAAAATCGGTTTTCAAATGGCTGAGATATCCAAAAACAAGGTAAAACAAAGAGATCCTTATAAAAGGCATGGCCTGTTGCCTTTTATTATTATCACTTTTTTGGATATCTCAGCCATTTAAAACCAATTTTCATCAAATAAATGTTGAATCCTTGAAATTACATGCTCTTTCCTATTTCATAAGAGGTTTCTCATTATTTCACTTAGGAATGTTGAAAACATGAATCCCTACCTCAACCAGTACTGTACAGTCCCTTTAAGGAGAAATGGAGATGGCATGGAAATGAACTAGAATAGTGTACAAGATTGAAGCCTCCAGCCTGTAAGAGGGGCTAAGTAAGAATGTAAAGGATTTTGAGACTTTTATGGCTTCTTGTAAATATACTTGTTTTGCTAATATATAGGAGAAAATTTGAGTTTATTTCTGCCCTTTTGTCCAGATGCATAATACACATGAGTAGTGATATAAAACATAATAATTAGATACTGTAAAATCAGAAACACAGAATTAAACTTTCAAGAATTGGAGGTAACATCATTTTTCATGGGATTGAAACTTTCACAAATTACCACTGGGATTAGATGTAATGTGTAGACAAAAACTTGTTATTTGCATTTTACTTCAAGGAATCTTGACTCCTCGTGAAAATTGCTAGTTTCATGCACATGAAAATTTATGGTTTTACAGTGCAGGAGAGGATGTAATAAATCATTGTTTTGAAATTCAGGTGCAATATTTCAAGCTCTAAACCACTAGTGAGGCAATCTTGATGACATTGCCATTTACAGTCCATCACAGACATTTCCTATCAACCTTCACTGAGGATTAGGCAGTCTGTTTACAAGAACTATCCTCTTTTGGTGTGGCTCTAAGATGGGTAGGAAATTGAAAAACTAGATCACAACACCCACAATGACATCAGCATGTATAAACTTTGTCAGACACGCCTAATACACCTGTGTGAAGATGAGTTTTGGATGTCATGCTTGGAGATAATCCTGTCTGAGTGTGAGTCTCTGGCCACAAACATTAATTAGGTCAGTCTCTCCTTTTCTCATTTTTTTTTCTTTCTCTCTTCTTCTGTATCTCCCTCTTATCTCTTTCCCTCTCATCTCTCCCCCTCTCTCTCCCTCTCTTTATATTCTTATCTTCTCTTTCCCTCTCATCTCTCTCTCTCTCTCTCTCTTATCTTCTCTTTCCCTCCATCTCTCTCCCTCTCTTTCTATCTCTGTCAATATGTGACCCGCTACAACAAAAGGATCCTAAAGTTGCTGACGGGCGAGCCAAGCATGGCCCAGAAAAATTGCTATTTTCTGGCCTTTCCTTTGATCATTTAGCTTCGAAATTTTGGCAGATGATAGAAGATACATTAGACTACAAAATTATGTAAAAACAGAAATCCAAACGTTTTGACAGATTTAGGATCCTTTTGTTGTAGCGAGTCACATATATTCTCTTTACACAGTGTAAAGCTCTTGTTACATTAGTTTTTTTTTTTCAATTTTAATTTCAATTCAATTTTGCAACTTTTTTTCAAGAATATTCAATGTACAAACTATTGTCCAACAGTGACATCTGACAGATACTTTTGTAGCATAAGATTTTGTACAAAAAATTGAGTTTTACAAACAATTTCAATTAATCATTTAGGTACAAAAAATACAGTAAATTGTTGCATTTTTCTCTGTCATGATACATCCCATGCTTGATAAGATGGCTTTAAAGAGAAGAGAAGGACAGATAACGGGAGATATATGTTGTTTAAAGAGAAGAGAAGGACAGATAACGGAAGATATATAGTGTTTAAAGTGAAGAGAAGGACAGATAACGGGAGATATGTATTGTTTATAGAGAAGAGAAGGACAGATAACGGAAGATATATTATATTGTTTAAAGAGAGGAGATGGATAGACAGAAAGAGAGAACAGGTTTTTTTGTCTATCCATCTCCTCTCTTTAAACAATATAATATATCTCCCGTTATCTGTCCTTCTCTTCTCTTTAAACTATAAATATCTCCCATTATCTGTCCTTCTCTTCTCTTTAAACAATATATATCTCCTTGTTATCTCTTCCTCCTTTCTCTCTCTCCTTATCTATCCCTTCTCCCTCCTCCCTCTCTTCCTCATATCTCTCCCTCTCTCTCTCTCTCTCTGTATGTTTTCTTTACAAGACAGCATTATATCTCATGCTATCTTTCCCTCCCTCTCCATCTATATATCCATTCCTTCTCTCTCTATCTCTCTCCCCTTTTTACCTCATCTTTCTTTTTGTCCATCTCTTTTCTTTGTCTATCATATATTAACTCTGTCTGTCTATGTCTTCATTCGCCATGTGTCTGTTATGGTGCATTTTTTACGCATCCTCATTGTATCGGATTACGTCTAGGCATGACTCAAGCATGACTTCACAGCTGCCGTCAATGCCTGGTGGCTCCAAAAGGATAGAGGGCTCACTTTTGTTACTACTGAGTGTTCTTAATCAGATATGATACAGAGTGTAGTTCTGGAGACCACATCCTATTTTTGATTGTCAGTATCGATGACATGATGACGAACCACAACTAGACATCGTCGTATAAGGGCTGAAATAATCTTATAATTAAATGTTTCTTGAAACTGTTCAACTCATTCTGACTGTAAGCATATGTTATTTTTTGGGGGGGTTTGTATTTTTGCTTTTGCAGCCACTGTAATCATCACTTATGATTATCATGATGATTATCTCTAATTATCTTTGATCCTTATTTTCATTGTATCATTATAATCTTCATCTTCATTGTCTTTATTATCTTCATTATCAGCACTATTCAAAGTGAGCAAAAATGGAAAAGATTATTGAGTAAGTGCTCTCACGTAGCCTTTGCGATAAGAAATTTTGTATGCCAAGAAACAGTGTGGGAAAAGAAAATGAACATCTGGTCAATGCCAGGCTTTCCCTCTTGTCTATGAATAGAGATTAACCTGTCTTGTTGGGGCAAACTTGTGTTGCGGTATATAATTAGGCATGCAGGTTACGGAAGTGAAAGAGGTCATATCCATTTCCCCAACCCCCCCCCCTTTTTTTTGTTTTTTTCTTTCACACACCATTTCAATCACTCAATCCAGAATGGGGTTAAGCGTGACTCAAGCGTGACATCACAATCCCGAAAATTAGCCGTTCAGTCTGCAAGGTCAACCTTCCACCCCAACCCACCCCTCCCGCATTGGTGATGGCAGTCACTAGAGTGCTGTAGGATGCGGAGTTGAGCAAGATGCAGAAGCATAGATAGATGCTGTCATATTTGAGATATTTGGCACATCGTAACCTGGAATGCTGTCATACCCTTGGGTAACGGCTTTGTTGCGCACCAGATTGTATTCTTACAATGTACAGTTAGACACCGCTATCATGGTAGCCAAATTCAACCAATTGGCGATGATGACCCCTTTGACAATTTATCCATGTTATGATGTGTTGAACATAATTACAATGATAACAGTACATTTATGTTTTTTTTTCTCTAAATTTAGTTATACTCCAGACAGTAATTGAGAAAGAGATGGTTTTAATGATTACTTATTTTCATCTGTGAACTGATTTTAACACATTGCGCAGTGGTACTGATGCGATGACCACTGCTGCTGAGCTGCCCATGCATACACTGCCTGTACTGGCACTACAGCAGGTAGAGCACTAGCTTTATACTTTTTTTTTTGCATCATAATCAGAGAGAGAGAGAAATAAGTAATATTAAATGATGAGATTTATTGGCATCCTTCACTTTGCCTTTCACGCCCTTGCCACATGGGTTTCAGAGCCTCATTTGTTATCTATTGAAGTACTGTCTCTACCTCTAGATCTGATTATTACCTTCAACAAGAAAGGTATGTTTTCTTTGGCATTTGTTTGTCTGTGTACAAAATAACTCAAAAAGTTGTGAACGGATTTGAACGAAACTTACACAAAAATGATAATGACATAAGGAACAGGTGATTAAATTTTGGTACTTATCTGGGATTTTTTAATGAATTTTTGAAGGATTTTTTAATCTTTTGGCAGACAGGGTCAATGAACTTGGGAGTTTAAACTGTGCGTATTTGAGGTTTACATACGTGCTGTAAAGTGCGTGCTTTGCTCAGGAGAGGTGCTGCGTAGCTGGAAGCTGATAATGTAAACATAAGACTTCTATATTGGGAAATTGGACAATTTTCAACATGCATGTATGGGTGGAAATGAGCTGCTTAGTGGAGGTCTGCACTCTTCTCATGACATATGAAGAGACAGAAAAGTATGTACTTAGAAATCTCATAAATTATTGCCTCTAAAATTTACATTCAATGACCTGCCCAAAGGATATTAACTGATTTAATAGCAGATGGTATATGATAAAGGTGGAAGGTTCATTTTATTAGGAGCTGAAGGGATACCCATTCATTTGTTCCAGCGATGTATAGATGGCATATTGATATATTGATATCAAATCTGCAGTAACTCTGTCCCTAGGTACCGAAATGTGCAAAAAGCAAGGGAGGATGTACAACTCAACACTTCGTTTAATCGCTGCACTAACTTTACTCCCATTGCAACTGTCACAGGAGCAAATATCATGGAACCCCTTCTCACACAGCAAGTTTTGCCAACTTGCACGCATTGAAACACACAAATCAGTTCTTCTGACAGTGGGCTGTAGGAAGTGCATATTTGGCAGACGGGATATTCAGTGTTTTAGTAGCCGGTTATATGGCATGTACTGTTGAGCACATCAAGGCCAAAACCGGCACATTTGTCTGGACTGGAGACTGTGTTACGTACGTGACTTGATGTCTGTCAAAGCCCTTGTTTTCACTCTTTTACAACACTTCTTGCCAGACATAGGATTTTTTTTTTTTTAAAGAAGGAGAGGAACATACAGTCAACCTCAGAGCTCAAGATTGTGTAGCAAATTTGACCTCAGTTAGAAATGCCTGTGGCTGTATCATTATAAAAGTATCAGGTCATGTCTTTTGAGTGTATGTTGCAGTCTATAAGTATGCTACCTCTCCATGACAATCTATCTATTCATACTCTATGTTCTGGATGGCCATAAGACTATTTTGGGTGTCAAAAGCAAACATCAGGTCGAATACCTTCAATAAGAACTAAGAGAGATGCATGTGAGAAGCAAGAATATTTTTATATAGATCTCAAAGGAGAGAATAAAGATATTAACATAGTTTGTTTGGTGCTGTTAAGGCTTGTAAATTGACTGTTTTCTCTTCAGCTCAAAAAAGGTGCCCCAAAACAAAAGAGTATAGACAAACAGAAAGTGAGGTAAAATAAGTGATACTGTTTTACAGAGACATATAACTAAGATATGATATATCTTCTCTTCTCGTCTTGCAACTTCAAAGTCCACCACATGTTCAAATCTGTGAGTCAAGATTAGGATATCCACCTCCATTCAGAGAGGCATAACAATACAACTATTGCAGTAAATGTTTTGTATAGAAAGCATGGCATGTAGAGAGGTGCCTGTGTGAAGTGAGGTTAGTCGTGATACAGACACTAGAGGGACTCCTCACGATATCACACTCTGCGTCACATTGAGGTTAGTGACATCCACATCTATGAGTCACAGATATAAATAAGAAGTGTATTCAGAGATAGACTGGTGGAGAATAGATGGATAGATTGGGAGATATATAGGTATAGGTAGATAGATGGATAGATATGTAGATAGTATAGAAAGCATGGTATGCAGAGAGGTGCCTATGTGAAGTGAGGTTAGTCTTGACACGGACACTAGAGGGACTCCTCATGATATCACACTCTGCCTCACATTGAGGTTAGTGACATCCACATCTATGAGTCACAGGTATAAATAAGAAATATTCAGAGATAGACTGAGTGGAGATAGATAGAAAGATTGGGAGATATATAGATAGGTTGATAGATGGATAGATATATAGATAGTATACAGGGGTTGATCCAGGAATTCTGTAGAGGGGGGGGGCGTGACTAATTTCTGGTGTCACTTCCGGGTTTCATTTATTTTTTTTCTTTTTATTTCTTTTGTTTTTAACGAAAAATAAAGGGGGGCGTGCGCCGGTTGCACCCCCCTCTGGATCCGCCACTGGTATAGAAAGCATGGCATTCAGAGAGGTGCCTGTGTGAAGTGAGGTTGGCCATGACACGGACACTAGAGGGACTCCTCACGATATCACACCCTGCCTCACATTGAGGTTAGTGACATCTATGCCTGTGAGTCATAGGTATGAATAAAAAGTATTCAGAGATAGACTGAGTGGAGGTTAGATGGATTGATAGGTTAGGGGATAGATATATAGACTGGGAACTAGATAGATGGATAGATTGGGGGATAGATGGACAAATAGATTGGGAAATAGATTGCTAGAAAAACAGAATGGGGATTAGATGGATATGTAGATTGGGAAATAGAGAGATGGATAGGAAAATAGATTGTGGATTAGATGGATAGATTTGGAAGTAGATGGATGGATAGATGGATTGGGAGTCAAATAGATTAAGAAATAGATGGATTAGTATGTTAGGATAGATGGATAGATAGATTGAAAGTAAATAGATTGATTGATTGATTTGGGGATAGATAGATAGATACAGAGGTGTAGATAGATAGATAGATAGAAAGATAGATAGATAGATAGATAGGGAGATAAACTAATAGATAAATAGATTTGGGATTAGATGGATATGTTGGGAGATGGATAGATTGGGGGGATATGTATAGGAAACAGTGATAGATGCGCAAAGTAAGAGGAATCTGATCTTGATATACTCATTTGTAAAAATCATGCTAAAAGACAATAGTTCTGCTTGCTTACACACATTTTATGTTTTGAGTTAATGCACAGTGCAGTTCCACAGTCAAGTCCCTCAGATTTCATTGTGTCCAGCATGGAATACCGCCTTGAAGACTAGTTTGAGTATACTGGGACAGGTGTCTATGGGAAATGTGTGTTACAGCAAAATCAGCTCATCCTCAATGGGTTGAAATAGCACTGTACAGTTGAACCTCTATTATCCGGCCTCCCTTTATCCGGATCTCTCTATTATCCGGATGCAATCTCGCCGTGATTTTTTGGTTTTTTTTTTTTAATAATTACGGGAAGAAAGGGGGATTCCCAACTCCTTGAGAACTCCTACCCAAACACACATGAATTACATATTACTTCCAATATGATTAACATACATTGCATCAAATTTCCTTTCAAAGTGCTTACCTTCAGACATTTCAACATCCCGAAACATCCCCAAATGTAACAATGAAAAGGTTGCATTATACATATTACTACATGTGGCACTACAATGGGCTACATCAGTACATGTGTATGTATATGTACATGTATAAAGCATTGAGTCTCCAGTATCCGGTCAAATCCCTTATCCGGATGAGCTCCGGTCCCGACTTGTCCGGATACGAGAGGTTCAACTGTATTTGTTTTGTTTACTTTTTTGGTACTTCAGCACGAGTTACATGATATATACAGAAGTTTAACCAAATACAACTTTATCATTTTCATAGGTAACTGCCAGCCAAATAAAGTCACCCAGCTATTTGTTTTTTAGGCTTAATCAGTCTCCTATTTTATAAAGACACCTACAGCAACAAGTTTGTTGTCACAAGAGCGTGAGGAAATAAAGTGTTCAAAACCAGCGTGATTGTCTAATTAGAGGCAATCTCCAGAATCAGCATCATCATCACGTACAGTCTAGAAAGGGGAAATATGTAGATCAGTGAATAAGTGAAAAGACGGCTGCATCAGTTCCTTTACCTATGCTATGTTAGAATGTGCAAAAAATGCCAACAACCAACTTACAGCAGAAGATGAGTTGGGGGAGGGGGGTGCTTCAATCTTGGAAAACCACAACTGAATCTGAGTAAAGGGATTATCGATGTATCCCATTGTGAAGAAAGCAATTCACGTCACCCCTTGGCTGCTCTGCCCACCTGTTCCTATCCCAAGGGTCGAATGCTGCAAAGTCATTCCAAAGGCGCTGTTGCTACCAGTCATCTGCAGGCATCCAAGAGTACACTCGATCCCCAGGAACTACTAATGGTCACACTGGCCCATTTGGTGTTTGCCGCTTCAAGAGATTACCCGGTACCCTAGACAACCACCGTCCTTGCTCTAGTTTCACCCATTAATCCATAAACTACCAGAGGTCTTGAGGTTTTAAGTCTTATTTTTTATGGGTTTTTTTTTTTTGGGGGGGGGGAGGGGGAAGGGGGTTTTGCTGTTAGGAATCAATGTCCATATCTTTCATAAATGAAAGAAAGAATGCTTCTTCTCACGTGCAAAGGGATACAACAGCCAGTAACCACTTCCATATGACCCAACAGCTGACTGTTTGGAGAATGGCATGATCTGTGGCTGTAACAAAAGTAATTGCTTTCTATTTGATATTAACCTTTTCTGTGCTTGGGACTTTGTACAGTGTGTATAGTGCTACGGGGTTTTCCTTTTAACAATCAGCACTAAACGCACACAAAGGGTTAATCACAAGCAAACAGATTTTAGGCCTTTATGTATATCCTTCTTGAATATTGTGTTTTTTCTCAATTTCAAAATAGTTTAACTTCGGATGTATGCTTGATTTATTTATTGTTTTTATCATGTAACGAAGAATATCATCCATGGCAAGAATTCAGAGGCACAATATCTTTCTACTCTATCTTTTAAAGGCATAATTTACCATTTGCAGATGAAACAAAAACCTAGCATTAGTGCTTCAAAATAGTTCTAAAATATGAGTTAGGGATAGAAACAACCACTGTAAAAATTTGAATTCCTATGATCGATGTTAAGTTTGTTAAATACACAAAATGTGAACAATAGTTATAATAAGAATGTTTCCAGACTAAACCGTCTACAGTTACGGTTTATTGAGAAAAACACTGATATCTCCTTATATTTTAGGCTTTATTGCGAAAATTTTATTTGATAGGATGTTTTGTGATGCAACAGACCTACACATATGCATAAAATGTGATATCTTGAACATTTTTGAAATCACTGCTCCCAAAGGTAAACTGGACCTTTAAGCCATTGAGGACAGACATGCATTTCCCATAGATACTTGTCCGAGTATACTTGGGACTCGTCCTCAATGGGGTAATACCTCATTCAATTTTAATCATCCAGTCATGCATTTGTTGAAATTTGTTACCCTGATGGTCCATGCAATGTTAGGTTTTTGTTTTGTATTCTTTACTAAAGATATCAGGTGGTAACATGTTTGTTATGATCATTGCAAAGTTTTTTGAAGAAAATATGAAAGTAGGAAAATTTTTGGAATAAAATCATTAAAATCTCAACCACTATCAGATCATTTCTATAAGGTCTACAGTTGTCTCACATGTATCAAACAAAATAGTTGTATGCTACAGAACTCTTTACAGTAAGTGTTCATGTTCTGTCGCAAAACTTGACACTAGAGACTGGTAATTGCCTTGCCTGTAATGTTTCAAACAAGAGAGGGCAGTATTTAAAGCTGGGCTATAGTTGGAAGCCAGCAGACTGTGTAAAGACACAATAACTCATCACCAGTCCACGATTTCCTTCCTATGTCCACTTAATTCTGCAGTGCCGGTAATTTCCTCTTTGTAATTTAATTGATACTGGCAACATTTCCATCCATTGTGAGCAACAATCCCTCAGGGTAATTCTCACAGGATATTTCAATCGTGACCCCATTGTAGTAGTACCGGTCCTGCACAAGGAAAGATATGACACGGTGTGTATCTTTCCAAATTCAGCACCATGATTAATTTCTTTGATAATGTCTCCCAGCACATTGCTGAAATATCTATTTAATGTATACCCTTGAGATGGGGTAGACAAATATATTACTCATTCGACTTCAATTATATTTTCGTAGGAGCATTAAATTTCTAAATGAACACTTTTTATGTGGATGATTATCAGACTCCTGAGCATGATATCATTATGGATATATTTCAGTCCGATCACTTTCTTCCTTAAAGGTAGGGAATCCCATTTGCATGCCTTAAATGAAGAGTTGTATAAACACAGTGGTATGTTGAAGAGAGTATCATTTTAGAAACTTCCATAAAGTATTGAAAGTGGAATTAAAGGTAACATTTAGTACATTTTTATTGACCGTTAGATTTTGAATTGAATTTTTTTCGGGGCTCACCGTAAATTCCAGTACATTACTAGGCTACCTTTGCAGACCCATGCACTGCATGTGTGTCCATCATGTATATTTTGTGAATAAAGTTCATCAAAACTTACAAACATTACATTCTTGCCACACACTCGATATGATATTACATCAGCTCTTATACTTTTAGATTTGTGTTTATAAATAAATAGTACAGAAGACTGCAACAAAAAGACTTAAGTGTGGCTGACACACAGAACTACTGAGTAGTTGAGTTTTGTGCATTATTCAAATTGTAGATAACTGTTGACTTCCAAATTTGTAAGCAGTGGCCTAAACAAGTCCCCTGAGGTTCATATCTAATGTTTTGCTGCATTTTGGGAGTTCTGTAAAAGGTATCCCCTACCTTTAATGCAGATACTGCATACAAAACATAATGATTCATGCCAGAATTGATCAGGGAATCACTTTATAATGAAAGCAGAGAGATGTTTTCCTTTGCCACACTTTTTCTCACTTGTCTCATAAAAGCTTGCACATCCTTTCTATTGTCTAATGATACCTTAATATCTGCATCTTGTCATCTCATACCTTATATATATTACTTCTCATATGTAGTCTATGTCCAGTTGTTCAAATGATGTTGATTACACCTGAAATGGTGAGAGTACATGAATAGTAATGTACTTTAAGTGATTTGTACAATACAAAAGTATTGTAACTATCTGATTAAATTGCAAAATATGTAAAAATGAAAGAAAGAAATGAGATGACATAAATGCTACTCCGTTAATGATGATAACAACCCATCAAATGAAATAACTCCACTAATTGAGTGTTTGGTGATGATACCTTGAACTGGTGCTTTGATGAAAAACCAGAGACCAATCCGACCTGGCAGCAAAATCTGCCATTACTGAGGTGTCCCGTGCAGGCACGCATATGTGAATGCATGATATATATATATATTGCGACTGGCTCGCATTTGCCAAAATACATATCATGCATTCAGCACACACATGTGCACTTGCGACACCATAGTAATGGCAAATTTTCTGGGAGCACAGATCGGTCTGTACTCTCTGACAAGATTGTTGTCTTTTTACAAACTTTGATTGAAAAAAGGAACAAATGCAACCTCAAAAACGTGCGAAGGAAATTGATTCCTACAGATGCAAGTAAGAAGAAATGATCTGTAACTCAGTCTTTCTGTCTGTCTGTCTGTCTATCTATTTCTCTCTCTTTCTCTCTCTACTAGTGTAGGTCTTTTATTAGGTCCCTGTCAATATGGGCCATGTGAAATCATTTAGAAATAATGAAAGCCTAGTGTTAACGATGATGTTAACGTGCAGATCAGCACTGGTCTAGACGCTCAGTATTTGCTTTGGAGAGGAGAAGGAAATGGTACTAATCAGCTGATATCACATTCCCATCAATGGGGACATGCCAGCACCAATTTCCTGAGGTGATGACGTGCAACGTTAATCACTGCTAGGAAAGATTCTGTCATTTGCTGTGGAATCTGGACAAAATCCGCAAAATTTGAGGAGAGAAGCATGAAGGGGCAGAGTTTGAGTTTTGGGAGGGGAGGGGGTGGGGGTCACAGCTTGGAAGAGAGAGAGGAAAAAGTGGAATCTGTGTTTAGAAACCATGGATGTCATTGCATGAATGAGTCAGAGACATGTTTTTCAAGGAGTACTTTGGTAGCCCTTAGAGCCTTCAAACTATGACATTCATAAATTCCATTACTTTAAGGCAAGATACTTTCGTGGGCATAAATTTTTTTTGTGAATTGCCAGTGGCATTAAATGCATATAGATATGTGCATTGTAATTTTGCAAATATTGGCTCTCGTGAAATTCATGAAATAAAAATGCTCGGGAACATTTCTGGTTTTACAGTACTTGGCAGGTGTTCATAATTTCAGGGGGAAATATTACATCCATTACCATATCTTTCTTTAATTGCCTTGCCTAGCTATGGCATTGGAAAGCAAGATTGTGTACAAGAACAATACAATTCTGGCTTGAATTCTTTTGAATGCTGGTGATAATTAAATAGATTATAGTCAGAGTAATTAATGATCAGGATTGTTGTTGATACATTAAAAAAATCCCCTATTTTCATTAAGCTTAAAAGTGATGTCAAATTTGATCAGATAGGTTGTGATTATTTTTATGTCATTTGTCAAATTTGTAGGTAAAGGCTTATGAAAGAACAATCCAATAACTTCCTTTAATGCCTCAAAATGCTGGCATTAGTCAGTCTGTTTATATAGAATGATACATTTTTTTTTATTATAAGAGTGTGTGATTGCAAATTTGATTAGATTTGTGAAATTAAGTTCATTTATCAGTATGACTTCTCTAATTTAGAAAAACAATGTCATATTTTGAAGTTTGTTCCCTCTTGCAAATTGATAAACAATCATGTTGGAGGTGGGCTGTGTGTTTTTACAAATTGCATTAACAAGGTTTGCGCAGCCTCTATCCAAATTCCAGCATTATACACTACAGAATGATGCACACCTAATTAGGGTTTATGAAATGATAGCGTGTACACCATTTTTATCTTTTGTGACCACCCTTTGAAGGGTGCAGTGAAATTATGCCACTATACCTTTACCAAAAACTATTTAACATCTATTTTACAAACTAGATTCCTGGAGAACACAGATTGTTAGGCAGCAATTTGCTATGGAATAAAAGTGATGTGGTTTGTGTGAGACAGCAATGTAATGTATCATGGAATCACTGTTCCTTACTTCTTCTGATGGAGGGTAAGAGGGAGACGGGATCGGGGGGAGCCCTCCATCATGGAGATCCCCCAAAACTGGTTGGAATCATTGTCACATGTTGACACTGACACCCTTCCTTTTAATGCCCTCTGACAATGACGAGGAGAAAGTGCCGAGCTCTCGCCGCTTCATTCCCGACACAGTAGCCACCCCCTTGCTCTCTATTTGTCACGTTCGCCTTTCTTGCTATCTATAGTGGCTGTAGGCCCACGGAGCCAGCATGACTCACACGGAGATAACAGATAACATTTAGAGAGACCCAGGGTGAAGAAATTGGCATACCATTAGAAAAGAGAAGGAGAAAAAGAAAGGAAAAAAATCAAACTTGGAACATACCCATGGACCTTCTTTTTAAATTCTTTGTATGATACCTTCCTGCTCGGGCTAGCAACGGATGTTGAATGATGTACAAGGCTATTTTTGAGGTAGTGAGTAGTGCGCTGTGAGCTCATGTTCGCGGTGACATGCTCTCCTGGTCCACAGATTCGTGAAATGATTTGTAAATGAAAAAGGAGACAAAAATCAGCAGTTCATTTCGACTATTTGCTTTATGCTGAAGTAACTTCAGATTACAGTCACCGATTACTCTCAAAGAGCAATTACTAAACTGTTGAGAACATTTTGTAAAGTTATGACATGAATGACTTTTGTATATGGTATGATGAAGAGATAAGTCTATTCATAATGCAACTGACTAACAAATTGCCCTACATCGACGTAAATAAGCACTGAATTGATCAGTGTTTTAGTAGTAGCCATGATAAAAAAAAAAGTCATGGGCGTACAAACTTGAGCAAGATTCAATTCTATTCATAATGTTTAGTATTTTATCATAAGATGATTACATTAAAGATGGATGGGAAAATTTTTAGTGAGAGTGGTAAGGAGATATGTATATAAATTTCTGTCTGTGACTCTCACAATAAAGTTCAAAATTCTCTCTCCCCTGCTTTTCCCCAGTGAAAGTCTTCAAATAAATCAAGTCCCATTGTTTCAAATAATGAGTCACTCCACAAGGAAACCTTTCAGAGACAGTTACCCCCTCCCCCACGTCCACCCACCAGGGGCAATGGTCTCTGTAGAGAAAGAATGAAGAAAAGCTTGTGTGAGATGAGTGGTTCGAGATACCATATCCAAGCTATAATGGTTGTCAAGGTAACAAGGAGTCTTTGACTTACTGGCATAATATAGAGCAGACTCGAATGAGTTGAGCACCTTGCCAGTGCGATATTGGGGTGAATATATGTGTATCATTACATGGAAAGAGATGACAGAGCATTATTACAAAAGACTCCATATCACCCCCCCCCCCCACACACACACACACACACACCCATACATTAAAGGGATGATACATACAATGTAGTATTGGTTGAGGTGAGGATTCAGCTCTTAACTTTTTGCAAGATACTTGGAAACCACTTTATGATATGTTAAAAAGCATGCAACTTTAAGAGGAACTCAAAGTTTACTTGATGAAAATCGGTTTTGAAATGGCCGAGATATCCAAAAACATAGTAAAACAAAGCAATCCTAATAAAAAGTGGGACCTATTTTTAGGATCGCTTTGTTTTGGATATCTCAGTCATTTCAAAACAGATTTTCATCTAATAAAACTTTGAATTCCTCTTAGAATTCTATGCTCTTTAACATTTCATAAGGGGTTTCTCATTATCTGAAACCTGAAGCCCTATCTCAACAAAAACTGTACCACCCTTTTAAACCCATGCCCTTTGTTATTAAACTATATTCATCATGGATATCAATCTTTGATTGGCAGATTTGAACAAGATATTTTGTTTAAACAGCTATTTTGTATTCATATAGGAGGAATGCAAGTTTTTGTACGATCTGAAACTGCAGTACTTATTCCTTTTCATGCCATTTTTTTTTCTGATGTATTGCTGTACATGATCACTGACATTTCTCAAAATCATTTTCTCTGTGAGATTAATTTCCAATGATACTCAAGGTTATTAAATCCTCCAATAACACCCAAAACAAGTCTAGGAGTGTATATTGATATGTTGCAGTCAATATGTTAAGGGACAGTACGACAGTTGATTAAATATTACACAAGACCATGCTGTCCGAGCTTTTGTTGTTACTTTTGTTCAGTGTTAGTAAGACAGAAATTGGCATCATTCAAGAATGCTGGTGATTTTTTTTTCCTTTTCATATTGCTCCAGTAAGAGATTAAAAAAGTAAGTGATTGCCTAATATATTTGAACTGATAGTATTGAAGAAGCTGTTTAAATGACAACAGTATTTACTGTAAGATAGATGACTTTCATATTGTAGAGAAATAGCCTGCTCCTTTATATCATCATCTACCTTGAAAGCTTTGGTCAAAAGTTTCTCTTGACAGTGTAAATGAATTTCTTGAAATATTTGAAATGTAAACAAAAAAAGAGCAAAAGAATTAACCAACTTTGTTGGAAAGTTTGAAATCAAATGTGAGTTTCCTTCTTGTGACTTTTGATATTAAGCAGCACAGCGTGGAGGTGATTTGACAGACGGGCGTCATTTGCCCATCCTTTTTAACCTTGATCCAGACAACCTAGGTGAAAGGGGGATGTTACGATGGGGATAGAGAAAGATCATGCCCTTCTGAATATCACTGCGGTAGGCTATAATTAGAGTGGGGGCATATTCTCACCTTCCTTATGCATTGCTAAAGAACCTAAGGTCATCCTTACAGTGTGCCCTCCCCCCCCCCCCTAGATTCGTAACCACTAAGGGGATGTTACTGCTTGTGGTAGTTGTGCTGTGCTATTTGATACGCTCTGCACGTAATAAGTAAGTCTTGATCTTGAGCATAAATTATAATTTCCTGTTGTATCCATCCTGAATGTTTAAAGGGGAAATATATTAATGAATCATGATGTGAAAAATAAATACATTCCTATGATTGTGGGGATGCAAGGGTGACGGGAAATCTTTCATAAGTTTGTACTCTTGCAGCTAATTGAGATCGTGCTACTAGAAAGTGATCACGTACTGTTTTCTTCATAAGCATACATGTAGAACATTATTAGAATATCATTTGACAGTTATCTGTAAAATCTTATATTTTTTTTTTTCTCAAACACTACTCTCTGAATATGAACAGTATACATGCTAATATGAACTGTGCATGAAGCCTCTCAGTCTGACTATTAATCTTCCTGTCTGTAGAAGTTGGTCACATGCCAGTTATGTTATCGTAATACTCCCCTGTACTTTCATAATGTAGCCTCAGTACACAAATGCTAGATTGATCTGATGCTGTTTTCTTCTGCCTTCTTTCATGTATGCTGTCAGATTGCATTCTGGTCATATTTCTATGACTATTTCGGTACGTCTCACTAGCCGTGGTCACACTATGCAAAACTTGCACATGTAGTTTCACCAGTTAGGGCAACGTGACCGCAAACTTCTCAAGAAGTTAACAGCGAAACCTCCCTCAAAACTTCCTGCATATACTTGGAAAGTTTCTCACTCTCACAAAAGTTTTGTGAAGTGTGACTGTGCACGGCTGAAACTTTGAAAAGTTCGTCATGTGATTAGATCCATTAAATGTTGTTTGCGGACATTGTGCATTCTTTTTCACGCTGTTGCATATTTGCATCTTTTATATACAAAGGCCGCATGGTTTTTGCCATGTGGAGCATACGTATTAGAAATTAAAACCATGGGCAGTTTCACATCACTGAAACTATGCATGGTTTTGTTTCGTTGGTAGTGTGACTGCATGCTTAACCCGTTGAGGACGGACTGATTTTGCTACAACACGCATTTCCCATAGACACCTGCCCGAGTATACTCGGGACTCGTCCTCAACGGGTTTTAAACTTCTGGAAGTTATTGGGAAGCCTCTATACTGCGTCACATTGTTTCTGTGTATTTCTTTTTTCAGTATATCTCACCTTTTTCTCTTCGATCATCTCTCTCTTCCTCACTCATCCCTTTCTCTGTTTCCATGCCACTTTATATTTCTCTATCTTTGCTTCCTCTTCCCCCCCCCCCCTTCTCTTTCTCCCCTAGCTATTTCCCCTATACAAGCATGAACAACATACTGTTTCTGGCCATTTTGTCTGCTAATAATTGTTTAATGTGATTCTAAGCAAGCTCTTCAATGAGTTCCAAAGTAATGACCAACATATGAAGAGTTTGTTCGCAAAAACCGCTAAGTCCATATTTGCCAAATGGAGATATGTGAGATTAAAGGTCATGAAAAATAAAGAAAATAATAAGAAAATATTTGCTTCTTTTGACCATAACTTCAAAAATGTACCTTTATATGTAGTGACCAATATATCAATTAAAAGGTATTATTTTGTACTTTATGACAGAGACCGTACTTCAAAATCTTCAAAAATGGACTTATCGGTTTTTGCGAACAAGCTCTCCATATGCTACCATTAGTACCAAGGTGCTTGCCAGAGCGTCAATGTGGGCAGACCTTGTATTCTTTAAGCCCGCTGCATACTATATGAGTCATGACTATACAACTTACAGACTTTGGATTTGAAATAAACAAGCATGTTTATTCTGAGGCTATAGTGATTTACTTTGGATCCAAAGTCTGTCAGTCGTATAGTCGCAAGCTGTATAGTTTGCGGCAGGCTTTAGGATAAAACAGGGCTGATTGTCATCTCCTATTCCTTATTACATAATGGGCTTACACCTTCAGATTGGAGAGAGCAGGCTGTTGGGTGGAAAACAAAAAGTGATGATGACTCATTATATGTTTGTCTAGGCAAACATATAATGAAACCTTAATGGTAAGATGGTCAGCATCTGTTGTATCAGTTATGAAAGATTCTGTAGCAGCAATAACAACATAAAGATGGAAATTTCTAATCAAATGTGGAAAGTTTTCATCAAATACTAAGTTGTGTGTAGCAGTGAGTCAAGATAAAGTGATGCCAAGGCTAGAAGATTGTCCTGTGTGTCAAGCGTTGTTAGGTACACATTCCTGTTTTGCTAAAAAAAAGAAAAAACTTAACATAAAGATATGTTTACAAAGGTGGAAACACCTGACTGTTCATGACAGTACTTTGTTCACACAAAATGTTATATTTATTTCAGGTGTGAATAGGTTAAGATTGCTTGGATTTTAATAGGCTTTTAAACATCTATAGCTTGTAAATAGACTTTAGTGGATGAATGCAATATAGACATTGTGACTGACTGAAGGGTTTCTGGTAAGGAATGCAGATAAGGAAATTTATATTGTTCAGTAAATAAGGTTTTGCTGGTGTACAGGATATCATCTTTTTTTAAGTTTTCTTGGAATGATCCTTTAATATCTTAACCCGTTGAGGACGGACTGATTTTGCTACAACACGCATTTCCCATAGAACCCTGCCCGAGTATACTCGGGACTCGTCCTCAACGGGTTAAAGACTTCATGCTGCACATTTCTAACAAATTCTCCTTGTTCTATCAATTTTTGCATAGAGCATGTACCAGATAGACGAGAGCAAATACTAAGATTTAGCAAATTGTCTTCAGGAAAGAAGATAATGAAATGAGTTGGAATATTTCCTGCCTCTTGGAGGGGAGTTTGCCTCAGAACTCTCATATTGTTCCTACACACAGCTAGCAGCTTATGTTTTGGTTACGGGGGAAAGGGGGGAGTGGGGGCCGGGTGGAGCACAATGGGAATGGGATGGATCAGAACAATCAGGGAAAGACCTGGGGCTAGAATGTAGTAACTCCGGCAGCCATCTCCTTTCCTGTGAACATCCTCTCATTATAATAGATATGATGAAAAGCCCTTTATCCTGGGATATGACACATCCTTAGTATGTAGAAATGGTTTCCTCTTAGATCCTATCCATGTACATCTGCCATAGCCTTTCTTTCTCTTCTCTCTGCTCCATCACCCTTGTGCAACTTGTATAATGATATTCATTATTCATATATTTGTTTGCAATTTACATTTCCAAGATTTCAGTTTTTATCATGACACGTTGGTCTTATCCTCACTCCCCCCCCCCCCCCCCCCCACACTCATCAGGGAATAATTTTTCCTGGTATCCCATAGCAATTTGCTATGCGTTTTAGTATGACTTGCTATATAAAATGCCATTTGCTTAGCAATTTCATTACATACATTTGTACACCATTTTGTTCAAAATGTGTGTCCATCCAGTAAAATTGCTATTCAATTTCGAGCAGAGAAATTATTCCCTTAGAGTCGATAATGTTGCAGCCTGAATTCTTATTTTGTTGTAACCGGAATTTCGTTATAACCATGTTTGTTATAACAGGAGTGCACTGTATTACTCATGCGTGTTCACATATATCTAAAATCAGCCTTTTTGAAGTTTTACCAATTTCTCTGTCCTATGATTTTCCTCACAGTGTCGTATTGTGTATCTCCGTCTTTCTCAATATATAAATGATATATCACTCTCTCTCACTTTCTTTTCTTTCCTGAAGAGATAGTAGCACCCCAGTCCCAGCCTCCCTGACACTCTGCATGGCATTAGGGAGAGCCCCACTTCTCACTCACATCAGAAGAGAGTCCTCAGTATTAGAACTCACTTCTCTCCCCCTTCCCCTCTCGCTCTTTTCTTCCTTTCTCTCTCTCTTTCCGTTCTCTCAGACCTAGCCCGTGGAGCATTGTTCCACACATGAGTAACCAATCAGGGCTGGCTTTTCTCTGTATGTATCTTCTCTATCCCTGTCTCTCACTCACACACACACACACACACACACACACACTCTCTCTCTCTCAATCTCTGTTCCTCTGTCGCCCTCTATATCTCCCTCCCTCGCCCTGATGCGTCGGTCGGGTTTTAGGGGACTAGATGTGTGGATGGATGCCTATTACTTAGCAGTTTGTGGTCTCACCTGCTGCTCATATGGAGCAAATGTGATTTACCATGTGGGAAAGGAGGAGTTTTATGTTTGCGTTCGTGGAAAGTCGTTACTGCTGTGGCAATAGGCGCATTCTCATATGACTGTATATGCATTTTTGCAACATTTGTGGGAGCCGCATGATTGAATCCTGTTGAGGAATTTCTTAAGTGTTCGCTTGGGTGCCAATGCGGCGACATGGTCCTTAGGACGCGTTTTTCGTGGGAGAGGCGGGAAAGGACCAGTCGACGATGCAAGGTATGGAGGAAGATGTGTATGAGAGGGGCTCTCATAGGCACGGGGGTGTTCTCTGTAGCGCAAGAAGATATTACGTTTCAGGACAGCAAGGCCATTTGGGATTCTATATCGCAATCAGTCATCATCGGATTGTTATTGAGTACGGTATGATGTCTCACAGTGGCTGGAATACTAGGCCATAACAGAGAAGTAATCTCTGCTGCTCTACTGAAGACTACTAGAGCATTCACCCACTTCAGAAATTATCATTTTTGAAAGCTTTGTGCATCTAATTTTTCCTGAACTGTACTATTGTTGTAGTGCATACAACTTCTACTAGCCATTGAAACCATTGGGCAATATTTTTTAATCATTGTGTGTGTGTGTGTATGTGTGTGTGTGCATTTGTTTGTATTATGAGCGAAGAAGTTTTGAAAGGATTGCTTCAGCAAATTCTTGGTATATTTATACATGAATAGAGAAATTTAACATTCATGTATACCTTTAATGCATTTAGTTGCTTTGATAAAACGGTTGTATGTGCTAAATGTGCAAAGTGTGAACATATTCTGATTGTCTTTTTGGTAATGAAAACAACAAATTTACCTGCGTCTTAATATAATTGCCCCAAATAATATTACAATAAGTCATGCATGTGTGTGCACTTCTTAGAAATATTTGAACACTGAAATATGTACACATCGATACTAATTCAGCAGAATGTCATTATAGATTCACTGTCACACGAGAAGGCATAATGTGTGTTTGTCTTTAACCTCTACCACTGGGTACTAGTTCCTAGTCAATCCTAAATGATGAGACATTTTATGAGAACAGCCACTATGCTGCCAAACCCTGGGAAAGAAAAACAACAACAAAAGTTTAGCAATGTAACATGTCACATTCTACCCCATTGACACTTTGCATTGTGGGATTGCGAGTGGAATGACAGATACATTGTGGTTTTAACCCACCATCATCTCAATAATTGAAAGTTAAGTGATGTCACCACCTTGGCAAAACCACACCTCTCCCTCACGACCACCTACCCTGGTGTATTGCTTGTAATAATTCACAACTCAAGTCTATGTGTATTAAAGTGCATCTCAGTGCATGTGTGTGTGTCTGTGTGTGTGTGTGTGTGTGTGTGTATTGAAATCTTCATGTTTTGCAGTGTGGACATTTTTTTTTTTAATGAATATCGTGCTTGACTGACCATCGACCAAAAATGATGATCACTGCCTAAATATTTGGTAACATATTTATTCTTTTGCAAAAATGTGTTCAAGAGCGAAGTACTAAATGAGTAAGGTTTATTGAATATTGGCTCAAGACACACACAAACCATGTACTGTAAAAGTGGAAATTTCACGGTGTTGAAATTTTCGTGCTTTTCGTGTAACCACAAACAAGCCTGAAAATAAAAGAACACAAATATTTTTGCTTGCCATATGTTCCAGTAGTGTGTATCTTGATTCTGTGGAATTAAAGACATGCGAAACTCTACTTACCCGGCCGAGCGCGAAAAATCAGTCGCACGAATATATATCCACTTTTACAGTTGTCAGAAGTTTTACTCTTACAGATCTATAGAATTGTGTCTAGTTTATTATGTGGTTGTGTATTTGTGTGTGACTTAATGTACGACATATGTTAACACCTGCTAGTTTTTGAACACACACAAATTGATGATGCACTTTTGGACGCTTAACTCGTTTTTTGTGAGGTAGCACCATTGTATTTAGACACTGGTCACCACAGACAGCTGATTAACATATCCAAGATGCTGTTTAATGTTAAAACAGAAAGTGAAAATGAAAATCATTTGGAATTGGTGAAATTTAATGGAGGTAAAAGTTCAGTAGTGAGTCAATGATATCAAGGTTCATATAGAATATGTGACCTTTGCTTTTTCCATGATGTTAAGGTCATATAGAATATGTGACCTTTGCCTTTTGAGCTTCAAAATGTGAAAACTTTACTATTATTGTGGAAAAGACCTTAAATTGGTTGTGTGTGCTTTTGTGCATGTTTGTGTATATGTGATTGGTCTATACCCCACACAGTAGGCCTATACAGGAAATTCATTGGAATTCAGGCAAACAGTACATAGGCAATTCATTGGAATTCAAGCAGGCAGTATATAGGAATTTCATTGGAATTCAAGCAGAAGCATCTGTTTAATGCATTTTCATATGATATGTATTTTGTTGTTTTTTTTTTTCTGTTAATCATAATAGTTGTTGGATATTGGTGTTTACAAGATTCTTAATCATTTACAGCAATCACTTGCTTCCCATCATTAGAACCAGGTATACCATGATTAAATCTTTAGACAAGGTTTAACAGTAGCTGTGGCCAATGACCACCAGAAATAGATGTCGGGGCACCATTATTTTAAAAATTGATACGTTTTCGTAGCCATATCGAACAACCTAATAATCTATGAGTATGTGCAATGCTTTTATGTGTTTTCTCATCCAGAAAATGGGAAACTTATTTGTAGCTCAGTGCTTGATAAAGTTTTGCAACACATTTTAGCTAGGTGCCTTGACAAAGGTTGCCAAATCGGCACTAGTCTTTGTGGCCAAACTCAGTCTGTTTTACAGTCAAATTTAACCAGACTATCTTTTGTCATCAGCCAAAGTTCATGGTCAGATTTTATCTATCTAAAAATAGAAATAGGTATACCCCTGTGTTAAATGTAATCACTCCATAAATATATGGTGTCATTAGAAATCATGTTTTTGCCTTGATTCAATATTGAATAATATGTTAGACATACAGTATTGAAGTACCTGATGTTTGAAGCCATCCACTATACCTTTCAATGCTTGCATAATTATCACCGGTTATGATTAATTTAATGTTTTATATTATTTGATTTTTTAGTTTCTTTCTTTCTTACTTTTAAGTCACACTTCATGGTATTTGAAACAATTTTCATGCTTCCCAGTGTTTCCATATTTTTCATGGTTTATTGTATTATTTTGATTTATCAAATGATTTTCAGATGGTTTTCTTTATTTTTTTTTTTCAGTCCACCCAATCCTGCTGTCACTGTCATGGCATCAAAATATAAAATTTGATGATTTTAGTTAACTGGCCACTGAAAAAAAGGGAAAAAGTTTAGTGTGGAGAAGTGCTTTAGGGAAATGCTAAATGATGGAAGCAAAGGGTTATTTTGTTTATTTAGCCATGACACTATAATTTACCTATTTTGTTGTTCTTGACTGATGACTTCTTGCTTTGGATTTCAAATTACTGTGAAGTATTAAAAAAAAAATCGCTCATCAGAACTGAGAGTGCCATGTAGTAAACATATGGAGAATTGTAATATCTTGAGCATTAAAGGGTTAAAGATCTGACTTTGACTGTACCAGAGTGATATCTTTAGGCACCTGTCAAGGACAGGTGCCTGCTATACACAGAAGGTTTATTTTCGACCATCTTTGCATATTAACACAACACTCCCCCAACTATATGGTGAAGTTGAGATGTAAACCTAGACTATTTCTAGAAACCCAATTACCCGTTACTCAGCTATAGGAAGATCTAACTGCTTAAACAGCTGTCTACATTGGGATCAAAAATATAGAGCTTAAAATTAGACCTTCTTTTCCCTTTTATTCAGTAAAGCATTAGGCCTGCTTTACATGATATGCATTGCATGTCATCTGAACTCTGGTGTTCAGTAACAATGTTATAAATGTTTACAAGGTGGTTCTGTGTATAGAAAGGACATTTTCAGACTGTTGATGATGCACTAGTTCAATGTACATTACCCAAAAGTGAAACAGAATGCTGTTCTAAGAGACACTTTTTTTTTATATCTTACTGATACAATATTATGTTACTCTTTTGGTTTCTATGCAAACAAACATGATACTTAAAGAGATGATAATTTTTGGTTAGTGCTGAAAAAGAATTTCTGATGCAAGCACAATTGATTTTTTTTTAATTGCTTTTGTTTGAAGAAGACTGGAATATGCTGAATTGCAATAGTGACTACCTGTTCCCCTCTAGGGCATAAATCATATTTTCATCCTTTATACTTCTTCTGGAAAAAGTATTTTGAAAGTTGAAAAGTTTAAATCTTTATGTGCCAAGACACTTGGCACAAAGGTTTGACTTGCCAAACTTTTTCATCAACATTCAGTAACCCCTCCAAACTTAAGTGTTAAAGGTAGGGAATCCCATTTGTATGCCTTAAATGAAGAGTTGTGTAAACACAGTGGTATGTTGAAGAGAGTATCATTTTAGAAACTCCCATAAAGTATTGCAAGTGGAAGGTAACATTAGGCGTGTCTTCATCAGCCCGAAGTTTCAAGATAGCGCGCTATCTTGCGGTTACCAAACTAGTCCGATGTCAAAATAGCGCGCTATCTGTGTAGTGAAGACGCAGATAGCGCGCTATTTGATCGGGAAAATTTCCCCCAAAATCTTGGTCTAGTTCGTCAACTAGAGCGCTAATTCGTGAAATAGCGCGCTATCTTGGGTGCGTCTCCATCAGCCCGAAATTTTCTCGATCCCTCCACGCTTCTGGTTAGCCAGCTGGCAATGGAAAGCGCATGTACAAGCAGCTAGTGATTGTGTATAGTACATTACACGCACGGTGTATTCAAGGATCACATGTGTGTACTATAGGCCTACTGTTGTTGTCATCTTTAAAACCAGGGAGGTTATTTCTCTCACCTCCCTATTAAAACTCAGTGCCGTGCATGGTAGCTGTTTTTTTTTATTTTTATTTTTGTAAACTTCTTCTTCTGGTCCACTCTATTCATACCTTAGCTGAAGATTCTTGCAGATTGTGTGCATTTTGGATTTGTTTAAACATTGCAATTCGTTAATTTCATATAAGATGCCTCACTGGACAGAAGAAACAGTAGCATTATTAATATCCCTTTGGAGAGAATTTGCTGTACTGCTCACCTCCCTGGTTGTAGAATCGTACATACGGTGATATAGGAGATTTTGAGCGGGGAAATCCACTTTCGAACCGCGAGCCAGGCAGAGTAATATTGCAAAGTGCGCATGCGTCAATTTTCGGACTAATTTCCCGAAGCAGGCTGTTCGAGCTGATGAAGACGCACATTCGCTGTATCGGGCTATTTTCTAAGACCGCAAAATGTCCCGCTAGTTTGAACTTCGGGCTGATGAAGACACGCCTATTTAGTACATTTTTATTGACTGTTAGATTTTGAATTGAATTTTTTTCGGGGCTCACCGTAAATTCCAGTACATTACTAGGCTACCTTTGCAGACCCATGCGCTGCATGTGTGTCCATCATGTATATTTTGTGAATAAAGTTCATCAAAACTTACAAACATTTCTATAAACATTCTTGCCACACACTCTATATGTTATTACATCAGCTCTTATACTTTTAGATTTGTGTTTATAGATAAAAAATACAAAAGACTGCAACAAAAAGGCTTAAGTGTGGCTGACACACAGAACTACTGAGTAGTTGAGTTTTGTGCATTTTTCAAATTGTAGATAACTGTTGACTGCCAAATTTCTAAGCAGTGACCTAAACAAGTCCCCTGAGGTTCATATTTAATGTTTTGCTGCATTTTGGGAGTTCTGTAAAAGGTATCCCCTACCTTTAAGGTAGCAAGCCCACTCAGGCATAACAATGTGCCTCAGTCTATATGGGAAGGTTATGCTGACACAGATGGGATCAGGGGATTAGGTAATCTCTATCAATTTTTTACAATTATTTTTCAGAAATTTGTGCCCATTGGCAAACAAAGTACAGGAAGGATTGTGGAGAATCTCCCTCCATATGTGACTGCATTTAATTACTGCCAAAGATCTATATGCAGAAATGATTTGTTGTATGACATTAATACAGCATTAATTCTGTAATTTTTGTTTTCATCGTAAATCAGACCACCAATTCATTCGGATTGTGCTGAACAAATGTGTTTTGGTTCGAGGACCTCTTGCACTGTGGTAGAAGGGTACTATGTGTATACAGCGATTGGGAATACGATAGTCGACTCACTTACAGCCATATTGTTGCGTGTTTCTAGATAAAAACCGCTCTCTCTTTCTCCTGCTGACACATAACATAGGGGAAATCATTGAGCCTAGCATGTATCTACCTAGGTGAGCTGGGGCCTGCTGGGGGACAGCACACCTGAACCCCGAGGGGTAAATTTGCTGGTTGCTCTCCTACGGGGATTACCTGTGAGACCCAATTTCCACCGATGATGGGAGATTTAGGCATAATCATGTGTCCTCATTCTGGCAAATGGGAACAATTATGACGAATCAAACACATCCAGAATTCATTTAATGGGGAAATCCGTAGTAGATGTCGCATACTACAACAGACAGTCAAGCTAGGTCATGTTGTGGGCTAGGTTAGATGTGGCATTAGTCATATTGCTTTAGGGCAATACATGTGTAGTCTTGACAGAATGGAATTTTATGTTTTGTTTTGGTTTTTTGTGTGTATTATTTGGGTGAGAACATGTCATGTGTGCAGACATCCAATTACATAATAATGATATTCATAAAAATGTTTGATCTGGTTTATTGTTATAAAAGTTATGTCTGGATTTTAAAAAAAAAATCAATAACAACAATAGAAACAAACTAAGTATAAAGTTTGTTTGTTTGTTTTTTGTCTCTCACTCACATGTTCTGCATATTCAAAGTTATGCCCACAGCAGTGTAACATAAATCTATATACCCAATTCAAAAATAGAAATAACCCAATCCATTATGATGAAGAATGGGACAGTAGGCTTTAAGTGTGATGCACCTAACTAGGTTAATCCTTGTAAATACAGCTTCTTCAGTGTAGTACTGCTTGCGTGGAATCCAGCAAAATCACAAGGAATTTGTTTCACTTCCACCCAGAATGCTGAGTTGTAGGAGTCAATCTCTCGTGGGCATCTCACCCATTGATAAACCTCCCTTTTCTCAAATGTTATGAAACATGTCTTCAATTTCCTCATGTGCACTTTAAAAAAAAAAAGGATCTTTGAATATTAAAAAAAATAATTTCATACTTTTGTCAAAGATTATATTTTACGAGTACTAAGAGCCTCCAACTCAAACTTGTGTTAATGGTTTTAAAGGAGTCTTGTAATGAAACATAACAATTTTAAACAGAAAAAACTGCAGCGTATGCCAGGTCAGAACAGAATCAACCACTTATAGGATTAAAGGCAGACAAAATGGAAAAATTAAAACCATCTGAAATAAAGAAGTAAAAATTATGATTATAAAGTGAGGATAGAGTGAAGATGATAAAGAAGCAAAGTATATGAATTATGAATGAACATTTATGTGAAAAATTAAGAAAATAGCTGTAAACTAATTATCAACAACAATGTTGGCATAATCATACATCTATTCTAAATGAAAACCACTTCTACTCAAGCAAAGCAACATCATTGTAGAAAGGAGAAGTATATCAGGGGAAGAAATTTAATCAAATTGCATAACTGTATGATTCACAAACAGCTGCAAATCGATAAACTGCAGTAACAATGGAAATCATATATAATTTTTTTTTTATTGAAAATGCAACAAATTTAACAAATGTCAACTTTCAGATCTTCACATTCCATATACACTTTTAAGCCAGGTTTCACATGATATATAACTTTGCCCCTGATGGAGTAGAATCAAACCACTGCAGTATTGTCTATGGAGTGACGTCAACATTGATCATCAAGTAAGCAAAACCAAACTTTAATATTCAGTTTCTGATCATCGACACCAAGTCACGTTGAGTATGTCTGTGGAATGACAATACCCCCGGGCTAATGTTTTAGGATGAACAGGTGCAAAACCTGCTCAGTATGAGAAGTTTTTAAAGTGAAACTCTGCTCCATGTTCAGAACCTGGTTGACTTTGAGAAAAAAAATAAAAATCAAACCAACAAAGTAGAAAAGTTTAATCATTATCACATAACATATCAAAGTTATTGAATTTTAACAGTAATAGTGACTGTGTCATGCATACTTGTGAGATTAGATTTTTGATGAGTACCAAAGTGATGATATCAATAGTCCTCTGTTACAGCTTAGTGCTGGTTCTAAACAAGATGTTTGAACCAGACTCAGGCATTGTTAGTAACCATTGTTCACAGATATTCAGGCTACATGAGATTGTTAAGAACCAGTTTCCTTGGTGATGAATTGCTATGATGTCACACTTTGGTACTCTTTATCATTGCCTTACAATTCTTCCTTTGGTTTTTGATATATGAAAGGGATTGTATAGTTTTGGTTGAGATGGGGGATTCAGATTTTAACTTTTTTGTGAAAAGTTATAAACCATTTATGAAACATTAAAGAGCATGCTATTCTAAGAGGAATTCAGAGTTTATTTATTTGAAAAATCAAGCCACAATTTAGTGGCTTCAGTTTATTTGAAAAATAAACCCACAATCTCATCTTTCCATATCATCCATGCATGAAATATTACAATGGGAAATTTTGTAATCTTGTCAAATTCGTCACGTACAAATTATGATGTTTAAAGTTTTGAATAATTTAACACCCAGTTATTTGCAAGAAAATATATCATATATTGATAAACCCTATCATTTTTGATAAAATAATCTTCCTTTACCAAAACCTCGAACAGATAGTTGTAAACGCACATTTTTTTATAGAGGTATAAAGTTGCATAATAGTCTCCCTTTTTGTATTCGCAACTGCCCAACAATTGTTATATTTAAGTGATCATTGTTAGATAATTAGAATGAATAAGACTCATTGGTGTTTTTTTTTTGTTCATGAATAATTCAAAGATTTTTATGTATGATGTTTGCTAAAAGATGAGTCCCACCTTTTCAGTAGGACCTCTTTGTTTTACTTTGTTTTTTGATATCTCAGCCATTTCAAAACCAAATTTTCATCCAATAATCTTTCAATTCCTCTTTGAATAATATGCTCTTTAATATTTCATGTAGTAGTTTCTAACTTTCTTGCAGAACGGTTAAATCTGAATCCCTCATCTTATCCAAAACTATACAATCTCTTTAATATCCTACAAACTATAAACTACAACCCCCTCCCCCTGAAAACTTATTGCGCAACAAGAATTTGAAGCAAAGTATGTAATTCATTCATTGTTATTTACTTGACAGCAACAACAAAAAAGGAATTAAGTGATGCGAGAAGAAGTCTGGGGCAATGACATCATTACCCTATCTCAATTAGTGCATGTGATTGCTACCGCAATCAATGCAGCATACACTTCCACACTGTGTTACTGCACTGGTAATGTGTAAAATATGGATGAAACTAATAAATTATCATCATATTGATTATTTGATTCTACATTCTATATTAAAGTCAACCTAAACAACAACTAGAGTTTAACTTTTAATATAAGAATGCAGCATACACTGCCACACTGTGTAACCACACACTAACTCCGTAGCCAAACTTTCACCTTCCCTGTGGCATCCAACGACAGAGAAACTTCTGATAATAATTGATGATTGTGCATGTCAGCTGTACCAAATTCCACGTATACATTCTGTCGGCTTGGCAACCATAAAAGCCATAAGTGCTCTCAATAGATCCAAGGAGGACAGTCAACTTGATCTTATCAGCTCAGTGGTCAGTTGCGGTCACTTTTATGGTCTAATGGAGACAAAAGTGACATTCAACCCCCCACCCCCTCCCCAAACAGATTTGCTGCTATACCTTATTTCCTCCAGTCTCGCCAAACTTGACGAGAGGTGTCGGACGAAGACAGGGATGAGATGAGGACGGGGGAAGCCAGACCCAGACCCAGACAAATTTTACGGGCTTCCCGCTCACGGCTGGATTTACACCTTGGGTCCTGTTGTGACTCAGAGTGATTCCACTCTGCGGGATGACCTGCCCCCCTATGTTACGCTCTAAAGATTCACATGTAGGACTCTGCAAGGTGGTCTTTATTCTCAGGATTTCAATGTGTCACAGACATTCTGTCCCCTCAGTTATTTTCTCTTGCTTCAATTGCCTTTGTTGTTTGGAAGAGGTATCCCACAGCACAGCCAGAAATATACCTCAACAGTATGATTATTCCACAATCCAAATATTCTTTTTTTCTCTCTCTCATTTGTGTACGTGTGATACTGACTAAACTTTGTGAAAGGAATTGCTCTCTTCCAGTGAAATTTTCTCTCAAAGTCAAAAGTGAAATTCTCATTCCCTTTTCCGTTTTTTCTAAACAAATTTACATCATGTGGAAAAGCACTAAAAGGCAATAGCAGTTATTTTGAAAGTATCAAAATTATGCTAAATGAGAAAAACTTTAAAATACTGGATGATCATGCATGATCTGTTATTGAACACTGACCTATTACATTAGTTGATAGATGTCTTCAGAAACAACCAGAAAGTGTATTTTGATGGTAGCATTGACTGGTTCTGACATAGATTTCTACTGGCTGCTTGTGAGATATTGCAACCCCCTCAGTTTTGAGCATGGTACACTGAGTTTTCATAAGCAATGGGTGCAAGGAAGAGTTTATGGAAAGTCTAATTATGAGCAGATAAATGCCAAATTTAGCTCTGTTTATCTGAAATTACACATCCAATCATGATACCAAAGTTCTTTTTCATTAATAGTTGTTGTTTTCTTTGAAGGATTTTATTTTTTAGACAGTTTGAGATAAAATTATGAGCAGTGAGTGATTCTAACATCCCTTGGGTATAGATTGATGATTGGGTATTTATATCTTGTTTGTTTCAGTCTTTAGATAGGTTTGACCTTTGCTAATTGTCTAGATTAGTGGTAAACATTTTGTGGCAGCTTCTCCTAAGATTAGCTTGCATATTTTCAGCGTTTCTGACAGATTTATGATCATGGTCCTGCTCTAATTTCTCCTGGATTGGCAGCAAAACTGCAATTATGTGGACATGGATACAGTACATAGGATAGTGCTGCTTTATGATGAATTAACTAAGAACATTAGGGAGAATTCAAGGGGGATTTCTTTTCTCTCTCTGTATTAGCAATTACTTCATTTCATTGTTGTCTCTGTTGAGACATAGTAGCCAACAATGTTTCTGTGGTGGGGCAAGGGATTGTCAAGATGAGATTAATGAGTTGATTAATGGTTTAAAATGCTCCATTGTGTCATGTCTTGCTAGTTCTTCTCTTTTGACCAAAGAGCTTTGGACTGGGCTTGTAGCCAGGCACAATGTTGGAGGGGGAGGGTAGGGGGAGAGGGAGGGATTGGTCGGCATGGCGACGAAATAGATGCATACACGCAAGATTCTTTCTCATCGATACCTTCCGCCCTGTCCGGAGGGGGGATTGGATTTCCTAAAAATAGGATCATAACTTGAATTTCCTGGGGAGTTAATTCTAATGAAGTGCGGAGAGATTTGGACAAGGGAGTCGTCACACAGTTTGCTATGGGCAGCAGAATGTGCGTATGACCAAAAAACAATGTATAGGCTAACATTGTATGAATGCATCGCAAGACGCTTCAGGGCAAATATACACGGGTGTGTTTATGTTTTGGGTGTGCATATGTGTATATAGTCTGCAAAGAGTAGATAGTTGCTAGGGCCTGCCTGCCGCTCACTTGTGTGCATGTATGCATGCATGACATTTTAAACGATCCATATCTCTGACCATGCTGCCTTGTCTCCAGTCTTCAGTAAGGAAATTCAAGATCTTTACAGCACAATGGCTAGAGTCTGTCCCCAAAGATCTACTGCCAACATACCAGTCCTTCCGTTACAAGTTCCTTCCCCCGTCTCTTTGTTCCCCCATATTA